>NC_141676.1:45053734-45680401 GCF_028749965.1 Puma concolor | reverse complement strand
GGGGTAGCTATGGGGATTAAATGATATAAGACATGTGAGGATCTGAGAACACGCAACAAAGATCAGCGCTCATCATTTAGTGAAACCAGCACACAGTTTGCAAGTCTTCGCAGTATCACCACCTAAATAAATAGTTATTTGAGTTTGAATTAATAGTACTAACAGTTGTCAAGAAAAGGCAAAGTGTTATTTTTCTTTTTTGCCTCTGCCTAAGGAATTTCCCTGGTGAGTATGTGTATATATAGCATCATTGGTGAAAAGTAGAGCAAAGAACAAGATTTCCAAGTGATCAGATTATATTTCAGTCTCGGTCATAATTACACACCTTCACAGCTACTCTCATGAATTGCAAGCCTCATTTCTCCTCTGTTTTTCCTTTTAAATACCTGCAGGTCTTGGAATCCTGTTGGCAATCTTCTACAACTTTTCAAACTGGGGCAGCTTAATTAGAATCCTGACTTCACTCCTTTCCATCAGCAATTTGCTTAAGTTTTGAAAAACATCATTAAAACAAAGGATGCAGTGAGTATGCCAGAACATCGAGCTTATTTGTTTCTGAGACAAGATCGTGAGGAGGGAAGTGACTTGCAAATGATTAATAGACTTGGTATTTGGGCTTTGCAGCCTTGATTTCCAGCCTTGGAGCTTGCACTTAATTTTGAGAAAGACCAGCCTGTTGCTGCAGCTTGCATTTCTGTATTGGATCGACCAGCCCACTAGCCTTTCGTCCTGCCCAGCAGAGCTAGACAGGAGGCAAAATTAAAAGGAAACATTTGAAGGGCAACCGGACTAGAACAGAAGACTAACCATGAATTAATTTTTTCCCACTTCATCTTGAACAATGACAGGCAGTTGGTCTTTTCATCCCCCCGTGTTCAGCCTTGGCAAGGATGTGTGTTGTGCAGGTGGCCGAGGCTCCCCGAGTCAGTGTGAGGGCAGAGCGAGAAATCTGGGAAGATCGTGAACTCACTGGTGTTGAGCTTCTGATTTGGAAACACATCACTTTCTTTTTCTTTTCTTTTCTTTCTTTTTCTTTTTGGTGATAGCTTTATTTATTAAGGTAGAATTCACATACTCTGTATTTCACCCATTTGAAATGTATAGCTCAATAGTTCTGTCTTTTCATAGAGTTGTGCAACTATCACCACAATGAATTTTAGAACGTTTTTATTAGCCCCCAAAGAAACCCCATACCCTTTAGTTACCTCTGTCCCCGATATACCCTCATCTACCTATTTACTTTCTGTCTCTATTGGTTTGCCTTTTCTGGACACTTCATATAAATGGAATTTTGTAGTATGTGGTCTTTTATGACTGGTTCTTTCACCTAGCATGATGTTTTCAAGGTTCGTTCCTTCATACAGTAGCATTTATCAGCACTTCGTTCCTTTTTACGGCTGAGTAATATTCCATTTTGTGGCTATACCACCTTTTGTTTATTCATCCATCCATTGATACGGACGGCTGGGTTGTTTCCACCTTTTGGCTATTACGAGTAATGCTTCAATAACAATCACGCACAAGGTCTTGTGTGGACACAAGTTTTCATTTCTCATGAGTACATACCCAGGAGTCAAATGGCTGGATCAAATTTTCCTGCTTTTTTAACTCAAACACAAACCTTACACCAGATTAAACGAAATGACAGCATTTTGTAAGTAATAGAGCACTTATAAATTTTAATTATAACTGGCTTCTAGAATATTTAATCTCCCAATTTATCCCAATAATGTTGAATTGATTTCTATTATGTGCTTTGCTCTATGCTGTGAGCCTCCTAAGATGAGCCCCCTAATCTAGGGCTTGTTATTTATAAAAATAACTAATTTATACTGGATCTTTACTTTGTGCCAAGCACGATTCTAAATGTTTTATCTGTATTAAATCCTTGACTACCACCACCACTGTATGAGGTAGGTACTATGGTTACCCTCATTTTATACAGAACTTAAGTAACCTGCCCAAGGCCATGCGGGTGCCAAGCAGCAAAACTGGGTGGTCTTTATCAATTTACCATTCTTCCACGCTGCTTCTCTAGCAACAATAATATGCAAGACTTAAGTGTCATCTGAAGTTCGACATCCTAGGTTTGCATGCTGCCTCCGCCATTTACAATGTGACCTTGGGCAAAAGAATCACACTTTTTAAGCCTCAAATGCCTAATCTGTAAAGAGAACCTAATCCAATGACCTACTTCATAGAGTGGCTGTAAGCATGAAGTGAAATAAACATATACCAGGTGTTTGACATGCAGTTACTGTTCAATAAATATCACCTCTTGTTATTACTCATAATAAACTCTATAAGCGAAACATTACAAGGGCATGTGATGTATAAGGACTGCCAAATGTTGCAATTTGTCTCTGCAAGAAAGGAAAAAAAGTCAGGCTAAACCAGAGAAGCTAAGCTGTTTGCCTCCCTTTACCCGAACTCTGTCCATTGATATTAACAACCGGAGTCTTAAAAGCGGGCTTCAGCTTATCTCTCCTCCTTCCATCTCTATATGTTGCTGGAGAGCCTAATGCAGGGTCACTATTTGTATTCTGTAAGTGTTCCTTGTCTCATCAAGAAAGGGGCCCATCCAGGCTTGTTTTCGGGTGGGTTGGGAACCTTACACCCAGGAGATCGGGGCAGCAGCAAGGAATCACCCCAGGCATCCATGGAGGTGTCAGCCAGGCAAGATCCATTCCTCTGCAGGCTCCTGCCAGGAGGGGAAAAAAGGCTATATGCCATTATGCAAGGGAAGATCTCATAGAAATGTGTGATGCCTTTAAACAGAAATGCATTCTGTCCTCAGTATCTTGGGGGAGTTGCTGTTGCATTGGGATCAGGCTGACATGGGATTGGGGAGGCTCAGGGTGTGGTGTGACTTGTCACACTAAGTACACTTGTCTCCCACGGCAACGGGTTACTGGGCAGCAGGAGACAGCAGGGCTGGGAAAAGCATTCAGGGGAATGGTCAACAGGGAGCCCTTCTTTGCATATTTATCCGGCCCCAGATTTGGCTGATGGTTTCAGAATGTGTTAAGTGGCCATCAGCATTCCCTGCTGTTCTTGCGCACAAGGTTGCTCAGGAGGGAAGAAGAATCAAGACTGGCTTCCTGGTACTTGTTATAGGAAAGTCAGACATCCAGGGAGCCCAGCCATGGAGAAGGCAAAGTCCAAAATGTGTATGAGTTTATGGATACACACATACAAATACACACCACACTGACTCTCTTAAGGATCCCTCACACTCACATCGTTAATGCTTAATAAATATTTATTCCCTCTCTCCTCACTGCCTCTAAAGAACCTCTCTTAGAGATCTATATGTATCATAATTATTTGCTTTCATCTGTCTCCACCCATCAGATTGTGGATTTTGTGGGGGGACAGAGACTATGTGTTCTTCTCTTAATATTCCCATGACCTAGCACAGAATCCAGACCATAGTATGTGCCAAAAAAAAAAAAAAAAAAAAAAGAAGAAGAAAAGAGAAAAGAGAAAAGAAAAGTAAAAAGAAAAATCCTAACTGAATAGCATCTTAGAGGTGTATGTAACCTTCTGGCTGGAATTCTATTTAATTAAATTACCACATCAAGCCTGTGTGGGAGGTTTTATTGTTCCTATTTTAACAGATGAGGAAACTGAGGTTCAAAAAGGTTAAGCAACCTGCCCAAGGTCATATGGTTGGTGGAGCTGGAATTGAATTTCAAGCTGAGCATCTGATGGGTGATTAAGACTCACATAAAAATCAATCAACCTATTATCACATTAAGACACTAACTAGGATGACTGAAAGAAAATGCCTGAAGCTTCCAGGAAATTCAATATCATCAAAGAGCTTACATTAATTGCCTTCAGACCCCTGACACTGAGCTAAGTGCTATAAGAGATAATCCGCACAGGTGGCATGGCTCTCCGGTGGATTTTTTTTAATAAAAAAACTATACATAGAATATAATTATGTATAACAGGAAGATTAGCACCACCATGAACTTGAGCCAATCTGAATATGGATCAGTTGGATGAGAGCTCCCTGAGAACAAGGACTGGATCTTTTTAGTCACTGTAGTCCCAGTGCCTTGCACAAGCTGGGCACAAAGTTGGCACCCATTAAGTACTGCTGAAATGGATTCCATTTGAAGATAAAGGCCGTGTGACTATTGGATCCGAAACACAAAATGTTCATCAGTAGGATCAGAGTTGAAGTGCAGGCATCTCTCCCGGCTGGCCTCCCCACTTCTGCACCAGGTCTCCCCTGTAGGGTGTTCACTTCACTGGGCTTGAAATGAAAGCCACAAAAATATCATCTTAAGTGGAATGTTCTGAAGGTTAGCGCTGGAGCTCTGGCCAGAGGCATAGATAGATGGGGGAACCCAAGGACCAGAGGAGTGAAAGAGAAGTTCATCACAGCATTAGCACCATGTCTTCCCCTCCACCCTGGGGGCAGACTAGGGGTGCAGAGAAAGCACCAGAGAGGTGAGCAGAAGATAGGTTTGGAGGGGCGCCTGGGTGGCGCAGTCCGTTAAGCGTCCGACTTCAGCCAGGTCACGATCTCGCGGTCCGTGAGTTCGAGCCCCGCGTCAGGCTCTGGGCTGATGGCTCAGAGCCTGGAGCCTGTTTCCGATTCTGTGTCTTCCTCTCTCTCTGCCCCTCCCCTGTTCATGCTCTGTCTCTCTCTGTCCCAAAAATAAATAAACGTTGAAAAAAAATAAATAAATAAATAAAAAAGAAGATAGGTTTGGAGGTAGCAGAGCCTGGGGGACAACTTAGAGTCCAAGGAACAGCACTGGGAGGCTGACACCAAGCCCTGGGATATGGGGCTGCCACTGGGCCAAGCACTTCTGCATATGGGATTGGTTGTGGGGGCAAGGTGGGAACAGAGCAGGCCGGAGGGGGGCCTGGGTCCCTCGCTGTGCCCCAGAGGACTGGTACAGAGGTGAGGAGGTGGGCTAGGAAAGGCATGCACATTCTGTAAGGTGTACCATGTGCTTGGGGACGGGCCTTGGAGGGGGCGGGGTAGGCGTGCTAGAGAATATGGGAGAGTACCGTGGGAATAGAGGCAAGAGGAGGCTCCAGGAGTTCACAGGGTAGAGAGGAAGCCAGTAGTAATTTCAGGTAACAAGTGGGAGAAATAAAGATGGGATAAAGTATTACAATAATTTTTAAAGGGTGGATGAAGAAAGTTACTGAAAGCTAGTATGTGCTAGTATGGGGAGGGATTTGGGTTCAGATTTTAACTCTGTCACTTACAAGGTGACATAAGTCACATAGCTCTCTAGGCTTCTGTAAAACGGGTAGAACACCTCCTATCGCCTCATCTTTCAAATGGGCAGAACACCAACCCCACAGGGTTTTGTCAGGATTAAAATGAGACACATGTCTCAATGAGACACATGGCCTGGCATAGTAACACTCACTGAATATTAGTTCTTCAACTCCCACTTGCCAAGGGCTTTTGTCTTTGCTACTTAATTCTCATATACTTTCTGTTAGCCAGTTATTTTTATCCTGACTTAAAAAATGAGAAAATTAAATCTCGAGGTATTTAACTAACATAGGTAGCACACAGCAAATCTAGGACTCATTCCCACACGTGTCTAGTTTTATATACTCTACTCCACTCACTATCCTGCTGCTTTATTAGGATAAATATATTAATATGTACCTCTGGGGGGCGCCTGGGTGGCTCAGTCGGTTAAGCGTCCGACTTCGGCTCAGGTCACGATCTCGCGGTCCGTGAGTTCGAGCCCCGCGTCAGGCTCTGTGCTGACAGCTCAGAGCCTGGAGCCTGTTTCAGATTCTGTGTCTCCCTCTTTCTCTGACCCTCCCCTGTTCATGCTCTCTCTCTCTCTCTGTCTCAAAATTAAATAAACGTTAAAAAAAAAACTTAAAAAAAAAATAATATGTACCTCTGGAAACTGCCTAGGTTAGTACTTGGATAATAAGAATTAAAGTTATAAGAATTATAAGTACACTATTATATCATATGTTATTAAGTATTTATAATTATTATATTTATAGCAATTATGTGGTTTTGATTATTATATTTATAGCAGTTATGATGCATTTTTAATTATATTTATGGCAATTATGTATTTATAATAATTATTGTAATGGTTAGGCACTAAAGTAGGTACTTTTCATACATTGGCTTATTTAATCTTTTTTTTTAAGCTTATCTATTTACTTTGAGAGAGAGAGAGAGAGACCGAGAGAGCAAGTGGGGGAGGAGCCAAGAGAGGCAGAGAGAGAATCACTAGCAGGCTCTATGTCCTCAACACAGAGCCCGATGTGGAGCTCACACCCAGGAACCGTGAGATTGTGACCTGAGCCGAAATCCAGGGTCAGATGCTTAACCGAGCCACCTAGGCACCCTGAGCTCATTTAATCTTTGTAATAATCCCAGGGGCGCCTGCGTGGCTGAGTCAGTTAAGCGTCTGACTTTTGATTTCGGCTCAGGTCATGATCTCATGGTCCATGAGATCAAGCCCCGAGTCAGGCTCTGCAGTGACAGTACTGAGCCTGCTTGGGATTCTCTCTCTGTCTTTCTGCTCCTCCCCCACTCTCACACACAGGCTCATGGGCAGGCTCTCCTTCTCAATCTCTCTCTCTCAAAATAAATAAGTAAACTTAAAAACGTAATCTTTATAATAATCCTGTGAATCAGGAACTGTTAATATCTCACTTCCCCAGTTGGAATGAAGTGATTTGCCCAAGATTACAGATCTATTAATTGGGAGAGTTGTGTTTTGAATGGGAGACATGGGCACAGGGGGTGTGGCTTGACTCCAGATTCACACGTTTTATACTTGTCCAACTTGTTTCACTTCCGTGCAGAAGTTTTTCTCTTTCTCCAATTTTTCCTGTTTCCTATTTCTCACCTTTTTTCTTTCTTCTCGTTGTTGGCGCAAGAGTAATTCTCCCCCATTTCCATGATCAGGTTCCGAAGCCACCCAAACCTCTAGAAGGGGGCACAAATCTGGATAAATGACGTTTAACCTGACTAATAAGCAAAGAAATGCAAATGCAAATGGCATTAGCGCAGGCAAAAAATTGCAAACGAGAAAACCCAAGTCCACAGGGAAGCAGGTCCCGTCTCCCGTGACAGTGTGAATTTGTGCAGCCCTTTTGGCAGGAATTCGCATTAGATAGTAAAAGGCACAAAAGGGCAATTTCATTTAGCAGTCATTTACTCATTTAACATACAGCAATACAGCGGGTTGGGAATTTATTATAACACCATGAGGGAAATTACTTTCTTCTCATGGGAATTGCACTTAAGAAGGGGTTGAGTGTTACTATTTACTTTTCCCCCAACCATCTGTCATGTGGGGGGCTCCTCTGGGACCAGCTGGGAGAGGCCAGCTTCAGGGTTATGTTCATTACCCTGGCCCTCCAGGATACTGTGTCTACAGAGGGAACCCAGGTGGAGCCAGGGGCTCCTTTATCCACCACGGATGCCACTTGAGTGAAAGGTAGTCTCTTCCTGATGTGGTCAGGCAGCATAAGAAACTCCGGCTTCCTTATTTATTTATTTTTTTTTTATTGAGCTATAATTTTTTTTACTGTTTTTTCAACTTTATCGAGATTTAATTGACATATAACGTTGTGTCAGTTTAAGGTGCACCACACGTTGAGTTGATGCACTCAGATACTGCAAAATGATTACTGCTGGCTTCCTTGTTAAAGGACTTCAGAGCTCTCCCAGATAGAAGAGCCTGACTTTGTCACAATGATTTACACCCCATCATGGCTTCTTGCCGACCTGTCACTCCTGCCTCAGGAATACTGGTTTCTCCTTAACAACCTTACTCCATTCTGAGTGTCACTCCTGGAGGGAGGGACCACAGCACTGTGCCAGCATTTAGATCCAAAGATTCTTGCATCGCCCCAGCTGGATCCCACCACTTCCCAGCAGCCTGGAGGTCCTGAGCAAATGAATCTGTGGTCATGACCTTGCCATGTAGCCTCTGCGGATCTGGTCAGCTTGTCCCAATGCCCTCCAGGTCCTGGGCAGCCACACTTTTGAGTCTGTGTAGTGTCAGCTCTGCCTGAGGCCAGGGCAGGGGGCACTGAAGGTGTCAGAGGGCACGGGCGGGCGCTGAGCATTCTTCGGCACCTCCATTGCCTGCTATCGATTTTCTCCCGCCCTTGCTCTTCTGTTGCCCTATAAAGAAGCCAAAGTAGTAAAGCTGTCAGGACGTTTTCCAAAAGAAAGATGTGCTAAATGGAAACGTTTGTTAGTGTCTCTTAAACAAAGAGAGACAGCGTGGCTCCGCGGGAGCTGCTGGCATTGCCGTGGGCTGCAAGTGGAGATGGGTCTGGAGAGAGAGCAGCACTGTCAGGGGCGCGGCTGCTGATGTTCCTACAGTTGAGGGGAGCGTTACAGGCTAATCATCTCTCCCCCCCCCCCCCCCCCCAGGGCAGAAACACGGCTCACACTGGAGCTGCTAAGCTGCTTCACTTTCCCAAAATGAGGCTGAGCCTTGGAATGTCAGGGAGTCCCACAAATCAGGGTAATTCAAAGTCTCTGTGCCTCCTTGGGTTGCATCCCCAGTCCAGAAAAGAGAGAAGGGTCAGAGAACTGGAGGTATTTATAACTCACGGTATCTGTGCATCAGGAGCGACACCATTGTCCCCCTGCATCAGTTGTGGGATATTTGCCATGACAGGCTGAGACCAACAGTCATCTCTGCCATTGACTGGCTCTGGGATCTCAGCCAAGGTACATAAGCATTCTGAGCCTCAGTTTCCTCGTCTTTCAAAATGGAGATGCTTATACCTACTTTCAGGGCTACTGGAAGCATAAATGCCAAACTGTACTAAAAAATCAAGTCTAATGTCTTGCACATATATGTTCAATAAATGGTTCCTTTGGCTCTTTTGCTATCATTGGCCAGAGCCCTCAACCCAGTCTCTGTGTGGCCTTTTATGTCTTGACAGGGTGTTATGGATCTATTCTAGGACTTGGTGTCTTCCTGGGTTAATAAAACCCCTCTAATGGCTAAAAAAGCATTCTTGTACCAGAGTATAAGGCAGAATACTACATCGATTAAAGCAGGAGACTGACATTATTAACAATGACCTCAGACAAGTGATATCATTTAGTTGCTCATTTGCACCACAACGCAGTGTAGTGCTTAGTATGGTGCCTGGTCCAAGTGTGTGGTAGGCAGAATTCTAGGATGGCCCCCAAGATTCCCTGGTATGCAAGTCCCATATAATTCCCTCCTCTGGAATGTGTGTGTGGCTTGTGAATATGATGGATTTCACTCTAATAACTTCTATGGCAAAAGTAGAGGGATTTTGCAGATGTAATTAAGATCCCAACTTCATCGATTTTGAGTTAATCATAAGGGACATTATCCTGGGTGGGTCTGCCTCAAGTAAATGAAAGTTCCTCCTGCTGGCTTTGAAGATGCGATACACTATGAGTTCTATAGCGTCTAGAAAATGAACTCTGCCAATAACCACATGAACTTGGACAAGAACCCTGAGCCTTAGATAAGACCAAAGCCCTTGCTTGCAGTCTGTGAGACCCTGAGCAGAGGACCCAGCTAAGCTGTGCTCAGACTCCTTACCATGGAAACTCTGAGATAAGCAACATCGTAAGCAGTAACATTTGTGGCAATTTATTATGCAGCAATTGAAATCTAATACAAATTGTAGACATTTTAAAAAATTACCATTAGTAGTGAAAAAATAGAACAGAATCCTTCAGATGGGACTCTGTCTTCATGGCCCAGGAGAAAGACCATGGAGACCAAGATATTAATTTTTCTGGAAAATGACTGCTACCCAAAAAAATAAAACTCCATTCCCTCGATTCCAGTACCTTGTTCTGGGTAAACACCCACATGCAACCCAACAAAGTACATCCTAGGAGTAAGCATTTTATTTTATTTTTTATTTTTTTTTCAACGTTTATTTATTTTTTGGGACAGAGAGAGACAGAGCATGAACGGGGGAGGGGCAGAGAGAGAGGGAGACACAGAATCGGAAACAGGCTCCAGGCTCTGAGCCATCAGCCCAGAGCCTGAGGCGGGGCTCAAACTCACGGACCGCGAGATCGTGACCTGGCTGAAGTCGGACGCTCAACCGACTGCGCCACCCAGGCGCCCCAGAGTAAGCATTTTAAAGGAGCACTCCTGGGGCACCTGAGTGGCTCAGTCAGTCAAGCGTCCAACTTAGGCTCAGGTCATGATCTCACACTCCAAGAGTTGGAGCCCCTCCTCGGGCCCTGTGGTGACAACTCAGAGCCTAGAGCCTGCTTCGGATTCTGTGTCCCCCTCTCTTTCTACCCCTCCCCTGCTCGCACTCTGTGTGTCTCTGTCTCAAAAATAAGTAAACAGTAAAATAAATGTAAAGGAGCACTACTGGGTGGAGGAAGTGAAGGCTTGATTCTGGACCCTTGTAGTTGATGTCAACCTAAATAAGGAGGTAACATGAGGCACGCTCAAATGAGAAGACATTGAGCTTATTCAGGAAGAGCCAGAGGAATTGCAATTCAGGAAATGCAAGCTGTAGGCAGGTCCGCTGAAAGTTTGGGGCAGGCTGCATTTATGGGCCAGGAGTCCAAGGAGGGGGAAGTCCCCCCAGAGTCCAAGCAGTAAGTTCATTGGCTTGAGGATGGAGAAGGGTTCTTGGTGGATGTTCATTGGTCAGGAGATAAATCTTTGCCTTCTGTAAACCAGGTATTGAAGAGAAATAAATCAGTCTCTCAGTTCTTACGTCCTATTCTTCTGAGGGACCATTTGTGAGATCCTCCAGTTTCTATCCTCCAGTTCCATTTTAGATTGAAATCCTTTCACGATGGAAAAAAGAAGCAAATGTACTGGGATGATTTTCTGAAATATGAGCACATCCCCTCCTTCCATTCCCAAAAGTGGACCTTCCCCTGCTCAAATTAAAGCTTTCTTAGTTCCTTGCCTCGGGAGTGGAATGATCCCCAGAAAGGGAGAGAACAGAAGCTTTTCTGCTCTAGGTTTTCAGAAAGCCAGTCCTCAGGGGCAACAGAGACCTCTGGGCTTGAATAGTAGATTAGGAAACAACCAGGTGAGTAAAAGTCAGGCTATACTTACTTCCAACTCGAAGAGTCTCTGGGGTGGGGGAGCCACCAGGGAAGGGATAAGTGCATCAACATTGGGAATCTCTGAAGAAGAGGCTTGTTGGTCCTTCTATCAGGCTGAGTTCAGGACCGATGCTCCAGAAAAGTTGGAGAATATGGAAAGATGAAAGACCCTTGTGTTGCTTCCTGTGTGGCACCCAAAAGACAGCAAGACCTCAGAAAAGAAATAACTACATAGTGAATGGAGAGAACCTTCAGCAGCCCCATGGAGATTCCCACAGCTTAGTGGAGCATAACAGTACAATAACTGTGTGTACCACAGAGGGCAGCAAAGTAGCTGAGAAGTAGCCAGACTTCAAGGGGACTCTGTGGACCCTTGATAGAAGGGCCAGAGCATTGCACAGATGTCAGGAATAGATGACAACCTAGGGCGGATAATGTTTCCCCAACCCTGGAACTTGGATTGGACTTCCAGAAAGTAGAAGAAGGGAAGCAACTAAAAATTAAATTTAAATTTCTACCACGCAGCAAGAAGGGGTGGGGTGGGGGGGGGAGCGCTTTCAATAAAATTTGTACTGAGCTTAATCAAACTGAGTTTTGCAACAGATTTACAACCATTGAACAACTAGCCTACTTCTGGGAGATCCAGTGAGAAACAAAGAATAGCTTTCCAAGAGGCGACTAGTAGATCCTGACAGAAATGGCCCCAGGGAATTATGCTTCCCTTACCTCCACCCCATTTTATGCCCTCCCCAATTGCCTCTTTGTAACCTGCTGACACTGATGGAATGTTAGTGAACATGAGACAAACTGAGGCTTGAGCTTGCACATGGCTGCTCGCCATACCTCTTGCTGCGTTGGGGTCCCATCTACCAGGCGAAGAGGCCAGGCTAGCCTTCTGGAGATACGTTGCCCAGCCAACAGCCTGCACCAACATGTGAAGGAAGCCATTTCAGATCATCCGGTCACAGAACATTGCCACCAAATGACTTTAGCTGCAGTAGTCATCATTACTAATCTGCTGACCCATAGAATCACGAGTAATTAAAATGATGGTCGATCTAGATTGGTGTATTATGTGGCGGTTTTGTTATACAACGAAAAATCACCAATATAAGAGCACTCAGGGGTAACACCCCAGTGAGACACGTGAAACTGAGCTCCATTCAGGATAACTCAGTACAAAATTGATTAGCCAAAGAAGTGACTTAACTGCACGCTTTGAACCAGGAGCCTAGCTTTCATCTGATTTCCCACACTGGCTCTGTGAAGTGAGATTTATTATAGGTGAGATAACTCAGGCCAGAAAAGTTGTGATAAAGCTTCTGGTTTTCCACTGAGTCCAATTTGTGTTCTAATAATGTACCTGTAACTCTTACAATACATAGTAACATGTACCATGAGGGCAGAACCATACGCCTGTATGGGACCCAACGTGCATAACAGCTAAGGCCTTTTTCCTTTCTTGTTCTCTGGAAGACCCAGACCCAACCCTGCAGCCTACCTACCACAGGCCCTTTCTCCCCCAGCAAACAAACAGAAGAGTTAGAGGAGAGAAGGAGGGAGGCAGAGAGCCCTGAGTGAGAGTTAAAAATCACCATGGAGCTCGGTGGTCTCACACGAGACAAAAGCATTCATTTTCCCTCTATTTGGACAGCTGAGACTGGCCCCCTTCTCGCCCCAGCACGCATGCCAGGAGACCCAGGCTGAATCCTAATGCCAGGCGGCAAGAGGGGGCTTCTCAGGGAAGATTCTCAACAGCAAATAGGTGAAGACTCTCCAGTGACCCAATACTGTCTTCCAAGAATACTTTTAAAAACTTCTGGCTGTCTTTTCTATCACTCCTGACTTTTTTTTTTCCCATCAGACTCAGAGAGCTGAGTGCTATAAAAGCCAAATATGTGCTGAGAAGGGAGGGGAGGAAAAGTCTCTGAATTCACTGAATTCACAGGGTTTCAGATTGAGAGATTCTCCAGGGCTTTGTAAACCATAAAAAGGAAGCAGATCTCTGTCAAGAGGCCCTTTCTCCAGAGCAGCTCTAACCCAGCCTGTTTGCCCTTGGAAGATGCCGTAGCTTCTGAGGCATCCAGACACCATGAGTTAGCACATGGTATCTCTCTAACTATTCTCCTTCTGGAAATGCTGCCTCTTCCTTATCCTAAACTAAAAGAAGGGGTTTCCTAGGCAGAATGTGATGGAGAGTCCTAGCTCTCCGACTGATGGGGGATCACCTTGGGCCTGAGGCCCCTCGTCTGTGAAACACAGATAACAATCCATGCCTTGCTGAGTAGTTGTGAAGATGACAGTTGTGGAGTGATAGGTCTCCTGGCTCAGCTTCTGCACGTCTTGTGTCCTGGCACCGGCACTCACAGTAGGCAGTCAATGAACATCAATTCCTCTTAGTATTTCTACATGTGTATTTATTGGAGTGGTGAATGGCCAACAGATTATCATTTTTATTTGGGTCCAAAAGGCAGGAGCTCTTTATTATGTTTAGAGAAGACGTAAACTCTTTGTTCTGCCTTTCTAAAGAAGAAGAAAGAGAAAAAAGAAAAGAAAAAGAAAGAAATCTATCTTTCCAAAGCTCCTTGGGTCCTCTGCTAACATGAAAAATCCAAATATCCAATCAACCTCTCTGATGTACACTCAGTTGATTGCCTCCCCAGCACCCATCTCTCCCTCACTGCTGCCTCCTTCTCATTTCCTCCTGCCTGTTAGAACCCTGATTTCATACAGATATTCATGCTCCTCCCCAGCCATGTGCTTCAAGGAAAGTAGCCCCTGCCCCAGCTCCAGGGGAAGATTTGGACTGGTCTAAGCCAGGGTTTCTCAACCTCAGCACTAGTGATATTTTGAATGAGATGCTTCTTTCTTGCAGTAAAGGCTGTCCTGCGCATCCTAAGATGGCTTTGCAGTATTCTTGGCTTCTACCAACAGGAGTGCCATTGGTGCTCCCTTCCCCCATCGTGACAGCCAAATATGTCTCAAGACATTGCCTGCTGTGTGTGTGTGTGGGGGGGGGGGGGCAAAGTCACCCCAATGGGGAACAGTGGTCTAAGCTGATCATAGTGGCCCCACTATCCCTGCCATTGATTAATTTAGACATTGGTATGTGATATATTTCTGGCCAACAGAACCGAGGGGGAATTTGCTGATGCTTTTGAAAGAGGTTTTCTCACTCTTGAAAACGGACTCAGGGAGTAGATAACTCCTTTTGTTTCTGTTGGAAATGTTTCAGTCTGGTTATAATGACCAGAAGTATAGCAGCCACCTTGCAACCATGAAAAACTAGGCTGAAGACAAAGCCTACTCACCAAAAGATAGACTGAACCTGAATCCTGGATATGCCAATGAGCCACTGAGTTAACCACGCCTAGAACTCACTCACTGCTATGAGTGATCATTCATTTCTTCATTCAAAACATATTTACTGGATGCCCACCGTGCACCAGCTAGTTTCCTAGAAACTGGAGCCAGATCAGCGAACAAGATAGGCAGATTTCCTGCATTTATGACACCTGCATTCTGGTGAACTTAGGGCTTAAACCATTTTGAAAAGCTTTTCTATTACTTGTTGCCACAGGCAACCAAATTAATGCACCTAGCAAAGGCTAAAATTCTAAGCATCACTTCAGCCTTCAATAATACCTAGGAGATTTCCTTGTTTCTTCTGTCTGATTCCTATCTCATTCTCCACACTGACCATTCCAAACCTTCTACACTTTCCTCAACCCCCTGACTGCCAATGTTCTTCTCTAATGTGGTCCTTATTTTTGAGCTACTAACTTGCTATACTTTCCCATAGCACCTTGTACATGCCAATTTCATTGCATTCATCCTGTCATATTCAATTGTCTATTGATTTATATGTGTAGGTTCTGAGTGGAACGGGGTACCCGGTCGGACCTGCAGAGTGAGTTGAAATGCTGAATGATGCAGAAAAGCCACGCAGGAGAGCATGTCTGGTATAGAGTAGGCTGAAGTCCTGACAGCTTTCTATTTTCATTTTCCAGTTCCCATAAGTTCTTCCTATAGCTCTATAAAAAGGAATCCTCTTTTTTTTTTTTTTTTAAACCAGCCCCAAGGGTATCTCTGTTTCAGGAATCAACAACCTATGACCTATGGATCAAACCCAGTCTTCTGTCTGAAGCTACAAATGGTTTTTGCATTTCGAAATGGCTGAAAAAAGTCAAAAGAAGAATGGTATTTCATAAACAACAACAATTATATAAAATTCACATTTCAGTGTCCATTAATAAAGTTTTATTGGAACACAGCCACACTCATTTGCTAACCTATTGTTGGTCGCTGCTTTCACACTACAGTAACAGAGTTGAGTAGTTGCTACAGGGATCATATGACTTGTGAGGCCTGAAATATTTATTATCTAAAAAAGTTTGCCAATCCTCCTCTGTTTCACACGACAAAAATAGCCCTGCTTAATGCAAGTACTTTCTGAAATTAGAGACAATGCAGATTTTTAAAGTAGACAACACTTACTAGATCATTTAGCGTATTTCTGATTAGGTTTGATAGAATCACCCTCTGCTCCTAAAAAAACAAACAAACAAACAAAAACTAGTTAGAAGGCAAAAGCAGAGAAGGAACTTGGATTTAACCCAGCAGAGAGATGGCTGGCCCCCAAAATAATAAATTCATGCACTTCTTTCTTTTGTAACTTGTTTTCCAAGTATGTTCTGGAAAGTAGGCTCCCAGTATTTTTGAATAGTGAATGTCACTACACACATATCGTCATGTAGTACAGTCGGCCCACACTGTCCGTGCAGCAGAAGCAAAACCCCAAACCATGCCTGCACTCTCTGAGCAACTGAGAATTCCTTGTTGTATTTCCATGGTTGATTGAATTCATTAGTTTTTTCATATCTTAGACACATTCATTCAATCTGCAAACATATATTGGGAGTTGAGTAATGCAGGTTGGAGACTAAACTGAGCCGAGACATGCAAGAAATGTCAAGATCAACAAAGCAGACTTTCTTCTCCTGTCTGAAAGAATAATACGTGCAGGGCCCAGCAGTTGTGGCGGGAGGAGGGGCTGTAAAAGTAGAGGATGATAGAAATCAGAGTGGCTCTTTTCCTTGGCTTTCATCTTTGTCAGTGACAGTGCTTGTTGGACTGAAGAGGGTGAAACCTGTGCTGGCATGGGAGACCCGAAGTCCAAGAAAAGTGACTGGATGATGAGCGGCTCCACATGAGGTGAAATCTCGCGGACTAAACAAATTACCCAGCTCATCATGAAGATGAGTTGCCAACAAGATCACTGGCATGTAGACCTTGGAATTGTGGGGAAGTCAGTGGTGCTAGAAATCAGAAAATTGTCAAATATCTTCTTTATTCTATATCACAGAAGAAGATGGAGTCTTCAAATGACAGAGCAGTGATGGTCAGGATTCTAGGACAGATGTATCACTTCGGAATCATGTGTGTCTGTTAATAGTTGAAATCCCCAAAAAGTAGCTTAACCAATTTAGAGGGTTTCTTTTCTCATTCTATGAACAGCCCTAAGGCAGGCATTGGTTTAGCTGCTCAAGGATGTCAGAACTCAGTTCTCAGAGATTCTCTTGACCTTCGCTTCATTGTTACCCCATGTTGCCAAAAAGGCTTCTCCATCACCAGCGCAAGTTTCTGTGTGCCAGGCAGAGAAAAGAGGGAAAGACGAGAACAAGTTGCCTCTACCCCTCCTTCCCCACCCTGCTCTTTAAGGAGCTTCCCCCAGAGCTCTACCCAGCAACTTCCACCTATATCCCATTGGTCAGAATGTGCCAGATGGTCAATGATTTCTGAAACAAGTGGAGAATATAGTTGTTTTTAGCTGGGCACATTGCCCCCCTTCCCCAGCAAGACCAGGGACTTGTTAGTAGAAAAGGCAATAATTCGTGCTGGTTACACGCCTAGCAATCTTTCCAACAACAGATTTTCTGAGAAACAGGTTTAAGTATGTTGAAAGAAAGAAAGAAAGAAAGAAAGAAGAAAGGAAAGGAAGGAAGGAAGGAAGGAAAGAAGGAAGAATTGATCGCTAGGAACTGCCATCAATTTGCAAAGGATAGTAACAAGCAAATTAACCTACTTTTCTTCAATTAAAATGTTACAAGGCTGGTAGAAGAAGGAAATATGATACATGCAGTAAGTGCATTTATCATCAGCAAGGCATTTAACAAAGTCACTTGTAATGTCCTTACAGATAAGATGGAGAAATACAAATGATGTGACAATAGAGAAAGGTAGATTTATAACTGATTAAAAGACTCAAAAGACTGGTGATGAATAGTTAATGTTGGTTCTATAAGCAATAACTATTAGTGCCACATTGTATTATTTTAATTAATATCAGACTTAAGAACAATAACAATATATATAACTGACAGAAGATTCAGGACTCGCCCCAGTCACATTCTATGTCCATTTCTGGGATGCATATCTTGCAGAACTTATAGACTTGAAGTAAATCTGGAAGGACAGATTCAGAATCCAAAATTAACTAGATGGGCAGAAATGGTGGACCAAATAATATTAGCTATCATTCAGTTGAACACCTCCTACATGCCAGATACTATGCTAAATGCTTGTCATGTGTAATCTCTTGTCCTCTAAATAATCCTGCATGTAGGTCTTTTTCTCATCCTCATTTTACAGATGAATACAACAAGACTCCAAGAGTTTGAGTCATTTGCTTAATATCACATAGCTGGACATAAATGAACTAGATTTCTACCCAGGTCTATCCACCTTCAAAACCTATTCTATTTCCCCTGTGCCATTCTGCTTTTCTATGCTAGTAAATGTAAGCAGTCCTGTTTTTCAGGACCAAACAGAGGATAGGGAATGAATAGGTAGGGGGAGGCAGCAAGTAAGTAAAGGATTTGGAGATTTGGATTGGCTGAAACGTCAACATGGATGTCTTCAACGTGTTTGAAATGCATCAAACAAATAAGAAGGACAAAAGGAACGATGGATGGATAGATGGATTTGTGATAAAGCAAGTGTGGTCAAATATTTGTTATGGAATCTAGATAGTGGATACATGTTAACTATACAATTTTTCAACTTTTATGCATGTTTGAAAAATTTAACAATAAAATGAAACAGTAAGTCAATGGTACTTGATAGCGTGATGTGACCATGTTTAGATGGGGGAGATCTAGCCTCTCTCCTTTGGGGTAACACAGCCATACCTTAAATTCTGCATTCAGTTCTTGGTGCCAGCCTTTTTCAGGGATGGTGACAAGGTGACACGTGCCCTTGAGAGAAGGCGAGGATGAGGATCCAGAAACCATGTCTAAACTGGAAAGGAGAAGAAAATAGTGCAACATGGTAATTCTCAGCAAACACTTATGGAGTTATGTATTAGTTATCTGTTGCTGTGTAACAAATTACACCAAAACTTAGTTGCTTAGGATAATATTTATTTTATTGTTCTGTAGGTCAGAAATTCAGAAGTGGCTTATCTGGGTGGCTCTAGTTTGAAGCCCCTCATGAGGTTGCAGATAGAATGTCCATAGAGACTGCAGTTGCCCGAAGGTTTGACTGAGGTTGGAAAATCCATTTCTAAGACGGCTTATTCACAGGGTGGGGGTCTCAGTTCCTGTTACGTGTGTCTCTCCATAGGGTTGCATGAATGTCCTCACAGCAAGGCAGATAACATCCCCCAGAGTGAGCTAACTAAGAAAGCAAGGAAGAAGTCAGAGTGCCTTTCATGACTGTTTCTGAAGCCACACTCCATAACTTCTGTATTATTCTAGTCATTAGAAGTGACTCATTAAATCTAGCTCACACTCGAGGGAAGGAGGATTAAGCTCTACCTTTTGAAGGAAGGATTCTCAAAGAATCGGGGACATATATTTTTAAAACCACAATCTGTTTCTTGGCACAGTGTTAGGCATATTCTGTAAGGATTCTAGCAAGGTAGTTTTTATTTCAACAGAAAGAATTCTTTGCCTAATAATTAGAGTCATCTAAAAGAAAGTCACCCCAATCAGAATTGCTCTCATTACTAGTTAGTATATATGATTCTTTGTTTTGCAAATATCTGCTTTGTCTGTCTTTACAGCTTCTTGAAGGCAGAAATTATATTTTATGTTTATATTATCCTCCTCCCTTCACTTGGGAAATCCAAAAAGAATCTGAACAGTTAACCGGAGATGTAATATTTGTTCTTTTACTCAACAAATATCTGTAGAGTGCATCATGCCATGCACTACGTGACAGTGAACAAGACAGTGAACAAGACAGGTGCACCTGCACTTACGAGGTTTGCGCTATCCTAAGAGAGGATACAAGCAGATCAAATAATTATAGGTTGTGATGGGTGTTATGAAGGCAATAAATAAACAGGCTACTATAAATGCAGCGGAGTTCCAGGAAGCTACTTTGGTTTTACAGAGTTCATAAAAAAAGATAAAGATTTGAGTCAGATAATCTTCTGGATTCCTCCAATATAATGATGGAGACTCCTTCCTTCCTTCCTTCGGCATTTACTGAGTATCTACTCTGTGCAAACCACTAGGGATGCCAAGTAAACAGTTCCACCGTTTAAGGACCCCGGGGTCTTGTGAGAGATAACAAGGTGTATAACCTAGATGGTGCTCCCAGGTGGTAAATTCTGCAAGGGTTATGCACAAGGAGCCTGGTGCACACGAGAGTGACAACACTGCCCAGGGCATCACTGAAGGCTTCATGGAGGTGCCATTGGAGCCGTGTTTTCAAGGATAAGGAAGGGGACTGACAATCTGCATAAGAATCTTTCTAAAAGGTCAGCATCTGAGATGCCAGGACTTGTTAAAGAGTATGAAGGAACAGAGACAAAAGTGAAATGTAAGTTTAATGAGTTAATGGAGCCTGATGAATGAACGCTCTCTGAGTTCTGGCTCCTGTATCACAGCATTAAAATGCACTGGGCCGAGAACAAAAGCTCATTTCACATTTAAATCTTCTCAAGAGGAACTCCAATACCGCAGGTTCATCACAGCTCTGTTGCCATCAGGACAGCGTCCCAGTGATTTCCTGCCACTGGCCTTTTGTTCCAGACCGAGTGGCCCCTCACTCTCCCGCCACTTGTCCAAGCCCCCGCAGTCAGTGTTACTCAGGGTGCCTTTCTCCCACATCTCTCCAAATCCGACCCCTCCATCAGGCCCTACTGTTTCCCTGAAACCTTTGGACCACGGCAGCCTGTGGGGATTTCTCCCTCTGGGGACTCTGCACGAAACACAGAGACCGTTTGTCTTGGTCTTTAACTGGCACTGAAATGTCTCTTATAGATCTGCATGGGCTTTCAAATATTCTGTGACCTTGGACAAGCCAGTCACCTAACCTCCCTATGCCTCGCGTTGTTCATCTGCAAAATGGAGAAATGAAACTACCCAGGTTGTTGTGAGGATTAGATGAGTCTACTTCTGGGAAGCGCTTAGACCACCGCTGCCGCACTCAGAGAAGCAGGCTAGGGCTGTCCGCTCTGGTTATTGCAAGCCCTTTGTAGACAGGAGGCACGCCCTCCCATCCTTTGGAGACACAATAAAGCCCCCAGTATTGTTAATTTCGTCACTGTTTAAGGAATGCACAAATAAAATGTGTTTGATTCTTTCTCTTAACACCCAGACCAATAAATTTGCTTCCAGTTTTCCAAAAGAAATGAGTTTGGGGCTGAACTGTGTTCTTAGAGACTTTTCTTTTTTCCAGGTCCTAGCTCTTTGGGGGTGTGTTCGAAGTAACAGTTGGATGCCGCTTATTTAAGTCACAATCCAATCCATAAATCTGACGCTTCAGCAATTATATTTTCCAGATTGAGAGAGGTGCAAAACTTGGGCCACAGTTAATTAGAAGGCAAAGAATGGCTTTTTTTATCTGTAGCACATGGACACTTCATTATGGTAATAGGAAGAGAGAAGCGTCTTTTCCTCTGTCCTTTCTTTGTTTCTCCTATGTATTCCTTTTTGTACTAAATACACTTTCTGGCCATTTGTTTTTTTTTTTTTTTTAAGTTTATTTATTTTTGAGAGAGAGAAAGAGAGATCACAAGTGGGGAAGGGGCGGAGAGGGAGGAAGGGAAGGAGAGAGAGAATCCTAAGCAGGCTCCACGCCATCAGCACGGAACCTGAGGTGGGGCTTGAAATCACAAACCATGAGATCATGACCTGAGCTGAAATCAAGAGTCAGACACTTAACCGACTGAGCCACTCACGTGCCCCTCTGGCCATTTCTGTGTTCTCCTTTGACCTCCTCTTCTTTTTACTCTGTCTCTTTCCCTCCATTTCTTCATGGCCTCAAGCTGAAAAGGATGTGGGTCCATTTTCTTCTTTTTTTCCCTCTCTCAGTGCCTCCTTCCAGTTCTAGTTGGGTGTGAGCAGAGGAGCCATCAACCAACAAGCCCTGGCAGCCCCCCAAGACCACAGATACGTTCCAGGTTACACAGTCTAACATCCTACTTCTTTGGCTCACTCTAGGATGCCACCATGACAACCACATATGTCACCTGGTGAGCCAGGTAGGGGACACAGAAGATTATTCTTTTTTCCATTAGCATTCTAGCAATGGCACATTGATCAAACTGGTCTTTTGGTTTGGAAATCAGAGCACAAAGCAGAGAGGAAGCAACAGAGGAGAGCTAAGTTTTGAGGGTGTCTTAAAGGGAGGGTTGGGGCACAGGATCTTACCATCCTCTGGGTCTCTGTCCCCCAGCTCCCATCTGGCTTCTGAGCTGGCTACCTCTTGCCTTGGGCAGTCCACTGTCAAGACAGACTGTTGAAAGACCCCTTAAGTGGGACATAACCACAATTGAATAGATATATAATCTCATATCATCCCCCTATTCCCACATACGGTGGCTTCTTTTCTTGAATTCATTCTCTCAGTTACCACCATGACATCTCCCACCCCGTGGCTCAGGTGAGAACCCTCAGAGTCATCTGACTCCTTTCTCCCCTCCTACACATCACTATGCACTCTGTCCTCTTTACCCTAAACAGCCCTCCCTTGTCATCCTTTCTCCAGCCTCAGCCCATGGTCCTCCTATGGACTGCTGTTAAAGCCTCTTAGCATATGCCCTTGCCCCAGACTCTCACTGACTATCTGCATACAGTGCCACTGAAAAGATCACTTTATTATCCCAAGGACACATCCTGCTTTTTCACACATCTCTTCCTTTGCATTGGCTCTTCCCTCTGCCTAGAACATTTTCCTGGGCCCTCACCCCAATAAGAATTAGTCACTCCCTTCTCTGTGCTTTCATTAATAGTGTGTGCGATTCCTTGTTTTACAAATACCTGCTTTGCCTGTTTCCACAGCTTCTTGAAATCAGGAATTATCTTTTATGTTTGTACTACCTTCCTCCTAGTTAATCAATAAATGTTTGTTGAATGAAAGGATTAAATTTCACAAAACTTCACCAAATATCTACTTCATGCAGACACGTTATTCTAAACACAGTGGAAAACCCGAAGACTCTATTATCAGAGAGCAAACAGTCTACTCTAAAATCGGCCCATGGAGGTGACCTTCCGAGTGCCTTGAGAGTTCCCGATTTTGTATCGCTGCATATTCTACTCCCTATCACCAGGTGGCAGTAGTGTGCCATGGTCATGTGGTCTAAGCTATGAAGTTCCAAAACTTCAAAAAGGTGGCTTTGCTTGGTCCTGGTTGCTGGATTAATAGCAAGAAAGCCACCCGGGAATGTGGACGGAGTCTGGGTTCCATGCATGGCTGGACTTGCAAGGGCTTGTTCTTGAGCGCTGTCCACAGCTGCACCTTGCATGCCATCCTGCATTCAGACATGAGGCTCTCTCTCATCCATAAATCCAAAGCGGGAAGGCTGAGAGGTCTCTTGTTGGGACCAGGTCTACACCTTAGGCCTACACCTTAGACCTACTTCCACTGTGCAGTTCTCTTTAGCTCCTTTTACTGGTGAGTTCCCAACCAGCTGTACAATGACAGGGCTCTTACTGATGGCTTTTGTCTATTTTAATTCAGACAACGGCTATGGCAAGTAGGAGGTCTTAGGTGACCTCTGATGGACCAGTCAGTAAAGAGATATGAGCTGATCCCAAACTGCATTGCATGTAAAAATGAGTACAAACTGAGGGAGCAGTGATACAGCAAGGGAGGGCAACTCTTTCAACAAATACGGCTCGGAAGCACATAGTTAAGAAAACAGCTGGAGAGGGAGAGAAGATCAGTGAAATGTCCATTGTCAGGGCACCTCTCGCCCACCACCGTTCCCGGGCCCAGCCCAGGATGGGGGAGATTCACCAGCGCCTACAGGCTGAGGATGTGAACAGGAAGGGAGACTGAAGCACGAAAGGCAGGGCGGTTCATGGCCAGATTAGCGCTCAGCAGAAGGCAGGAGGGGATGAGCACAAGAACTCAGGTGGGGAATTAGCCTCTGAAGAATCAAAGAGCGAAACGCTTCCTCCTTGGAGGCAAGAAGTGAATTAGGGTTTTGCCGATTTCGTTTGACAGTAGAGGAGACAGAGATCTGAGGAAGTTATGTCTTCTCTCTGGGGGGGGTGAAATAAGAGACCAGGTTGCCATTTCACCCCTGCAAAGAGTGAGAGTAACCAGGGTGATTCAGCAGGCTTGTAAAGGTGGTAAGGACTAGAAGAAAGAGATAAGGGGCTGTGAAGAATGGAAGAGGAAACTGATTAGGAATCCATTTAAAAACCGTGGTTAAGAACAGAATTGATGAGTCCGTAGTAAGGCAATTGGTGGGGCAGCAGAACTCAGAAGTCTGAGATAGCTCCACAATTCTGCTTAGTTGATCTGGGCTTGGGGGTTAGTTGGAGAGGAGGCAGAGAAGTAAAAGAGATGACCCAATGGAGAGTATTGGTGAGGATGTGGTTAAAATGGTTAAGCATGGTGTCCAGACTGGGTGGGAAAGGAATTGACAACAAGATGGGCTGGGAAAATCAGAAGTGAGTAAGCAATAGTATCCCTTAATGACACAGAGGGGTCATGGGGGTGAGGACATGGGAAAGCTAAAAGTGGGATGATGGAGAGCTTCTGGGAATCCAGATCTCCAAAGGGAGGTTTTTGTCAGGGATGGCTGCTGACACGGAGAGAGCCAAGCTCATCAGAGTAGAAGAGGTTAGACAGATGACTAAATATCAGCCAGACATTCAGACTCTCTAGTCTCCCAAGACTACATGCGTTAGGCTGGGCAGGAAGCCCATACACCAGTGGCAGAGTTTTCTGTATCTGTAGGGGAATGACCTGGAGGCTCTAGATGATGGGGGTAGGACGACGGAGGATGAAGAAGTATAAATGGGATGCTGCGAGCTTTAGAGTAAGAGGGACTTTTGAAGGATATCTTAGAATGTTGATCTGGACGTGGCAGTGAGAAATAAGTAGGGAAATGCTCCTGAGTGGGGCGAGGGGGGAAGGGGGGGAGGGGGTGTGGACAGGGAAGGGCAGAACTAAATGGGGACCAAAGCATTGGAGAGACCAAGTGAACAAGAAAGCTCATACCTCGGGTGGAGTTGTGGGAGGGACCTAGTCAGCTTCAGAATTCCAAAGATAGGGTACTTACATAGGCTATGGCCAATGCCTGGAACACAGCAAGTGCTGGATAAATATCTCTTTAATTAATTGCTTTTTTTTTTTTTTTCCTCACAGTAAGCTCTACATGCAATGTGGGGCTTGAACTTAAGACCCTGAGATCAAGAGTCACATGCCTGGGATGCCTGGGTGGCTCAGTTGGTTAAACATCAGACTTTTGATGTCAGCTCAGGTCATGATCTCCCGACTGTCAGCGCTGAGCTTGGAGCCTGCTTGGAACTCTCTCTCTCTTTCTCAAAATAAATAAATAAAACTTAGTCTCAAAACCTACTGGCTCACTGGTAGACAGCTTTTCCTCATGAAAGATTACAAATAGATTATTCAGAGCGATTCAATTTCCACTATTGTCTATCTACTTTCTTCTTCTAGAAATCCCTTTCCGTGAAAGCTTCTGAGTATAACTCTATGAGTTAGAGAAACAAAGACATGTCTGGATTCTTGTTCTAAATTAATAGAATAAGACTAACGATAATAATTTTTGTGTAAATCACTTTGAGGTTTACAGATTATTACCTCAGTTACCCATGTATTTCTCTAAACCCTGGGGTGAGGGCAAAATGGGTATTACTATTTTCAATTTTGTACATTGAAATCAGTTTAGATGGGTCCTATGACGCCAAGAGCACTCACCTTCACACAGCCCAAATGCGGGAAAGCCGGACTAGAACTCTTGTATTTCAAGTCTGCGTTACAAGCTCTTGAGACAGTGGTTTCCTAAACTTTGATTTGAATTTGTTCAGAGTGCAGATGTAATAGGTCTGGGGTGGGATTTTGGAGTCTGCTTTTGAGGCAAACATCTAATGCTTGTGTTT
Source organism: Puma concolor (assembly GCF_028749965.1). Taxonomy (NCBI): domain Eukaryota; kingdom Metazoa; phylum Chordata; class Mammalia; order Carnivora; family Felidae; genus Puma; species Puma concolor. The sequence goes on along the minus strand of NC_141676.1, from coordinate 45,654,970 downwards.
CAATGGCCATACTCAGAAAAACACTAATCTAGAAACTCTTTCTTTTCCCCTTCTCTCTTAAAGGGAAAAAAAAAAAAAAAAAAAAAAAGGCTGATCTCACCTCTTACCAATCAAAGGAATTTTTTTTTCCCTTGGATAAGTAGGGCCCCCAGCTCTTCTTTTCTGTGACTTACCCACACACACTGATAAAGTTAATTATCTGCCCTGGCTAAATGACTTTCCCTAGCAACACCTTAGCAACTAACATTAGCTCTGCCTTAGGCTACGAAACTGGAAAGAGATTTCTTGAAGTCCAGTGTATTTTACAACAGAACAAAACATCTGAACAGGAAATTAAATAGAAAGTAAACTGGATTCATTGCTAAGAGATGAGACACAGACACACGAAGGAGTTCGTGACAATCCACCAGAACACAGAAGTCAAAATAAGAAACTTTCTCCTCTAAGTTCTACTGAAGTCCAGAGGAGAGAATGTGCAGTCTCATTCCATCGAGGAGAGGAGAATTTAAATGGGTCACAGGAGGGGAAGGCATTCTAGGTGATGGGAATCTATTGACAAAGTGTCGAGGCAGGACTGAAAGCGGGGGACACAGGGAACCCAGTTGGGCAGCACTGGGAGCTCAGTCTGGGATCTACAACCAGATCATGGAAGGCCTTGAAGGTCACTTGAAGAACTTGGGCTGAGTCAGAGGGCACTGGGAGCCTGTTAAAGACTTTTATTCACAGAACATGGTGCGCATCGAGAATATGGCGGTGAGCCCCAGAGACAGTCCCTGCCCTGACAGAGCTTGGAATCTAGTGATGGGGTCAGACATGGAATAAATACAAAATGTAAAGTCAAACACAAAAATGAATATGGAATCATAAACCTTAAGACTATTAAGAGACAAATATATCGGGTTCCAGGAGAGCATATAAAGAGGGGCATATAAATAGGAAATCAGGAAGGACTTCTCTGAGGAAGCAGTTTTGCACTGAGATCTGAGAGATGCTTAGGAGTTGGCTGGGGAAGGTGGTGAGTGGGAGAGACTCCAGAGCACTGGATGCCAGGCAGAGAGAATGGCACAGGCACAAGCTCCCAGTACTGAAAAGCCCTGGGGGGCTGGAGCCCATGACCAAAGGGGTTGTAGATTCAGGAGGGCATTGGAGGTCATGCTGAAGATTCTGGTCTTTGTTCCGAGAGCCACAAAAAGCCACTGAAAAGGGATTTTAACCTTGGGATTGACATTCAAATCTGCATTTGCAAAAGGATCTTTCAGGCTTCAGTGCAGACAGCATATCGGAGGGGAATAGGAACGGACATGGGCAGCCCAATTACGAGGTCGAGAGATGGAGACAACTCGGACTGGTGTGGTGGCAGAGGAGATGGAGAGAAGTGGCCAGATTCAAGAGGTAGTTAGAAGATGGAACTCCGTGATGAATCGGACGTGTGGGGGAGAGAACAGGGGTCTGACGTGACGGCAGAGTTGGGTTGGGGAAATCTAACTTGGGTAGTGGCATTGGAGCTTGACGATGGGCTGCTGAGAGCCTGTCAGCCTGGATGATGAGGTCAACACCATGAAGTGGGAGGAAGCCCATTTTGGTGTCAGTGAGGACTGTTTCAAATCTTGCTTCTTTTCCCTTTCTTAGCTGTGGCGCCTCGACAGGTGATTTTATAGGCCCCTAATTTGGGAAATGAGGCGGGAGGGGACATGGGCCTCCTACCTGACATGGTTTTCTTGTCAATGTTTAATAAAAAATTAACTCTTACATCCCTTCCTGCTCCTTACCCCGTCCACTGCCATGTTGGATTTTAATATGTTGATATAGAAGAAAAGACACTAAAGAGCACATGTTTGGGTTACTGGACATACAGTAAGATCTGTAAAGACAGAAGCCACATTTTATTCATCTCTGTATATTCATTCCTGTCCTCTGAGATAAAATCTCACAAAACACTTTTTTTTTGTTTGTAACATATATCACAATCATAATTTGAAAAGATTCTGTAACTGTGTATTTAATATTTGCTTTCCCACTGGATGGTAAGATCCACAAAGACAGGTAATAAGTCTGTCTTGTGTGCCAGCACTGAACACATGGACGGCCTTCGACATGAATGAATGAATGAATGAATGAATGAAGTTTTGTTCCCTGTGATGCCCACTGCTCAGCACAGACTTGGCCTCATATCTACACTCAACAAAAGGATGCTGGATGACTTAGACTATGCACCATGGAATCTAGCATGAGCTCTGAGCTAGTGATACGGGAGATAGTTCGCTCAGGACACAGACGTGAATCTGAGCAGCACCTCTGTAAAGGAGGGCTAACCAGCTGGATCAGGTGTTGTTGGGGGTCAGGGAAGGCCAGGGCTGAGAAAAGAGCATAATTGGCTTCAGCAAGGGGGCACTCTTGGGTGACTTCTGAGAGAAGGTGTCCAGTTAAAAATGGCAGTGGGAGTCCCAGGACGAGGACTGAGAAGTGAGTGGGCAGGTGCGGGAGGCATGGAGACCTCCAATGCAGATGGTTCCCCTGGGCTGTTTGTTAGTGATGTCAAAGAGAAAAACCTGACCTGGAAAGCAAAGGAGATTGCTTTTTAAGTGTAGGCTGTTAAGATGTGTTGACTTCCCGGGGAGAGGAGGAGAGGTAACCAAAACTTCTGAAAGCACCTGTGGAGGGATGCTTGCACACAGTGAGGGGAGGCAGTGGGCTTAAGGCATCTCCCAGGTGGGTCTGGTCTTCCTTCTGTGGTACCCAGGACCAGCCCAGACCTACCCCTTGAGGAGGTGGGTGTGTATATGGAGTTGGGGGCGGGGGGAGACTGAAGGCTAGGCCAGGTGTTTTAAATTTTTTTTAACGTTTATTCATTTTTGAGAGAGGGAGTCAGAGTGCGAGCGGGGGAGGGGCAGAGAGAGAGGGAGACACAGAATCTGAAGAAGGCTCCAGGCTCTGAGCTGTCTAGCCCAACATGGGGCTTGAATCCATGAACTGTGAGATCATGACCTGAGCCGAAGTCCTACGTTCAACCGACTCAGCCATCTACGCGCCCCTACCAGGTGCTTTATATGGGACATTTCTTTGGACTCTAGCACCCCCTACAGGAAGGGTGTATTAGCCTGTAGGCACACACACACCCTCCAGAGCGAGAAACTTAAGGTTGGAGAGACAAAATAACTCGCCAACATCTCACATCGGGTGAATGACACAACTAAGGTTTGATTCCAGTTTGTCTCCAGGGAAACACCGGGAGAGATTCCTGCACCTGGGCCTTTTCCTGGTGCCTCAGGCTCAGTTCCTCTCTAAAAATCAGTCACCGGGGACAAAAATCTAAGCCAAGAAAACACAGGCTTTTCTTTGAACCATTTGAAACTCCTTTCTAGGCCTAGATGAGGACTTTCCTGGGCCTTAGGCATTTCTGTCCTTGGGGTCTCCTTCCTTCATAAAACAACAGTAAACGTTATATTTTATGACTGTGTAGGTGTAAATAGAAATATATTGATATTATATATAACATTTTATTAGCCCTAAATGTTTTTTCCTTCTGATTTTAAAGAAAATATTTTCAGGAGTCTCCAAAAATATTACAGGCCGTAGGCGCTGTGCCTACTGGGCGCAGGTGGATGAGTCATGCTGCTCATTTCTCATCCTCCAGTCCGACCTGTTCCAAAAGAGCAGTAGAGTCAGTCGTGGCATCCAACCCCGCCTTAATTGGTCGGCTGCAGGCCTCAGTTTGCTCATCTGTAAAATGAGTGAAATTACTGTCACGTTTGTCGTGTGCAGGGAGAGCGTAGCAGATGAACAGATACCCTGAGCCAACCACCCAGCATATTGGTAGGCACAAAGTAGGTGCGCAACAAAAGTTAGTTTGCCGTCTTTCTCTCCTAGGAGCCCTCTACTCCGCAGGGTGCAAAGGTGTAGCTGGGGTTGGGGCAGCAGCCTTCCTGGTGGCGGGACAGATCCCGCAGTGTCCCTGTGCCTTATGATATCCTCGCCAGACCCTGGGAATCTAGCGTCGCAAAATCAACACCGCCGCGCCGCTAATCGCCAGCTCGGAAACAAAACAGCGCTGCGCTCGGGGATCTGGGCAAAATCAGCCCGCCCTCCTCCCCCTCCGCCGCCGCCCTCCCTTCCTCGCGCGGCTCTGCTCGCTCAGCTCAGCTCAGCTCAGCGCGGCGCAGCTCGGCAGCCGCCAAGCCGAGACCCGCACGGTCTCCCGGTCGCCAGCGCCGGCTCCGAGCTCCCGCTCCCCGCCCGGGCTCCGCCTGGTCTCGCTTCCACGGGGACCCCTTCGGGCAGGAGTCGCGTGGCGAGGGCCGGCGGCAGCGGCACAAAGTTGGACGCCCGCGAGGATGAGGCTGTCCCCGGCGCCCCTGAGGCTGAGCCGGAGTCCAGCGCTGCTGGCCCTGGCACTGCCCCTGGCCGCGGCGCTGGCCTTCTCCGACGAGACCCTGGACAAAGTGCCCAAGTCGGAGGGCTACTGCAGCCGCATCCTGCGCGCCCAGGGAACGCGGCGCGAGGGCTACACCGAGTTCAGCCTCCGCGTGGAGGGCGACCCCGACTTCTACAAGCCGGGAATCAGCTACCGTGGTAAGTGGCCCGGCATGGAGCTAGGGGCGCGGGACCCGGCCCCCGGAAGGGCGCCGACCGCGCGGTGCCGGAGGAGGGCGCACGGTCCCGGGGCGCACGGTGCCGGCACAGCCCGGCGAGGGCCCTGTGTCCTGCCTGCCCTCAGCCCCTCTCGCCGCGAGCTCCGCGCCGCTCCCGGGCCAGCGTCCAGGGCCGTCGCGGGGGTCGTAGCCAGGCTGGGCAGCCCCATCTCCGACGCGCGGTTCTCGGGCGTGGGCTGCAGCTGAGCGACGCGCCACGCCAGCCTGGCTGGGAGGGAACCTGGCTTCTCCCCCGGCCCGCTCCGGGAGAGCAGTGAAAACCCGCCTTCCTCCAGATCCGCCGCTGGAGCGGAGGGAAGCCTGGTGTCTCCCAGTCGGATCCCAGGCAAGGTGGGGAACTGACTTTCCCCTCTCCCATCCCTGAAGGGGAGGATACCAGTTTCTCCCAGACGGGCCCCAGGCGGGGTGGTCACTGCCGCTTCCTTGGACAAATGCCTTCAGGAAAAGGGACTTCTCCCTTGACTGGTCGTGGGGCACGGGGAGGAGGGGAGGAAGAGTCTGAAGCTTTCGTAAGGGTCCCCGGGAAGAACTCCAAATTATTCTCCGATGGTCCCAGGCGGGGGAGAAGAGTGTGGATTTTTAGGACAGGCTCCCAATGGAACGGGCCTCCAAGGAGCTGTGGGTGGGTTCGGAGAGGGAAGCGAAACCCGGTGAAGTCGGAAAGGGAAGCTCACATTCCCGAGGCCTGCTCCCTGGAGGCCGGGGACCCTTGCTCCAGCCACCCCGAGGCTCCACGCCGCGGAGATGTCGCGCATACGCTCCTTCGCGGAGCGCTGGCTTTAGGGAGTGCGGGGAGGGAATGTCCCGGCAGGTGAGCGCCTCCTGGGCAGGAGCGCCGCTCGACCCGCGCAGACCTGAAGACCCCTGACTCCATCCCCACGGCCCACCGCCTCTCTCCGCGGCGGATCGTCTCCCCAGACATCTTTTCCCGGCGCAGAAGCTGCCGTTCTCCAGTTGGGAGACAGGACCTAGGGCAGGAAGGAAGCCCGCCGGGTCTCACCTGGGGTCCCACGGGCGGGGAGTGGCGGGGTGCGTGTTCCCCCGCGCCTCCGTAAGTCAGCTCTGGTGCCTAGCAGGGAAGAGAGGGTCTTGGGGGGCAGCTGGTGGGCCCGCAGCCGCCGCCCTTGCATCCCCGCCTTCCGGGTTCCCAGAGGCTGCGGGAGGAAGCGGTTGGAGAACACTGGAGAAAGTTTGGGCCACTGTCAGCGGGCGCCAGGGCCACGCAGGCCACCGTAAGCAGGGGCTACCCATCTCAGAACCCTTCTCGCGGTTTCCCGGGATCGTGTCCCCGACTTTGTCCACCTGGCTTCCCGGCGCCCCCCGCACGTGGCGGCGCTCAGCGCGTGGCGAGGAGCCCCTCTGACCCCCGCGCACCGGCCCGCGGGACCCTCGGTACAGCGCGGGGAAGGAACCCCCGGCCCAGCCCGGGAGGGAGCGGGCGGGGTGGAGGGGCTGCGGGTGTGGCCACAGCTTTTCTGAGGGGCTGGGAACAGCCAGTCCTCTCCGTGGACCGGAGGAAGGCGGGCGGAACCCTTTTGGTCTCTTGAGGGAGGCCTCACCAAAACCGAGGATCCGGGTTCCCTGGGGAAACAGCCCAAGCTCCACGTGGCAGGGAAGGAGGCGGCTTTAGAGTAAGATGGGCTTGGTTTTAGTAGCTTGTGTGACCTTGTGCAAGTCCTTTCATTTCTCTGAGCTTATTTCCCAGCGGTGTAAGTAGCTGTTTGTCCAACCTCTGTGGTGGTTGTAGCGAATACGTGAGTTGACAAAGAGGAGTGTGCCTGAGGTCCCCAATACGTGTTAGTTTGAGTTGGATATGAGGCCCTTATTGGTTTAATAACGGAGGGATGTGCCTGCCTAGTCATTTGTTTTTGGTGTGTGTGTGTGTGTGTGTGTGTGTGTGTGTGTGTGTGTGTGTGTGTTTAAAAGTGGTGTTCTCAGCACTCTAATTCAGTCTACTAGTGAATGGTGGCTGAGTCCTCGTGAATTAATGGAATGAGTGAATGAATGATTTCTCCATACTGGGAGCCTCACCTAAGATTGTTCTTACTGTGAGCCCAAGAAGATATTTTTAGATGATTTAGGCAAGTCTGGGGCCACACCAAGTGTCCTACCAGCCGTTTCTTCCCATACAAATCCTCCCTGATGGCCTGAGCACTGGCTGCAGGTACCCCAGCACTGGGGAGGAGGGGCCCCTGGTATTCACCAGAACACAGAGGCTCCTGCTTCCAGAGTGTCCATGGCCAGTAGGTGAGAACCGAGACTAGGGGAGAGAGAGAGCTCTAGACTTTTACCCTACAGGTGGTTCCAGCCTACACATTAGACTTTCAGACTGTGACACCCCCACTCAGGCTGTTGGCCGGCAATCCCCATTTCTCCCTTCTGGTGGCTAAGAGATCATGGAAGGAAGATATTACGGAAACCGTGCTCCCAGCCTTCTGAGTAAATACCCTGAGATTAGCAAACCTGGTTCCGCCACTCAAAGTTAGGAAGAGGGCGCTGGCCTAGTTTGTGACATTTTCTGTTGGCTTATACTCTCTTAGAATAATCATGTTAAAGGTAAATCTAATGCATTCTGTTCAGGGTATTGACTTAGGGCCGTGGAAGTTAACATTCCCCTGGTGTTCTGCTTGCTTCTTTTATTTTTTTCTTGAGGCCCCCTCACAAGCCTTGGAATCAATGGCTTGTTTTCCTGCCTGGAATCTTTATCCCCACAATTCCAGCTCATCCCTGAATAGCTTCTGCTCTCTATGTCCCCCACCCCAGTATCTCCTTTAGATGTTCTACACTGGATTATGATGGTCACTGTTAACACACACACACACACACACACACACACACACACACACACACACACACACACGCTTTCTTCTCAACAGCCAGGATCCCATTGAGATGATTATTCAGCTTTTTCCAAGTTGCTAGTGCTATATGGACTTCCTTCTCTCTCCCACCGCTTCTCTCTCCCCTCCCTCCCTCTTCCCCCTGTCCCCCCTCCCTTGGCAATAACTGTGCTTTAGAAAAGCTCTGAAAGGCCTGCTCTGTTTCTGACCATGGTCTCCTTTGACAAGGAGATTACAGTGATTAAAAATAACAAGTTGAGGATCCTCAAGGGGCTTCCCTGATAGGACGACAATTTGCAGGACTAGCCATTCCCAGATCACAATTTCAAGCCAAATAGAAGAAAATCAGCTGAAATGTTGAAGAATTGATTGAAAATAAAAGAGGCCCTTTTGTCTGACTAAAGATCTGTTTATTAGGAAAATAAAGCCAGACCCTGGCTAATGAGAGTGGCTTTTCCTAGATGCTCTTTAAAGGGAAATTTCAAGGAACTTGATGGGAAAAGAATGTCCAGTCGAGATTTCAAAAGCTTGTCCAACTTCAAGCATAATTGGGGGATTTATTCTAAACTGTGAGGTTTGGAGACCTCCAAAGCTGCTCGGCCTTCTCGTTCTTTGTCCCACTCTGGGCTGCACAATGCCACAGGACTGTGTGTCCCGGAGAGCCCCACCTCAGTCTGGCAGAAAGGGCACAGGCTTTGATGTTTGACTTCTGTTCAGTCATATATTCGCTGTGTGACCGTAGGCAGGCCACTTCACCTCTCTGAGCTAGAACTTCTCCAGCTGTGAAATGAGAGTGCTCCCCCACCCCTTACAGTGTTGCTGTGGGAGTCAGGAATAATCTATGTTAAAGAAAAAAAGCTGTCATAGAGTAGGTGCTTAAAAAAAATACACATTATAAGATGATTATTTTGGAAATAGAAAAATACTTGGCAGAAACACTGGATGAGACATGGTGTTAAATACTTCCTACTCATCTCACTTATTCTTTCCAGTACTTTGAGGCAGCTTATTATGATTCTTATTTTACAGATGAGAAGACCAAGTCTCAGAGAGGTTTCATAACTTGCCCATGAACCACACAGCTGGTAATCATTGGAGTCAGGATACAAACTAAGGGATGTCTGACTCCTAAATCTGTTCCCTTAACCAGTCTCCTGTATTGACACACGAAAATGAACAGGGAATAAAATGAGTTAACTATGGCTGCCCTTGGCATTCTGGATGGTGAGTCTTCACTGAAGGAAAACAGCAACAACAAATCAAGACAATAACTGACATATCTTGGGACACAAAGTCTAAAGCCATGTCTCCTTATTTACATTTGCTTTTTTTCCTTTTTATAGACTTTGGGATTGCGTTTCCTCATAAACTAGAGAACTAATTTAGAAACATGAACAACCTTGTCAATCTTTAGCCAGTTCCTTTTGTTTGTGGGAAAACAGAAACAAATTGGATAGGAAAAAAAAAAAAAAAAACAACCCTAATTTGATTGTTGTTTTATTCTTACACACAAACTTATACGACCAGGCCTACAAAATTAGATGTTCATAAAGTACCTGTGTAGAATTGGAGAATTTTAAACTGGATAAGGTCTTTTAAATAAACTATGTCTAATCTAGTGGCGTTTTTAAAAATTCAGTGCTGCTGCTGATAGTGTAATTAACTATAAGTCGTCCCTCCCACTTCTCTTTTCTTGTATCATTCTCCTCTTTTTTATTATATAACTTTATTTTTTAAACTTGGCCCCCTTTTAAGAAGTATGTAGTTCAAATTGATAATGAAAATTAAAAGAGATTGCTTACTGCTTTGAGTTTCATGAAATGCAAAAAAAAAAAAAAAAAAAATCAAAACATACCAAAAAATGAAAGCATGTCAAATAGGGATTTTTCAGGGTTTAAAATTTGGGTGCTCCTCCATACACACTGCTGACTCAGCTGGAACAGCAGGATGTAATTGCTGATAAGTTCACATACATGGGCTGGCATGTCAAGAACTTTTCACTATTGCTCTCCATTTGCTTGTCATACAGAATGTCAGATGCAGGTCAATGTTAACTTCTGTGGGGGAGGAAAACCTCTTACCATGTTATATTACTGAAGATATAGGTGAAGCTCATGTCTCACAGAGACCCCAAAATACAGTTTTTTGAAAATAAGAGGTAAATGGGAAGTCCTAGATGATGGCCAGCTTTGCTCCACCGGGTCAACCAGGAACCCAGATTCCTTCTGCTGTGTTGCCCTGTAATCCGCCAGTGCTCTGCTGTCCCATAGACAGCCTGGAGTTACAGCACCTGAAATGTGGCTGGTCCAAATTGAGATGTGCCGTGAGTGTAAGACACACACCGGTGATTGAGAGATAAGGATGGAAGAAAAATAGACTTCTCAATAACTTTTTAAGTGTTTATTTATTTATTTATTTATTTATTTATTTATTTATTTATTTTGAGGGGGGCGGGGAGGGGCCGAAAGAGAGGGAGAGAGAGAATCCCAAGCAGGTTCCACGCTGTCAGTGCAGAGCCTGACACGGGGCTCAATCCCATGAACCCTGAGACCGGGACCTGAGCCGAAATCAAGAGCCAGTCGCTCAACGGACTGAGCCACCCAGGTGCCCCTCAATAATTTTTTTGGCATTGATTCCATATTGAAGTGGTAATTGTATATATTGGCTTAAGTAAAATATATTGTTAAAATTAATTTTACTTGTTTTACATTTGTTCCTACTGGATACTTGTTAACAAATACAGTGAATTTCACCTGCCGGGAGCTTATTTTCTGGACAGTACTGTTGTAGGGTGTTCTCATCAGAGCCGTTACAGCCAGCTCACTGCCAACACATGTGAGTTTCAGTCAGTGTGCAGGGGGGAAAGGAAGTAGAGGGCAAGCAGCTTTCTTTTGAACGATGTGACCCAGAATTGCACCCAGCACTGCCAAACACACTCCACTGGTAAGGATTTAGATACTTGACCACACCTAGCGGCAAGGGAGCCTGGGAAATAAAGCATTTAGCTAGACAGCCACACGCCCAGCTAAAACTTGGGGAAAGGATTTTTTTTTCCCCAAAAGAATGAAGGTGAAAATGGATTTAAAGGGACAATTAGCTATCTCTGCCACATGTTTTAATGCATAGTCATCTAAAAGCACAGCATTTCATGTCCTCTCATCCAGTAAAAGGTATCTAGATGGTCTTCCCGACAGCATGTAAAGTTTATATACTTGCTAAATGAGTCAGGATGGAAGGAGTGTTAGGGTGTGTGTGTGTGTGGGGGGGGGTATTGATAGGTTTCATACTGAGAGGAGAAAAAAAGGGCCAGTATGTCAGAGTGACCTGTTCTATCTCACCCTCTCCCTCAATAAAGGTGGAAGCTCTAAGGAAAGAAAGGAATAAGGAGGAAGTGGATAAAACAGAAAACAAGAGAGAGAAGAAGGAGGAGGAGGGGTAGAGGGAGGAAGAAGAAGGAAGAAGAAAGGGAGTTGCAGGAAGAAGGAAGAAGGAGGAGGAGGAGGGAAAAGAAATTATAAGAAAAAGAAAAGCTCACAGGGATATATATTCTGAAAGAAAATGAGACAATTTGAGTAGACTGGAGCCCCATCTTACTTGAGGGTTAGATTCAAGAGGCACCATGGAAAGCAAAAAATCATATAAGTCAAAATTATACCTTGGGGTGCCTGGGTGGCTCAGTTGGTTGAGCGTCCGACTTCGGCTCAGGTCACGATCTCATATTTGTGAGTTTGAGCCCCGCGTTGGGCTCTGTGCTGACAGCTCAGAGCCTGAAGCCTGCTTTGGATTCTGTGTCTCCCTCTCTCTCTATGCCCCTCCCCCACTCATGCCCATGCTCATGCTCTGTCTCTCTCTCTCTCTCTCTCTCTCTCTCTCTCTCTCTCTCTCAAAAATAAATAAACATTTAAAGAAATTAAAAATAAAATGATGCCAACAATATTATTCCTTAAAAATCCTTTCAAATTGTATGTCAGTAGGAACATGGGTACTGGATTCAATGTAGCCTCATTCATGTCTCCTTCCAGATAGTTCTGTTAATGAGGAATAGAAGCACACTGACATTTCTTAATAAGTCCAGGACTTCCATTTGCCCCTCCTGCATTGGAAGAGACCAGTGTCCCCTCAATCAAGTAACAGGTAAAACAAGTGGTTTGCTGGTCCTTAACCCCTGACATGACAGGTACAAAATACTCACTGTGATGGAGTGAGGGAATGAGTCCCCTCCCATGCACGCTCAGGCACATGCATGTATTGAATGGGATGGCAAGTGGCCTGAATTATCGAAGGTATCATTTCCTCTAGTTTTCTTCTGACAGTGTGCACTTGTGTGTGATTATACCATAGGCACATCTGCTGGAACACCTACATGTCAGGGAGCTCACCATGTCACATGAAGCCTCCTGTGTGGCTGGTCAGCTCTTGCTGGTATAAATTTCCCCTGTCTACAGGGTGTCTTGGCTGGGCTAGAGATGAGGCTGGGATGGGCAGGTAAGGAATTCCGTGACATCGCCAAGAAGTCCTTGTGAGCTCTATATAGACAAAGCCTCTAACTTGCATGGGATATTCAAAACCGCCATGAAAGGTTCAGGGAAACTTAACAGGGGCCTACGCACCTCTGTGGATTAGCTGAGGCCCAGAAGACCCATGGGAAATAACTCAAACCCTATCTCCCATTGTGGCCCGGACATTTGCAAATATGCCTCATGGACTTTGTGAGACAGCAGAAGGGCAGGGAAAGACTCCAGGCACAAAGCACCATGTGGGGGGGATAGGAGTGTGGGAAGGTGGGCAAACTCGGAGCAGGCCATAAAAATGGGACGGTGATTCTAAGAGCTAGAGGAAGATCTTATAATCCTCCTCCTCCTCCTCTTCCTCGTCTTCCCCTCCCCCTCTTCTCTTTTCCTTCTCCTCCTCATCCTTCTTCATTTTCTTTTCTTCCTGTTCTTTCTCCTCCTTCACCTCGTAGCTGCAACACTACTCTTTGGATTTTCGCTCATTCCCACCCCAGGGCCTTTGTACATGCTCTTCTCCATGACTAGAATGCTCAGCTTTATGTGGCTCACTCCTTGTCTTTTAAGTTTCAGCTCAGATTTTATCCCTTTAAATAGGCTTCTCTGACCACCAATTTATGTTTCCCATTTCTTTTGCCTGATTTCATTTTTATCATAGCCCTTAATCACTCTCTGAAATTATCTTGTTTATCATCTGCCTCCGCAAGCTAGAATATAAGCTTCATGAGAGCAAGCACTGTGTCCTTTCTTGTTTGCCATTTATTTCTAGCACCCAGAACAGTTTGTGGACATGACAGGCACTAAATCTTTATTTGTTGAAAAAAAAAAAAAAAAGTGAAGAATCCTGGTGTGAGATCTGCTAAGAGAGCTAGATGGAAGCAAGAGAAAGTGTTTCTCTCTCAGCCAGAGAATTGAGACCAGGGATGGGGACCAAAGGCAAGGAGCTCCAGGTGGAGGCAGCAGAGAGAAGAGATGCCCAGTGCCCTGGGGGCATTGGCTGGAGGTTGAGGGCAGACAGATGGCTGGTCCCAGGTAAAGACTATTGAGGGGCGCCTGGGTGGCTCAGTCGGTTGAGCGGTTGAGCGTCCGACTTCAGCTCAGGTCATGATCTCCCACTCCATGAGTTCAAGCCCCGCGTCAGGCTCTGTGCTGACAGCTCAGAGCCTGGAGCCTGCTTCGGATTCTGTGTCTCCCTCTCTCTCTGCCCCTCCCCTGCTCATGCTTTGTCTCTCTCTGTCTCAAAAATGAGTAAAAACATTTAAAAAATAAAAAAAAATTAAAAAAAAGACTATTGAGAGGAAGGAGATCAGCATGGTGAAAAGCTGGGTCATTGATGGTTCAGAGGTGAAGAGCAGGACAATCGGCAAAAGGGCAAAGGGAAGGGGCTCCCAGCTTCAGACACTGGCTTTGATTGAATGGAGAAGAGAGCAGAGAGGATTATTGATCAATCAAACTTTGACACCAATTATTAAGTGACTTTCCCTGGAATCAGCACTTCGTGGGGTCATTTGTGCGGTGTCCAAACCTAGCTATGCTTCAGAATCACTTGGAAAGTGTAAAACAAACAAACTAACCGCAGCTTCACTGGACCCACCCCCAACAAAGAGCTGGATTCCAGAAATCTATAATCCCTCTCTCTCTTTTTTTTTTTTCTTTAAAACAAGATGAGGACAGAGAAATACAAATCAAAACCACACTCCGATATCACCTCACGCCAGTCAGGGTGGCCAAAATGAACAAATCAGGAGACTATAGATGTTGGACAGGATGTGGAGAAACGGGAACCCTCTTGCACTGTTGGTGGGAATGCAAACTGGTGCAGCCGCTCTGGAAAGCAGTGTGGAGGTTCCTCAGAAAATCAAAAATAGACCTACCCTATGACCCAGCAGTAGCACTGCTAGGAATTTACCCAAGGGATACAGGAGTACTGATGCATAGGGGCACTTGTACCTCAATGTTTATAGCAGCACTCTCAACAATAGCCAAATGATGGAAAGAGCCTAAATGTCCATCAACTGATGAATGGATAAAGAAATTGTGGTTTATATACACAATGGAGTACTACGTGGCAATGAGAAAGAATGAAATATGGCCCTTTGTAGCAACATGGATGGAACTGGAGAGTGTTATGCTAAGTGAAATAAGCCATACAGAGAAAGACAGATACCATATGATTTCACTCTTATATGGATCCTGAGAAACTTAACAGAAACCCATGGGGGAGGGGAAGGAAAAAAAAAGAGGTTAGAGTGGGAGAGAGCCAAAGCATAAGAGACTCTTAAAAACTGAGAACAAACTGAGGGTTGATGGGGGGTGGGAGGGAGGGGAGGGTAGGTGATGGGCATTGAGGAGGGCATCTTTTGGGATGAGCACTGGGTGTTGTATGGAAACCAATTTGACAATAATCTCATATATTAAAAAAATAAAAATAAATAAAAACATTATGAAAAAAATAAGAATAAAAAATAAAACAAGATGAGGAGACACAGAGAGAAGGCGGCCAAAAGATGGTCACTTTTCTATGACCATGTTTCCCCATCACAACCTCTCCTCGCTCCACCCCAGCCTCCTGTGCTCCACATACATTAGCACCTGGTCACGTCACTGCCTATCCTGTACCCGAGTACAGTGGCCAGTAGGATGTCCCCAAAATTGGAGTGACAGCAGCCTCCCCCTGCCTGGGCAGTGAAGTGTTGGAGAGAGAAGAATCGTGAGCTTCCTTTAGGTGATGATGCTCAAAGCTGGCAGAGCCTGAGCCATGGTTGATCTGGTTGTACTTTTCTCTTGCCAACATGTCCCTTCCACATAACTTCCGCTCATCGGTCCAGGTTCTGTTCTTTGGAGTCGAGCAAATAAGGTCTCCCCTTGGCCATATGTCAGCCATTGAGGTGTTTGTGGAGAAATAGAAACTATGACTTCGGGCCAAAATGCCCCATTTCTTCAGCCATTCTTTATAGGATGCTGTTTCTTGTCCCCTTGCACTTTGTACTCCAGATGTGCTCTGATAGGGATAGAACATGGGGGATGATTATCTCCCTTGTCCTGAGGGCTGTGTTTGTGTTAAGCTTGCCAGGTCTTGTGTTTGCTATTTTCGCAGCGCTCTGGGATCACGCTGAGCATGCAGCCAACAAAAATTCCTGTGAGCCTCTGGGAAGGCTTGCTTCCTTCCCTCCTCTCCCTCAACTGGTGTGACTGGTCTCTGAATGTAAGATTCGACGTGATTCCTCATAACTTAGTCTTGGTCCTCCTCAGACATAATCCAGCATGTTTGGGTCCATCCCTGTAGCTGTCAGCCACTCGTGGATCTGGATTCTGTCACTGAGTGACTTATCCATGTAATCTCATTTTGGATTATCTACAGTTCTGATAAGTAGTCTTAGAAATCTTTATCAAAGTTGATAAGAATGTTGAGCAAGGGGCTCCCTTGACATCCCTTGAGTCTTTCCCTAAAGTTGACATCTAGTTCAATACTTTCGAAGTCAACTGATTTGCTGTCATCTCAGTGACATTTTAGTATCAGCTGCCACCTTCCTCGTCAACCACCTCAGTTAAGCCACAAATACCATTTCCCTAGCCTGCTAATGAATTGTATAGTTCAGGCAGAATTATTTTCTTTCTTTGTTTCAAAATTAGTAAAGACTCTTTCCACAGAACATGACAGGAACAAAGTCAAGTTAACTAAAGCAGAAAGAGAATTACTGAGTCTCATATTTGGAAAGTCTAGGGGTGGGTCTGGCTTCAGGTATAAATGGATCTAGGGACCCAAAAGGGTTCTCTCCTCCCTCTCTCCTTTCCATCTCTCCCTTCTACCTTGTCTGTGTCACTTTTTCCATCCCGTATCTCTTGGCTGTGTTTCTGTGTGTTGTCTTCATTTTTCTTACTACAGATAAACTTTCTCCAAATAACAAGGACTATAGCTGCCAAGAACCTTCCATGAAAAATCTTTCAGTTAGTCCTGTAACTAAAAGAAAAGCCCTGGTCCCATTAATTCCAAACTGGAAAAACCCTGGGGGAGGATTCTGATTGGCCCATCTTGGGTCACAGACGCAGGGGAATGGGGTGTGGAGAGAGACTAAATTTGGGCCACAGTCACTTCTGTGACATTATGTTTCAGGAGGGAGAGGGGGTGCTATTGTCGCCAGCCCCAGAGATCCCATTGTCTGAGTAGGGTAAGAAGTGGGGCTCCTGGAGAGTGTATGTCCCTCCGTGCTTCCTGCCCTCACCCATACCCCCAGCTACATTCTCTTGGCTGACACATCGTCAAGTCTCCAGGAGCTTCCTTCCCACCCATCCCTCTTCCCATCCGTGTAATGGTCAGTTCAGGACCCATGCATCTGGCTCCCAGCCATCCCATGAAGAGGTAGCATATGTGGGAAAGAATGAACTTCCATTGGGCTGTTGCATTGTGCTTCATATACATTCCCACCTTTAATCCTTATAACAAACCCATGAGATGATAATGATGATCCCTATTTTATGGAAGAGAATGATTTATTTTTAATGTATCCTACTAATTTAACAAACATATATGTACACTTATTATTATGAATATTAATTCATTTGTTGTCACAACAATGAGATAAGTACCAAGACCGTCATTTTACAGGAGATTAGAAACTGAGACCTCGAGAGGTTAAGTAACTTGCCAAAGGTTACACATAGTAAACAGGAGAGATTCGAACTCAGATCTGTTAGCTACATCCAGTTTTCAATTTTAGATATGTGTGATATTTAATTTGGAATGGGACTTGTTTCATCTCTGCCTGAGAATTCTGGAGCACTAGCTACAGAAGACCATCCAGGGAAACAGAGTGGGCCAAGCCCACCATCACACTTGTTTTAGACTTTTAGCCCTGCCTTCCCATCTGCCAACCCATCAATACCATCTCCTTCTGCCTCATCCTGGCTGGGTGGGCTCAATTGTGACAATTTCTTTTTTTATTATCATTAATGGATTTTTTTTGAGAGAGAGAGAGAGAGAGAGAGAAAGAGAGACAGAGTACAAGTGGAGGAGGGGCAGGGAGCGAGGAAGAAAGAAACCCAAGCAGGCTGTCAGCACTGAGCCAATGCGGGGCTTGAACTCACCAACTGCGAGATCATGAGCTGAAATTAAGAGTCAGACGCTTAACTGACTGAGGCACCCAGGTGCGCCGTGCCAATTTCTAAGTGAAGCATGTGCATCGAATCTTCCCGTGTTCTGAAAGTCCTGCACAGCAGGGAGGGGACCGCTGTGGCTTGTGTACTGCTTCAGCAGTCTTCGTAACCCCAGGTTGCAAGTTAAGGCAGAAGTTAAAGTTCCCTGTAGTTGATGTGTGTGGGGGCATGAACACTGGGGCATCTCAGTGCCATTTAGCAGGTGGAGAGAGCTGGGATCTGGCTCAGGATCTTTTCACTGAGGTTAGTTAGGGCCAGGGAATCTGAAACCCAGAGTTCATGTTAAATGGTTGACACACTGATACTTGAAGGACCCAGGAAGCTGTTTGGGAGTTGGGATTTTTATATGGCAAGTGTACCCAAGGATGGGGAGAACTCAACCTTAGGTAGCGAGTTAAGGCCAGGCTCGAGGGTGAAACATCAGTCCTCATATCAGCAAGGCAGACCAGGAGGCCCTTGCCACGGGTTTTCAGGGAAAGGCTGTAATTCAATAATCATACAACTTCCAGCCTGCTCTTCCTAAAACATAAATCTGAATATGACATTCCCTAACTCAAACCCTTTAGGGCCCCCTCGTCACCTCCAGGGAGGTATCCACCCTTTTTAGCAAGGCTTTGAAGGCTTTTAAGTGTCTATCCCTTACCTTCTTCCCCTGACCTCTTATCACCCTGTCCCTTCCAGCTTGCAATTTATGAAATACAGAAATAGTTCTGGTTTCCAAGGCCAAGACTGTCTCATCATGCCTTTCCCTGTACCTGGAGTGCTGTTAGTCTCTTGTCCACTTGACAAACTCTTATTCCTCACTCCACTTGGAGTTCAAATGCCACCTCCTCCTTGAAGCCCCCTCTGACTGACTCCCACGTTAGACCCAGATGCTCCCTCCTCTGGCATCCCAGAGCAAATCATCCACATATCCATAACACCCATCGTATGTTATAAAAAATATCCGCTGATGTGTCTTTTCCTCCCAGCTCTTAGACTGAATGCTCCTAGAGGGAGAGGTCGTATCTTTTTTTTTTTTTGTCTCCAGGTGCATAGCACTGGGCGGGCACAAAGTGCTTAGTAACAAAGGGATGAGGGGCTGAATACTACACATGGTAGCTTTGAAGGAGGAAACTTTGAAGGAGGGACCAAGGGGACAAACACTCAATGAGCGTTTATTGAGCATTTATTGTGAGTGAAAAGGCATGCTAAATGCTAAAAATACCATGCAGCTTAAGACAGACTTGGTCTCTGCTCTCACGGAGCTTCCAGGTTATTAGGGGAGACCAGCATTTAACATATAACTCACAAATAAGTGTGTAATTAAAATTAGGTGAGAGGCATTCAGAAAAAGGAAGGCTCTGTTCGCGATAAGGGCTTACCCAGAGCTCCCCATACCCTGACCCTGTGAGGATCATCCCCAAAGACCTTTATTTCCTTGCAGCCCTCTCAGGGGTCCTTTATTGGCACCTGCTAGCGTTTTTCTTTGGAGGTTCAGTCATTGTCCTTGAGGACCAGCTTTTGGAAACCCGTTGCCGGTTGATCGGCCTGCTGAACATCCTGGTCTTTATCATTTTCATCATCATCTTCTTCAGCTCCAACATCCCCAGTGCCAGTGGCCATCGGCATCCTTTACGGCTCTTGAATCCTTTATGTACCAGGCGCTGTGATAGATGTTTATTTAATCCTCTCCACATTCCTATAAGAAAGGCAGTATCATTAGCTTCTTTTAAAAATGAGGGAACAGGGAGGTGAAATAACTTGCCAGAGGTCATGTAATTAATAAATGATAGCTCTAGGGTTCTAATCCACAATCTTTGCTCTTAACCAGTTCCCTGTATGTGCTCACAGGATGGCTCTGAATGGTCTTTTTTTTTTTTTTTTTCCCTAAACCTTCATCAGCATTTTTCTTGCATTTCTTGGGTCTCTTAATGGCCTCTCTTGGGAGGCACTAGGGAGGAGTCATTAGAGAGAAGATTCTATTATTTATTGCCAAGCAGTCATCTTCAGTCATTACTGGAACTCAGAACATACTGCACATTTGTACCTTTCAGGAGAGGGTCACATTAATGGGGTCCTCTGGAGGGATGGGATCTCCTGTCTTCCTTCAGCTTGTACTGCGGAATACCGTCATCACCAGTGATAATTTCAGGTTGAAACCCCACTCTGAGTTCAGACTCCAGAGCCTCTGTCCTGTGTGTTATATACAATGAGGTAGAGGAAAACCTTAGTTTTGTTTTGTTTTGTTTTTTAACCTATAGGAATGCATCATTCCTTGGTTTCTGGGAAACCAAGTTTATGATGAGCCCTTTAAGTGTAATGCACAGATGTACAGAAAGGGGCATATTTATCATTCAGAAACATCACTGAATAACATTTGTACCAGAATATAACTTACATATGGAAAAGTTCACAAATTGGACTGCTTAGTGAATTACTACACATTGAACATGCTCATGCAGTGGGCCCGAGATCAAGAAACAGACCATGATCAGCACTCCAGAGGCATTCCTTGTGCCACCTGCAAATCACTTCTCACTCCACTTTGCCACGCGTGTAACCACTGCCCTGACCTCTGGCATCGTAGATTACTTTAAAAAAATTTTGTTTTTTAATTTTAGAAAGAAACTGAGCATGAGTAGGGGAGAGGGGCAGCGGGTGAGAGAGAGACTCCCAAGCAGACTCCATGCTCAGTGAGGAGCCTGATGCCAGGCTCGATCCCATGACCCTGGCTTCATGACCTGAGCCGAAATCAAGAGTTGGATGCTCAACCGACAGAGCCATCCAGGTGCCCCTACTTTGTATGTTTTTGGATTTCACACGAATATATAAATGTAATCATAGCCTTTGTATTATTTTATGTCTTCTTTCATTCAAGATTATGTTTATGAGATTTATTCCTTTGTTTTTTTTTTTTAAATATTTATGTTTGAGGGAGAGACAGAGACAGAGGCAGAGTGAGAGCAGGGGAGACACAGAGTGAGAGGAGGAGACACAGAGTCCAAAGCAGGCTCCAGGCTCTGAGCCATTAGCACAGAGCTCGACGCGGGGCTTGAACTCGCGAGCCGTGAGATCGTGACCTGAGCCGAAGGTGCACGCTTCACCGACTGAGCCATCCAGGTGCCCCAAGATTTATCCTTTTGTTGTATGTAGCAGTAACTCGTTCGTTTTCATTACTACAGGACATTCAATTATACGAATATGTCACAGTTTACATATCCATTCTGATGATTGACACTGAGTTTCCATTTGGGTGCTAATACAATGTTACTATAACCTGATAGATGTTACTTGGTACACATATGTATGCATTCCTGTTGATTTAGGAGTGACATCACTGGATCATAGGGTCTGTATATGTTCAGCTTCAGTAAATACTGCCAAAGAGTTTTCCAGTGAAAATTGCTTATTTTCGGTTCAACGGTGTGTGAAAGTTCCAGTTAACATTTGATACTGTTAATCCTTTTACGTTTAGTCAATCTGGTGGAAATGCAGTAGTAATTTATTGTGGATTTAATTTTTATTTTCCTGTTCACTAACGAGGTTGAGTGTCTTTTCATATGCTTTTTGGCCATTTGGGCACCTTCTTTTACGAAGCATTAGTTCATGTGTTGTGCCTATTTTTCTCTATTGGGTTGTCTTTCTTTTCTTGATCTGAAAGAGTTTTTATATATTTTGGATTAAAGTCAACTGATGGTGATATGCGTCGCAAATATCTTCTTCCACACTGTGCCGTACTTGTTCCTGATGATGTCTTTTGCTGGGCAAAATTTTTACATCAGCCCATTTATGTATCTTCTCTTTTATTGTCACTGTTTTTATTTTCTTTTTTATGTCTGCTTAAAAAAAATCTTTCTGACTCCAAGATCATTCATATTTTATCCTAGGCTCACTTCTAAAATCTTTGCTGTTTTATTCTTCACAGTTAGCTCTATCGTCTATGTGAAGTTTATTCTGTGTATGATGTGCAAGGTCAAGATTCACCTGTTTCTATATAGTTACCCAGTGGTCCTCATACCATTTACTGAAGGTATTATCTTTTCCCCCGACTGCTCTGCAGGAGATCCTTAATCACACAGCAAGTTTCCATAGACTTGTGGGACTTTTTCTGGACCCCAAACAGTTCAACTGGCCTCTTTTTCTTTCCTTGCTATAGTACGCCGGCTGAATTTCCGTAGCTCCATAAGTCTGGGTATGTAGTAGTACAAGCCCTCCAACTTTTCACTTCTTTCTTCAGATTGCCTTGGACATTCTTGGTGCTTTGCATTTTCATGTATGTTTCAGAATCAACTCGTCCGTATCACAAAAAAAAACACAACGGGAATTTAATTTAACTGCACTAAATTTATAAATCAATTTGAGAAGAACTGACGTCTTTATAATATAGAGTTTACTAGTCCATGAACACAGTTTGGTAAACTTAATTGCGTTATCAACTCTCTGCTAATCACCGTGCTGAGCTCAGATGTGGTTCTTGCTTTTGAAGGACTTAATGAATAGGTAGACGAACACTTATCCACAAAATGCAATGTGATAATCTCATCACTGGTAATAAGGGCTAATATTTATTAAGTGCCTAGTATATTCCAGGCATGCTGTTAAGAACTTTCCTTGTGTTAATTCGTTTACGCTTCACACTGATACTTTGAGGTAAGTGCTGTTATTATGCCCACCTATAGGTGCTTTTAATTTCAGCGTGGTTGACATACAATGTTATATTAGTTTCAGGTGCACAGCATAGTGAGTCAACATTTCTCGGCATTACAAAGCAATCACCATGATAAATATAGCTACTGTCACCATATGAAGTTTTTACAATATTAT
The DNA here is from genome assembly GCF_028749965.1 of Puma concolor. NCBI lineage: Eukaryota > Metazoa > Chordata > Mammalia > Carnivora > Felidae > Puma > Puma concolor. The sequence continues at coordinate 45,633,013 of NC_141676.1, read as the reverse complement.
TAACTATATTCCCTATGCTGTACATTGCATTCCCATGTCTTTGTTTATTTTATAGCTGGGATTTTGTAACTTGTCCTCTTCTTCCCCTATTTCACCCATTCCCCCACTCGCCTCCCCTCTGACAACGACCAAATTTTTCTCTGTACCTGTGAGTCTGTTTCTGTTTGGTTTTGTTTGTTCATTTCCCACCCCACTCTAGACACCCTCAGACTGCTTTAGGGCTGTCTGTCCCTCAGAGATCTCAGCTCTTTCTTCTGACATCATAATCATCATTTTCTGCTTGCCACTGGTGAGCACCCTACTTTTCTTACTCTTTTGTACTGTGCTTTTTCTCTCACCCTTTCTTCCTTACTAAGAAGGTCTGTCTGACCTTTCGATAGACATCAGTAGCCAATCAGAATGCTCTTTTACTTTTGTGGGATGAACTGAGCAATTATAGCATGAGATTTGCAATCTTTGGTTCTCAGAGTTCTTTTCTGAGATGTCGTTGTGGTGGGGCTAATGGGCTGCTGGTGCATGGTCCAAGAAAGGTGTTTTAATTTTTGGAATTTGAGGGTCCTTTATTTTTAGGACTGAAAGCAGAAGACTAGAATGTCCCTTCCTGACAGGGGGTTGCTTTTCAGAATCACATAAATGGTATATGTTAAGTTGATTTTTAAAATTTAAAAAAAAAATTTTTTTTTTTTTAACGTTTATTTATTTTTGGGACAGAGAGAGACAGAGCATGAACGGGGGAGGGGCAGAGAGAGAGGGAGACACAGAATCGGAAACAGGCTCCAGGCTCTGAGCCATCAGCCCAGAGCCTGACGCGGGGCTCGAACTCACGGACCGCGAGATCGTGACCTGGCTGAAGTCGGACGCTTAACCGACTGCGCCACCCAGGCGCCCCTGATTTTTAAAATTTTAAAACCTAACGTTTGTAGAATACCCATACTCAGATATACTCCATACATGTAACCATGGGTGGAATGCTAAACGGGGGAAAAGGAGTCTGGCCCTAAGTCTGCCTTGTGGGTGCCCTTACTGCCTTGGGGTGTCTGTTGACCTCTCTGTGTCTTTGTTTCCTGTCTGTGAAATTAGAAGGCTGGAATGGAGGGTTCTTGAGACAGCTTAAGGCTCTAAGAGTCTATAACTCTGTGTTTAAAGGCCAGACTCTTAGCACTTTAATCCAGACAGTAATTTCAATCCCAATTTATATAAAATTCAAGAAACTTGAATTGAGCATCTCTTAGACATCAGGCTCTGTGCCAGGTGCTAGGGATACAAAGGGAGGGGTGACCATCATTGCTGAGAAGACCCTTGAGCTAGATTCAATGAAAACGAAGTTATCTGGGTAGATTTGAGAAGGAAGAGCATGATGTAGATTCATAGAACTCCAGCTGCTGTAACAAACAATCCCCCACAATATAAGTTTATTTCCAGTTCAGGCAAAGTACAAGATGGATGTTTCTGGTCAGTGGGTGATTCTCTGTGTTGCTGGTTTCTTCTATCTTGTGGCTCCACCGTCTTCTCCCAGGACACCTTCTGTTGGATCTTCTGTTGGATCCGCTGCGTTCTGCAGGCATAGGTGGGAGAGGGAGACTGGAAGATCCTGTGGAAAGTTTGTGCGGGCCAAGCAGAAAGTGGCATGCATCACGTCCATCTGTGCTTTCCCTTGGCAGAACGCACACAGACCTAACTGCAAGGGAGGCTGGGAAAGTGGTCTAGCTGAGTGCTTACAAGAAATAGGAAGTATATTTTGGAAAACACACAGCATTCTCTGCCCCAAAGGACTTTGTGAGGGAGTTTGGGCTGTGAGCGGCTAGATTTCTTTTGGAAGTGTAACATTAGATAACTGTCAAGATTGAGGTTGCTGACCAGGGATTTCTTTTTTTTTTTTTTTTAATGTTTATTTATTTTTGAGAGTGAGAGAGAGTGCAAGCAGTGGAACAGCAGAGAGAGAGGGAGTAGAGGATCTGAAGCAGGCTCCAGGCTCTGTGCTATCAGCACAGAGCCTGAACCAGGGCTCAAACTCACAAACCGTGAGATCATGACCTGGGCTGAAGTCAGAAACTTAACTGACTGAGCCACCCAGGTGCCCCTGACCAGGGACTATCTTTTTCAAATTGTGGCTACTGGGAGAGAGAGTGCACCAAAACCTTTGTTGGTTCAAGGAGGCCCAACTGAGATCATAGTTCAGGCATTTTGCAGGTTCTGAAATGTAAGGGGGAACGGGGTGGAGAGCAGAAGTTCACTACTCAAAGGAATGAGGCTTTTCCACTGTCTGCTGCCCCTCCAACCCACAGGTCTGGCTTGTTGATGGAGAACTCACCAACATTCATTTGTCAGATGGAAGCCAGCTGATTCCTGTGCTTATGCTCTGCTTTCTCCTCTCTCCACAGTAACCCTTTCAGCTGCCCCACCGTCCTACTTCAGAGGATTCACATTAATTGCCCTCAAAGAGAACAGAGAGGGTGATAAGGAAGAAGACCATGCTGGGACCTTCCAGGTAAGACTCCTCTGGGCTCCTCTGTTGCCCTCGTGCCCTTGTGGGTAAAAGCTAGGGGAAAGAAGGACATACTGAGGAGCTTGAGTGACAGTAGAGGTACAGGTGTCTGAGGTAGCTTCTCGGGAAGTTCCCTTGACCTTGGATCCGATGAGCCAGGATTGAAGGACCCATAATGGTGTAGGTGGCAAATGTCTCAAGCTTGCTTCCAGGCCTTTGGGATTGGCCACCAGGAAGGGATCTTCTCTGGACTCCCAGTGCCTGGGGGACTGCAGACAGCCCAGCACAGTGAGAACACTTAGAGCCCTGGCGGGCCTGGCTGTTTTTCCCGAGAGCCATTTGTGATTGACTGGCAAGTCCCAAGTATAAACGGAACAAGAGCTTAGGATGGCCAGACTGGAAGGAATTCAAAGCATAGGCGAAGGACTATTAAGGGAATGAAGAGATTGATTTATGAGAGGAGATTAAAAGAATTAAACATGCTTTGCTTGGCTAAATGAACAGGGCTGAGTGTGAGAGGTGGTAATGGTCTTTAAATGTCAGTCCTCACAGAACAACCTTCTCCAGGGGAGGCTGCGTTTGACTTTGTACAAAAGGGCACGGCCAGACGAAAGTGGGTCAAGAGAAGAAAGAGAATCTCAAAGGCAAGGGCCCTGACAGTGAGTCATATTTCACCGTGGAATATTCTTCCAAGGGAAGTGGCGGGAACATCATCCCCTTTCAGAGGTTTAGAAAAAGGCCATCCAGTCGTCAGAACATGTCCCAGAAGGACTGGGCCCATCCTAGGAGGAGGCCTGGCCAAATTTGCCGCAACCATTTCTCATCTCAAATTTCCATTGTTCTAGAATCCATTTTTATCTGACGTTTGCAAACTCAGAAAAAAAAAAAAAAAGAGCTCAAGAAAAATACTTAACACCCATAGCTGACTGTTGGGGAATCCTAGTATAAGTTGTGGGCTCCACAGAGGGCCCTGCCCCAAAATATCTCCCCCATCTAAAGACATCTTTTAATCCTTTGTAGCCAGGTTGTCATTTTGAATACTGTGTTAAACAAAAAAAATTTTTTTCATGTTTGTTTATTTTTGAGAGAGAGAGACAGAATACAAGCAGGGGAAGGGCAGAGAGAGAGGGAGACACAGAATCTGAAGCAGGCTCCAGGCTCTGAGCTGTCAGCAAAGAGCCTGATGCAGGGCCCAATCTCACAGACTGCTAGATCATGACCAGAGCCAAAGTCAGACACTTCACTGACGGAGCCACTCAGGTGCCCCATTGAATCCTGTGTTTTAAAAAATGTCCATTGTTTTGTATTCTGGGTCTCTGGTCTAGTAGGGCTGTTAATTCCATGCTCATTGTGATGTTCTTCTGTGTACCTAGGTGGCAGGAACCTTCTTGGCCTATATCTGAAGGAGTCACCCAGTTATAATACCAAGGATGCCCAGCATTTTCTGGGTTCTTACTGTGTGCCAGCTATTAGGTTTAGTTCTTTGTCTTGTTTTGGTTTATCTCATTTTAATTTAATTGGTGTACTTACTTTAATTCTCCAAACAGCCAAATGGATAGAAACTAGTATCCCTATTTTATGGATCAGGAAATTGAAACTAGGAAGATTGAGTCATTTGCGTAAACACCTAGTAAATAGTAAGCTCAGGTTCCTCTACCAGATGTCTGATTCCAGAGACTAAATTGTTTCGTTTCTGAATAGTACCTAATAAGCTCCTGGCACAAGTGTATTTGGACAGTGTATCGGTAGGGTTGTCATGATAGGGAAAGGAAGATTCATGCGTGCGTTCAGCCCGTAAAGCATTGAAATAAATTCCCCTGGTCCTTGTTGTGCTAATTTACCTGGAGGTGTGGATGATTTATCAGATTCAGATGAGAGATCTGGGTACCTGAGTGTCAGGAGGGGTAAAGTTCTAAGTGGGGAAAAGGTAGAGGGTGGGATGGGGGAAGAGTGACCTTAATTGCCACCCGAACAAAATGTATCTGCTTTAAAATGGTGCTTAGAGGGGCGCCTGGGTGGCTCAGTCGGTTGGGCGTCTGACTTCGGCTCAGGTCATGATCTCACCGTCCGTGGGTTCGAGCCCCGCATAGGGCTCTGTGCTGACAGCTCGGAGCCTGGAGCCCGCTTCCAACTCTGTGTCTCCCTCTCTCTCTGCTCCTCCCCCGCCCAAACTCTATCTCTGTCTCTCTCAAAAATAAATCAACATCAAAATGGTGCTTAGAGATATATACTCAAAACAGTTGAAACCAGGGATTCAAATAGGTATTTGTACAGCCGTGTTCATAGCAGCACTATTCACAACAGCCAAATGTAGAAACAACCCAAACATCTCCTGATGGATGATTTGGCTAAACAAATGTGATGTATACATACAGTGCAATATTAATTCTTGAGAAGGAAGGACATTCTAACACATGCTATATGTAACATAGATGAACCTTGAAGACATTGTGCTAAGTGAAATAAACTAGTCACAAAAAAGGACAAAATACTGTATGGTTCCACTTATGTGAGGACCTAGAATAGTCAAATCCAGAGAAACAGAAAGTCGAATGGTAGTTGCCAGGGGCTACAGGGGAGAAGGGAGTAAGGAATTCTTGACGAACAGAGAGTTTGGGTTTGGGAAGATGAAAACAATTCTGGAGATAGATGGTGAGTGATGGCTGCACAAAAATATAGAGTGTACTTAATGTCAGTGAACTATACATTTAAAAATGGTTAGAGGGGCGCCTGGGTGGCGCAGTCGGTTAAGCGTCTGACTTCAGCCAGGTCACGATCTCGCGGTCCGTGAGTTCGAGCCCCGCGTCGGGCTCTGGGCTGATGGCTCAGAGCCTGGAGCCTGTTTCCGATTCTGTGTCTCCCTCTCTCTCTGCACCTCCCCCGTTCATGCTCTGTCTCTCTCTGTCCCAAAAATAAATAAACGTTGAAAAAAAAAATTTTTAAATGGTTAGAATGGTAAATTTTATGTATATTCTCCCCCTCCCCCCCCCCCCCCCCCCCCACCGCCACACACACACAAAGGATGCCTGAGTTAGACCTAATGGAGACACGATGTGGAGTTAGGCCTGATGAGGAGGATGTGGCTGCTTTCTTTAAAGGCTATTCTGTTTTAATTCAATAAACTGATAGTCCTTCCCAACCCACTGTCGTTTCTACTCAGCTAAATCTTGGTCCTTTCAGCTGATCGGTGAATACAGGGCCCTGCTCACAGTGGGCAGTGAGTAAATGTCTGCTGAATGAATAAATGAGTGAATTATTCTTTCTACTCGTATCTGTTACTCAGTCCTTTTCAGAACTCCTGTCTCTTTACGCATCTCTCCTTCTTCCTTCTCTTGGAGCTTCGCACATGCTTTCATGTTGCATCGCAGTGATTCTCCGAGTGCGGTCTCTGGACCAGCAGCATCAGCACCACTGGGGGACCTTGTTAGAAATAAAAAATCTCAGGTCCCACCCAGACCTACTGAATGAGGCACTCACAGGCTGCGACCTGTGTTTTAACAAGCGCTCAGGGTGAATCCAGTGTCTGCTCGAGTTTGAGAGCCGATGTTGAAATGAGGCACAGATCCAGCCCATCCAACACGAACTCCTCCATCATCACATCAACGTATCTGTCTGCTGCCATATATCCTATCGCTTCCACCAGCCCTTGAGGAATCAAAGTGAGAAACAAACACAAAAAATGCCTCGCAGACAATAATAATGCCTGTGTGCCAGGTACCATTCTAAGTGGTTTACATTTATTAACTCATCACGATGAGCTAGCACTGTTACCCTGTCTTTCACAGATGAGGGAATTGTGGCACAGAGCAATTAAGTAACTTTCTTAAGACCGCTCAGCTCTAAGAGATAAAGCTGGGATTCAAACTCAGGCAGTCTGGCCCCAGATCCCTACTCCCCCCACGCTCTACACTGCCTCTCAACGTGTACGTGTTGAGTGAAAATATGAGGGTCTACTATGACTTTTTTATGGTGGTAGTCTCTGTGCCAAGAGCTTTATATGCATTATCTTACTTAATTCTCATAGCAACCCTGTGAGGTCAGTACTGTTACCACCATTTTCCAGAGGATGGAACTGAGTCTCCAAGGTGCTAAGTGAATTGACCAAAGTAATCCAACGTGTACATGGGGGAAGGGACAAACGCCATGCCGGTGATTTTCTCACACTTCATCTCCCCGCCCCCGCCCTGCCCTTGGACATTAAATGCACACTCCACCTGGGTTCCCCTTGCACGGCGCATGCCATCTTGTCTCTCCTGCTTCCCTGTGGTCTCTGTACTTGCCTCTCCCACGGCAGCCTACAAGTCTTCTCTCTCCACCAAAGCTGTCATCTTTGGAGTCACTCGCTTATTCGTGGGCATTCATGCAGTGTCTCCTATACGCCAGGCACTGGGGTAACGATGGTGACAAAAACAGGCACGGCTCTGCCCTCCCGGAGTACAGTGTCCTCTGTGCAACTGCACCTTAAAAATTACCTCTGCTGCCAGCAGGCGTAGTAGAAAGTCATCCGTTGGAACCCGAGTAGGTGACCAGAAGCTACAAACACCACGGTGATTTTCAAAACACATACATAGTGATTAACACATCTGTAGAAGCACTTCTTTGTTGACACCTTTGCTCCAGATACAACAGTCTCGAGACCCTAACAACAACAAAATTCTGATACTCTTTCAATCTGGTTAAAGATTACATTCTTCGTTCTGAAAGTGACTCGGAGGATGTGTGGTTCTGCTTCTGCATGAGTGAGCCCTTACGCAGAGAATACAGACTCACCAGGTACAAACAAGTGTAGATTTTAATGCCCCTTTAGACTCAGTGGGGGAGGGAATGGGGCCGCAGGGTACCGGGTTATGCTCTCACCACGTGGCCAGACCCAGGAAGAAGGGGGTGGGGCTGCCCATCTGCTTCCAGCAAGGCAGCCTGGGCACAGACTGGGGAATCTGTCTCTGGCTGCCAGAAGGGAGAGACAGGGGAATCTCTCTTTGATGAGCGAGTTGGGTGTACTTATGGGTAATTGAAAGTGACAAGGAATGCAGGGGTTGGACTGCCTGCACAAAAGTAACCCACTAATCCTTTAAAATTGTATTGCTAAAACCGAATTGCTCCCTGGAATGCTCGTGGCCCAGCCAACTGTCCAGCTCATCGCCCCCTTCCTTCAGGTCTCTGCTCAGATGGCCCTTTCTCAGGGACGCCATCCGGATCCCCCTATTTGAAGCTTCCTCCTCCCCTTCAGTTCCCCGGCTGGATTTCCTATCCTTCCCCACTTAATTTTTGTCCTGTTGCCTTTTTTGCCACACGATGTGCCATTTTACTTGTCGACTTGAGTATTATCTGCCCCCTTCCATTAGATTGTGAGCTCCTCAAGGCAGGGGGTTTTATCTGTCTTGTTTGCTGAAGGGTTGTTTGCCTGAGAAGATCCCTTGTCAATACCATACAAACAAGTATCTTTTTAATAACTAATTATTCCATATTCTTAATGACCTGTTTCTAAACTATTTTCATTATCTCTTCATTAACAATATGTGTTAGCATCTAATGGGTCCTGAGCTACGGTAGAAGCTCAGAGAGGTTCTAAAAATAAAATGCTGTTGCAAGCCCATCCTTAGGAATTTTCTTAGTTTGTAGGAAAACTTTCTTTTGTTATGGTCATCTGAACTTAATCATGCCCCTTAAAAGACTAGGATTTTTCAATGCGCTATTCACTATTATAAATAATGGAGTAAAAACAGGTTTTGGGTTTTGTTTTTTTTGTTTGTTTTTGCATATGCCTTTCTTTGTTTGGTATTATTTTGGTAGAATAGATTCCCAGAACTGTAATTACATACACAAAGGATGTGGACTTTTTAATGTTTTTGATATATGTTGATTGCAAAGGTGATTATAACACTCCCGTCAGCGCTCCTTCCAACAGCCTGATCTGGGCTTGTCATCATGGTAACCACACCCACTGATGGGAAGGGACACATATATTCCCATATCAGGACTAGGCATCAGAGGACTTGGGCAGGTCAAATTGATTAACCAACTGTAGCAAGATGAAAGCTAATGGAGGAACACAGAAAGTCACTTACTTAGATCCAAATAACCAATTGCACATGTACAAGAAGAGATACTTGGACTTATGGCAGCGCATTAAACAAACAACAACAAAAATACCCTAGGGTTTTTAGTTGCCTGTAAGTTCAGAATGAGTCATCTATTGAGAAAGGACCATGAAAAGCTAATGAGGTCTTAGGACGCGTCATAGGTGCATGAACACAGGAGTCAGATTGTTTTGTGGGATTATTATTTTTTAAATTTATTTTAGAGAAAGAGGGCATGTGAGTCAGGGAGAGGGACAGAGAAAGAGAGAACCCCAAGCAGGGTTCATGCTCAGTGGGGAGCCCAACACAGGGCTCGATCCTATGACCCTGAGATCATGATGTGAGCCATAATCAAGAGTCAGATGTTCAGCTGACTGAGCCACTCGGGCCCCCTATGTCTTATGGGATTCTTAATCCCTCCTGAGTGAGCTCACAATATTCTCTTTCTTCATATATAGAATACACCTTTCTAGTGAACGAATATTACAGTGTAAAATATACAGCGTTTTCTTTCATGCATTTGTTTATTCAGATATTTCCTTAGCATTCAGACCACTCTGTACTTTTTCTTCAGAGTGTTTTTGTTTAACATTTCTCTGCACCTACCAAATTGTAGGGCAAAATCATATGTGTTTTGTTCACTAGTATATTTCTAGCCACCAGCACCATACCTGGCACATGGTAGACACTCAATAAATGTTAGCTGAGATGAAACATTTCATTAGCTGTGAAAGGCAACATACTAGGCTCTGAGCGTATTGAGATGAATAATTAAGGCCTGGTGCCTGGTATCAGGTGGTCAGGATCTACAGCAGAACTTGCCAACCCTGGTGGATCCCAAGTGGGTTATTGGAGCACCTAGATATTTACTTGTTTAGATATTGGGGTGGACTCATTTGTTTACCCTAGGGAAATTCTATCGTTTCCTGCATGTGACACAGAGTAAGCCAATTGCACATGCACAAGAAGAGAGACTTTCATTTACGGCAGCACGTTCGGCAGGCAGATAAGAACGATATAGAAAGGACTGTTTTTGCAACATGCTAGGCACTAGAATTGCTGCATGTGTGACAATAAGAAAACAGTCATTTTCAGGAAGTGAGGAGGGATTGCTGATTTGAGAGGAGAGAAAAGACGTTCATAGAGGTGATTACTTTGAGTTGTCTCTTTGGGTGGTTCAAGCTTACAGGTGCACGGGGGGTGACAATGAAGGGTATGTGTGAAGTCCACTCTACTGTTTCCTCAGACCTCTATTTTAAAACTTTCCCTACTTAATGTTTCACTGCATCTTCTTTGATTAGTGCATAGAGCCCAGCAGAGACACAGTAAGTTTTCTTATATGAATGAATGAATGAATGAATGAACGAACGAACGAACGGATGAACGGACGGACGAACGAATGAACGAACTAGGGGATAAAAGACATGTTATGGCCAGCCCCTTCTCTTCAGGAATTCACTCAGGGTAAAATGCCTCTGTGAAGATGTGATCCTAAGAGAACCATCAAAAGAACACATTTTAAAGGCAATGGCAGGACCTCTTGTTCGATACTTCGTTTTCTTTTTTTTAATTCCCATCTGAAATCATTTGTAAGGAGAGTGAGAAGCAGCTTGCCTTGTGAGTGCCTGGGGTACACATGGGGTCCTCAGGCTGCTACAGCCCCGATCTCTGGTGCCTGCTACCAGGAAGGATGAAAAGCAGTTTCCTTCCAAGCAAGCAAGCCCTGAGTCTGAGAACCAGATGCTCTATGGGGAGGAACAGCAGAGCACACACCCTTGTTTTGTGTTGGAAAATACAGAAAAGGATAAATACAGAGGGTGGTGAAGACGAAATAAAAAATGTCCTCTTATAACATAGAGATAATCACTATTAACATTTGGGTACATTTCCTTCCAGATTTTAAATATATATGCGTATATGTAGTTGCTCAACAAATATTGGAACCAAACTATATATAGGATCTTATGACCTCTTTTATTTTTAATGAACATTATATTATGAGTATATTTCAATACAATTAAACATTATTCCACAGCATGAATTTTAATGACTTTATAATACTCCACTATTCCGTTGAATTATAATTTATTCCACCATTCCTCTGTTGTTGGGCACGATAGGTTCCAGTTGTTTTCATTTTTCCTCTTTCGTTATAAAAAAAAAAAAAAAAACCCACTGCAATGAACACAACACATAAATCATTGTTAACATCTGTGACCATTTCCCTATTATCAATTTCAAGAATTACATTACAGGGTTGAACTAATGTCTCCCTCCCTCTCTTTCTCTCTGCACACACACACGCACACATGTGTGCATGTATATATTAGCTCCTCTATTTCTAAAAGGGGACATTTGGAATTAGACAGTGTCACTGGTAGGCACATGGATTATTATGACAGGAGAAAGCATTCCTGTTCCTAGGCTGATTTTCTTCCTCAAAAAGGATTCTTTATCTCATTATTTCTTCCAATTCTAGCTTAACTTGTCTAGTTAGAATATACGTTGGGTGTGCGGAAAGAACGTGGTTTCAGAGTCAGCGGGCCCAGGCTCAAATTCTGCCTCCACCAGCTGGGTGAAGAAGTCACTTAATTTCTTTGACTCGTAGCTCCTTCATCTATAAAGTAGGGATGAGAAAGGTTATTTTGAGAATCAGATGAGCTACTTTATGTAAAATTCCCCAGATGGTGTCGGGATGTAATGGACCCTCAATCAATGTCTCTTCCTTCTGAGCCGGAAGCTTAGTAGGGTGCCCTTTCCACGTCTCTGTGGCCAGTGAATCACAAACCCCGTCCCTCTGTAGACATGAGCAGATATCCCACCTTCGGTATAACCAACCAGCTGTCTTTTCGACCCCCAAGTGAGGGGAGGGACAGGCTTGTCTAATTCTTTCTATCTTCATTGTAATATGATTGGGAAGTCTATAAAGTAAAATGGGAAAACTTCACTGTTTCTGGATACATCATACCCAGTAAATAAAAATAAAACGCTGGTCCCTGAGGGTGCTAGGTGGTTGGCTGGGCTCCATTACTGGCTTTGTGACCTTCTCCCACATAGCAGTTTAACCAAAAATGGGTTCAAATTATACTTTGAGAAAGACAAATGCCGGGGAGGGGGGAGCGATGAGCAGACAGAGGAAACCACAACTATCACCTCCAGGTATGAAGTAGTCTAGTTGTTTATTTAATGCTCTCCCTCTTAGCTGTAGGTTCCATGAAAACAGGACAGTCCATTTCTTTCGTCCCCAGTGCTGGGTACAATGCCTGCCACACAACAGGCACTCAGTAAACACGTGTCACATAAATAAACCAATCTACTAATTTCCTGTCAGTTTCTGACCCATCCCATGAGGTGGGCACTGTTCTCGTCCCCATCACGCACGCCAGGTAATACCGAGGGAAAAGGAAACTGTGACAAAGGGCACAGAGCCATAAATGGTGGGGAGCGAGGATGGAAACGTGAGGACAGACTCTGTGCCATTTTCTCTGTTCAGCATCTTGTGTGGCTACAGGAACAGAAGTGTGGGAGGGACAGACTGAAATCGACTGCTTGTCTCCTAAAATCTTCTCAGGGTTGTTCCAGAAAGCACACTGGGTTCATCACCTCAAGGGTCCTTCTTGTGCTGTCATCCCCTGACACCCATATCTTACTTCCATCCCATTTGGAGTCTGTGCCCCTACCCCGTCTCCACGCTCTCTCACACTTGGCACATCCTTTATTCAGTCCTTCACACACTGTGGCTTAATGTGTTAAATCCCTGTTCGCCAACGAGATTCTGCAAAGAGACGGAAATCTGGGCCATGGCCATCTCCGTATTCCCACGGCTTCCCCAAGGCTTGGCACTCTGGCCAGTTGATAAATGTTTCCCAAATTGATGGACGACTTGCTGCTGGAATTTTTGGCCCTCGTTTGCGGGCATTCGTTGGTCTCATGCTTTCTTGCATGGGAACTAGTATTGTTTTCCCATCTATTTCTGAAAGGTCTAGAAATCATTTTCAAGTACGTCATAGAATTGTTTAGCAGACAGCCTGTAACTCTTATTGCCTCCAAAGAACTTTTATCAGGTACGTGTCAAGTAGATGGAAAATGCCAGTAAGTCATGGCGTGGCCTTGTAATCCCCTCATCTTTGTTTTTCGCTTCTAAGTTTTTATTTTTCCATTTTTTTAAATGGAAGTGTAGTTGACACACAATGTTACACCAGTTCCAGGTGTACAACATAGTGATTTGATAACTATATACGTTATGCTCTGCTCCCTACAAGTGTAGCCACCATCTGTCCTCATATAACACTATTACAATATCATTGACTATATTCCCTATGCTATCCCTGTCATCCCTGTGACTTATTCCATAACTGGAAGCCTGCGTCTCCCACTATCCTTCATCCATTTTGTCCATCCTCCCACCCTGCTCCCCTCTGAGAACCATCAGTTTGTTCTTTGTAGTTATATATTTATGTTCTTTATATTAGTATTTTGTTCTTTATATTTATCTATGTTTCTGCCTCTTGTTTGTGTATTCATTTGTTTTGTGTTTTAGATTCCACATGGAAGCGAAATCACATGGTATTTGTCTGGCTGAATTGTGATACCTTCTAGGCCCACCTGTGTTCTCACAAATGGCAAGATCTCATCCTTTTCTATGGCTGAGCAATATTCTATTGTATGTACGGATGCCACGTCTTCTTCATCCACCCATCCTTCCATCCATCGATAGACACGGGTTGCTCCCACATCTTCACTCTTGTAAATAATGCTGCAATAAACATAGGGGTGCAGATATCTTTTCAAATTAGTGTTTTTTGTTTTCTTGGGGTAAATACCCAGTAGTGGAATTACTGAATCATATGGTATTTCTATTCTTAATTAAAAAAAATTTTTTTAACATTTATTTTTGAGACAGAGAGAGAGAGACAGAGCATGAGTGAGGGAGGGGCAGATAGAGAGGGAGACACAGAATCCAAAGCAGGCTCTAGGTTCTAAGCTGTCAGCACAGAGCCCGATGTGGGGCTCGAACTCACCGACTGCGAGATCATGACCTGAGCCGAAGCTGGACGCTCAACCGACTGAACCACCCAGATACCCCTCTATTTTTAATTTTTTGAGGAACCTCCATGCTGTTTTTCACAGTGGCTGCACCAGTTTGTATTCCCACCAACAGTGCAAAGGGTTCCCCTTTCTCCACATCCTTGCCAACACGTGTTGTTTCTTGTATGGTCGATTTTAGCCATTGTGACAGGTGTGAGGTGTTATCTCGTTGTGGTTCTGATTTGCATTTCCCTGATGATGAGGGATGTTGAGCATATTTTCATTTGTATGCCTTCTCTGGAAAAATGTCTATTTAGGTCTTCTGCCCATTTTTTAAGTTTATTTATTTATTCGAGAGAGAGAAAGAGCATGAGAGAGAAAGAGCAGGGCAGGGGGAGAGAGAGAGAGAGGGAGAGAGAATCCTAAGCAGGCTCTGCGCTCTCAGCCTGATGTGGGGCTTGAACTCATGAACCATGAGATCGTGACCTGAGCCAAAATCAAGAGTCAGATACTTCATCAACTGAGCCCCCCAGGCACCCCTGTCTTCTGCCCATTTTTAATCAGATTATTTGTATTTTGGTGTTCAGTTTTGTAAGTTCTTTATATATTTTGGAATTAACCCCTCGTCATACATATCATTTATAAATATCTTCTCCCATTCAGTAGGTTGCCTTTTCATTTTGTTGATGGTTTCATTTGTGGTCCAAAAGTTTTTTATTTGGAATAGTTTTCATAATTTTCTTTTGCTTTTGTTTCCCTTGCCTGAGGAGACATCTCTAAAAAATTTTTCTGTGGCCAATGTCAAAGAAATTACTGCCTATGTTTTCTTCTAGGGAATTTATGGTTTCATGTCTTACATTTAGGTCTTTAATCCATTTTGAGTTTAGTTTTGTGTATGGTAAAAGAAAGTGGTCCATTTTCATTCTTTTGTATATAGTTGTCCAGTTTTCCCAGCACTATTTATCAAAGAGACTGGTCTTTCCCCATTGTATATCCTTGCCTCCTTTGTCATATATCAATTGGCCATATAAGCATGGATTTATTTCTGGGCTCTCTATCATGTTCCTTGATCTATGTCTGTTTTTGTGCCAGTACCATACTGTTTGGATTACTACAGCTTTGCAATATATCTTAAAATCTGTGATTGTGCTACCTCCAACTTTGTTTTTACTTCTCAAGATTGCTTTGCCTATTAGGGTTTTTTTTTTTTGGTGATTCCATACAAGTTTTAGTATTATTTGTCCTAGTTCTGTAAAAAATGCTGTTGGTATTTTGATAGAGATTGCATTGAATCTGAAGATTGCTTTAGATAGTATGGAAATTTTTCACTACATGAATTATTCCATATCTTTCCATTTGTTTGTATCCTCTTCAAAAGAATTTTCATAATTTATGTATTAAGTAGCTTAAAAATGCCAATAAGTCACTGTGTGGCCTTACAGTCCCCTCATCTTTAAAATGAAAATACTGGGGCGCCTGGGTGGTGCAGTCGGTTAAGCGTCCGACTTCAGCCAGGTCACGATCTCGCGGTCCGTGAGTTCGAGCCCTGCGTCGGGCTCTGGGCTGATGGCTCAGAGCCTGGAGCCTGTTTCCGATTCTGTGTCTCCCTCTCTCTCTGCCCCTCCCCCGTTCATGCTCTGTCTCTCTCTGTCCCAAAAATAAATAAACGTTGAAAAAAAAATTTTTTTTAAATGAAAATACTGAGTCTCCATTCCAGATCTAATTACTTTATGGGCTAGATTTTAATTCTGGTGTTACAAACATTTAAGCCATCTGTTTGCTTTTTAAAACAGAGTTAAAAAAATAATAAAAAATAAATAAAATAGAGTTAAATCCAGAGAGTGAATGGATCATAGTTTATTTAAACAGTAGCCTATTGAAGGAAATTTAGGTAAATTTTTAAAATATTATAAATAATTTTTGTAAAGAAAACCCTTTTCATTTATTTATTTATTTATTTGTTCAACAAATATTTATTAACACTAGCTTGTACAGGCATGTTCTAAGCTGTGAGAATACAGCTATGATCAAACAGACAAAAATCCCTGCCCTACGAACATTGCTTTTTTTTTTTTAATGTTTATTTTTGAGAGAGAGAGGATGAGCAGGGTAGAGGCAGAAAGAGAAGGGAACAGAGGGTCTCAAGCAGGCTCTGTGCTGATAGAAGACAGCCCAGTTGGGGGCTTGATCTCATGAACTGGAAGATCGTGACCTGAACCTAAGTCGGATGCTTAACCAACTAAGCCACCCAGGTGCCCCTGAACATTGCTTTTCTATATTTTAAATCATATTCATGGATAGAACCCAAAGTTTCTGTACCAGATACTTTTTAGGCTCTTGATGTATATTAAAACACTTTCTGTCACACCTGATCAAGTAGGAATTTGAGTAGGAGCCTGACTCAGAGCTTACTTTTAGAAAGTATGTATAACCTTTGCCAAGTTATTCTTTGTGTGCCCCCTTGGACACAAAACTGTCCCTCCATTTGACCCCAGCTGATACCTGAAGTTCCACAATCCTTTGTTTGTGGGAGACCAGGGTATTGGCTAGAGGGAGTCCCCATCATTTACCACATGGTTACTAAACCACAATTTACAAGTCCCATTCTTGTGTAGTTACCTTTTTTTTTTTTTTTTACATTTTTAAAATGTTTTTATTTATTTTGAGAGAGATAGATAGAACATGACCAGGGGAGGGGAAGAGAGAGAGGGAGAGAGAGAGGGAGATGCAGAATCTGAAGCAGGCTCCAGGCTCTGAGGTGTCAGCACAGAGCCCGATGTGGGGCTTGAACTCACGAACCATGAGATCATGACCTGAGCCGAAGTCCAACTCAACCGACTGAGCTACCCCGGGTGCCCCTCAAAGGTCATTTTTGTCAAAGCATCCATTTCTGACCACATCTTATAAAACAATACCTGTATCACTCAATCCCATTTATCCTGCTTTAGTTCTCTTTATTTGACTTATCACCATCTGACCTGTTATAACTTGTGGGTTACTAGCTAGTTTTCCTCACTACAATATCAACTCCATGAAAGTAGGGACACTGCTTTGTTAAGCACTGTATCTGTTCCGTACTGTCACAGTGCCTGGCACATAGTAGGCATTTAATAAACAGCTTTCAATTTCTTAGGTGTGCCTTTTTAAATTCAGCCCTAAAATAAGTTGTTCTTTTTGACAATGGAATGACACTGATGGTATGGTAAAGACAAGGATTCTGGAACCAACTTTTCACCCCTTTCCTTCTCAAAGTCAGCTGACATCCCAGGGTTTCTTCATATGCGTCTATATGAGGACACACACGCTTATACACACCTCCTAGCCTCTTTCCAAAGCAGCCTATACTTGTACAGATGCCTTTCTGGCTTCCTAGTACAGGACCTTGCCTGAATCCCAATTTAATGTTATCATCTTTGTGGCAACATAGCCACTCACCCCCTCACTGACTGCATAAGTTTGGGCCACTTAATTTAACCTTGCTAAGCTTCAGTTTCCTTGCCTGTCAGTTTGGAAAAATACTAACTTGGAGAGTTGTAAAGATTAGATAAGGATCTCCAGTTTCTGCTTTGACATAGAAAGAGCTTGGAAGTCCACTCCTGTCCTCACAAGAAAGAAGCTGAAAAATTGAAAATCAAGAACTCTAATTATATCCATCAGTGAATTGAGGACACAAGACAAACGGCCCCCTCCTTGCCCCCAACCTGGAGAGACAGGGGCTACTGAGAATCATAGCTTATCAGGAGCAGAAGTTGCTGGAGACAGTAACTGATGGGGACACTTAAATGGTCACTGACAGATAGCTAGAGGCTGAGTATAGACTACCTTGAGAGTTAAACCCCTTGGAGCCCAATATTAAGGGATCTCAACACTTCAGTGAATTAAAAAAATTTTTTTAAATTTTTGTTCATTTTTTTAATCTTTATTTATTTTTGAGAGAGAGACAGAGTGTGAGCAGGGAAGGAGCAGAGAGAGAGGGAGACACAGAATCTGAAGCAGGCTCCAGGCCCCAAGCTGACAGCACAGAGCCCAACGCGGGGCTCAAACTCAAAAACCATGAGATCATGACCTGAGCCAAAGTCGGATGCTCAACCGACTGAACCACCCAGGCGCCCCAAATGTTTGTTCATTTTTGAGGCAGAGAGAGAGAGACAGAGCATGAGTGGGGAAGGGGTAGAGAGAGGGAGACCCAGAATCTGAAGCAGGCTCCAGACTCTGAGCTTTCAGCACAGAGCCCAATGCAGGGGTCAGACTCACAGACCGCGAGATCATGACCTGAGCTGAAGTCGAGGGCTTAACTGACTGAGCCACCCAGGCGCCCCCACACTTTTGTGAATTTTACCTCTAGAAGCCCCACCATGTTCTCACCTGGTGAAGGTGAGAGAAAAATTTTCTCCTGCTTCAGGCAGAGGGAGGGAAACAACCATTTTGAAATATATCCAGAACAGTCTCCATAATAAGATCTGCCCTCAAAGGAGACTACCAGAGCCTTATCTGAGCTGGGAGAAGGACAATTAGCCAACTCTAGCCACCTCTAGCCTTCCTATCTCATATAAGGGGAGGAATAAAGGCTAAGAAACTTCTGAAAATCATAGCCAGAGACTCTGGCCCAGTAAGAAATCTGAGGTTAATAATAAGGTTATAGACTGCTTCCCCTTCCCAATACCTTATTGTCTCATCAACAGGATTCCAGTATAATGACAATTTAAGAGGGAGTTTCTAGAGAAAACCAAAGATAATAGAGGAGACAGAAATAAAAATACTAGAGGGTATTGAAACCTCTGACACCTACAACCACAGCAAACGTTAAACACAGCCTAACTTCTAGCCAGATAAACATGAAACTTCACACTAGCATTTTATTTATCTCAGTTCCTGTTATCCTATAGATCATCTCTGGCTTTCAACAGAAAATTACAAGGCATGCTAAAAGGCAAGAAAAAACACCATGAAGAGACAAAGCAAACAGCAGAACCAAACTTAGGGCAGAGATTTTGGAGTTATCAGACTAGGAATTTAAAATAACTGAATAATATGCTAAGCACCGTAAAGAAAAAAGTGTATAACATGCAAGAGCAGATGGTAATGTAAGCAAAGAATTTGAAACTCTAGGAAAGAAAAGAAAATGCTAGAAGCCAAAAATACTGTAACAGGTAATGAATACCTTGGATGGACTCACCAGTAGATTGGACGTGGCCAAGGAAAGGATCAGTGAGCTTGAAGATATGTCAGTAGAGGTGTTCCAAGCTGAAATGCAAAGGTAAAAAAAAAAAAAAAAAAAAAAAGGAATGGACAAAAAAAAGTTCAGAATATTGAAAAACTGTGGGACAATTACAAAAGGCATAACATAGGTACAATGGGAATACCAGACCAAAAAAAAAAATGAGAAAGGAGTAGAAGAAATGTTTGAAGATTAGATGAGCTAAATAAAAAAGACTTATCAAAGTACCTGGTACATACTATGTGATCAATAAATGATAGCTATTATAATTACCACTATCATCAATTGATAGATCCAAGTACCAGAAGAGGAAAGGAGAGTATGGATCAAAGACAACATTTTAAAGAGAACTTACTCTTAATTGGGGGTGGGGGGGCATACTTCTTTATTTGAGGGCAGGGCAAAGGCAAAGGAAACTGGTGAAAATATACAACAATTTGATGAATAAGAAATGAAGGTGATAGAGTTCACGTAGGATGCTCTCCATATAATTCAGACTTTAATAGTAGCATCTCCCTCACGAGATTATTGAGAAGATCAAATAATATATAACACTGCTTTTCAAATTGTAGTGAACATCAGCATCTCCTGGGCTCTTGTTTATAATGCACCTCTCTAGGTCCCGACCCCGAGAATTTGATCCTACGCATGTAAGAGGGTGAGGAGCTGGGGCAGAGAGCCCTGCATTTTTTAAGAAACACCCCAGGTAAATCTGGTACAGGTGCCTCACAGACCACGTTTCAAGAAGTGTATGGACACATTTGATTACAGCTTGACCAGAAACGTGCTCAACAAGTGTTTTTCAAGTAGGGAGAGGCAGGCTCATCTGTAGAGGAGGTCAGGATGGGGCTGAGGACTGAAGAGTTGGAAGAGGCTGGGAACAAGGGCAGGAGTAAGTATGAAGTCCATAAGGTGAACGGAAAGACTGCCCAGCGACAGAAAACACACGTTCCTAGGAGGAACTTTCAGACTAGATTTGTAATTGTCTCCATCAGTCCTCAAGAGCCTGGTTGCCGGAGCCAAGTGAATAGGTGATGTGATTTTCGCAGGGCTGACAAACCCAGGGGTACAATGGAAGATGGGAAGAGAAACGAGGTAGTGGCTGAAGGAGGGGGAACCAGGGCACCATTGAGGAGGCTGGTAAGGGTCCAGACTGGGGAGGAGGCAGTGCCTCTAACATCTCCTATCATTAAAAACCCCCACTTCAGAGCCAAATATCTCAAGACAGTGATGTCTACGCATAGTTTTTCTTCCATCTTCACCATCCATTCACTTCTTAACCCCTTCAGCCTAGATTTAGCCCTGTTACTCCACTGAACTGGTTCTTCCAGCTTCTTCAGTGGTCTCCATGTTGTCAGAAGACCCTTCTCCATCATCTCCTTATATATCCTTCAACGTCAGAGAGGGCTAACCACTTGCTGTTTCCTAAAACACTCTCCTCTTGTGTCTTCCCAGTTTTATTTATTTTTCTTTCTGGCTCTGGCCGTGGCTTTGTTTGCTTCTTTTCTCTACCTGGCCTGTAAATCTGTTTCTCAGACTTGGCACTGTTTACATTTGGGGTCAGATAATTCTTTGTTGCAGGCAGCTGTCCTGTGCATTGAAGGGTGTTTAGCAGCGTCCCTGGCTTCTACCCACTGAAGACCAGTAGCACCCTCCCAGACACCAATTGTGATAATCCAGAAATTTTCCAGATGTTGTCAGATGCCCCCTGGAGACAAAACTGCCTTCACCAAGACCCACTGCTTTATTTTATTTTATTAAAAATTTTAAAAATGTTTATTTAATTTTTTTTGTTTTGAGAGAGAGAGACAGAGACAGAGCACAAGCAAGCAGGGGAGGGCCAGAGAGAGAGGGAGACCGAATCCAAAGCAGGATCCAAGCTGTTAGCACAGAGCCTGACGCGGGGCTCCAACTCACAAGCTGCGAGATCATGACCAAAGTTGGATGCTTAACCGACTGAGCCACCCAGGCACCCTGAGACCCACTGCTTTAAATGTGCACTCCCCCAAACTCAGTCCTGTGACCTTTCTGTCCTTTCTGTACAGTCTAAGTTTGGCTCATTCATTCCTATGGCTGTAAGCATCATCTACATGATAATGATGCCTATTCGTACTTCACTTAAACATTTGTTGCCCACTGCCTTATTCTAGACTTTGGGCTGAGAGAGAGGATAAGGTAAGACTGTGACTTTTTGAATTAGACAGCATGGATTTATTTATATATTATATGTCATATATATATATATTTTTTTAAATTTTTTTTAATTTTTTTTTTTTATTTTTAAGTAGGCTCCACGTGAAGCCCAACATGGGGCACAACCCTGAGATCAAGACTTGAGCTGAGGCCAGGAGTCAGATGCTTAACCAACTGAGCCACTCAGACACCCCACAGACCACATGGATTTAAATCCCTGTTCTACTCTTTGCTAACTGTGTAACTTGAGACCTCCTACTTTCCATTTGTTTGTCTAAAAAAATAGAAATAATGAAGAGGTTAAACGTATGAGAGACTATCAGAATCCTTGGCACATAGTAAGTGGTTAAACATTAGTAATCATAACTTTTATAATTATTACCACAGCTCCTTAAGGGTAAGCACAACGGGCTTCTGAAGCACAAAAGAGGTGTGGTTATCCCCATTGGGTCCAGTAAAACACTGTTGACAGTTTAGAGCCTAAGAAAGTTGAGTTCAAATCCTCATTCTGCAACTCCATTCTGTGGCCTCTCTAAGCCCCTTTCTTCCTCCCTGTTAAATGGGAATAATAATAATAGTACCTACTTCACTGGATGAATCAAATGAGGTAATTCTAGGAAAAGGATTTAACACGATGTTTAATACATTGGAACTAATAAACATTGGCACTTATTATTAGGGGGAACATGGGAGAAGTTAATCTTTAGCTTAATTTCAAAGCTTGAGGGGAGGGTGGCACTGGCAGAGGGAAGAGCAAGGCCAAAAGATTAGAGGCAAGGAAAAGAGTGCTATGATCTGGGAATGGCAAGGATTTCCAGGTTGCTAGTGCATAGCTTGGGCCGTGAGACGAAACTGGGGAAGGCCAGAATCTCAATGCCCCTTCATGCTAGTTTAAGGCTATGGACTTTATCCTTTTACCAACTTCAGATGGAAATATATTTGTTGGCAAGGGGAGGAGAGTTTTAGACTAGGGAACAACAGTATAATTAATTATAATTAAATATGCATTCAAGGAAGATAACTCTCATCAATCTAGAAGAATTTGACAAATGTAAGACCAGAGACCAGAAGGCTGGTTATGAGATTGTGGCAAGAGCCCCAGGAGAGATGATGAGGCCCACTCATCAAAAGATGAATATTCGTGGCAGGCATTAAAGAGCTCACATGTCCAGGGTCCCTGACCTGTTGAATACTGGGGACAAAGGAAGGCTGAGTAGGACTCTGAGGCTTCCTGCTTGGCATGGGTGGTAGGTGGCCAGTCCTTTGAGCCCTCTGCTGTCCTTCCATCTGACTGCCCCCTCCTCTCTTCTTGCCTCTGCTCATCTAAGTTCATTATCCCATTAACACTCGTGCCATAGCCCAGAACCTCCTTATCCCTATCTTCACACCCACCTGGCCATACTCTCACCCTGAGTGAATATGTCTTCTGTTTCTTTGTGCTCACATCTGAGCCCTGCAGAAAGCCTCACTGCAGTACAGCTGGGTAGATTGATGTGTATTAGTTTCCTGTGGCTGCTGTAACAAATGACCACAAACATGGAGGCTTTAAACAGCAGAAATGTATTCTCTCATAGTTCTGGAGTCCAGAAGTCCAAAATCAGTTTCACTGGGCCAAAATCAACCTTTGGCCCCAGTTTCACTGGGCCAAAATCTAGATCCCTCCGGGGGATCTAGAGGAGAATCCACTCCTCCCCCCTTCTGAGGGCTGCCAGCAGTCTTGGCTTGTGGCCACATCACTCCAACCTCTGTCTTCATATGGCCTTCTCCCCTATGCCTCTGTCTCAAAACTCCTCCTACCTTCATCTTTTAAGGATGCATGTGATTGTATTTAGGGCCCACCCAGGCATTCTGGGATAAACTCCTCTCAAGATCCTCAAATTATTCTTATCTTTTGCCATATAAGGTTATATGCTTAGGCTCCAGGGATTAGGAAGTAAATATATTTTGGGGGGACATTTCTGCCTACCACACACATCTACTTAGGATCACTGACTTTGGAGGGCCCTCAATCTGCCTGGAAATCTGACTAAATTATTCTGGAAGGTTCTCTTTCCCATTTTCCTAGTGCTGACTTCCTCTAATTTCTTACCGTTCTTTACCTCTTTCCACATCACTGTCATCAAATGGCCTGCTCTCTTTCCCTATTAGGGGAAAAAAAAAAAGGAAATCCCAGGACCAGAATTCCTTAACTTGCTGCTATCAAGTTAATCAACCTGCCTGCATCTTTCTCGCCATCCTCCTACTAAGGTAACTGAGCACTCTCTCCCTCCTCCCAAGGCCATGTCTGATGCATGGGCTCTGGGAATCTCCCTCTCTAACCTTCTCAGGAACCTTTAATGGCCAAGGGCTCCTTCCCTCT
The DNA here is from genome assembly GCF_028749965.1 of Puma concolor. Classification (NCBI taxonomy): domain Eukaryota; kingdom Metazoa; phylum Chordata; class Mammalia; order Carnivora; family Felidae; genus Puma; species Puma concolor. Next base: position 45,609,650 of record NC_141676.1, on the reverse strand, counting down.
TTTGTAGAGCCAGTCTTTCCTTTTCCATTAGAGCCTTTTCTCCAGCTCAAGGTTTATACCTCTTCCTCCGTGACTCTCCCTTCTTGAAATAACAACCAAAAATTTCACCATAAACAGAAACTGACCAATCCATCACTAAGTTCTCTTGATGGTACCTCCCAAAGTATCCTTCTAATTCACCATCTTCTTTCTTCGCAGCTCAGTCTTAATCCAGTCTGTTGTCATGTACCTCTGGATGGCCACAGTGACCTCCCTGTACCCACTTTTGTCACCTCACAGTGGTTCTGCCAAGTACCCTTCAGTAGCCTATAGGACCAGTATGTCAACTCCATGGGGTCAGGACTCTGTTTCACTTTCTACTATAGTCCCTGTGTCCCCAGCATCTAGAAATGTATCTATTGTAAAGTAGATACTTAACAAATGTTTGTTGAAGGTAGTCAATTTACTACTAAAATTTCAGGAAGGATACAAAATTTCATATCAGCCTATAAGGCCCATCAAGTTCTGGCCTATACTTATCTTTCTTGTCACAACAACTCCCCCTTACTCCTTGGAATGTAGATACACTAATCTTTGAATAGTCCAAGTTCCCTCCAACCCCAGGACCTTTGTAAATAAATGTTTTTGTTGCTTTTTTTGGAACACTCAACCCATCTTTTCCTACCTAATGTCAACCCAGTCTTCAGATCTCAGCATATATGTTGGAAGTTGCTCCCTTGGAACGTTTTCCGTAGCATCCTTATATACTCTCACTACACACATATCTTTCATTTGTAGAAAATTCCATGACTATAATTGTGTTTATAATTGAGGACTATGTGTTTAATGTCCATCTTTCCCATCAGTTGATAACAGCAGGCATTATATTCCTTGTGCTTATCGTGTTGTCTGAGACACATAGTTGCCTAACAAATACCTATCGCAGGAAGAAATGAACAGATAATGGAATAATGGCAGGGCGGAGATCAGATAGTGGAAGACGAGAGAGGTTGGTGGAAAAGTCACAACTCCGTCTTGTACCTGTTGGAAAGCCCAGCAGATGATTCAGTTGGAGAGGTTCACTGTTGGTTGGAAATTTGAATTGGGAACTCAAGACTGGATTCAGGCTGGTTATTTGGACTTTGGCTGTTGGTAAAACCATGATAGACAGGAAAGATCAGAGATACAAGAGGATTAACATCTGGAGATGAGAGCAGGATGGGATTAGGAGATGACAGGGAGCTCATTCTGGAAAGGAAGAGGCACAGAGGTCAAAGATGGATGTGGCAGAGGGAAGCATGGAGGTGGAAGGGAAGGCAGAGTTGGAGGGAGACATTAGGTAGAAGGTGAGGCCAGTGAAGGCAGAGAATGTGGAAGCTTTACATTCATTGAGAGGGGGAAACTCCTGAGAACATAGACCAAACAGGTAACCCAGGAGAGCAAAATGTGCACGTGTGTGTGCGTGTGTGCCTGTGCACGTGAGCACGCGTGTGGGGAAATTTGATTACTCTCTGCGCAAGCTTGTTTCTCAATAGATTATCATGCATCTGTTCACAGCTATCCAAATTCACTGAGGCAGGTAAGCCAGGTGTGATGCTTTTTCTTTTCTATAAGCTACACTAAGTTGGATTCATATCTTATGTCTATGTCCTTTCCACTAAATCACACTTCCCCTACGAAGCTATTCCTGTTCCTCCTCTGCCACCCCAGCCCCCAGTAGAAGCCACATCCACCTTAGGCTTCCATTGTCCTTGGTTCGAATGAATTTTCCTTTAATTTGTACCTCTTGTCCTCACTCTTCTAGACGGCAAGTCCCTTGAAGGTAAAGCATGTTTTCATCATCTTGGCAGCTCCAGAGTCCAGCACAAAAATTAGTTCTTGGTAGTTAATTAATGAATAAGTGTTTGCTGAACAAAAACGCGGCTACATTTTCTGTTTCGTTTCTTCGTTATGAAATATTATATATGTCTATTTATGTATCCCACCTTTTTGGAGACGTGTTGCCTGTCCCTGCACCAAATGGTCCCTAATGACTATGATATTTCTCGCATCTTCTCCCTGTGCATCTGTTTCTAACAGCAACCCCATTCTCCAAATGTGATTGCACACATGTTACTAAATCACTGTGTTCCAGCCTGAACCTGGGTTCTTGCTGCCCGTTCGGAATAGCTTACAGGCTGGGAATATGGATCCAGGCAGTCCCAGAGGCCCAGGCTAACAACTTCTGTTCATTCTGAGGCTGATTATGCAGGTTATTGAATAGATAGTCCTTTGCTTCTGTTCTTTGAACACACTCTGTGTAGCCTGTGTGTTTCATTGGCGAGGGCATGGGGGTGGTGCTCAGAGACTGAGAAAGCCAAGCCCACTCCACTTCCATGTAGACAGCTTTTTATCCTAGTTTGGGATTTTGGAATAAAAAAACAAAAACAAAAACAAAAAAAAAAACCCGACTCTCAGTAAAGCAGTGATCATTAGTCATTTTAGAGCTACTCTCTGAGTAAGACTTGCAAATTAATCCAATTTGGCCATTCCGTGAAAAAAAAGAGAGAGAAAGGGGAATTAAGGGGCTTTGTGACAATTGTTTCCCCAAATTCTCTGACCCGCCAGTGGTTTTGTGGCTGCGCTTGCCCCTAAGTCCCATTCACTGTGTTGCCTGGATATGGAGTAGGACCTTCCTGGGGTATATGCAACTCAAATGCTTGAATTCTGTTCTCCATGTTGCTACTGTTGAACACGCTGCCTCTGAAGCAACCAGTTTACCCAGCTGCGGGAAATCTCGCTCACCTTATGAAATTTCTAAGCGCATCCCGGTGCACTTATTCTCAAGGAAGGTAGATTATAAGAAACAGTTCTGAAATATCTGGCCATGTCAACCATTTAAAAACTTATTCACGTCTCTAGATTTAGGCTCCATCCTGGTCAAGCACACCCCCTAGAGGATGTAATAGTTTCACTGTGCTTATCACCATACTACTCTTAGTAATGGCTAGCATTGATTGAGTGTCCGTTGGATACCAGGCACTGGGTGCCCTATTGACTTTAATCTCTACAAGCCATCTATGGGAACGTGTTGCAAATATTTTAGAGATGAGGGAACAGACTCAGGGATTCTTTACTTGCTTAAGCCCACACAGCAATGATTCCCAAACTTTGGGGTGTTTTGTCCCTTGGGTTTTTTGTGGACAGGAGAAAGAAAGTTAAAGCCTGTTTATAGTTGCCATGGTCTTTAGGGAAAGGGGAGCATGAAACACAGTCAACTGAAAGGGCTGATTCTTTTGAAGCTTTTGTCCGCAATTAAATTAGAAGCTTATGCTGGGGGAGAGGCCGTGTGTGAGAGACCCACATCCTGCCCCTCTCCCAGCCCAGGCTGCCTCTGGCCTACTTGAATCTGCCAGCAATTTCTGGATCCCCGGCCCCGCTTCTTCTAGCTACGTGGACTGAGTGGGCCCCGCCCACTGACTGTGTCTGTGCTGTGCCAGCTTCTTCTTCTTTTTTATTAGTCTATTTTTTAATTTATTTTGAGAGAGAGGTAGAGAGTGAGTAGGGGGAAGGGCAGAGAGAGAGGAAGACTGAATCCCAAACAGGCTGTGCCCTGCCAGCTCAGACCCCGATGCGGGCCTCAAACTCACAAAACTTGAGATGAGGGCCTGAGCCGAAATCAAGAGTCAGATGCTTAACCGGCTGAGCCCCAGGCTGACCCCCTAACAGGAAGTAGTATGGTAGCAAGCACAGAATTACATGGGGAGGGCAAGGAAGGAGGGGCCATCACAGACCCACAGCATTCTACCCATTCTGAAAGGCCCATTTTTTTTTTAATTTTTTTTTCAACGTTTATTTATTTTTGGGACAGAGAGAGACAGAGCATGAACGGGGGAGGGGCAGAGAGAGAGGGAGACACAGAATCGGAAACAGGCTCCAGGCTCTCCATTCTGAAAGGCCCATTTTTAACAATGTAGTTTGAAATCAGAATACATCTTACCATTGATGTGCACATGAAACAGAGGAGTCCTTCTCCCTAGATAAACCATTACTGGTTCACTGATGCCTCCTACACTCAGTAGCATCTTAGATTTGAGGAACCACGGCAGGTTTTATCTTGTGTGTCGGTGCCGACCCATTGGTGGAAACTATCTGGAGTTTGGGAAGAGAAGAGTCTGGTGCTGTGTTCTGGGGAAGAACAATAAGCTGGGGCATGCATGTGTGACCATGCCAGGCATTGGCACCTCTGTGCCATGTCTTTGGAAGTAAATGGAAGAACACATTCCGTATCTTTAATTGTAAACTGAGGGACATAATACACAGGAGACATTTTCCAGGGACCAGATCAGAAGCCTACCTCTTCTTACATAAATTTATGGCTTTGGTCTTTTTAAGTAGCATTGTAAAGTATTAGTTTAATTACAAAAAGTAGTATATTCTTGTTGTAGAACAAACATACAGAATTATGAAATTTTTAAATTTCATTGTATGGATGTTTTATTGTTTATATATATTTTTTACCTCTTTCTATTGCAAATCAATATGCACGTTCATATGTGTATGTGTGCACACTCACCTGTATATCTATAAATTTTAGAAGCAGAATCCTGGATAAACGTAATTTTTAATAGGTCCCAAATAGTCTGCTTTACCTTTCCTCATTGAGTTGTAGCTTGAGTATTATTTCCTGTTTTTCATTATATAAATACGTGGAGAAAAAAAAAACAAAAAAACAAACAAACCTTTGACCATAAAAACTTTTCTTGTGTTGCAGTTTAGTTTATTAAAATGGTTTCCAGTCTATTAAGAGCTATGAAGGTGATTAAAGTTTTTGATAATTTGTGAACTGATGTTCCAAAGACTTGGTTGATTGGCACTTGTAACTGTGGATAAATGTAAAGCTCAGTAATAAAGACTTTGTGTTCCCACTGCCAAAGAACAAGAGAATATTGGAAATGTCTCAATGCACATCCATGTTGGCTGTTTGGCAATAGCTCTTGTGGGGAGCAGAGTGAGTGGTGCTGCCCCTGTGTGGTGTGCTGGGGGCTCAGGAGTCTTAGCAACACCTCCAGGGAATATGTGAGCTCTGGGTCACCTCTGACTTTACCTGCCTTGGCTGAATTGCTCATAGCAGACTGCGGAAATGTCCATAAACTGCCAGGACTATGGGAGGGATCTCTGAAGTGTGAAACCACTGCTTTTCCTTCTTATGGGTCTCCCTCTCCCTCTCTTATGGGCCACAGAGGCCTGGACAGTTGACGACTTATACCCTGAGGTCACCTAACATTAGGACTAATTCTTTTTCTTTTCTTTTTTTTTTTTATGTTTCTTTTTCTATTTTTGAGAGAGAGGGAGAGGGGGTCTGGGGTCAGGGGAGAGAGAGGGACAGAGGATCTGAAGCATGCTCTGTGCCGACAGCAGTGAGCCCGATGTGGGGCTCGAACTCATGAACTCATGAACTCACGAACCTTGCGATCATAACCTGAGCCAAAGCCAGACGCTAAACTGACTGATCCACCCAGGCGCCCCAAGGGACTAATTCTTTTTCTGTCTCTTGGCAGGGAAGAGGAAGTCCAAAACAGGGAGGGAATCTCATGGCAGGTTCAGACAGTACTGTTCCTGGACATCCTACTACTGATGCCTCAGGAATTTTCTTTTCTTGGTGGATTCAGTGACAGTGTCTACACTTCGTAGGCGCACTTGCTATGTTCGATGTACTTTCCACGCCCTATCTCACTTAATATGATTCATTTGAACCACTGAGAAGCCAAGTGGTTCAGGAAACGAGTAAGGTGAGTCTACCCTCTGTGAACTTTCCACTTGCGCTCACCTGTGAAAGGGTTTAACTGGTGAGACCAGCAGATCTGAAAGCCTGAGTCCCTTGTGCTGTCCCTGCATTCAGCAAGGAGGCAAAAGCATGTGCATCCAGGTAGATGTTATACCAACACACAGCCAACTTATTCATGCATTTATTTGGAAAAGGGCCCATGTAACTATAGCATTGGTGATGTTTTTTCTAAATTTAATTAGTCGTCAACTGAACATACTGTTCATTTATGCCTAATGGCTGCTTTAAAACAAAATCTCAGAGTAAGGAAGGTTTTTTTTTTTTTTTTCCTGTTATATTTTTATGCTCACATTAAAAAAGAAATATAAACCCAACCTTGTTCAAAAAGAATTTGAGATAGCTCATATCTGGTTGAATCTAAAATTAACATTTTTAAAGTAGAATTTTAAAATGATCATTTTAGTAGGGCTTTGGGGACTTGAATTGGGAAAGTCAGGAAGCTTGGTGTTGACTCACACAATTCCTTTTATCTCCGCAGACAGTAATGTGCTACTGTCTCATTTCAATCCAGGCAACAGTTGGTGATCACTTACTCAGTGCCAGGCACCGGCCTTTGGCCAGTGAAACCTGAGCGCATTGCGCGGCCGCTGACTGCAGATTGCTTCCAAACTGGATGCAGGGTGTTGCAATTCTGCAAGGCAGGCTTTATACCCCCTTTGCAGGTGCCCGCGTATTGCAGGTACAGAGGGGGACTTTTGTATGGTCCAGTGCTGCCGTCAGGCCCATTTGAACTGTCAGCGGCCCGCCTGGCATATAGTTGCATTTTCCTACGTCCAGATGAGAAATTGAATTTTACCCTCCAGAAGTATTCATCATTAAGGAAAATATTACAAACCACTTTCCAAGTTGAGACTGAACACATGGCCAAGTGTAACTGAATTCAGGGCCCTGAAATAACATTGTTTCTTTAAAGCACTTTCATTGAGTTGAAAGCCAATGAAGTTATAAATAACAACAGTTGAACTTATTTTAGAACATTTTCTCACCCTTTAGTTAATAGAGCAAGCCAAATAATAAAATAAATGAAGCATACCGATTTTAAAAATCAGTATCAATGTGTTTTGCTTTTTTTAAATGAAGATCCTTGTTTCTGCATTAGGCATTAACTGAAGGATCTTAAAATTAACTTGTCATTATTTTTGTTTGTAATAAACTGTAAGTGAAGCTTCTTTTTTGTCTGGCTTAAATATGGACTGACCCTTTTGCAAAACACATCTTCCACTTCTAGAGAGCCCAGTGCTTACATCATGTCCACATTCATCCTTTCGGTGAGCTCCATGATAGCCCTGCGATGGAGACAGAACTGGGTTCTTACCCACATTTTACAGGGGAAGGATCAGAGGTTGAGCCACTTGCCTAAAGTTACCAAGCCAGAAAGTGGCAAGGCCAACCATATGTGGAGGAGTCATGCTACCTTTCTAAATCTTTACAAAGTTAGACCCTCAAATGGAAGATATTCACCAAAACTCTGCTGCTAATCAGCACATTGCCAAAGTTAATTGTTGGATTGGCTGAGACTAGCTAAGTATCTTGAAAAATAGATACATTCTGATAAGGGATGCACTACATAAACTACTTTTAGGCTGCTTGTGTTTTCGTACTTGTTACATCGTTGTAATGTATCGACCAAATTCATGAATCATGGACTATTTAGAATGAGAGTGCACTATTATCAAACTGTGTTTGGTGTTATATTTTATTGATCGCCTGCCTGATTGATTAACTTACACTTGGTTTTAAGAAGTCTTTGCCAGAGCTACTGAGCAATTCTTTACCTCCCTTGGCCTATGAAATAACCCTGGGGCAAGGTACTGCTTAGAGTAGTTGGATCTTGTTGCTAATTTGTGTGTAGAAAGGGGTTATAATGTGTTACAATGCAGGGATATATTCAATCTACAAAGAGCAGAGGGCCTCTGTTTGAATTTGAAGCACCTTTTAAACAGCTGGCTCCACCTCTGTAGGTCTCTGCAGAAAGCCCTCACGAGGTTCCAAATGGAAAAAAGAGATCTGCTCTGCCAAAGTTATCAAGGCTGACATCTTAAAGCACCCAGATAGTCACTTGGGAATGGAAAAGAAAGAATGGATTCAAACATATTAGAGGTTGAGGTTTGCTGTGAGGTTTAAAAGAGGATACAGAAATTTCTAGTTTAATGATGCCTGTAATTGAGATAGAAGATAAAGGAAGGGCAGGGGGACGGGGAAGGGAAGGGACTGAGTTTGAAATCCCATATTCTATTCCTGAGGAGTTTATAACCTGGTCTGGGAATGCAGGGTTGACAGGGGAAGGGAACAGATAAGCAAACCAATGATTGCACTGCAGTGTGATAAGGGCTGCAAGGAGATCTGCAGAGCATGCTGGAAGGTCAGTGGGAGAGTGGGGACGGAAAACAGAAGGGCTCCTAGTGGATGTGACCCTTGGGCTAAGTGGTAACGGAATTAATTAGGGAGAGTGTAGTACAGAGCATTCACAGCAGAGGGGACAATACAGCACTCAAAGACCCAAAGTAACAGAGTGGCCAGTAGATCAGGTGAGTTCAGTGGGCAGGAGGGTTTTGGATGGTGAAAGACAAGACAGTCGGGGCAGTTCAAAGGTGAAGAGCCTGGTAATAGCAGCCAGCATTTACTAAGCACTTACTGTAAGCTGGGCACAGCGGAATATCTCAGAATATGTTCAAAAGGTAACTGATTGGACTTGGGGGAGGAAAGAGGCACAAGTCCAAGGAGACTCCCAAGTTTCTGCCTTGATTGAAGGAGAGTTTATGAGGGAGGAGGGTGTTGAGCTCCACTGGGGGTACGTTACTCCTGAGGCCTCTTTATCATCCAGTGTGCTGAGAGGCAGTCTGACATTGTATTCAGGCATATGGACTCTGAAGCCAGATTGCCCTGGTTTGAATCCTAGCTCAGCCACTTTGGAGATTTATGACCGTGGGCAAGTTCCTTAATCCTGCTGTGCCTCAGCGCCCTCATTAGTAACACAGGGATAATAAGAGCACTTCAGCGTCTCCCTTTTAGAGGAGAGGAGAGAGAGCCAAAGAAGAGACCCAAGAGAAGCCCAGGAACGGCTTCCAGGAGGACGTGTCTGCCGGGGTCCGTGTGGCAGGACGAGGCTATGAAGAGCTGTCAGATTTGGCGGTGAGGAGCTTGCAGCAGCGGTCACCGCCAGAGCAGGTTCAGCAGCGCCAAGGGGTGAGGAGGGAATGGCAATCTCTATCGCATGCAGTCTGTGGGGGTGCAAATTAATTCAACGTTTCTGTTGGTTTGGCGATGTGTATCAAACGGAGAACGCTCATACCCTTTAACTCTAAACTTCCACTTCTAGGAATGAACCCAACAGACAGACTGAGACAAGTACAGGCTGATGCAAGTACAAGAATGTTGATTGCAGCCTTGTTTATAACAGAAAGAAAAAAAAAAGAGGGTTAATTGATCTAAAAGTCCACCATACAGGATTAATTAAAAGAAATGATGGGACATCTTGGCAGTGGAATGCTGGGACCAGTGGCTAAGAGCTGGTGTTCTGGAATCCAACCGCCAGCATTTGAATTACCAACCGTGTGACCTCAGGTCTCCAGGAAACTTTCTGGGACTCTCAGTTTCCTTAGCATTAAAATGGGATAATTATAGTACTAACTCATAAAACTATGCTGAGAATTCAGGAAGTTGATACAGACGAAATACATAGAATATATCTGGCAAGATATTTTGCAAGCATTTAGAAATATATGGTAGATATATATATATGGAGATTATTTTGCAAGCATTTAGAAATATATGGTAGATAGATATGTATGGGGATAAAGATCTATTTGGGGGATAGTAAGAGAAAACAAAGTTACAGAACAGCAAGGTAAGATGAACCAACAGTTAAAACAGTGCTTTTTTTCTGGGAAGTGGAAACAGACACAATTCACTTTCTACTTTACACATTTCTGTATTTCTTGCCTTTAAAACAAAGATATTTAATATCTGATTCACCTGGCTGTTGTAACCCACAGTTACCATTTTTGTTTGGTTCATGACTGTGTGTCGTGGGGCGATCGGCACTGAATGAATGAATGAATAATGGGAAGCTGTGTTTAGGAGGAAGCTGCGTTGACCAAGATCGCAAAGATATAGGAGTTCGGTACCAACAAGACCCAGGGTGACCTCAGGGAGGAGGTGGTGAGTCAAGGGTGAGAGCATAGATGCTGCCATTTCCCAGGACGTGGACAGCATGAGGAGAAAACAGGCCCAAAGCACTGGGATCTAATCCATGGCTCTGTTCAGCCCTTCTGAAACAGGCAGCATCTGAGAGCAGAACCATATATTTTAGAACGACAGGGGGATGTCCGTGCCATTGAGCTGTGTTCTACAGGAGAAAACCAAGGCCCAGAAAGGTTAAGTGAGTTCCCCCAGAATGAGTGTCTTTGACTTCCTGCTCTGGCACTGGCTCCTTCCTCCAGGGACCTAACAGTGAGGCTATTTCTGATATAAATGAAGTTGTGCAAGAGGACATTTATTGGATCCCTGAGAACCCATTTCTTTTGTGTAATGTGACTTGTGCTTGGAAAGTTCACTGATCACCCATGCCCTTTATTTGTGAGGAACAAAGGGACTAGGAGCATAATTAACTCACCCACATCTCCCATTGTCCTTAAATCTTTTGTGCAAGCATTGATTGTTGTTTCTATTGTTGAAAGCAGGATTGTTCTCTTGGCAACAAGCATCTGGAAAGAGAGCTCAGCAGGGGGCTCAGCAGGTGACCCTGTTGAAGTTTGACCTTAAGGTTCAAGAATGAAAGAAAAAGGCAGAAAAGCACTAATTGAGCACAGGGTCATTTTGAATTGGTTACCAGGCTAAACTATAGAATGCTTTGGGAGAAAAGACTTTTGGTTATTTTCAAGTACAGTTAGGAATTCAGGAGTATCAGCCAACTGAGTTCTCGAGTACAGGCCCTCAGGGGATCCAATTTAATGAATATTTAAGAACGACTTATTGTGAAGATATTACAATTAGCACAGGTAAATGGAAGCTTCAAATGTGCTCTTGGAAAACAGCCTTTTCTCACTTTTATATCTTAATCCTTACTTACTCATACATTGTTGTTTGCTCTGAGTTTTTTTTTTCTTCCTGGGGAAAAACGGATGTGCTCCGTAAGGGAGGACGGGCAGAGGAGAAAGCCTGAGATTTACGATCAGTTACAGCTGGATAAAATAGTGGCTTTGTCCTGGGGCACCTGGGTGGCTCAGTTGGTTAAGCATCTGACTTTGGCTCAGGTCGTGAACTCATGGTTTGTGAGTTCAAGCCCCAGCTTGGAACCTGGATCCTGCTTCAGATTCTGTGTCTCCGTTTCTCTCTGCCTCTCCCCTGCTCACCCTCTGTGTGTGTGTGTGTGTGTCTCAAAAATAAGTAAATGTTAAAAGGAAATTTTTTTAAATAGTGGCTCTGTCCTTTAGGAAAGCTGTGTGTTTCTCAGGAACTCACTAACTCCCCTGAACCTCACTTCTCTCCTCTGTAACAAAGGATCATACTACCTATTTCAGAGGGCTGGTCTGCTGATTCATCAAAATCATGTTTAAAAGGCCTGGCACATGGCTCAGTAAATTCTAGCTTCTTTCCCCTAAACTTCTGTTCCCTCACTGTCTGAAAATATCAAGTGATAAATTACCGAAATCTTTCAGCAGGTGAAGAGCAGGCAGCGTATTTGGCTCTTCACCACCTTTTGCAAATGCCCTGAACTTTATCCATAGAATCATCTCCCTTCCTGTGGCAGAGTACAGAGAAGTGAAGGTGAGGAGCAAAATTAAAAGCAAGTTCATGTTGGTTCACATGGAAAACCAGTGGCCACGGAAGTCCTAAGTTTATCTCAGCCTGTTGGTCACTCTTTTCCTTCCTAACTCTTTAAGATCTCTGGGTAGGATCATGTAGGATGCGGGCCCCAGGGAGCCACCAAAGGCTCTGGAGAGGAGCATGTTTAAGAGGCAAGCATGGTGGTCAGACCCAAGAGTGGCAGGAGATCATGTCCAGGAAGTTGGCAGGGGACAGGTGAAGTGGGGAATTGCAGGCTGGCATCCCTGAGTTTGGATTTAAAAAAAATTTCTTTAATGTTTACTGATTTTTGAGACAGAGAGAGAGAGAGCGTGAGCATGAGTCAGGGAGGAGCAGAGGGAGAGGGAGGTACAGAATCCAAAGCAGGCTCTGAGCTGTCAGCACAGAGCCCGACGCGGGGCTCGAACTCACAAACCGTGAGATCATGACCCGAGCCTAAGTCAGACACTTAACCAACTGAGCCACCCAGGTGCCACACAACCCCCCTTCTCCGCCTCCAGTTTGGATTTTAAATTTTTTTTTTTCAACGTTTATTTATTTTTGGGACAGAGAGAGACAGAGCATGAACGGGGGAGGGGCAGAGAGAGGGAGACACAGAATCGGAAACAGGCTCCAGGCTCCGAGCCATCAGCCCAGAGCCTGACGCGGGGCTAGAACCCACGGACCGCGAGATCGTGACCTGGCTGAAGTCAGACGCTTAACCGACTGCGCCACCCAGGCGCCCCCAGTTTGGATTTTAAATGCAGTGGGAAGCCATTGGAAGTCTTTAAACAGGGAAGTGACAGGACTTTGACTTGTAATTTTAAATGTGCACCCTGGCTTCAGCAGGAAGATGGGATTGCAGGGGTTAAGTGTGGAAGCAGAGAGAGAAATTAGGAGGTTGCCGCTGTGGTTTGTGGAGTGTGGGTGCTCTGGGGTGCTGGAGAGAGATACTGTGGAGGCATACCTGGCAGGCAGTCAAGGGGAAGCTTAAATAAGATAACATAGTGAAGTTCCATGCGTGTAGTACACATTTAACAAATGTGAGTTCCCTTCTTCCTGGGTGCTACAACTATATCAACAAAATGATGCTTTTCAATTCAATTGGATTTTGGGGGATGATACATTAATAGCTACATTTTCTGAGCTGTGGATTTGCTCTTTGGAGCAAGGGCTGACCAGGAGATTAAGGCGAGCTCTTGCTGACCACAGCATGCCTATTGGGAAAACTTGCCAAGGGAGGGAGAAAGTAAAGAGAGGCAGGAAGCAGGGAAAGAAGGAAGAGAAGTACAGAAAAAAGCTTGGAAGGAGTGATCCAGGGGCCTCTTAGCAAATAGGAAGATGCTGCGTGTGGAAAGTGCTGGCATCATAGCCAGATTTGCATCCTTCAAAGTGACAATATAGGATGACAGGGCAGTCGGCTGTGATTCGAACTAGGAAGAACCCTGGAAGCCATCTCACCCAGTGTCCTCATTTGAGGAAACTGAGATCCAGAGAGAAGTGACTTGTGCAAAGCCACATGGATAATGGCAGATACAGGGCTGATTGCAAGACGTAGTGGAAAGAGACTGATTTGTAAATTAAGAGAGACCAGGGGCATCATTTATTCAGTAAACATGTACTGAGCTCCTGTTCTATCTGAGACCAGCTCTAGGCGCTGGAAACGGTGCAATGAAACAGACAAGGTCCCTGACCCCGTGGAGCTTACCCCTAGTCTCTCCTTTTACAGCAGCTCTGCCATTGAGGCCAGTGATTTCTGCCTCCGTGATTCAGTTTCCTCTTCTCTGAAAAAGGAGTAGTAATACTTCTCTAATTTTAATTAATTCATCTATTCATTCTGCAAAGATTAATTAAGTGTATGTGCTGTGTCCAGCACCGTGCTAGGTGCTAGGGGCACAAAGGTAAGCAAGGTAGACCCCGTTCCTTCATTTGCATATGAGGGACTAGACTCAAGATGGTTTTCATCCTAAGTCTCCATCAAAATCAGCCAAAGACTTTGCTACCCTGGCCCCATTTCCAGAGCTTCTGGTTCAGCTGGTCTGGGGTGGGAGCAGGTACAGAGTTTAGCACACCTGGCTCAGGGGCTGGAAGCCTTCCCAGAGGAAGTGGCACGTAAAGTGAGACCACGAGCAGAAGCCGGTCTAGCAGCCAAGAAGGAGAAACAGCATCTGAGAGGGAATCGCCGTGAGAGTTGGGTCACAAATGGACACTCTTAACACAGTCCATGGCCAACGAAGAACACTCAATCTATTGCTGCTTTTCTGTTCCTCTCTCTCCCTTTGTTCTTCCCAGCCCCATGCCCTTCCAATTCATGTTCTTTCTCCTACAATACTGTGTTGACAAGACAACAGCTGATTTTCTGGCTTCTAAGAATTATTTGGGAGAGCTTCTTCCTATCATCAGTGAGCCTGAGCCAGGGAACTCACATCTTGGCTCCCTCCCTACTGCCCCCAACTCAGGTGCCTCACTAGAGCAGAAGGGATGCCTCACACCCTTTTCTGCATTATCTTATCAGTTTGCTCAGCCCAACCCTCTACCTTTAGGCAGACAAAATGCATTCTCCTCAGATATTTGATTTGTTTTGCAAGTGCTTGGTACCCACTGGTCAGTAGTAACCGCATTGCATGTGTTTGACAAATAGCCACTATGAGTTACCACAAATCCACTTCCTTAAGAAAGATCCTTAGTGTTAAAATCTAGCTAGATCAAAGCTTGGCATTTCCCCAAGGCGTGGAGAAGTTCACAGACGTGTACCATATTCTGTAAGATATAATAAGTCCATGCACGATGTCTGCTGTTTTCACACTAAAACAAAACAAAACCAAAACACGAGAGGGGACACTGACCTGCTTTTGTATCCTGGAGAATGAAGGCATTCGATGACCCATTTAAGCCTCTTGTGAAATAACCTTCAGCAGTACCTTAACCCATCCTCATGGTGAGGGGATAGGGGAGGAGGGAGCACAATTTTGCCCTGTGCTGATGTCTGCTGACTAAAGCAGAGTACAACCCAAGCACCATAGATAAGGAGAAGACTGGGGTGTTGGGGAGAAAAATCAGTCTTCTGCTGGAAATGTCATTGTCTTATGCTAGGGTAGGGGAGAGTCACAGAGTCTTACATTTCTGTTTATAATCTTCTAAATGCAATGTAAAAATCGTGTTATTTTTCCTGCCTGTAAGCTAGCCCATCCTTTTCCTCCTACCCCCTCCCCACTTTTCCTCATTTTGGTCATGTTGACATATGGGTGAGACCAGAAACAAAGGTTTCTGGCTCATCCTAACAACCATCTGTCCACACTTGCCAGTGAACTAAATTTGCCAAGAACTCCCACGCCACACGCTCTTGGGAGAGGCAGGCTGATAAGCTTTTGCCTCCAATAAAGTCCACAGCTGCTGGTGATCTGGGCAGGGTGGTGAAGCTGAATACATGGGGAACTGTAATCCTCATGGAGACAGGGCTGGGTCCCTCTCTGCCTAGATGTGCTGACACTGTAAGAATGACAGAATGAGGAAGGGGGGAGGGGTCAACTCCGATGTTTAAAGAGCCAGAACTGCAAATAAAATTATGGGATCCTCCCCTCCCCTCCCCCCACTCCCCCCCCCCCCCCAATCCCAGCATCTGACCTTACCAGAATCCTCTCTCCAAAACTCCAAGCCTTCTCTGGGCACACAGGGTCTTTCTGGAGGCTGGTGATGTAGTGGAAAGGCCACTGGTTTAGAACCAGACTAACCTGATGTGAGTTCGCTATCAGCCTGGTGAATCTGAGTAAGTGACACCATTTTTCTGAGCCTCAGTTTCTTCTGTGAGATGGAATATATATTCCCCTCTCAGGGCTGTTGTGGACTTTAAATGAACCAACATGGCGAATGCGTATAAACTCCAGCATGGTGACTGGGACACAGAAGGTCCTCAGCAAACTTGAGTTTTCACTCCTAACTTTGTCCTTTGCCAAATGAAGTCAAACCACTGAAAGTCCTCTTCGCATTCAAGAGACATTCATTTGTCCATGCCAGAAGGTGTCAGCGCAATATGAAAAGGCTTCCTGAACAGCTACAGGCAGAGCAGGAGAGATGTACACTTTGCTGAGCTGATCATAAATCTGAATGAAATAATTATGTAAAGTATTCAAGATCAATTCAGTGAGAAGATGCCTCATCTGCCTTGATGGGCTTTTCAATTACTCATTTTTAGTACTGCATTATACCATTCTCTGGCAATAATTATTAAACATTTCCACTGTATTGCAATATAAAACTTAAAAGGCTGATTTATTTCCTGGGCACTAGACTACATAGTATAATGTTCCCCAATTAGATGGTTCTATTTGTTTAAGCCTATTTATCAGAGTGATTTTCTAGCATTGAGTCAAAACTGACACAAGCCCCCCAAGTGGAAGACGAGGGGACAACGAGTTAGATCCAGTGGAATTAAGCATTAGCTTTGGGGTTCTGGGGGATGTGAGCCCAGGCTCCCACTTCCTAGTCCCTGTTTCTGAATTCACAGGATTATTGGGATGATTATGTGGAGTAGTGGATATGAAGTGTTAGCAACAGCATAGAGCATGGACTCAATAAATGATGACATTATTGCCATGACTGTGCATTCTGGGATGTCCTATATTTCCCATGTATCAATCACTTGCTAGGCTCTGGGCCCTAAGGATGCCATCAGGGCCCTTTCTCTGATTGTCTCTAAGGGAAGTCACAGTTATTGCGCACCTAACCCTTCTAGCCACCTGGGAGACCTTCCTTTATCAGCATGACCCAGCCATTTACAGAGAAGGACACTGAGGCACAGAGAGGTTAATTATTTTTTTCAAAGTCATTCAGTAACTAAGAAATCCAACCCAGGTCTGCCTTGTTTGAAAGCCCACGCATCGTACTCTCTACTACCCCCATGCTGTCTTTGAGGACCCCAGGAGGCATGTTTCACTTGGTTTGAAGGGGAAGTAAGTCTTCCTTCTCTTCCTGGTTCTTCCAAGGGAGATGGCTCTTCTCTTACTGAGGGTTACTTACGCCTGCTAAATTACCAGTTCCCCCCAAGTCCATCTCTGTCTGTCTTAGCATCTCCAAAGTAGAAGGTGAAGTTCTTTTGTTTTTGTTTTTTTTTTTAAACCAAGGGCTATACTGTGGACAGATTGATCAGGCAACACACACACACACACACACACACACGCACACACACACACACACCAGCTCCACTGGAGCCTGCTCACTGTACTTGAAGCTCCCAAGCCAAGCTGGATTTAGGTTCAGGCCAGCTGGCTTGGTGCCAGGATCACAGTCTGTAAGAATCACTAAAACATCACTGGAAATGTAACGAGATGAGAGAAAATGATCTTTACCAGAACTGTCGAGAGCAAGCGTGACATGACAGCAATGATATTTATTATTATAAACAACACACCATGATTGTAATACACATAGTGATAGCATTGTGCCAGGAGCCTCTGTAACTATTTTACATACGTTAACTCATTTAAACCCTTCCAGCCCATTGAGGTTGGTACTGTTATCAGCACCTATTTTACAGATAAGAAGACTCCTTCCAGAAAGGTTAAGGAATTGGCCAGAGTCATACCACTAGTAAATAGGCTGTTGGATTCTCCCAGGCCCTTTACCATTGCCTCCTACTAGGTGTGCTTAAGTGACCAGAGATGGTGTCTAGGCTCCCTTCCAGGCTTCTTTGTTGCTAGGTGAGGTGTGCACATCCAGGGCCAAGACTTGAACTGCTCAGGGCAATAAAGAGAGAGTGAGAGTTGAGCTAGCAGTCTTCCGGCCTCCTCCTGCACAGTGCTCAGCCTCTCCTCCAAATGAATGTTGGGCAGATACTTAGAGAATATCATTTTGAAAGGAGGGCAGATTATCAGCTTGCACAGGGCACGCACATGTCCTGGTCCAGCCCTGCTCCAAAGTCTGGCCCGTTGTGTTTGCTCTCAGTATGTGCAACAGCCCATATAGCATAGTGGATTAATCTGCTTTTCAGCAGGGAACATAATCCATTAGCTCCCAGGACTCAACCTCCATGGATCAGAGGCCACGTGCCCAGAACAAGGTGACAGAAGGGCCACCAACAATGCTCATGGTCACCTCTACACTGCTCCTCCCCCAGGTTGTCACATGCTTCTCAGGTCTGGGAGGTAGAGTGCATGCCCCTGGCAAAGGGAAGATAGAGCAGAAAGGGTAAATGAAATGAATAAAATGAAAATAATCTGTTGAAAGAGATGCTAGTGTAGGAGAGGATGCCAACAACTGGTGAGAGGATATAGATAGGCACTGAGAGGTGAAGGTCTTTGTACAGAAAGAGGGCAAGATTTGGACCCAAATCTTCACGACTAGAAGAGGGACTGTCAAAAGCTATCCTGGATGATGCAGCCAACACAGACATTCAAATAATGTTTCTGATGTGTTAGAAAAACCTGTAAACATGTGGAGGCTCCCAGAACAAATGGAAAAAACAAGACACAACATTACACAAGCAATATGAACACGGCTATCTACACGTTTCCAAATATAAAGAGAGAAAAGTCTAGAAGGAAACAAACAAACCAAAATTACTGAGATAGTGAGGGACTTTTCTCCCCTTTACTTTTCTGTCTTTGTAAACTTTTCTAAAATAAATTTATCCTTTAGAGCAATAAAGGCAAAATCCTCATTTTAATTTTTAAAAATCTGTATTGAAAGCTCTTTCGTAAAGCAAAGCAGCTGTCTTTCTTTCCATGACTTGCACTAAAAAAATACACATGGGAAACTAGAAAGAGGTTATTTAATGACTGGGATTATTTTCTTTGGATTCTTGCTTAGATTTTACTTAAATGGTTCAAAATCCCTTCCTGGAAAGATCAAGCAATAATAACGTACATTAATTTCACTCCCAGAAAAATTAAAGATGTGAAATGTAGCCATAAGAGATGATCAGAATAGCCTAAAAATTGTAAGCAACAGAATGTTCAACACCCTGAAGTTTGTTAGGTTAAAGAGTGGACTATCCATACTATGGGCTATTATGAAATCATAGAAAAATTTTATTGAGAGATACACTGAGTACAAAAGAAAGTAGTTCATGATGTGCTATTGAGTAAAAAAGGTCACAAGACACTAGCTACCCTATTTTCTAGAATGGCATATATTCCTGTGCATATATGTACAATCTGAAAAGATACACATCAAAAGGTTAATAATGCTCTCTTGGGGGTAGTAGAATTATGAGTAATGTCTGTTTCATAATGTTTTCTTCTCTATGTGTTCTAATTTTCCTACATTGAAGAAGTACCTCTTGCATAATAATAATGAAAAGTTTATTCCTGCTGCTCTTCACCAGGATCTTCTCCTTTGGTATTAATATAATTTGCTAGCGTAAGGTTTTGGGGGAACACATCCCTTCAGCTACAATATACTGAGGGCTTGTTATAGGTATTGAATGCTTTGTGAATTTATTCTTTATGTCAACCAAGCAAGATGGGTTTTATTATCCTCATTTTTCAGATGAGGAAAACTGACTCATAAGGCCAAGTGGACTTGGCCAAAGTCATCCAACTGGAAAGTGGTGGAACCGAGATTTAATCCAGATCTATCTGACTCAAACATTCACGTGCTTTCCATCTACCACACTACTTCACACAAATGTCCAGAGAAAAAATAAATATTTATGGATGATACCAAAGGACCTATCTTCCCTCATTCTCCACCATAACTGACCCTAAGTGTTAGTGTCACCTGCACTTTCTGATGCAACAATCCATATTTAGATGTACTACTGTCCTCTCCCTCAGACTCAGCTCACCCACTACCAAGATCAATAACGACTTGAGGACAGAATGCTTAAGCAACCACTGTCCCAACTGCGGATTATCACATTACTACCCCTGAGAGGCATCCTTGGTTGTGATGCCCTGTACTGACTACTGGGCTCCTAAGTTGTTCCCCTACTTTCATCTCACATCCCCCCGACAGAAGTCCCTTCTTAAACCAAGGCCCTAGTTTCTAAACCTACCCTCTCCTGCCAGATGTGCCCCAAGACCATGCTCATGGGACCACTTTCCTGTTGTGGATGCCATTCCAAGTTCCTGTTCTAAATATCCAACTTCTCCTTGGTTCTCATGTAGGAACTGGATCCCTGACCCTGACCACCAGCCCTGATCTCTGTCTGAACTCAGCTTCATGAAGATAAATGTCCAAGATGCCACCTACATGAACTTCTGGATAGTATTCTCTCAGATGTCCCACTGCCATGAGGTCCACCCACTTGTTAGAATGCTTGAGACTCCATCTGGGATCTTGACATTGTTTAGGTTATTCTCTTGAGGCTTATGTCTGCCATACCAGAAAGGGTGAGACAACCTATCCGGAGAGAATATGGAGCGGAGTTGAGGAGGGGGATCAAGATTAGATTTAAAAAAATTTTTTTAGCGTTTATTTATTTTTGAGACAGAGAGAGACAGAGCATGAACGGGGGAGGGTCAGAGAGAGAGGGAGACACAGAATCCAAAACAGGCTCCAGGCTCTGAGCTGTCAGCACAGAGCCCGATGTGGGGCTTGAGCTCACAGACCGCAAGATCATGACCTAAGCCGAAGTCGGACGCCCAACCGACCAAGCTACCCAGGCACCCCAAGATTAGATTTTTAAAAAGAAGTATTGTGTATTCAAGTCTGAAAAGAAAGTGATGTCATAAATAGGATGAGGGAAGAGTAGACACCCTAAGGGTAAAGGCAGGTCACGAGGCACCTTTCAAAATGGGTATGGCATGTGATTCAGGACTAAGAGTGTGATTAATGAAAAGTTTTGGAAACTTTTGCAGTCATGCTGATGACATAGCTTAGAAAGCTAGTATTGAAAAGTCTGCTCATGACCAGATGCTCAACGAGTTGCCTGAACTATAGGTTGCTGAGCATTCTGGAAATTAAACCTTGTCTCCCTGTTTGAACCTGGATTGCTGTACCTGGCTCACTTGGCTGGATGAAGACCAGTCACAGGTCTCTTAAGCTCTCTCTTGAAGGGAGCCAAGCAGCCTGCTTTACCATCAAATCTCTCCCAAGTGACTTTAAACTTAAACTTAGCGGGGTGCCTGGGTGGCTCAGTCAGTTAAGCGTCCCCGCATCGGGCTCTGTGCTGACAGCTCAGAGCCTGGAGCCTGCTTCGGATTCTGTGTCTCCCTCTCTCTCTACCCCTCCCCCACTCATGCTCTGTCTCTCTGTCTCAAAAATAAATAAATATTTTTTTTAATTTTTTTTAAATAAAACATCCTTATTTTAGAAAATTTAGAAATACAAAAGGCACAGAAAGGAAAGAAAAATCACCCATAATACTACTACCAGACACAACCGCCCATTGTAATATGTCTTAATTTTTTGGTCTCAGGTAGTCAGGAAAAAAAATCAGAGATTGAAATGAGTGGTGAAGGCTTTATTTAGTCATATGGAGGATGGCTAACGTGGTGGCTTTACTCAGACCACATGGAGTGTGGAGATTCTGGGAGACAAGGGGAGACTAACCTGGACTTGGACAGATTAGTTAACCCATCTACATCACAGTTGTTTCTTCAAGGGTAGCTTAATGATCCTTATCAGTTATTTTTAGTGGGGTGGGGGGGAGGGATTGGAAACCATATATGTAAAGGCCTTGGCCAATATAGTGCTCAAAAATGGTAGCTATTATTATTATTACAGTTAAGGCTATTAATAACCATCTAGAAAAAGAGCAGGTTTTCATAGACCCAAGGCTTATTGGAAGAAGCTGATATTTTCTGAAAAGCAAACAACTTTGGGAGCATTCTCTGAATCGGAAGAAACAACCTTCTGTTCAATGCCTAATTACCATCTGGTAACTGAGGTTGTGGATAAACAACCGTATTTACCTGAGGTGGCTTCGATGTCTTGGAAAACATTCTTTGTTTCAGTACTGGGCCAAGGGTCTTAGTCTTATCCCCCATTGGAATCTTTGCCAGAGGCAACTGGAAAGAGCACAGGCTTTGGCTTCAGACAGCGCTAGGTCAGAATGGATCATTCTGAGCTTCATTTCCTCATCCGTAAAATGGAAATAATTATTCCCATCAAGGATTCAATTATGTGACCATACTAAGTATCTGGCACATAGAAAATGTTAATTAAATATTAATTACTTTTGGCTTTTCTGATATAGTCACCTAAAATCATCCCAAAGTTTTTAAATGTTTAAAAGTTACGAAAGTTCTCTGTGACTGCCAGTAAAGGGGGTTCTAACCGGAATCCGGGTGCACAAGTCCAAGAAAGTCACATTGTTTAGAAATCCACCCTCACATCAACAAAGCTGCAAAAGGGAAACTAAGCACCCTTTAAGAAAATATGAAGCAAAGTACTGTTTACATTTACCAAGTACTTATGTGTGGAGTGGGGTATTTAGTTGTTATGGGCCATATAGGCAGTATATGTGGTTCCATGGGACTAAGCTTGACTAGAGAGAAACTTCTTACCTAAGATAAGGGGATGGCACTATTAGGAGGGACTGTGGCACAGGGAAACAGCATAAACATTAGAGCCAGGTAGGGCTCAACCCTGGCTCTACCACTGTTGGACTTGGACAGGTTAGTTAACCCATCACGTCACAGTTGTTTCTTCAAGGATAGGCTTAATAATGCATACCAGTTTTGATGGGGGGGGGGAGTGGGGTGGGAATGGAAACCATAGATGTAAAGGCCTTGGCCAATATAGTACTCAAAAATGGTAGCTATTATTATTATTATTATTATTATTATTATTATTATTATTATTATAGTTAAGGCTATTAATAACCATCTAGGAAAACAGTCCCAAGTCAGAAGGAAGTCCAAGGAGTTGTCTAAGAGAGCTAAGGCAGATAATATAGCCCAAACATAGAGCTGGGAATCTCACAACCAAAGGGAGGAGGCAGGTATACCTAGTTATGTATCAGGCTCTGTGCTATGTAGTGGGAAAGCAAGGAAAAAAAAATACCAAAAGACATCATGCCTGCCCTCGTGTAGCTTACAGGTTATTAGAGAAGTAGCCATTAATCAAGCAAACAAATGCATGTAAAATTAAAAACTAAAGTGTCTAAAAGGAAAGAGATGTGTCCTGTGAGAACATATAAGGGAGGGAATTGCCATGTGGAAGAAGGCAGGGAAGTCTTTTCAATGAAAAAATAAGTGAGCTGAGACTAAGTAAATGATGGAGGGGAAGGAAGAGACGAGAGAGGGAAAGAAGGAAGAAGAGGGGGAGATGGAGAGAGGGAAAGGACGGGAGGGAAAAGGAAATACGAATTTGTCGGGCTTTGGCAGGAGAAGACACAAGTTCAGTGTAGCCAAGTGCAGAAAACAAGGAGGGAGATAGCACAGTATGAGGCTAGAGAGGTAGGAAGGCAGAGATTCAAGTTTGTTAAGGATTTCCGTCTTGGTTCTAGAAGCAATGAAAAGCTTGATTCTAGAAGCAATGAAATTGTTCTAAGGAGGGGGATATTGTAATTATATTTGTGTTTTTGAAAGATCACTTTGGTTTGCCATATAGAGAACAAATTGGAGAAAGGCAAGAGACAAGGTACAAAGGCTACTTAGAATAACTTTATATTAGTTCAGATTAAAAATGACATAGCTTAGTCTGGGGTAGTAGTAATGATGGTTGTAGGAATTCAGGAGATATTTGGAAGGTAAAATGGACAGCTGCTGGATGTGAAGGGGGGGAGGGAGGAAAGAACCCAGGTGGACATCCAGTGTTTCTGACTCGCACAACTGAATTAGGGCCAGGCTAGACAGAGGATAGTTAAGTTAGTTGCTGACAAGGTGGATTTGAGGTGGTTTTAATCCAACAGGAAATGCAAATAGAAGATAGGAGGTCAGAGATACATGTCTGGAGACCAGAGAAATGACCAAGGCTGGCAAGATAAACTTGTGACTCATCCACACATAGGTAGTAATTAAAGCCATGAGTTGGATGAGATCACCTGCAGAGACAGAATAAAGTCAGTACTGGAGAGGGCTTAGGACTAGCCTTGAGCCATTTCAGATTCAAAGACCGGTAGAGGAGGATGAGCAGCCAAAGAAAGTGGAGGAGACAGGAAAGTGGAGGGGTTGGTAGGACAGGAAGGAGCTATGACACTAAAGCCAAGCAGAGAGAGAGTGCTTCAAGAAGAAAGACTACATAGTATTTACTGGATTAAGCACTGCAGAAGGCACTGATGGTCTTAGCTAGAGCTGTCTGGGTACCGTGATGTTCCCCAAACTCCTGGGATTGGGCTGAAGAATAAGTGGGAGGTGAAGTGAAGGCAGAAAGCCAAGCCAATGCCTTCAAGCATTTCGTGACAGAGAAAACACTGTAACTGGGGAGAAATGGAGGAGTCACTGAGGATTGCTTAATTTTTCAATGGGAAAGACTCCAATGTGCTTAATAGGCTAAAGGGAATGATTTCGTGGGGGCAAAAGTTGAATCTGGAGGGGCGAAATGTAATTGTTAGAGTCAGGTAGAAGTGATGGGAGCAAAGCAGAGATGTAGGCAAAGTAAGACTCCTCTATTATAAACAGCAAGAAGGAGGACAGGGTAGATGCAGCCGAGAAAATGAAGGACTTTACATCTGATGACTTCTGTTTTTTCCTGTAAAGTAAGAAGCAAGGTAAAACAAAAGGAGTAAAGAGGAGAGATAAAGATCGGAGGTTTGGGGAGAGTGGAGGAGATTTGAGATCATCGTTGTCAAGAATGGGAAAGTAAAATGATAAATAGAAAGTATTTTACCAGAGTCTAATCTGCTGAGGTTTTATCAGATACACAGAGCAGTATAGCAGGACAGACTCAAGGCTAGGAGTCAATTAATATAGGAGACAATCAGTCTTATCACAGGGTGAGCAGTTTATCTTAGGTTAGGATTTCGTCACATCAGGAAGATACAATGACAGAGAGGTAAGGAAGTTTTTAGAGTTTGTATATTATATATGTAAAAATAAAGACTTACAAGAAAATAACACAGGGGCGCCTGGGTGGCTCCGTTGGTTGAGCATCTGACTCTTGGTTCCAGCTCGGGTAGTGATCTCACGGTTTCATGGGTTCAAGCCCCCAGGACAACACAGAGCCTGCTCGGGACTGTCCCTCTGTCTCTCTGCCCCTTCCCCACTTGCACTTTCTCTGTCTCTCCAAAAATAAATGAATAAACTTAAAACAAAAAAGATAACACACTGTTGACAAAGACGAGCCAGGAAAGGGGACTTGCCCTTCTAGATTTTAAAATATATTATAGTGCTGTGGGCAGGGGGTGGGCAGGAGACCAAAATGGAAAGCCCAGAAACATGTTTGGGAACGGTATAGGATTCGGTTGAATATATGCTCCATTTGCCTGGGAAAAGTCTCAGTTTTGCCTGTTATTCCAGAACAATGGTTAGTAACACCCTCTTCATCCTTGTTTGGACAATAAACTACATTGTCATCCTATAGATGACAGAGGTGGCATCCTAAAATCCCCCACAAAATGGGGGAAAGATGGATAAAGTAGTGTGAAAGTAATTCACGGTGTGGACTTCTGGTGTCCCATCCCACATGTAAGAAGCTTGGAAGTCACCACTCCATTCTAACAGCAAGTAAAGTCATCTGTAAGCTAAAGAAAGTCAAAGGTAAAGAAAAAATCCTGAAAGAAACCAGAGTGCGTGTGTGGGGGTGGGGGGGAACACTTACCTATATAGGAATAAAGATAAAAATTATATCCAATTTCTCCTCAGAAACCATGCAAATATGAGGAGAGTGGAGTGAAATACTTAATGTGTTGAAACAAAATACCAACTGAGAATTCTGTGCTCTCTGAAGTTATTCTTCAAATGTGAAGAGGAAATAAAGACTGTCAGGCAAATCAAAATTGAAGGAATTTGTTGTCAGTAGACCTGTCTTGCAAGCAATGCTTTAGAAGTTATTTATAGAGAAGAAAAATAATATAATTCAGAAGCTTGGATCTTCATAAAGAAGAGCATCAAAGAAGGAATAAGTGAAGGAATAAAATAGTTTTTATTTTTTGTTATTCTTAACTGAACTAACAGATAACAGTTTGTTCAAAATAATAATAGCAATAATACATTCAATTGTGTATGTTTACATCTATATACATGCCATGTATAAGTGAAATGAATGACAACAACAGTGTAAGGGACCAGAGGAAGGAACTGGGAATCTTTGGTCATTATAAAGTGACTGCACTATCTGTAAAACAGTATAGTGTTATTTAAAAGTAGGCTTGAACTAGTTATAAATGTATACTATGAATTCTAGGACAACCACTATAAAAGCCAAAAAAAAAAAAAAAAAAGGAAGTATAATTGATTTGCTAAGAAAGGAGAGAAAATAGAATCATATAAAATGTTCAATCAAAGCCAAAAATGACAGAAGTGTGAAAGGCAAAAATAAAAACAAAAAAGGGCAACCAATAGAAAATAAATGTGGCAAATATTAATCCAACTATATCAATAATCACCTTAAACATGAATAGTCTAAATATACCAACTAAAAGACAGATTGACAGAGTGAATCAAAAACAAGACCCTGATGTGTTGTCTATAAGAAATTCACTTTAAAAATAAAGACACATATAAATTAAAAGCAGAATGATAGAGAAAGATACACAGTGCTAACACTAATCATAAGAAAGAAAGAGTAGCTGTAGTGATATCGGACAGAGCAGACTTCAGAGCAAGGAATGTTATCAGGAATAAGAGGAACATTACATAATGATAAAGGGTTAAGTACTCCAAGATGACATAATAATCCTTAATATGTATGCACCTGACAACAGAGCATCAAAATATGTGATGTGAAAACTGGTAGAGCTACAAGGAGAAATAGATGAATCCACTATCATAGTTGGAGACTTCAACACCCCTCTATTAGAAATGGACAGATCTACCAGTCAGAAAATCTGACATAGTCAAACTCAACAGTACTATCAATAAAGTGGATATAATTGACATCTATAGACTATTTCATCTAACAATAGCAGATTACACATTCTTCTCAAGCCCACATGAAATATTCACCAAGATATACCACATTCTGGGCCATAAAACACACCTTAACAAATACAAGGAAATCATACAATGTCTGCTCCCAGACTACAATGAAATTAAGTTAGAAATCAATAACAGAAAGATAGCTGAAAAATCCCCATAAACAGCACATTTCTTTTTTTTTATTATTTTATAAATAGCACATTTCTAACCAACACATGAGTCAAGGAAGAAATTTCAAAAGAATTTTAAAAATATTTAAACTAAGTGAAAATGAAAATACAATTTATCAAAATGTGTAGAATATAGCGAAAGCAATGCTTAAGGAAAATTTATAGCATTGAATGTATATATTAGAAAAGAAAGGGTTGCCTGAGTGGCTCAGTTGGTTAAGCTTCCGACTTCAGCTCAGGTCATGATCTCACAGTCTGTGAGTTCGAGCCCCACGTAGGGCCCTGTGCTGACAGCTCAGAGCCTGGAGCCTGCGTCGGATTCTGTGTCTCCCTCTCTCTTTGCCCCCTCCCTGCTCATGCTCTGTCTCTCTCACTCTCAAAAATGAATAGATGTTAAAAAAAATTAATGAAAAAAAATAAAGAAAAGAAAAAGGTCTAAGCAATAATCTCAGCTTCCACCTTAGGAAACAAGAAAAAGAAAGAAAATTGCATCCAAAGTAAGCAGAAGAGAAGTAATAAAAATGAGAGCAGAAATCAATGAAATTGAAAACAAGGAATCAATAGAGAAAACTAACAAAATCAAAAGATTGGCTCTTTGAAAAGATAAAAAAAAACCCTAGCCAAAATAAAAAAAAAAAAAAAAAAAGAAGAGAGAGAGAGAGAGAAAAAACAAAAATCACTAATATCAGAAATGAAACACGTAACATTACTATAGATCCAATGGACACTAAAGGAATAATAAAGGGCTATTATGAACAACTCTATGCCCATAAATATATCACCTACATGAAATGGACCAATTCCTTAACAGACACAATCTGTCAAAAATTACACAAGAAGAAATAGGCAATCTGAATAGACCTGTATCTATTGTATCTATTAAAGAACTGAATTACTAATTAATAACCTTCCAAAACAGAAAGCACCAGACCCAGATGGGCTCACTGGTGAATTCTACAAACATTGAATGATGAAATTATACCAACATTCTACTTTCTAACTCATTCTATGATGCCTGTGTTACCCTAACACCAAAACTAGACAAAAATTTGCAAAAAAAGAAAAAAACCCCTGCAGACTCATATTTTTCATGAAGGTAGGTGCAAAATTCCTCAACAAAAATGTTAAGAAATCAAATTCACAATGTATAAAAATTACATATACCATAATCAAGTGGAATTTATCCCAGGTAATGCAAGGCTGGTTCAACATTTGACAATCAGTTAATGTAATCCGTCACTTTCAACAGACTGAAGAAGAAAAATCATATGATTATTTCAATAGATGTAGAAAAAGCATTTGACAAAATCCAATACCCACTCATAATAAAAACCCTAGCAAACTAGGAATAGAGAGGAATGTCCTCAACTTGATAAAAAGCATCTACAAACAAAACCTATACCTAATATCATACTTACTGGTAAGAAACTTGAAGCTTTCTCAGTAAGATCAACAACAAGTCAAGTATGTCCCCCTCACCACTACTTTTCAACATCATACTGGAAATTCTAGATAATGCAATAAGAGAAGAAAAGGAAATAAAAAGTTATACAGAATGGGAAAGAAGAAATGAAACTCTTTTTTTTCTCTGATGACCTGATAGTCTATGTAGGAAAATCTGAAAGAATCAACAAAAACCTCGTGGAACTAATAAGCAATTATAACAAAAGATTAATGGTTGCCAGGGGTTGGAGGGAGGGGAGCATGAATAGGCAGAATACAGAGGATTTTTAAGGCAGTGAAACTATTCAGTATAATACTGTAATACTTACTTCAATGGTGAATACATGTCATTATACATTTTTCAAAACCCATAGAATATACAGCACCAAGAGTGACCCCTCATGTAAACTCTGGACTTTGAGTGCTGATGATGTGTCAGTGTAGGTTCATCAGTTATAACAAATGTACCACTCTGGTGTCAGATATTGGTAATACAGAAAGTTGTTCATGTGTGAGGACAGGGAGTCTATAGGAACTCTGGACTTCCTCCTCAATTTTGTTGGAAACCTAAAACTGCTCTTCAAAAATTAAGGTTAGGGGTGCCTGGCTGGCTCAGTCAGTTAAACGTCTGACTTCGGCTCAAGTCATGATCTCACGGTTTGTGAGTTCGAGTCCCGCATCAGGCCCTGTGCTCTCGGTTCAGAGCCTGAAGCCTGCTTGGGATTCTGTGTCTCCTTCTCTCTCTGCCCCTCCCCCTCCCCTGCTCACGCTCTGTCTCTCTCAAAAAATGAATAAATGTTAAAAAAAAAATTTTTTTTTTTTAATTAAGTTTAGGGACGCCTGGGAGACTTGGTTAAGCATCTGACTCTTAATTTTGGCTAGGGTCATGATCCCAGAGTCTTGGGATAGAGCCCTGCCTCGGGTCTACGCTAAGCATGGAGCCTGCTTGAGATTCTCTCTTTCTACCCTCTGCCCCTCTTCCCTGTTCGCTCTCTCACTCTCTCTAAAATAAATAAATAAATAAATAAATAAATAAATAAATGTGCTAATTTTTTAAATTAGTTCATAGTGTGGAAAAAGTGGAGTTGGAGCCCTATTCCATCATATTAAAAAATAAAATCTCAATGCATTGAAAACCAAAACACGGAAGGTAAAGTTATAAAGCCAACGGAAAAAAATATTGGAAAATATCTCTGTGGTCTCAGTTAGGCAAGACCGCAAAAGTGCAAGCCATAGAAGAGAAATTGGTAAATTTGACTAGATGCAAGTTATGTCTATTAAATGAAAAATTCCAAAAGTAAGATTAACAGCTGGGTGACAGAAAGATATTTGTAAATGATTGGGGATTCATATCTAGAAAGTACTACAAATCAGCAAGAAAAAGACCGGAAAATCCACCAGCAAAAATTCTGATGCAATTCACAGAAGGAGAAACCTGATAAATTTGTGAAGAGCTGCTCAAAGTTGCTAGCATTAAATGAAAACAAGATACCTCTTTACATCCATCAGATGAGAAACAATTAGAAAGCCCAATAATCCTAAGTACTGGTGAGGATATGGGAAAACGGGAACACTTGTGACTAGCTAATAGAATGAATGGTGTAGCCATTCTGTACAACGGTCTTGCAGTACTTAGTGAAATTAATACGTTTATATCCATAACCCAATAGCTTTGCAATCCCACTCCATGGTTTATATTGCTAAGAAACTCTCACGTGGGTTCCCAAGCAGAGCAGCGTGAAGGTCTTCATTACAGCATGTTTGTGGAGGTAAAGATCTGGAAGGCAACCGACTGCGCCTCACTGGGAAAATGGATAAGTAAAATGTGGTCTGTGCATGCAGTGGAATACTAGGCAGCAGTCAGAAGCAACGAATTACGTTCACATACGGTAACAGTGGCATACGGGCATTCCCACTTTTCGAAAGTTCGCTTTCTACCACCCCGCTTTTACACAAGACCTACTCTAGTGTGTGTTTTCACCAACTGAGGGAGGTCCACAGATGGTTTTCACTTTCATGAAAAAAGGCAAGAAGTGAAAATAGCATGCAGCATTTGTTGGGCAGTGAGCTGTTCGGAGGCAGTGCACCCCTGAGCAGCGAGAGTGGCGTGGCCAACCTCCTTCCCCCGGAACGGTGCTCAGCATCCCCGCATCAAGCCCCACGGCTTTGAACTGTATCTGTGAGCATCTGTGTTTCCTCTTGATTTGTTGTATGCATCTGTTAGCAAGATGTGTCTTAAGGTGTCAGAAGAGCCTTAGAGAGGTTATTTTTGGGGTCTGGGAACGCTCAACAAATTATCCACATAAATTAATGGTAACTGCTTCTTTAGTTTATGCCATGTCAGCTTACAAACGGTTTCATAGGTATGCTGTACTTTCAGATAGTGGGGGACACCGGTATCTTAAAAGTGTTAAGATTAAGTGGAAGAGACATTCAAATACAAAACAATTGTATGTAACTTCAAGTAAGTCACGTATGTATAAACACAAATAATACATATATTTTTTATATTTATATATTGTATATTTTATTTATACATATATTTTATATACATTTATAAAGATACACACAAACGGATATATACAAATAGAGGTAGGATAAAGAATGTAAAGATGAGGGGCGCCTGGGTGGCTCAGTCGGTTAAGCCTCCGACTTCGGCTCAGGTCACGATCTCGCGGTATGTGAGTTCGAGCCCCGCGTCGGGCTCTGTGCTGACAGCTCAGAGGCTGGAGCCTGTTTCAGATTCTGTGTCTCCCTCTCTCTGACCCTCCCCCGTTCATGCTCTGTCTCTCTCTGTCTCAAAAATAAATAAACGTTAAAAAAAAATTAAAAAAAAAAAAGAATGTAAAGATGAATAAAATAGGAGATTGCCTTTGCTTTGTCCAGTGATAAAAATATATGATGAACTAAGGAGCTTGAGTGACTTCATTTTTTTTTTTTTTTTTTTGCCTGGTGTCCTAAAAGGAATATGAATTTTTAAAAGTGAAATAAGTACAATACGGATATTATCTTATTAAATTGTATTTGAAGATTAAATGAGTAATTCACATAAAGCACTTAGCTGAGTATCTAGCACATACTAAACACTCCATAAATATTATCGATTATTGTTATTAGCACTACTCATGACATAGCTCCTGCCAATCAATTGGAGTTGGCACGAAAGACCAACTGAATTTAGATGATTTCCCTCAGGAGATCCCTCCAGGTCTAACAGTCTATAACAGTACTAGAGGGATAGGCAAGTCTCGGCAGCAGACCCAGAAGCAAGCAGGAGATATGCTGAATCTTGGGGAATGGAAGTGGCTACCAGGTTTTTTTGCAGTGTCCAAGGAAACCTTGATGGTTAACTTGGGAGAACACCGATACAATGCACAAACTGGGAAAGTAGAGACCGCAAAGTAAATAGTGCCATGAAGCTTAGAGAGAGTTTAAGTACTTTGGTGTACTTCTTCCAAAGGGGTGTTTTCTTCTAGCATTTTGATTTCACCTTATAAAACTGTAGCTGAATTGCAAATGTTAGCTATTCAGAGGGTGTTGGCTTTGGATTATTCCTTCCTTTTCTTCCTCCTCCCCACCACTCCCCCTCCCCCTCTTCCTCCTGCTTCCTTGAAGTGGGACCCAGCTTATCTTAGCGAACTAAGCAAGATCATCACCTAGTGGTCTGTTTCTCAAAGTGCTGACACAAGATCCTGGTCCCAGAGAGCAGGGAACATGTGCCAAATCCCTGCCCTCATGTTAATTCAACAAGCATTGACTGGGACTCTATGCCAGGCACTATTCTGGTGTCTGGGGATATAGAGCTGCTAACACAAAATGACAGGTTTAAAAATAAAATTAAGGAAGTGTCAACTCCAAAACTTAAGAGCCTTCCCGAAGTGACATTGCATTTTAATGTGTTTATTTTCCACTGGTTTTCCACAGATCATAGATGAAGAAGAAACACAGTTTATGAGTAATTGCCCCGTCGCGGTCACCGAAAGCACCCCACGGAGGCGGACAAGGATCCAGGTGTTCTGGATTGCGCCACCAGCAGGAACAGGCTGTGTGATTCTAAAGTAAGTAAACGAGGGATGCTTGTCACACTTCACTCTCCTTCCCTATGGTCTATCGAAGACTTCAAGGTGTGACTGCAGAAAGAACAGTGGCTTTGCTGGGGCATCAGATGAGTTGCATCATCTCTCTGCCCTTAGTTATCTTAACTCTGAAATGGGGCCAAGGGCCATCACTGATGAAATGCTATAAACACAACCATTCACCTGAATCTCCATTTTTATCTAGTTCAATGATTCTCATGGCCGCTCTCCATCTTCTCGAGATATCGATACTAGGGTTGGTTAAGGAAAATTACAAACCAGCTGAGCATAATCTTTGACTTCCTCCATCTGGAATTTAACACCTACTGTCCTTAAATTGTGGTAGGCTGACCTGAGACCCAACTGTCACCTCCTTGGCCTCTGGCCCTGCTTTATAATTTTGTCTTCTTCCTCCTTCCCTCAAAATTGTCCTCTTGGGCCACTTCCTCTCTGGTCTCCTGATCCTCCCTTTGGTGAGTTACGATGCATTTTAAGAGATATTAACTTAACCAGCTGGTGGTTTTCCTTTGAAAGGTAGCATTATCTCAAACCTGTGTCTCCAAAATGGTATGCCATAGAGTGATGTTCAGGGAGATGTAAATAAGTGGGCAGGAAACCAATTTCTACAGTTAAATAAGTTTGGAAAATGCTTTATATAGATTCACTACATATATTAGCATATTTAAGGTTTTGCAAAGTCCTACTAAAACGATATCTGTTTAACTTGGTTTCACCAGCGTTTCCCAAACTTATTTGACTCCTTTTTTTCTGAGACATATATTAACATTCACAAGTTGGGCAAATGCAGCCGTAACCTATTTTAAATAGATTTTAAAACTTTATAGAGTGATCCTGAGAATTTTAGGATTTCAGGCAGGCAAATTGTCATAGGTAGACAGGGCTCCAATCCCAGCATCTAAGAAGCCATTTTCCCATCGAGGTAAGGGGCTAGGACCTCCCCAATCGTCTTCCTCTTATTTGAGTCCTCCTAGGGCCTTATTTATATATTTGGTTCATTTGTCTACACTTCTGGCAGGTGGACATTTCTACAGTCTTACAACTGTGGTTAATTCCAGCCCACCTCTGAGGAGTGGCTGGTAAGGAGGTGTTCCAACTAGACAGTCCAGCCCCTATATCTCCTGGACTCAGCTGTGCCTGGTTTACGGAAAAAAAGCCTACAGAGGTCTCTGGAAGCCTCTGTCCATTGCCCAGGCCCTGCCCTGTCTTTGTCTGGCTTCCCTTTGCTGCCATCTGTCTATATATCACTTGTGTCTTACTTTAATGCAAGCTGAACATTCTTACTCAGATTCCTTGAGACGTTTGTCTCTTGGCATTAATCTATATCAGTGAATTTTTAAAAAAACACAATGAGCAGTAGAACTTTTCAAAATAAAACCTTATATACAAACCCCAGTATAGAACATGTATCTAATATCTAGTTGGAATATGGGAGAAGGCCTGTGGAAATAAAGGCCACTGAAATGAGAACAAATCGGGGCTACTTATCCAGTACTCTCTATATAGCAAGGGAGTCAGCCGCCATCACTAGCCTTTGGCAGGGATTCAGAGACTGGCAGAGGAAAGCTTAATAGGGGGAAAAAAAGGGCAGACTGCTGGTGTGTTCTGAATGGAGGGTAGGGTATTAACATGGGGAAGTTGGAAGCAGGCTAACTAAAAGCAGAACATCTTATGTGATTGGTTTGGAAAGCATGTTTGGCTTTCTCTGGTTGGTCCTGAGTTGGAAATAGAGGAGGCAGTGGGGGCAAAAATTAGAGGAGCTGGTGGTCATTGACAAGTACCAAATGTCACGACAGGGGTTGTGGTTTGGCTTCCCAGGCCGGTTGCTACAGAGGTTGGGGTTAGAGTTCTATTGTGTGGTCACATGTGACCTGACTTTTGTCCATGAGCACTTTCAGTGTCTCACTCTGGAGACTCGGTTCCCAGCGTGGCTTTTTGGTTCCCACACTCTGGCCCATGGCTGCCCGGTTACTCCGCAGAGCCTGGGGCTCTGAAGAACATTGGAAAACATGAGATTTATGTGATGAGTCTTCCTGCTCTGAAAATCCTTATCCTTCTTGTCCTCCTGGCTCCGATCTCTGGTTTTCTTTGACTTCTTGTTCTCACAAACCAGAAGTGTTTCATCTTCCTGGCAGAAGCCAGAAAGGCATCTCTTGTTTACCCGCTAACAATGAACATATGTGAACATATGTTTATCCATTAACAGTGAACAAGTGTGGCTTGTTCAGTCGCTCGTTCTCTCAGCAAATGTAACTGAGCTTCTATTCACCCACGCGTCCACGATAGATAGACAACTGAGGTATACTCTTGGCCCTTGAAGTTCTCATGGGCCAAATGGAAGAGAGAGAAAAGGTCAGCGAGTCCTTTCTAGGTACCAGTAACTCGGCAGCACAGCTAGCACGTTTTATCAGATATAATCTTCAGAACAAACTACCCTCATTTGACAGAGGAAGTCCCAGGAAATGAGGGAAGTTTCTTGAGTCACATGTCCGTTGCATTCCAAAGCCCCATGTTCTTCCTTTCTCTTGGTTTTTGTTTGTTTGTTTGTTTTTGTATGTTTGTTTGTTTGTTTGAGAGGGTATCTAGAGCAGCAAATCAAAGATATCCCGCACAGATGGGAAATCAAAATTTACCTATGTTTCCCAAAATGACTAATTAGTTGTCCCACCTCCGTTTATTGAATAGTTTGTCCTTTCCCCTAATTGTGTGAAATACTGCTTCATCAAATATAAATCTTTACCCAGGTCCGTTCTGTTCTGCTGATCTTATCTATTTCTGCACAAAACCCACACCATTTTATAGCATAATTTTATTTGATGTTTTGATAGCAAGTCATTGCTCATTAATCTTCTAGTTCAAAACGTTCATGGCCATTCAAGCAGATTCATAATTCCAGACGAATCATAGAATAAGTTTGTTTTAGTTCAATAAAACTTATATTGGGATTTTGAATGGTGTTGCATTGAATTAATAGTTTAGTGTGGGAAATGTCAGCATCCCTACAATGTGTTTTCCCAGTCAGAAGTATGGAATATCCCCTACTTATTCAGATCTTTTATATCCTTCAGTAAAGTACACTGATTTTTCTTCATTGAGATTCCATTTTTGTGTGTGGCTTTCTCCTCATAGGTAGTCTTGTTGCCTTTGTGAGTGGGCTCTTTTTTTCCTGTGACACTTCCTAATCATTAATTGCCTGTGGTTAGGAGAGCCATTCATTCTCGTACCCCGAGTTTGGATTTGGACACTGTTGAACTCTCTCGACAGTTCTTATGGCTTGTTCTTTCATTCTTTTGGGAAATAATGAATGAGTATACCTTGTATTTCCTTTTCATGTTTTAGTTTATTATCTATCACCTCTATTAGACTACTAAATAGTGCTGTTCATGATTATTCCTGCCTTTAATGGGGATACTCTTATATGTTACTTTTAAGTATGACATGAAGTACGGGCTCCAAATTGATGCTTTAATCAAGTTGAGAAGGACTCTATCTCGCTGAGAAAGTTTCCTCCTCTTTCATGTAGGAGGCAGCATTTGGGAAACTGGCCAACTAGAGTATACTAGGATTGAGAAGGGCTCAGGTTATCAACAATGATCCTGACTTCCAAGATATTTTCACTCTAGTTGTGGTATAAAAAAAAAATACATATGCAAAGGTTAGCAAGGCCCAGACAAACATGAACTGGGGACAGTAAAATGTGGTTAGAAACAAGATGAGTGAGGAATGGAATAAGGGGAGCACCAGAGTTTCCAGGAAGGGTTAGTTTCTATCTTAAAGGCTAGAGTAGGCTTTGGATAAATGCACAAGGCTATTCCGGCCCAAGGGGTGGCCCTGGTGAAATTGAGATGAGAATCTGGAGGTGAGCATAAACACGGCAGCCCGAGAGACAGACCCAGTGAGATTAGAAGGTCTTCGGGGGCCAATATCCATTGCTGAATCACGGAGGTCTTCCAGTGTCAAGGTAAAGAGATTGAATTTGATTCAAGAGGAACAAGGGAGCCATTAGTGGGTATTAAATGGTGGACTGACAGGCTGGGGGGAACGTTCATTAAAGAGTTAGTAAGGACATTTAAGTCTGGCAGCAAAGCTCAGGGCAGATGAAAGGGGAGATTCTGACTTGGTTGCAGAACGCTTGCTTGCAAAAGGAACATTTGTGTTGCAGTGTTTGGTTAATACTCCTGGTAGAATAAGCTGCAGAGTTTGCTAAATGTCTGTAGATGACAGCTCGGAAGCCTGCTTGGTTACTAGTGTTCCTTTGCCCAGGAGGGCAGGAAGGGAAGCACACAGCAATTATGACTTTCCTTTTGGCACAAACCTGACACCATTTCCATTTTCCATTTGGATGCAAAGATTTGAGCATTTCTAAATTACAGGCTTTCCAGGCAGACCTCCTTATAGCCTTCTCCCTACAAACGAATGACCCAGCGCTTAAAGTTGCCCTGGCAGGCCATCATGCTGCCGGAATGCTGTAAACATTATAGCGAAGGAGCAACTGATTGAAAGAAAAGGCCCCCTGTGAACAGAACAGATGTGTGCAGACCCCACCAGAGGGAAATCTTGTCCCCTTAAATCTGACGAAAATTTTGTCCCCTGAAGTGATCCTCTCTTTTCGTATGTTTGTAACCTTTATTACATGCACTTACAATTGGATTTCTGACACCCATTCATAACTTTTGGGGAGGGTCCAAGATGTGGGTCCTCTTGCTCCTGGGGAGATAGTTACTTGATGAACCATTTGGGGAATTCAGCCTTTTCAAACAATGCAGGTAGTTAGTACTCAATAGGCAAGAGCCAAGCCCTGTTCTAGGTGCGTTACAAATACGTATGTAGTCCTCACAGCCACCCTATGGACCAGATACTACCAGAGGAAGCCGACGCACAGGAGAGAGTAAATAACTTGCCCACCGTCACAGGGTACGTGACAGAGCTGGGATTTAAACAGAAGATCTGGGCTCCGGAGTCTGTGATCAGAACTCTACCCTCTAAGATTGGTGCTACTGGATCAAGCTCATCTCCAAAACCATTAGTTTCCAAATCTGCCTCTTCTGCCTACCGTGTGCTTCATATTCATTGCCTTATCCACAAACTCTTCTCACCACAGTATTACAGGAACCACCTAATTGCTCACTATGGTTCCTTGCCCTCCGCTCCTTCCTCTGGGATAAGTCTTGCTGTCCTCATATACAGCTGAGTCATATCACGTACCTACCAAAGCTGAACGGGGCTCTCTATCACCTACAAGATAAAGTCCAGAATTTTAATCAGAGCGTTTAAGTCTCCCCGTGTCCTTTACCAGAGTCCCTGACCAGCCTCTTCCTGCACTTCCATGAACCCCGTGCTCCAGCCATTCCCGTCTGCCCATTCTCTTGGTAACATTTATTGAGCACCTCCTGTGTGTAGGCTCGAAGGACTCAGAGGCCGTCTTTGAGCAGGTCACAGTCCTAGGAGTGAAACACAAAACAAATCAGGTTCACAATCTTTAATCTGCAGTTTTGAAAGCCAAAAATCTCTAAACTCCCAAAGAGTTTTTTTTACCCCCCTTTAGGTCCCGAACCTGTCCTGAACTGACTTGAAGTTGTTTATAGTCTTTTAGTGTAAATATCAATGAGTTGGATATCCAGACCCTGATAGGAATGTTACAAAATATATGGAATTTGAATTGCATTGTCTTTCTGAAATCCAAAAATATTCCGAATTCTGAAATACACTTGGCCTTGGGGGTGTCAGATAAGGGAGCTTTGCCCTGTCGATACAGTCTACGGTGGGAAGTTTAGTAACGAAAGTACCACTCCAAGTGCACAGAGGAGGTAGCCCTGTGGCAGGACTGGGTTGCACATAAATGTTAAAGAGAAGCAACACATTGCTTGCCAGTGAAATAACCTATTTCCGGATCTGAGAACTTATTCAGTGTTACCCATTGCCAGAGAATAAAGTCAAAGTACCTTAGCATGGTATCCAAGGCCCTTCGTGACTTGTTTCAGTCACCTTTACAGACTCATTTCTATGTGCTTCTCCTCTCCACAGGAGACTGAGCCTCATGGAGGGATCTATTTTACTCCTTTCTGTGGCCCTAGTGCAGGAGTTGGCAAATCACAGCCCGTAGGTCAAATCCAGCCCCCTGCCTGTTTTTGTGAATAAAGATTTATTGGAACACAGCCATGTTCATCCATTTACATATTGTTGAGTGCTGCTTTCATGCTACTGCAACAGAATTGAGAAGGTGCGACAGCCAAATATTTTTTCTCTGGCGCTTTATAGAAGAAGTGTACTGACCCCTGCTCTAATGCATACCCCCAGTGCTAACAACTTAGTAACAGTTGATTCCTGTCCCAGGTCCTCCTAAAAGCCCAGCTGAGACAAAGGCTTTTTTTGCGGGTAGTTTATTTGGGAAGTGATCCCAAGGGGCAGGGGAGAGGGACAGTAGGGAAGGCATGATTCAGTCAAGTGTTATTAACTTGGCCATCAGTGTAGGCAACTGGTACTTGATCCCACCGGGACCTTTGTGAAGCCTTGTGACGCATGTCTCAGAACAGTGTGCCCAAGGATAGTGGGGAAAGCCATTATCCATTGGCTTCCATCTTCCATTGGTCAAGGTTGGCCCCACAAGCATTCACTCCCTCACGCACTTCTGGGTTGCGCACATGTTAGAATTAATCAGACTCTGAACACATACTGCAGCACCAGAGAAGCTCTGGGACAGAAATCAAGAGATGTTCCACGCAGACGAAGTGTGCATCCTGCAATTACAGTAGGGCAGAGCTGGTCACCTCCATGACG
Source organism: Puma concolor (assembly GCF_028749965.1). Classification (NCBI taxonomy): domain Eukaryota; kingdom Metazoa; phylum Chordata; class Mammalia; order Carnivora; family Felidae; genus Puma; species Puma concolor. The sequence continues at coordinate 45,570,610 of NC_141676.1, read as the reverse complement.
GTCATTGGGATCAGAGTTGGGACAGGAGGGATGTGAAGAGGCAGGCATACACAGGTGTCCGATGCATCAATTAGTGTGCCTGACAATGTGAGTAGCTTATATCCCTCACCAAGCACTGGGTGTGTAGCGTGCCTTATCTCACTTAATTCTCCTAAAAGCCTATTTCTCTTTTCTCTGTAGGGCTTTCCCATTTTGTTGATGAGAGAGCCAAGGTTTAGAGAGTTTACATCCGGAGTAATAAAGCAGTTGGGTGATGAAGGGGGGACTTAAACCCACTTCCGTGCGACACCAAAATCTTTGTTGTTAACTAAACACCACTGAACTACCCTGAGTTTGATCACTCTCCATCTCCCCTCCGCCTTTTGCCTCAGTTGGTCTATGAGGTCTGTGAGTGCAGAGCCCCTCCTGTAAACCAGGGGGTAGAGGATTGTCTGTTGAGGGGGGGTGGTTTGAGGCAGGGGAAAGATGTTGTTCCCAAGGGAGGAAACAAATTGCCATTTAGAAAATGGAAACAAACCCTGAGATCTGGCAAGAGGAAGGCTTATTCGTGGGAAGAGAGGCTGGGTCTTAAGGAGGAATTAGCGAACGCTCATAATACTTTGGAACTTCACAGAGCTCACCAAACCTTTTTATCTTGGAAGGAAATAACAGAGGAAACCCACATGAGATGACTGTGTATGATTTAGAGGAAGCTGGCAGCGTTAGGAGGATCTGGGGTGCAGCTTCCCCCACAGTTTTTCTGGCATTAGGTATTGAGAAGAACCACAGGCTCCTTTGTTGTGAGTCAGGGTGGCTCTCCCATGAGGCTGGCCGGGACCTCAGCCATGCCATCCGGGGGAGGAAGCAAGGAGTGGACAGAAAGGAGCTGGGAAGCCCTGAGCCTGTTGAAGTGGCTGGTTCTGGGAGAGCACTTGGAAAGACCAAGGCCATGGCTGAAAGGGCAACATGTGCTTGGCCTAGGAAGATGTAGATGCCCTGAGACCTACCATCCGACTGGTAGAATCCAGATGCCAGGAGTTCCTGCGAGGCCAGCAGTGGCGTGGTTCCAGGGGAGCAGTGCAATGCCAGCAGAGTTTCATTCAGCAGCTGGAGTCCCAGGTGCAGGATCCAGCCCCCGGGGGAGGAACTGGCATGCAGTAAATAGGAAGTGTGGGCTGCTGAGCTCGGGTGCAAGCACTGTTCCACAGAATGTGCCTACACTATGAGGGGCCCGAGGGGTGAGAGTCCCGTCTGCCTCTGTCATGCACCAGGGCCCAGGGCCCCACAGCAAGACCACTTCCAGTCCTTCCCCACTGATAGAGCAGCAGCTTCTGGTACGTTCCCTACCCTGGTCGTGGTGGGCTTAATGCACGGTGTTTTGACCCTGTGGACATTTTTAAAAATTAAGATTAAATTCACATAACATGAAATTAACCATTTTATTTTAAAAAAATTTTTTTAATGTTTATTTATTTTGAAGGAGAGAGAGAGCATGAGTGGGGTGGGGGGGAGCAGAGAGAGAGAGAGAGAGAGAATGGGAGAGACACAGAATCGGAAGCGGGTTCCAGGCTCTGAGCTGTCAGCACAGAGCCTGACGCGGGGCTCAAACTCACAAACCGTGAGATCACGACCTGAGCTGAAGTCGGACGCTTAACTGACTGAGCCACCCCAGCGCCCCAACCATTTTATTTTTTTAATGTTTATTTATTTATTTTGAGAGAGAGTGTGTGTGTGTGTGTGTGTAAGCAGGGGAGGGACAGAGAGAGGGAGGGAGAGAGAGAATCCCAAGCAGGCTCCTTGCTGTGAGTGCAGAGCCAGACCTAGGGCTCCATCCCGTGACCCTGGGGTCATGACCTGAGCCAAAATCATGAGTCCGACAATCAACTGACTGAGCCACCCAGGCACCCCTAAAAATAGCCACTTTTTTAAATTAAAGTTTTGTCTTTGTTTTTTTAATTTATTTTTATTCTGAGAGAGAGAGAGACAGAGACAGAGAATGAGAGAGCACCCGCAAGAGTGGAGGAGGGGCAGAGAGAGATGGAGATAGAATCCCAAGGAGGCTCTGCACAGACAGGGACAGTACAGAGCCTGACATGGGGCTGGAACCCACGAACCAAATTGAGATCATGACCTGAGCTGAAATCAAGGGTCAGATGCTGAACCGACGGATCCACCCAGGCGCCCCTAAAATTAAACATCTTAAAGCCACCAGTTCAGTGGCATTTAGTACACAATGTTGTGCAACCTCCACTCCTGTCTGGTTCCACAGCATTTCTACTGCTCCAGAGTAAACCCCTCACCCATTAAGCAGCTTCTCCCGATTCTCCTGCCCACAGCCCCTGGCTACCACCAATCTGCCTTTGCTGATTGATATTTCATACAGTATGTGGCCTTTTGCGTCTGGCTTTTTCCACTGAGCGAAGTGTTTTTGAGGTTCATCCATATCGCAGCATGTATTGGCAGTTCGTTCCTTTAAATATCTGTGTAATGTCCCATTAAATGTGTCTACCCCAATTTGTTTATCCCTGTGGACATTTTTGACATGAAATAATCAAAGGATAAAAATAGAAACATTTGGGCAACGGTGAAAAAGTACACTACGGTATCACACCTGCATGTATTTAGTCTCTAGATGTCTTGCTCCACTGCTGAGCCTCACCCCATCCTTGGGAAGGACGGTGAGGACTCTGGGACAAGGTTAGAAAGGGACAAAGAAATGGTTGCATGCCTCCTTTGTCTTTCGGGATCACGAAGAAAGGGTGAAAAAGGTGAACATATTTTACCCTGTCGCCAACATGGCTTGCTTAGATCTTTTGCACCCAGTATGGGACTGCAGTGTAAGCAAGTCATGTGTACCTGGGTGTTCGTTACTGGAACCGGAAGAAGCAGGGGCTGGAGCCCTCTGATGACGCAGACAATGCTGAAGGACAAGCCAGTGTCCTTGGTGCCAGAGAAGAAGACAGTCCTCCCCCAGAGGCCCACAGCACCATCACCATTCACTTTCAACTGCCAGGTAGAGAATTGTCTCCGAATCCTTAGCCTCCCTGCAAGCCTGCTTGCCACAGACAACACTCAACCTAAAGCCGATGAAGAAATGAGATGATATAAGAAGAAAGAATGTCCCCTGCTCCTTCCACCATTGATTATTACAAGCTGATTTCAGCTCCATTTTAACTTGGGCATTTCCCTAAGATTTCACATTTAACAGCCCCTGGAAGCCAGGAAAATAGGAGAAAAAGGTCCTTTATATCCGAGTTCTATGCTATTCATAAATGAAAATCTTGTTAATTTAGAGTTTGACAGCTGTGGTACATTTGTAAGTCCAGGGCAGCTGTCATCAGTACTCCGGCTTATTTTTCAAACAGATGTTTAATTTGACTTTAGTGCTATTGCCAATTTTGTAGGGGAAAAAGAGGGGGAAGCAGAAACAGAAATAATCATTATATTCATCATTTGGTTTCCTTTCAAAACATAAATCGGCATGATTAACGATGACATCAGAATTGCTCTAATTACAGTTTTGGGTGCAGGACTGGTTAGCCCTCCTCTCCTACGTGGTCCAAGGTCCTTTTCCCCACCCCACCCCACCCCCAAAGTCAGAGGCTGTTTTGTGATAATTACACCCAGACTCTGAAAAAAGTCCCAGCTACCCAAAAAAGCCTTCCAGAATTCAGGAAAAAAGTGGGGAGTGGTGAATGATGGGTGACGGGGCCACAACCCCAGATGAAAGCCGCGGGGCTGAGTCTTGTCTTGCGGCCGTGGAATCAGGAAACCGGCGAGAGCAAAGAGAGCCCTCAGAATGGCAGCTAGGGTCTCCCACTCACTCTTTTCATATCTACCGTGCTTATGTGGCTCAGGCAGCTGGGTTCGTGCACGCTCACAGTGTGCAAATCGGTCTCAATGTATAAAATTAAACACATCTGTGGCTCCACGTAGAAATCTGATGAGTCAGAATGTACTTGAATAGGCCCCGCTGTTCTCGTCCACGTTGCTTGGAGGAATCTTCCTTCACACCAGCTGTGTTGCTAGGTAAACCTATTTCCCGGATCTGATTTCTCTGCCGCCGCTTTTTTGTGTTTGGCTTTCAGTGGTCTCAATTTGGCTTTGACTTACTTCGTACCTATCATGTGCTCAGTCACCGCCCTCAGCCCCTCTTTGACGATGCCTCTGTAGCGGGGACACTCTGCACAATCACACACTGCATATCTTTTGACATTGAGAGGGAAGACACCTTGCCTTCTTCCTCAGTCAATCACCGTGACGTGTGCTATGCCAAAGAAGAATCCACCGCAAGGAAAAATTTGGCAGACGTCCTGGATCCCAGCTCTGAAGTCATGGTTTGAAAGAAGAATCATCCGCAGCCTCATCCAACTAGTGCTGGAAATAACAGGACGCTCTAAACAGAACCAAGATGAGGGTTCTAAGGGCCAGTCTGCCTTCTCCAAGGGGAGCCCCACATCTTTTTAAATGGGAAGTTTTGTTTGCAGATTATTAATCAGGAACTAATTCTTCCTTAACTACCGATTTACCAAGCTTCTGCCGTGTCAACCAACCACCCAAGAATTATGGAGAATATTTAGGGAATTGCTACATGTATCACAAACTCCTGGCTGTTGCTTGCCACCCCACCCATCTACCTAGAGCTAGACTGTGGGTCCATTCCTCAGGCTATTCTCCCCAACTTTGCTCCACGCTTGGAGCCCCATGGCTTAATACTCCACATCACAGCTAAGGCCCAGCAAGAATGGTTAATAAGATGTTGTTGAAAGCTTAGAGAGTGCCAGAAGGGAACTACAACACAGAGAAATTATATAACTTGCTTCTAGATTTTGGCTGCTCTTTGGGTCCAGAAGTCCAAGTTCATCCTTGGCCTGGATAGCGGGGGTTCCTTGCTCCTCATGGTTGGTGAACATCAAGCTCTCTGCCTATCCTTGGTGGCCAGGGAAGACTTCCCCCACAAAAGGATGTCTTTTTACAAATCCCATTTGCCCCAAATTCTAGACCCAACTCCTCTCTGGACTGGTTTGTACAGCATTATAGATACAACGGTGGAGTCACAGGGGCACCTGGGTGGCTCAGTAGATTGTCTGACTCTCCGTTTCTGCTCAGGTCGTGCTCTCATGGTTCCGCGTTGGGCTCTGCGCTGACAGCACGGAGACTGCTTGGGATTCTCTCTCTGCCCCTCCCCCATTCATGCTTTCTCTTTCTCAAAAATAAATAAATAAACTTAAAAAAAAAAGGTGGAGTCACAGCTCAGGAGACTTGAGATCGAATTCTGGTTCCACCACTTACTAATGACATTGGGCAAATCGTTTTATTTCTTTTAATTTTTTTTTAATTTTTAATTTTTTTTAACGTTTATTTATTTTTGAGACAGAGACAGAGCATGAACGGGGGAGGGTCAGAGAGAGAGGGAGACACAGAATCTGAAACAGGTTCCAGGCTCTGAGCGGTCAGCACAGAGCCCGACGCGGGGCTCGAACTCACAGACCGTGAGATCATGATCTGAGCCAAAGTTAGACGCTTAACCGACTGAGCTACCCATGCGCCCCTAGGCAAATCATTTTAAACTCCCAGCGCCTCAGATACCTCTGCTGTCAAGTAGGGATAACCCTAGTACCTGCCTCATAGGATTGCTGTAAGGGTTAAAGTGTTTAGAACAGCGTCTGGTATAGAATAAGCTCCATAAAGGGCAACACGATTAATTTTGTTGTTATTATTATTGTTCTACATTTGCAATAAAATGAGGAACTCACATACATGTTTCTAAGACAAAAAAAAGTGGTTCCTCCCTAGAAGCGAATTCCAGTGTGGGGCACTTAGGACAAAACCTGTACAGTTTTTGAAACACGGTTTAAAGCTTTAAGCACTGTTGAGTTTCAGTCTCGCTGGGTCTCCTTTCCTTTGGTTCGTTTGCCCCTTGCCAATTCCCATACAGAATATGAAGCGGTGTTAAGGAAAACATAAAACAAAACAGTCACATTAGATTTAAAACGTCAAGACCAGGGAAAATAAAAACTAAAATCTAACATCAGGACGAGAGGAAGACCAAGTGCAAATATACACGGGCTGTAATCATTCAACTCTTCCCCTAGAGTTGTAAGAGTAACCGATTGCAATGCATTAAATAAAATGGAAAACTAGAGGCTGTCTGATATAAACAAGTACATATGCTGCTTAAATGAATGAATGAACAAATAAATAAATTTGCAAAGTTTGATAAGGAACAGGATGTTTATATAACCTCAAAGCCTCTGCCCTCAAAATACTTAATAACTGCCAAGAGAAAAACAGGGGCTTCAGAGTGGAGAAGTCTGGCAGACATCAGTGATGGGACAAATCTGCATTTAAAATCATGAGCCGCCTGATGGGATGCAATGAGAAGAACACAGCATCGCTTCTATGATATTCCTGCTAAAGACGCATAACCTGAATCTAATCCTGAGGAAACATCAGACAAGCTCAACCATTTTATAGAATTACCTGACATGTAATCGTCAAAAGTTTCAAAGTCATAAAAGTCAAGGAAAGACTGAGGAACTGTTCTAGACATAAAAATCTAAGTGCAATGCTGTGATTCTAAATGAGATGTTTTGGCAATACAGGGATAACTTAAGTCAAAACTTGAACGGGGTTTGAGGATTGAATGTATTAATGTTAATTTCCTGTATCTGGTGGCTGTGTGTGGTTTCACAGGAGAAGAGCTTTGTTTGCAAGAAATACACAATAAAGTACTCAAGGTGATTGGATATCATTCAACCACCTGCTCACAGGTGCTTCAGAGGAAAACAAGTTCTTTGCGCTGTTCTTGTAAACTTTCTTTAAGGTTGAAATGGTTTTGAATTTAACAGACCCAGCACAAAGGCAGGGGGTGGTGGGGGAGAAGGGAAAAAAGGAAAGGTGCATTTGCATTTTCCCTTTTGTATTTTTCCCTTTCCTCCCTGGTTTCCTCCTCTCAGAAGGTTAGGCTGAGATGTAGATGAGTGCACGCTGGGCTCAGTCCAGAAGATAGGCAAGGACTTGCCAGGCCTGATCGTTGGGCTGATAAATGTGTCCGCTCCTAGATTCCTTCCAGTGGCACCATCGGTCTGTACCGGGCACCGTGCCCAACACGGAGGATGCAGAGATGAGGAGGGCGTGGCCTCCTGGAAACTCTCGGTGGCAGGAACAGGCCAGTCTGTGGGTAGCAACTACATGGTGTAGAAGGGGTCACGCTGGGAAGAGCACAGAGCTGGGGTGAGTGGGCACCCAGTCTAGTCTGGGGTGATGCAGAAGGTCCAGAGAGCACAGCTTGTGAGCTGACAGACGACAAGGCAGTAGGGGAGAGAAGGGGATGAAACAGAGTGTGGGATTGTCCCCAGCCTAGAGAAAGCACGGAACGTTTGAGGACCTACATTGTGGCTCCTGATGGTGGAGCAGGAGGTGGCACTCAATAAATGTGACTTTTTTTTTCCTTTACTTTTCTTCTATTTTTGATCCTTTCCTTCACCAAAACATCCCTTCTTTGAACATTCAGCTGGGTGTTGCTCTAATTTTTTAATAACAGAAATAATGATAGATAAAATGTGTGCTAACATATCTTCTTATGATGAAGATAGTATTCTCCCATGTTACAGGGGGGAAACGGAGGCACAACCAGCCCAACGTCACCAGCAGAAGAGCTAGGATTTGAACCCCAGACAGCCCAACTCCACAGCCCAAGCTTTTGCTCTGACACGATGAATGGGTAGATTGTTCGTTAATGAGGCTGATTGCTCATGAGGATTACTTGTCTTTTATAAAGAGGCTTGTCTTTTTTTTTTTTAATTTTTAGTTAAATTCCAGTTCACATACAGTGTAATATTAGTTTCAGGTGTAGAATTTAGTGATGTGTCACTTACATACAACACCCACTTCTCATCACAAGTGCCCTCCTTAATCTGTATCACCCATTTAACCCATTTCCCCCCACACCCCTGCCCACCTCCCCTCTAGCAACCATCAGTATGTCCTCCATAGTTAAGAGTCTGTTTCCTGGTTTACCTCTCTTTCTTTTTCCCCCATGTCCACCAGCTTTGTTTCTTTTCTTTTTTTTAATGTTTATTTTTTGAGAGAGAGAGAGAGAGAGAGAGAAAACAAGCAGGGGAAGGGCAGAGAGAGGGAGACAGAGAACCCCAAACAGGCTTCCTTTTGTCAGTGCAGAGCCTGGCACTGGGCTTGATCCCAGAAACTGTGGGATCATAACCTGAGCTGAAATCAAGAGTCAGGCATTTAACTGACTGAGCCACCCAGACACCCCTTATCTGTTTCATTTTCTAGATGAGGATTGCCTTTTATATCTAGGTCTCTAACTATAGGGGTGAATGGGGGAGATGCGTGGGAAGGTGGTACATCTCACCCACTCAAGTCACTCCCCTGTCCCCCTGCTCACTGCCTCCCCTGACTGCACTGTCAGCATCATGTGAGACCTACCATGGGTGCAGGTGAGCCTGGAGCCTGGGCTGGCCTGGGTGACGGCTGAACCCTGGGTGCCTGCAAAGCCAGGACAGCTCATAGTGGAGGAAAGAAACAAAGGGTCGCATCAAAGAAGAAAGGCTGAGGGTCAGGTCCAAAGGGTCCTCAGTGAGAAAGGCAGTCATAAGGGAGAAGCAGGGCACCAAGTTGGATCATGGTGGCCAGTTCAGGATGGAAACTGTAAATAAGGCAAAGATGTAAAAGGCCCCCTTTGTATGTCTTGCTGTAGGTGGCATTGGCCTTGGCGGGAAGGGAGGTCAGTGTGTCTTTCACCACCCTCTGTCTCTCACTACTCAGCAGGACTCCATTACTCATCTCGACAGACATTTAGTGAGCATTTACTATGTGCCAGACTTGTACTAGGCATGGGGAGGGAAGAAGAGAGAAGCAGCCCCAGGGACTGGCACCCGAATATTTATCTGAGAACCTGAAATGCCAGGCTGTCTTTGGAACAAACCCTGCATTTCCAATTTTCCCTTTAGCCCCTGGAAGAAAGCCAGTGGCAAAAGGAAGTGACAGAGTTACCGCCTGGGGGCAGGGAGAGTGCTGGAGGGAAGAGCAAGCTCCCCCCTGCATCTGCTGTCATGGCCATTTCTAAAAATGGCCTAATTCCAACTCCCTGGCCATCACTACAGGTAGATTCTATTGCTAATCACATTTTTTAAGATGGCTCGTGACTGATTGCCAACGTTGCATTAGCCCAACTTTGCAGGTGGGCTCTGGGGTCAGTCAGGTCAAGGTTTGAGTCCTGGCTCTACTGGGTCTGAGCCTGTTTTCCTCCCTATAAAGTGGAGATAAGAAGCTAAGGCCCAGGAAGTGTCCCTTTGTATTTTTTAAGTAGTTTACGGTTTACAGAGCACCTTCTCCATACTCTGGCAAAGTTGACATCATAAAATTAAGGCTCAGGGGGCACCTGGTTGCCTCAGTCAGTTAAGCATTCAACTTCGGCTCAGGTCATGATCTCACAGTTCACGGGTTCAAGCCTGCTTCAGATTCTTTGTCTCCCTCTCTCTCTGCCCCACTCCTGCTCATGCTTTGTCTCTCTCTGTCTCTCTTTCTCTCTCTCTCTCTGTCTCTCAAAAATAAGTACACATTAAAAAACAAATTTTAAAAAAGATTAAGGCTCAGAGAGGTACTGTGATTTGAACTGGATCACACAGACCCTGAGTGTACAAGTCAGATAGGAACCTGGTCTCAACTTTTAAAACAGAAAGGATTTGCTGTGCTTTTGCACATTTTCTTTTATGAGGATCAAAATCACCGTTTCACACTGGGGACACCTATATAGACTCTCTTTGCCAGTAGTTTTAGTTAAGGGTTTTCTTATTGCATGGGAGTTGGGAGGGCCCAGCGAAGAAAGCTGTGGTTTGTGGAGTCAGCCTCATTGGGTTCCTAATCCCCGCTCACTGATTAAGAGTTATATATGGCACAGAAACAGACATTCAAATCGATGGAACAGAATAGAGAACCCAGAAATGGACCCACAAATGTATGGCCAACTAATCTTTGACAAAGCAGGAAAGAATATCCAATGTAATAAAGACAGTCTCTTCAGCAAGTGGTGCTGGGAAAACTGGACAGCGACATGCAGAAGAATGAACCTGGACCACTGTCTTATACCATACAGAAAAATTAACTCAAAATGGATGAAAGACCTAAATGTAAGACAGGAAGCCATCAAAATCCTCAAGAAGAAAGCAGGCAGAAATCTCTTTGATCTTGGCCACAGCAACTTCTTACTCAACACGTCTCCAGAGGCAAGGGAAACAAAAGCAAAAATAAAATATTGGGACCTCATCAAAATAAAAAGTTTCTGCACAGCGAAGGAAACAATCAGCAAAACTAAAAGGCAACTGAAGGAATGGGAGAAGATATTTGCAAATGACATATCAGATAAAGGGTTAGTATCCAAAATCTATAAAGAACTTACCAAACTCAACAACCAGAAAACAAATAATCCAGTGAAGAAATGGGCAAAAGGCATGAATAGACACTTCTTCAAAGAAGACATCCAGATGACCAACCGACACAGCAAAAATGCTCAACTTCACTCATCATCAGGGAAATACAAATCAAAACCACAATGAGATACCACCATACACCTGTCAGAATGGCTAACATTCTAACATTAACAACTCAGGCAACAACAGATGTTGACAAGGATGAGAAGAAAGAGTCTCTTTTGCACTGCTGGTGGGAATGCAAACTGGTGCAGCCATTCTAGAAAACAGGATGGAGTTTCCTCAAAAAAGTAAAAATAGAACTACTCTATGAGCCAGCAATTGCACGACTAGGTATTTACCCGAGGGATACAGGTATGCTGTTTTGAAGGGGCACATGCACCCCAATGTTTATAGCAGCACTATCAACAATAGCCAAAGTATGGAAAAAGCCCAAATGTCCATCGATGGATGAATGCATAAAGAAGATGTGGCATATATATACGGTGGAGTATTACTTGGCAATCCAAAAGAATGAAAGCTTGCCATTTGCAGCTATGTGGATGGAACTGGAGGGTATTGTGCTAAGCGAACTTAGAGAAAGACAAATATCATATGACTTCACTCATATGAGGGCTTTAAGATACAAAACAGATGAACACAAGGGAAGGGAAGCAAGTATAATATAAAAACAGGGAGGGGGACAAAACACAAGAGACTCTTAAATATGGAGAACAAACAGGGTTAGTGGAGGGGTTGTGGGAGGGGGGACAGGCTAAATGGGTAAGGGGCACTAAGGAGTCTACTCCTAAAATCATTGTTGCACTATATGCTAACTAACTTGGATGCAAATTAAAAAAATAAAATAATTTTTAAAAAAAGAGTTATATAAACTTGGCCAAGATACTTGGTCCCTCTGTGCCTAGGCTTCTTTCATCTGGAGAAATCATGATGGCAGGTACCTCATAGATGGGAGAATTATGCCAGTGATTTTCAGCCTTGGCTGCACATTAGAATCACCTGAGCAGCTTTTTAAAATCACCAGGGTTCTGGCACCAGCCCTGGAAATCCTGATGTCCTTCTTCTAGGGTGGAATCAGGATGTCAGTAGTTTTTGGAAGCTCTTCCAAATGATTTTAATTTTTTTTTTTAAGAGAGAGGGAGGGAGTGCACACGCATGTGTGCAAACAGGGAAGGGGCAGAAAGAGAGGGAGAGAGAACCCCAAGGAGGCTCCACACTCAGTGCAGAGCCCCAACGTGGGGCTCAATCCCCTGACCTTGAGATAATGACCTGAGCCAAAGTCAGAAGTTGGACACTCAACCAACTGAGTCACCCAGGTACCCCTCCTCCAAATGATTTTAATGAGTAGCCAAGGCTGATGTTAACCAGAAAACCACAGGCTCAAAATGGTGTCACTTAGGTTAAAGCTTCAAGTCAATAAACCAAGAGTTAATACCTAACCTAACTGCAGTTTCAACCCCCAAAGAATATAACTTTTAGCCAGTCAGTCAGGAATTTTCTGGTCAGTACCAATATGGTAATCAGTCCCATGGGTGCTTTTTATCCCCCAAAGGAAGATAAAGTAATTCATCTACTAAAACCTTTTCTCCCCAAATGAAGGTGAGCTCACCTGAAATAATTCTTTTTTTTTTCTTTTTCTGTTTATGACTTCCTTATCCTTCCCTTGAAAATATTTTCCTTTCTGTAGCTTTTTGGAGCTCCCCTCTACTTGGAAGATGGGATACGGCCCATTTCGTGAATCAATTAGTAAAGCCAGATCTCTACATTTTACTCAGTTGAATTTTTGTTATTTAACACTGAGAGCCCTTCAAGTGTATAAAATGCTTACTACAGAGTGTCTGGCACAGTAAGCACTCACTAGATGTTAGTTGTTACACAAGCTGATGACAAGGTCAAGGCCTGCGGGCTAACACTGGTAGGTACCAAGATGAGCAAGAGAAAGCCCCTGCTTTGTAAGGGTTAATTAACTCTCCGGTTGGGTAGAAAAGGCATAAATACATGATAAGTTAAATAGCAACATGAGGTTTAAAGTTGCCAGAAGAAAGGAAGATTTGGCCGAGGTGTTTTTCATACTGGTTGACTTCATTAATGCTCAACAAGATCCCTCACAGAGTAGATATTGACCCAAAGGTATAGGATAGGAAATTCAGACATAAGCTGTAAATCATCTACTACACACCGAAGAGGTAGATCCAGGATCAAACCTGGCTAGAAAGGTCTTTCTATTACACCATGTCTTTGTCATGCTGATTTCATGCTATAAAGTAAAGTAATGAACTAGTTGGGATTAGAACTGAGAAGGTTTAAATCTCAGTCCTCATGTATGTTTGTATGTATGTGTGTATGTATGTATGTATGTATATGCCTGTCTGCTGTTCTATTTATCATTCTTTCCATTTGTCTTTCCTTCCTTCTATCCATCTATTCATTCATCCATCCAGTTTTGTAACCCAACATGGCCATAAAATAAGATTTTTAGAATAGTCAAATATTTTGGCTAATAGGCCAAACTTTGGGGTAAATTTTAATTAATTATTCATTTTCCTACATAAAGTTTAAAAAATTATCATTAAACTTCACTCGCAGTAAATCACAGAGGAATAGGATAGCTGAGGATATGCTTTAATGATGCTAATGGTATCAGAGTGTTTAATGCAGATTAACTGCCACTCCTAAACAGGAATACAAATAGAGGAAAACAAAATTAACATGATGAAATACATTCAGAGACTATTTATTCCGTTAATTGTTAAAATTTAGGCAACAGTCAGATTGCAAGAGACTTGCAGCTGCGGCTCCAAAATAGCTGGTCCTCCCCTCAGCTGCTGCTAATTAATGCGATTTTCCTAATAACAGTTTTCTGATAGCAGGGAGACAGTAGTAAGTCAAAACAACTTCATTTTTATGCTGATGAGCCCTGACAACAACCACCAAAAGAGCGCAACAGGATCCAAATGGAGATGTTGCTCACTGCAGCCTTCCGTGCAGTATTTCTCCTGCACAGCTGACCTTCAGTGCTGGAAACTTCTCACACGGATACATGAGTGTCTGGGACAGCGTGGCAGATCACATCATCACATCAGCTATGGTTGTACTGGGTCACCATGGGATTCTGCCATGGGCTCCAGAAAGGAGCAGGAAAGTGCTCTGAACAATTATCCATGGCCTATGTCATTGACCCGTCTTCTCTTAATTTGTCTGACATTTTTTTGTTTTTTCCTCAAAAGAGAATCCAAGGAGGAGGCCAGTTTGTACCATTCAATATGCAAAAGTCCTACCAGGCAGAGTTAGCAAGAAAACAGCTCTGAAGTTGCTAGCATCCCTCATGTCCAAACCATCTCTGGTTGTCTTTGGTTCATGTATGGATCCCCAATCAGTTGCAGCTAATTGATTTCCCAAAACATGTTACACAAATGATAACAATTTATTAACCAAAGAACTAGTGTGGCCTTCTTAAGGAGGGTACCAGACACATGGAAAGCCAGGATTTATTAGCTTTGTCTACTAACAATTCAGTACGATATCTTCCAAAACTGGGCCAGTGACATTAGACCTCTGGCCATGAGGGACTGGTCATCTCCAGGGCAACTTGAATGGATAAGAATCCAGTCAGCAGGAAGCTGAATTATAGATCTTCAGGACCAGCTATGTCAATCCAAAGAAATATGATGCATGTCAATGCATTTGGATGCAGTGGGGTTAAATACAGTGCAAAGCATCATTACTGGAAGATCGTTACCGAACATCCTTCTAGGATAAGGATTCTGCTAGTTCATTTTCTTGAACTGTATCTTCTGATATTTATATCAGAAATATCATCGACATGGAGCCATCCAGAAAAATAGGGAAATGTACATCACAACCTGATGGCACAAACTTATCCACTTGCAAACACAAAACAAAGCACTGACCATCAGGACACAGACCCTGGAACAAGTTTGATCTTTGGGTTTACCACACTGTGAGGGTCCAGCTTTTAGGGACGTCCTCTGGAGATGATGGCCATCTTGTTTTACTCCTGTTCCCTGATAGAGATGAGGAAATTGAAGCCTTCCTCTCCCTGACTCTCTTCCTCTCTGTCTCCACTGTGACTTCTGTCCCTACTTTGTGGAGGTTCTAAGAATTTCTCAGGGACATATGCTCTCAAACTAAACTTCCTCATCTCTCTGAGATACACAATGTATAAATGTCGTTACAGTTCCACCTTTAGGATAGATATTTTTATTGATTTTGGGGGTTTTAATTGATTCTTTGCCTACTTGAGGAAAAAAAGGTTCACAGTACCTTGTTTAACATGGGTAAGAGGCTCCCTCTTAAGTCCCCCATCTCAAGAGTTAGTGAAAATTTTTTTAAATTTACCGTGTATTTTTTTAAAAAAAGAATTTGTCACTTGCATTCTTCTGTGCATTAAAATGAGGTCCCATCATTTCTCTTCCACATTATTTTTCAGAAAAATAGAGCTCTTGGCTGGCTTTCTTCCTTCCTTCTCTCCGCCTTGCCTTGCCTCGCCTCGCCTCGCCTCGCCTCACCTCGCCTCTCCTCTCCTCTCCTCTCCTTTCCCTTCCTTTCCTTTCCTTCCTTCACTTATCTCTGAAAGCATTTGCAATGAGTAAGGGTAGAAAACAGGACAAATCATGCCCAGATTTTGTGGTCTATGTGTGGTCTCATGTTGCTCTAGAGCCCTATGGGGGTCCAGTGTGACTATGTCATACTTCTGATGAGCTCATATGACATAAGAATGAGGTCAGATGCTATGAGAGTGCTGCACAGTGTTGGAAAGGAGAAACATGGGACAAATCTGGAGTGAGTCAAAAATGTAAGGCCCCTGGGTGTCTTTTTTTGAAAAGTCGACTCAAAGGATGAACAGAGTGGAAGGCACAGTGCAATCAGCAATGGTCTTTTCCATAAAGAAAAAAGCTCTGTCCCTGGTTTAACTTCCTCCTGGCAGACATACCATCATCCTGCTGATTCCCAACATTGTGAAGGGATTTTGAATTCAACCCGAATGGTTCCTTTGGAGAACAATGGTTGCCATCAGCCAAACTGCCTGGCTTGAACAAAGCAAAGCCGACTTAACTGGCCTTTATGCAGTGGGAAACATTTCGTGAGTCAGACCAGTCACCGTTTGCCGTTCACCCAGCGCTCTGGGTGGCACTGCTAATACAAAGGACTTTATACGTCTTGCCAGATCATGGACATATGGTAGACACTCAACACTACATGTTGAATATAAAAGAGTTGACTTATGGGTAAAGTCAGTATATGAAAACAAATCACATCACCACACCTTCAGTGTTTTTTGCATGAAAGACACCGAGCTCAGTGCTAGAGGGACCCACAGGGTACGGCAAGGTCCCTTCCCTGAGAAAGCTCAGAATTCAGTCAGAGGCACAAAACATAAAAACACAATAAGTTAAATGGTAATACAAGGTGTTCAAGTTTAGGCAAACATTGAGTGTCCAGCGCCCAAATGCCAAATGAACGAGGAAGATCAATGGTATTCTAGAAACCCAGAGGAGGTTGCTTCTGACAGTCCTGGTCAATGAGACTCTGAGGTGACAGTGAGATGGTGACAGATGAGGGGGGTGTGATTAGACAGAGAGGGGGTGGGAGTGCATTCTTGGCCTATCAACTAGCATGGGCAGATGCCAGGAGGAGTCGTGTGACACACATTCTGTACCCAGTGAAAAGGCAGGGTTGAGTTCAAGCAGCTAGGAAGAGTCAGGGAGAGAGTAGGGGTGGCGGGGCATGAGGTGGCTCAGACGTCAAAGGCAGCTTGCGTCCTGGTGTTCAGGATTGTGGACATTTAGCCAAGAGTTTGGATTGTGATCTATAAATGAGAGAGGCGCCTTTGTTTAGAGAGGACCTGCTATGTGCCAGACCCTGTGCTGGGGTGGAGCAGGGCAGGGTGGAGGTGGGAGATGAGATCATTAGAACCATGGCACCATGGCTGCCTAATAGTCTGTGAAAGGAGGTGATGCTGTGCTGGAGGTGACAGTTAATTCCCTGGCAGAATGTAGGTACGTTGGGTGGGTTGACAAGGAGAGGAGACCTGTTAGGTTACTGCAGTAATTGTACAGGGAGTCACTCATTTAATTGTCCATGTGTGTCCTTCCTTCCTCGGGCAGAGAGGGAGGTAGGACTCAGGTGGGTGCTAACAGGCATGAAAATCATGACTCCGAAATTTAGAGCAGTGCTTCGTGTAGAATCTCTCCCCCAGAAACAAGGCAGGTACTTACAATCTTGCATACAGTTTTTTCAGGGATTTAGGAATCTTCTGAAACCCATTCATGGACGATGAATCCCTCACTAGGAAGCATAACTACCCTCCCCACAGTCCCTAGCCCAGCCTAGAGGAAGGAGAATCTCCCAACCCACAGGTCTGGTGCTATACACGCAGCCCCCATTTCCACAGCAGAAAATCCGGTGTGACAAGGGAGGCCCTCTGAGGAACGCAAAGGATGGCAGGCTGCCTGTGCGTGAGGCCCTTGCTCTGTCACCTGCATTGTCTCCTTACATTTGAGAGGACAGTGCTGCCAGCCCTGGCTTACAGGAATCCACAGAAAGGGGAGGCGGCTGAGGCCATGGCAGAGAAGGACCAACTCTAGGAGGCAATGACTTGTGTCAGCCGGCCGAGCGGGAGTCTGTGATGCGGCGGCATAGCTCCTCTAGCTTAGAGGCTGGGATGGCTGTGGGATTACATCCGTGCCCTGTGCCGAGTGGCAAGGACTGCAGGGAACACCAGAGAACCCCAGGAGCAGTGCTGCCCTTCTGTTTCTTGTTTTCCAGCCGCGACAGGTTCTATTTTGGATCAGAGCATAGTCTGGAGAGAGAGCAGTTGAAGCCTTGGGTGCTTGGAATAAAAATTCAACCTTCATCTTTAGAGAGAAAAAAAAAAAAGAAAGCAAAGAGCATATATCTTAGTTGGAGATTTTATTAAATGGAATGACATTTCGTATGTGCCGTTTTCACATATCTGCTATCATTCATTTCAGACCTAATAGTGGTTCTGAAGCTTTTCAAGGTCAGGGACCTCTTTGAGAAGCAGAAGAAAACTGTGAACTCTTCACCGGAAATATGCACTTGTGCACATCACACAAAATTTCATCATCCTGAAACCTGTCTGTAGACCCCCAGATTAAAAACCCCAAGTTCAAAAAGCCTTGGTAAGATCCTCTGCTAGTTTCCAGGCACGTACTGATGAGTAAGGCATGGTCCCAGGGCTAGAGGGGCTCACAGTCCTCTGAAGGTTTATAGATGTGAAGAAGTTGGAGGGGAAAGTCAGGTAGGCACTGACCATTAGCTTGGCCATATGAGACATTATCCAGCAGAATCATGGGCTCAACAGTATTATAGAAACATGACCCCAACTGTCAGTTGTCCCTTGACTGGTAACACCCCAAGAACTGATAATCGTGTTGTAAACAATATGCTAAGGCTGATTGCAAAAAAAAAAAAAAAAAAGGAATTTTCAGGAACATGAAACCCCATGTCACTGTATTCTTAAGATAAAAAGATTTTTAGCCTAAAGACGTATTGTGAGATAGTATCTCCACCCCAGGCTCAATAATTAGATGTATATCTCTTTGCACGGTTAAGAAATGCCATAAGTTAAGCCAGAGGGAGGATTCCACAAAGGGTCAAAATATGCTGGGAAAAAAAAATGTCCAGTTTAAAACAATTCTAGGAAATAAGAAATGGTCCTGTTCACTACTCAGAATGGCCTACCTGTCAGAGCCCCCACAACTGGGAATACATCCTGCAGCCTATTTATTTTGTCCATGTGAGTTTATTGAAGATTTTTCCAACAGATGACAAATTTCCAGCCAGTGATCTAGCACATTCCCCTAAGGGTTTCCACTGTTTCCTCAGCCCCAGCTTACAGGCATGTACAGGCCTCCTCCGGAGGAAAAAGAAGGAACGTTTCACTCTCCTGTACTTTCCTATCAAACTCCCACCCACCCTGCTTCCTTTAAAGCCACGTCTGTCTCCAGCCTGGGTCATACTTGCCGGCCTGCCTGCTCTCTTTCTAGACAATGTGAACAGGTGCCTGGCCCTGGCATCCCAGGAGGGTCCCAGCAAAGAGCAGAATGTTCTCCCACCCACCAAATCTAGAATATCTTTCTCAAAGACTCTTCGGATCAAAACAGCCCTGTCCCCGCTCCCCCCAGAGTCCTCCAGTGGCTCCCCAGTGCCATCTCCTGGCCAGGTACGTAGGGTCGGCAGAACCTGATGTGACTCACCTTTTGAGCGACCCTATGTGGTGTCCATACCACTTCCCATCAGTAAGGCATGCTTTTGAGAGCAGCGTTCGCTAGGAAACTTGACTGATGATAACGTCGACAGATGGAGCGATTTTTTTTTTTTTTTTTTTTAAATAACAAGAAGGCCAGAGGTAGGTGACTACTCGTATTGATTCAATAGCTAAACAATGTCAGGACCAGTGTCTCTGATTTTTCCTGGCCTTTTCCTCATGGTCACAAAACGGCTGCTTTATTTAACACATTGTGTTTGTAATCAAGGCTGAAAACAGAGGGACAGGGGCGCCTGGGTGGCTCAGTCCGTTAAGCATCTGACTAGATTTCGGCACAGGTCATGATCTCAGGGTTTGTGGGTTCTAGCCCCACATCCGGCTCCATGCTGACTGTGAAGACCCTGCTTGGGATTCTTTCTCTCTCTCTCTCTCTCTCTCAATAAATAAATAAATAAATAAATAAATAAATAAACAAACTTAAAATAAAAAGAGGGACAGGCCAGGGTAAGTCATTAATTTTTTTCATCTGGAAAGCACAACTTTCTCAAATAGTCTCCCCTCTATCCTGTAAACCTCCACTTCTAAAAATGAGGTCACATGTGGGTCACATGCACCAATTCCCCAGCTGCAAGGGAGGCTGGGAAAGTGGGAACAAGACAGTCATGATTGGCTTGCCTGGTATGACCTCCCCCCAAAAAATCTGGGTTATGAAATCATGGGGGATGGAAGACATGGGTATTGAGTAGATTCTAGTACTTGTTATGCAGTATTCTGACTCATCAGATGATGTGTCTCTCTCCCTCTCTCATCAGGCTGGTAACTGTTTCGTATCACACTAGGCCTTATTCATCTTTGTATCTCCAACTCCTCACACAGCTTTGTGGTACCTACTCTGATAAACAAAACGCCAGTGAATGAATGTCTGTCTGGTTTTAAGGCCTCTTGTATCTAAATTAGCTCTTTTGAAACATAATCCAGTTTTATCTTTTCACATCTCTCTTATGAAAATCAATTCCTCATTGTTAATTTCCCACTGGATTTGGGGAAGGTAAAATTTGCAGTACTAGGGTAATAGTATCGACAAGACATATGATAAAGATTAGGTCTGAAATTGGACAGTACTAAGAGAAAAATGGAATCGTGATAAGCTTGTTATCCCCAGGGTCATGGGGTCATTCGGAGAAGAAATAAACTGAGTGTTTAAAAATAGTTTTCTCCAGTTTTTGTTAAAATTGAAACTGTGGCTTTGTAGACATAACTTTGTTCGACAATGTGAATCAAGAGCTTGAGAAATCCAAGGATCACGATACGAGGTTGGGAATGGATCGTAGTCTTGTTAAGACCTGAACTGACCTCTCAGCCGGATTCTGATCATAGCGTCAGCTGCGTGTGCACGTGCAGCCGTGTGGAGCTGACACCCCGGGTTAGGTATAGAAGGACCATGGATGATGGACCTGCCAAGGATTCTTTATTGGTGTGCGTTTTAACTGCTGCAAAGTGCCCATCCCTGGGTACAGGCTCAGCTTCTGTGCTATCTTTCCAAGAAATTATTCTGATGGGCCTCATTCCTAAGCAATAATTCCTCCAACTCCACCTCTGCTCCCACCTCATCTGAGCCAGAAATGGCCTGCTACCCCTGAGTCCCCATAGCACTTGTAGGCGATTCTCCAGTTGGGATTCTAACATACTGTGTTTTCTAAGAGTCATTTGAGAGTGTTCTCTCTTAGAGTGTGGCAGCTTGTCATAGGCACACAATGACATGTTCTGGCCCTTAGTTAACCCTACTATGCCATTTTGTTACCAGACTCAAGCCTGGTGGATTGTCCCAATGTCAGCGTCCTCGTTGTAACATTGTACATACTGAGCTTTTACAAAATGTTACCTTTGAGGAAAATTGTACAAGTGTCCAATTTCTCTGTATTATTTCTTATAACTGAATGTGGATGTGCAGTTATCTCAATTCCAAAAATTACCAAAAAAAAATTCCTCCTTGCCCCATCTGTCTTTCGTTTCAGTCATTGGCACCAATGTCCCTCCCTCTAGTCCCTGGGGTTTGTATATGGGGTGTCACAAACTCCCTCTGTCAGTTTTCTCGTCTGTAAAACAGGGATAATACTAGCGCCTACGTCATGGGGTTGTTGGGAGGATTGGGTGAGTTAATACTTGTGGAGGACTTGGGTGTTTAATTGTTACATAAACAAAAAGTAAATAAAATATCTTGTACTCAGCCTCCTCTTTCTGCCCCAGATCCAGAAAGTTAGCCAGTAAGTTACCCAATTTTCCTACAACGTATCTCTTAGATTGTCTATTTCCACTGCCCAGATCTTAATTCAGACCTGCAGCGCCGCCGTCATTGCCTCCTGTTGGAGCTTTGCCAAGGAGAAGTTAGTCACTGCTCTTCAGCTTCCCATGGCTCCTCCATCATCCCGCTCAACATTGATTTCCTGTTTCCTTTTTTTGTCTCTCTCTTCTCCCACTGGACTAGGATCTCTTTACTGAAAGGCCCCCTTATCCTCTTTGAATTTTCAGCTCCTAGCAAAGTGTCTGACACAAAATAAGTCCTCAGTAAATGTTTTATGAGTGATTGATAATTAAGCAGGAATAATCTCATGGCAACTACTAGCATTGCTTGGTTGCAGTAATGGTAGATGACTACAAGTCTCTGAGTCTGCAGTTTTGTGACCCCAAACACAGATTGTGACTTTACGGTTGGGCGGCATTGGAGTTCTCTTGTGTGTTGTAGCAAGAACCCTCCAGATAAGCTTTCACTTTTCTTCTCCCATGGGCACATTAGGATGGGCTGCCAGGATGCCTGTTAAGTCTTGGACACAGCGCCATGTCCTGACATCCACCTAAAGCCATATAAAAAATTGGAAAGAGTCTGGATCATGGAATGCATCCCGCCTCTGTAAGCATTTGCTGATTAACATGAGACCATGGTCAGGTTAGTAGTTAGCATTCTTGTGAAGTAAAATAAGGCAGATAGCCTCAGTTCCTGATGGTATTACCATCACTGTGACTCTAATATTTTATTTCTGGGTGCTCCCAGAGAGTTGTCCTTTCTTTGGTAGAAGGAAGTGGTGTTACTGATTATACACTGGATCACTTCCATGAAAAAACATCCCTGCCATCATAGACAAAGTTTTTAGGCACCCCAAGAAATGTTCAGTAAGAGGGATTTTCCTAGAATTGGGAAAAGAGTGGGCAAAATTAGTCTGGAGACCACAAACCTGAGTTTCATTTTGGCCATTCATTATCTCTGCCTGAAGCAGCTGACCAAGCTAGCACCCTCACCCCTCCTTCCACAAGCCAAGGAGACAGACCCAATGTTAATCATAATCATAGCTCCTGTTTATTAAGTACTTTTATGCGCCAGGCACCTTGTTAGGAGATGGTGATTTAACAACAGGAAAGATAATGGCTACCACATTGTGAATATTTACTTCATGTAATACGCATGTATTAAGGACCTTACATGAATTATCTCTATAAGGCAGCCATCTGGCCACTGATGATGCATGTGAATTTTTAAGTCATTTCCTGGCCTGATTTCTCCCAAGTCCTTCAGTTTCTGGTGTCTCCCTGTCTCTTTCTGGTGAGAGCAGGGAGCATACTCACAGTTTAACAAACTCTAACTTTATCCCAATAGGAAAATTCCCCAAAGAGAAAGAAAAGCAAATGAATAAAACCTGCAGACAGAAAAGGGTCAAGCATCCAAGAGATCCAGGATGGTTCCACCACTTGAGGTTTAAAAGAAAACTTTTGAAATGATTAGTAACTTGTTTAGAACCTCAATATTCCAAAGTTTGAGAAGCTAACATGCTGAGAAATTTCATTTAGATTTCCTTAACACGCTCTCTCATGATAAGAGAGCATTCAGTGTATCAGTGTATAAATGCTATGCAACGGGACTGCCAAATTGTAACACAGGATGGGAGAAATTTGTCATTTTGAAATGCTAAGGGAATTCTTACTAACAGCTTTCTCATCTTGTAAAGCTATTATTTTTCTGAATCATAATATGATTTATAAATCTCAGCTGAGTTTTATACTTTTGATGGGAACAGACTCAAAATGAAATGCATTTTCTCAGAATATAAATTCTCTCAGGAGTTGACCAAATGAGGAATAAAAAGAAACATCTTCTGCAACCAAGCGTACCAGATCCTGGTCTCTGTTGGTATACCTATAGGTGAACATTGGTCTTCTCCAGAGTTCTGGGCTCAGCCTGCCTCTCCTCACTCTGCACACTTTCCCTGGGTGACACCTGCCGCTTCAAAAGCTTCACCTCTTACTTCTGCCCCAGTGACTCACATGCCCCTACTCCCCACCCCTCACATCTCTCCTGAGTCACAGGTCCCTATGTCTAATTACCCACTAGACAGACCACCATCATGCCCTACAGATCACTCAATCTCAAATTCTCTTCTTTTCCCCAAACTCCGTTCCTTCTTGAATTCCAGTACAGCAACAATACTAACATCAATGGAAGTAAGATACAGTTCCTGCTCTCAAGAAGCTTATAAACTAGCACAGGAGATAGAAAAGTAAATAGGCAGTTACAGTATAAGTTAATAATAACTGCTGTGGTAGGAGAATCTCAAGAGGCTATGGCTCTCATAGAAGAGCACCCAACCAAGCAGCCAGTCAAGAAACCAATCTTAGTAGGGTATGAGTTCTGCGTAACTGAAGTGTGTGTGTGTGTGTGTGTGTGTGCGTGTGCTGTGCTCACATGTGTCTTGAGGAGTCCCATAGACAGAGGCCCAGGGGCATGAGATTTTGAAGACAAATATAGGATATGGCTTGGACAGAGTGCTCAGGAGGGATTAGACAAAGATGAGGCCAGATCAGAATAAGCCTTGTATCCCACATTTGATCTGCACAGAGTTTGAAATCCAAAGGGCAGGATACAGAGGTTTGGCCACGTATAGGCATGAAAATGTATGCTCAGTCTTCATGGAGAACTTCAGCTGATCATGACCCAGGCTCCAGGGAGGCCATCAGTCTCAGTTCTTCATGGTATGTTCCATGAGATGCTAAAATGGATGAAACAGGCCTCATTTCATAATACATTTCAACTCACACGCCAAGTGTACTTTTTATATGTAATTATCTTTAATCCCTTACAACCATGCTGGGTATAGCACAGGCCATGAGCTTTGGAGGTAGACAGGGGAAACTTCAAGACTGTGGACATGTTACTTAACCCCCCCCTCATTCAGCCATCCTCACCTGTGATGGAGAAAATGGCTACAAATTCTCAACTGAATTGTTCTACAAATAAGAGCATTTTGATACGTTTGCTAAACTTGACCAAAACTGACATGAAGCTATATAAAGTTTTTACTTTCTCTCTTACTATGAATTTTCTTACATTTTGTTTCAGAAAAATTGATGTGTTTGATTATGGGGATGTTAATGGTATATTATCATCTTAACTTTCTAATAATACCTGAAAAACTCTGAATTCAGAAATGTATCCAACCCAGGGTTTTGGATAAGGAAGGAATTTGAAGAGCTGTAATATATGCAAAACATAAGATGTATAAGGTAATGTACATAAAAGGCCTCCCTAGCACAGTGACTGGCACATAGGAAGGACTCAGAAATTACAACTATTATCAAAAAGAGTGGGTAAGCTGTTGTAGACTTCATAAAACAAGGCATGAAGGAAATGAAAACATCTTGTAGGAAATACATATTTTCTCTTCCTGGCCCCCAACACTTTTACAATGATACTTTTGAAAATCTGGGGTGATTTAATTTTTCTAAGCATGATCATAGGCTTTTGCCTATGAGAAGATTCCAAGGATTTGTTACAGATGCTAGCTAGCAAAGGCATGTTTGGGGAGATTCTGGGAAAGGAAACAGCATCAGCAAGGGCCCAGTAGAGTGGAAGAGGTGTTCAGGCAAGGGGAATAAACTTCTCAAACTCTGAAACCCAGTGACCATGATACAAAATGGCAGCAAACAAAGCCAGAGGGGTGTTTGGGGGAAATTTTGTGAAAAGCCTTGAATACAGTGGTAATTTTGTATTTTATCCTATAGATCAAGGATTTTCGAACCACTTTAGCAAGAGAATTTTATTGAAGTAAAATTTAATTTGCTTGGGAACTCTACACTGCAACCACATACCAACTCATTTTTACTCTATGGCCCAAGTGCTCTTTTTAAAAGAGCACATCTGGGGCGCCTGGGTGGCGCAGTCGGTTAAGCGTCCGACTTCAGCCAGGTCATGATCTCGCGGTCCGTAAGTTCGAGCCCCGCGTCGGGCTCTGGGCTGATGGCTCAGAGCCTGGAGCCTGCTTCCGATTCTGTGTCTCCCTCTCTCTCTGCCCCTCCCCCGTTCATGCTCTGTCTCTCTCTGTCCCAAAAATAAATAAACGTTGAAAAAAAAAATTTTTAAATAAAAAAATAAAAGAGCACATCTGATTATCTCATTCCTCTTATCAAAGACACTTATCAAAGACATCTCATCAAGCTTGGTGTAAAATGCCATCCCCCTGCAGACACGGGGTGATGTGGCCCTGTGCACCTCCCCGGCTCATCTCACACTACCTCCCTGACCTACCACTGGTCATGAGCCATGACCCTCCCACCTCAAGGATCTTTAAAGGATGTCCTCTCCTTTATTTCTTTCTCCCACTTGCCCTATTGACCTCCTACTCTTTCCAATGTAAGCCTTCTTTTCTGCAGAGAATCTTTCCTGGCTTGGTGGGGATCCCCTGTATTACACTCTCCCACACCCTGGAGACTTCTCCGTTCAGCACTCAATCGCGGTCATGTTAAATGCTTAGCTGCAGATTTAGCTGTCTCGTGCTTTCTCTCCACTCTGCTGTCAACTTTGAGAATGGGAAGCCGCCCCACCTGTCTTGTTCATGACAGTGTCCCTGGCCAGTGTCTGGCTACCATGCAGGCCTCCAACGACTATCTGTTGAAAATATACCAATAAATACAACAGGAAGACAAATGGGGGAGGAGGCTGCTTTGGTAGGAAAGAGGATGAAGTCTTTAGCTGAAGCAAGAATGCCAGGCCTGGGCTACTTCCCTTGCCCTTTACAGAGTTCTCTGAGGTACTTCCTGGTGGAAAGTACACTCTAAAGTGATAGATAATGGGATGCTCTGACTAACAAAAGACTTTGTTATTTGGCTTTGGGATGAGTATTCTCAAGAGAGTTTTCTTGGCCTGAGGAAACTTGCTGCTTGATGGTCAACAGAATGGATAAATGATCCATTTATCTCTCTGCTTTGCGGAGATGGGAAGCAGATTTCATTCATTTATTTCAACATCTCGTCTCTCTTGAGTAAGGAAAGGCTATAAAAGACATATGTAGGCTGCTCTGAATTTTATTCTTTTGTGCAAGACCAGGTGTAGAGTAGATGTTTCTTTGGAAAGTAATCTTGGCCTAGGCCCATGCCGTCGAGAAAACCGCCTCCCTACTCTGCAGAGCCGTGCATACAGGGGCCCGTGCCTGGCTCTGCGATCACGTGACACAGGCGGATCATGTGACTGTATCATTCCCTCAGTGTGCCTTGCTGTAGTGGAGCTGATGATCCCTTTCTCTGTTAAGTAGGGCAAATCACAGTAAAAAAATTATGTTTTGATTGAGTAGCGTTTCTGAAGAAAATCAGTACAAAGGGCCAAGACCCACTGGCACTGTTTCATCGTTAAGTATTGTAGACTTCACGTTACAGGGACGCTGGGTTTCAGGATTCGACGTCTGCACGGCCAGCTGAAAACATACAGCAGAGTGGGTTAAAGGAGCAGTAGTATGTCTGTGCAGTCCTAGGTTAAGGAGAAAATACGTACTGGCCACAAGTAATTTTTCAACCTCCAGATATTCTTTCCAAATTCTAAGATCCTGTGTTTGACATGTTTAAGAGAGAAACGTAACAGCTGAAATTGTCTTTGTTCAGAATGTAGGAGACAGTGTCGTCTAGACTTTCAGGAAAGATAGAGAATGACATTTTCGGAACACATCAAAATATATTTTTAAATTCTTTTTTCTCCCCTTCAGGAAAGGGATTTGACATGCTTTTCTGATTTGAATTTGGTTGATCTATAAATGGCTTCCATCATTTGATACAAAACTAGAATAAAATGAGCCATTGAGAAAAGTTACTGAAAATGCCATTAGTTCTTTTAATATTAGCACCACCACTGACAACACAATAACTAACATTTATGGAGTGGCTTCTAAGTATGTTCTGTGCTCCTGACATGCATTTTTTGGATTTCATTCTCAGAGCAACCCCACGAGGTATGCATTATTATTAATGACAATTTTTCAATGGAGACACTGAGGCACAGAGAGTTGGGGACACTCACCCAAAGCCACACAGCCATAGGTGGCCGGGCAAGGATCTGACATGCCTCAAACCTGCTCTCCTCACCATTGTGCTGTTCTTCCAACAGGGCCAGCATTGTGCAGAAACGCATCATTTATTTTCAAGATGAGGGCTCTCTGACCAAGAAACTCTGTGAACAAGGTAAGAACTGCAAGTGGAGGAGGGCCAGGTAAATGGAAGGTGGCTCATTCAGTGCAACCGTCCAGTGGCAGGAATTAGCTGATTGTGCTGAGTTTCTCCAGGTTCAGCTTCCTCACGTAGCACTAATTTTTAATCTGGCTGTGTTCTGTGGATAATTGGATCTGCCTTAAGTTCTAATTACTCAGCTTGATTCCCTGGGTAGGAGATAATGTACCTTATATTGGTGTCGTCTTCTTATTTTTGTGAAACAGTGATTATTCTAAAGAGGTTTCTTGGAATAATTCACAAGATTTAATTAAGAAATGCACAATTGTGTACCTTTAAGATGCCTGTAATGATTCTCTGGAATAATCTCTAGAAGAACTTGTGTGGCACCTGGGCAGTATGGGGGGGGGGTGGATTTTCTCCAAGAAAGACAAGCAGGAGATGGGGTTGCCAAGGGAGCATTGACCTTATGATTCTACCACAGTCAAGGATATGGTCCATTGATTTGCAAGCTTATTGATGCCCTCTCCTTGGGTTGAAGGCATTCTAACAAAGCTCATAGAGATCAAGTAGATGGCGAGGTCAGAGGAGAGGCCTGGATTCCTATCCAGCCTGGGTTTGAATCCTGCCTCTGCCCTTCCTAGTTATCTGACTTAATATATGTATATAAGCACAGCGTCTTTGGCACATAGTAAGTGCTATATATATAAGTGTTAGCTATTGTTATCTGTATCCGATGCTTGTTTATTAATCTGTCATAAAAAATTAAGACCTTAAATATCTGAATGTGTTTAGAAGTCATTAGAGAACTAAATAAAAATAGAAAATGTTCTACGATTATACAGCTTGACTGTCTCATTTCTATTCATTTTTGCAGAATTTTTATTTGCATCTAGAGCAATGGGCATTTTGCAAAGAAATAATTTTCTCAAATTCTGGCAAATCATAAGCTACTAAGAAAAAGAAAGGTTGATAAAGGTATTCTGGGAAAATAATAATAATAATAGCTAATATTTTTCAAGTGCTTGCTATATGCCGGGCACTATTCTAAGCACTTCACATGCCTTGCTCATGTGATCTGCACAAATATATCATCCCCATTTTATAGATGAGAAGCCTGAGACACAAAAAGTTTTAAAAGCTCACTTAGAATCATACAGCTAGTGGTCAAGGGCAGAGTTTGGACCTTAGAGCCAGTGCTCTTAACCACTGCCTTTCCATTGAAGGGGCCGTGTCTCAATTCATTATTGCCTTTGGTAGATCAAAGTGTACCAAAGCATAGCTCCCTATGCATGAGCTAGAGCAGAAACTAGGTCCTATGTGGAAGATGGTTCAGAAAGCATGAAAAAAGCAAAGGGAGAGAATTGGATGCTTTGCAGTGGAGACATACCTGTCATAGGGGCCAGAGAACTGGAACCCGAGGTCCCTGGTCAGCTTCCAGGTGGACATTTCCACACACGGCTTCGGGGACTTTCCTTTTCATATTTAATTGTCCATAGGGTCACTCAGCCTTTTTCCGAACAGAGGACACCTTGACTGTCAAGTCCCTTGGTTCATAAAGGACCAATCCCATTCCTGCCCCGTCTCTATGAGATGACACCAAGGTCCTGTGGGTTAGAGTTAGGGTGTTCTGGATCACACATTTACAAGCCACCTCTTGGTCTACACCCACAGATGGCTAATCACAGCCACTGTGGTATGATTTTGTTAGTTTGACATTCAGAGGACAGACTTATTTCTCAGAATTGAGGGTTCTTAGGAAACACTTCTCTGTCACCCTCGCATACTGACAGCAATCATTAACTACCGTGCACTTGCCAAAGCCTCAGCCCTGATGTTGTGTGAAGCCATACAAATATGCTAAGTTCTGCAGTTACAGTGTCAATCCAATGGTGTGCAAGTCTCTATGGTTATCACTTGTGAAGCAGAGATCCTATCGAAATGACGAAACATGCATATGTATAAAGAAACCGTTTTCCATCAGCACCTTGGTGGACAAAAAATAAAGGTCCTGCAGGCCCTGGGCTGAAGGATCATTACATGCAGTTGTGGACGATCCCCCCCCACCGACCCCACCTGAGGCAGCAGACCTATGAGGAAATCCAACAATTAGCAAAGCAGATCACATTAAGAAAGTCTTTAATTTATAAGCAGAGAGCAAAGGGATTTCTCTTAACTGTGTATGCCTACTTAATTATCTCCAGCTCTTTCATTAAGGTCTTTACATTCTTTCTTGCTTGGTAAGTCAAATCAAATCCATCAAGGAAGGGGGGGGAAAGAAACTAGTGTCTGTTATTTTTTCTCAGTTGAAGCTGCTCATCCATGGGGGAAAAATTAACAACAGTGAAGATAAAAGGCACTGGCAATCATTATTTTTTAAAAGAAACATAAAACATTAAGTTACTTACAATTAGGAACAGAGAAACATAAAATATTCAAAAAGGTGACCTATAATAACCACATGCGTGCACATGCTCACTTTAATACCATGTCACAAACGATGGAGAGAGACAGGGAGGGAACTCACAGAAGGGAGGAAACTGTGGGAGAAAAGGGATAAGGAGAAAAGACAGACTAAGGGGAGAGCTAAAAAGGAGGCTGATGGATGGAGGGTAGAAATGGAAGAGGGGGCAGCTCAGGAGATCAACATGGCAGGAAGTCATTGATGTTGGGTGAGGCTGGCTGTGGTTAGCAGAAGAGGGGTGAGTTGACGCTTGTTCTCACTGCCCTTTGAAAACCCGGTTCATTTTCAATTGGCTTTTCCTCATAGGAAACAGTATGTCTGTTTTTAGTTTCAAACTTAGAAATTTATTTTTTTTAATTGTTTAATGTTTATTTTTGAGAGGCAGAGAAAGACAGAGACAGAGACAGAGCGTGAGCAGGGGAGAGGCAGAGAGAGAGGAGACACAGAATCCAAAGCAGGCTCCAGGCTCTGAGCTGTCAGCACAGAGCCCAATGGGGGCTCGAACCCATGAGCTGCAAGATCACAACTTGAACCAAAGTCAGATGCCCAACAACTGAGCCACCCAGGCACCCCAAACTTTATTTTTTTTAATGGAAGCTAATTTTCCTTTGGAACTCCAAGAGGTTTATTATGAGTGTATTCCCCTGAACTCTTGGATATATCTTTAAGTTTACTGATATATCTGAAAGCCCTTTTGATCAGGTAAAGCTACCCATTGGCCTTATTTTGGTCTTTTGAGAGATTGCTCCCTCATTTAATAGTGCCTGGTAGCTACAATTATAACCCCAGCATCTATCTCTTAGCTTGGAATCCCTTTTTCAAAACTAAATTTAGTTTTTTTACAACATAGTTGGTCATAATAATGGAAATGTAAGAAGAAAAAGTCTTTAGGAGTTACTAACTTATGCTACCTTTCTGGAAATGTATGCAAAAAGAATTGTCCCTTAACTATCAAACTGGCTCACCTAGGAATCGTACCTAGGTTTCATGTGCATTAAGCAATGGAGAGTCTGCTCCTAAGCACAGACAATGCGCTGCCCTCTTCCAAACAAAAATAGCCAGACAGTGATTTCTATTTTGGGTGGTTTCAGACCTCTTCTTTGGTGCTGTTTAGAAATCCTGAAGCTATAAAGGCAGGTCATTTTTTAAATGCACCCTTCTTTACTTGAAAAAGCATAAAGAGAAACACACACACACACACACACACACACACACACACACACACACACACAAATTACTCTCATTGATAACTTAACGCAGACATGTCCAGCAGAAGGTCCTTCTGGGAGTGATACAGTACAAAGATTAAGAGCATGGGCTCTGGACTCCAAAAGACCTGAGCTCCGGTTCTGCCTGAAACACCTCCTATCCCTGTGACCTTGGGCTGGTTACCTAACAGTTTACTGACCTGCAAAAGGGTGTTAACTAGAGTACTTACCTCCTAGGGTTGCTAGGATGAAATAAGACAATGTACGGACATACAAGGACTCTCTACAATGTAGTGATTATTATAATATTTCATGCTTTCATCTCCATCCTAGAACCCAGAGTTCACTTCTTCTACCCATCACTGATTTTCTGTGTTCGAACCAAATGAACCCAGTGAATTCCACAAGGAAGACTTGTACAGTGCTCTTCCTGGCTCTCAAAAAGATTTTTATACTGTCATTGCTCTTTATATAATATTGACGAAAAATGTCCAACTTGCGAAAGGAACCTTTATGTTAATACCACTAGAGAAACTGAAGAAAAAGCAGTTGAAGCAAGTTGCATTTGTAGTCATTGTTTTCGTCTTGCAAGAAGCAGAACAGACTAAAAGCAACAATGCACAGTTAGGGATGTGGGCTTGACTATCAGAAACACTGAATTTATTCACGTAATCTCTCTTTCCCCACTTATCAGCTATTCACAGATAAAAATGGAGGCAGAGAGGGAATCTTGTTAAGTTTTTCCTGGCTGCCTCTATGCTCAGAAGTAAACCTAAACTTACGAACATTTTCCTAAACCCCACCCTTCCTAAGTCTCTGAAAGCTTGGTAAGAAGGGATGTGACTATATATGCATTTTATTTTATTTTATTTTTTAACTTTTTTTTCAACGTTTTATTTATTTTTGGGACAGAGAGAGACAGAGCATGAACGGGGGAGGGGCAGAGAGAGAGGGAGACACAGAATCGGAAACAGGCTCCAGGCTCTGAGCCATCAGCCCAGAGCCTGACGCGGGGCTCGAACTCACGGACTGCGAGATCGTGACCTGGCTGAAGTCGGACGCTTAACCGACTGCGCCACCCAGGCGCCCCTATATATGCATTTTAAAAAATAATTTCCAGCAATCTTTTATGTCTCTCTACTTGTTCTCACTGCTCTTCTGCAAAGCTGCTCCTTCTGGTCCTGGCAATTTGACCCCAGCAAACATTTCTTAGAGAAAACACACACGTGCATATTCCTCTTAAAATTTAGTGGAAAAATTGTATTGTGGGAAGAAAGGATAACTGAGAAAGTTTCATCCCTGGTTTCCCAAATATTCTGCCTTATTGGCCCCACAGGTCTCCTCACATTGTTAGAGCAAAAGTTCTGAGTCTTTTTTATTTGTAAAATATAATTACTATCCTTAGAGGTATATAAAAATCCTTTATAAACCCAAGTACTGGCCTGGTTCAGAGTGTTATTAATCAGAGAAAACTGCACCTTATCTTCTTTTCCCAAGTATGAAGGACAGGACAAGACAAGATGGCGCTGCCTTATAAGTGACCTGTATTTGCTTCCTAACTTAGTGACTCTCCTACTGTTTCAGATTCCATGTTTGATGGGGTGACGGACAAACCAATTCTAGACTGCTGCGCCTGTGGAACCGCCAAGTACAGACTCACATTTTATGGGAACTGGTCCGAGAAGACGCACCCAAAGGATTACCCTCGTGAGTAGAGTAGCTACTTTATGGATTGGGGGAAGGTGTGTGGTGTAGTTCTGTCTGGCTGTGGGATACACCAGCCAAAGTGTGTCAGGTCTGCTCGCTTTTACCAACTGACTCATGAAATGCACATTCCCACAAAGTGAATTCATTGAGGCTAGCCGATAATACTGTTATGCTTTTTGCTTCTTTGCATAGTGTTGTTCTGATCTGTGATTTAAAAAAATATTCCTAAGGTCATGCTGCTTATCTTCAGGTCAAGCATTTGGTAACATCAGTCCCTGCAAAGTGGCTTTCTCCACAAATTATACAATAGATCTATATGTGCTGGGAATAGCTGGCAAAAGGGACCTGCTCTTGACTCCACAGATCAAGGTCAACAAACGTTCGGCATCCTCAAACATAATGGTGGTCTATCTGCACACCCTTTCTCTACTGATTCCAGATACCACCCTAGAATCCCTCATGCCACCATGCTCCAGAGAGCCAAAAGCAATCCATGAGAGTTGTCAGGAGGCCCCAAACTTGCCATTTTGGGGTAGATCCTTAAGCAGGACCCTACCAACTCCCTTTTCTCTTGTCATTGTCTCAACAAATGCCTAGCATGTGCCAGGCACTGTGCTAAGCTCTAGCGATATTCTGGTGAACTAAAAGAGACATGACCCACATTCTTGTGCAACTCAGAGATTAGTGGGGAGACAGACACTAATCGAATAATCACACACAAAACTGTGAAAACTCTAACAACGAATAGTGGACCTACTGTGTGCCGAGCACTGTTACATATGTCACGTCATTTAACCCTCAGAATAACCTGTTTTTGTGGATGAGCTCACTGGATATCAGAGAGATGTCATGACTTGCCCACAATCAGCTGTAAGTTAGTAGCGGACCCAAAATTCGAAAAGGGGTTGTTGGCCTCCTTGTCCTGCCTCTCAATTGGACTCTGTCTTTAAGACCCAGTGACGCTCATTCTCGCCAACTGTGGGTGGTAGGATGTTGGTGTGGCTCAGTGGGTGGCACTGAGCATGATTTTTCTGTTCATTGTCTGTTTTATTGTTCATTTCGCTCTGGAGTTGCCACAGCTGGGCAAAATGAGTGAGACTGGAAGAAAGAGATTCAAAGGAGGGACTGAAGTCAGCCCCTAAAGACGGGGAGCAAAGGGTCTGCGGTTGGGACTTAAGTAGACCTGCTCCAGACCAGAGCCTCCGTGCTCCCCAAGCAGCCCACCCAGCGGGTACTTGGCAGATCAAAAGACCTATTGTTTAACTTTACCCGCATGTAATCAGGACTTGGGATCTTAGAAGCTCCTCACTAGTTTCTTCTTCTCACTCTGGGATACAGCTTGATCTGCTTCAGCTGGTGTGGGAGACCTGCGTGAACAAAGTTGGAATCTGCCTGGCGGGGAAGAAACCACTTGGAACAAATATGAAGGATAAAAATTTCCTCCAGTGCCAGCCCAGAGGAAATAAAATGTTAAGGGCCCATCACTTATCTTTCGTAATCCTAAGGAGCTTCTTGTTCTTTTCTAGTCTGATGCTGTTATTTCCCAGAATTCAAACAAAAAAAAAACAAATACAAAAAAAAAAAAAAAAAAAAAAAGGCACAGACCATTGTTTGTGGGTCTTCGGGCCAAATCAAGTACAAATCTATATCAGGTTTCAGTGAAGTTGTTGGGAGTTTCTTAATAAATAAAGCAGACATGTGTTCTAGATCCCTCAGGATTGTTCCAGTGTCACATGTCAGCGTGTCTTAATTTTTGGTTGGAAAAATTTCGTCACTATGTACAGAAGAGTGTGATCACATCAGACTGTGATTATTTCTTCAGGAGTCTTCTCCATCACAGAGAGAAGTCTTTCAGGAATAAAACCATGACATTCTCGTCTTCCATTTAGTGCCTTGGGAGTGGCTTCCCAAGTACTGTGTGCTGATTGCTGAACTCAGTAGCATCCACTATGACTTGGGAGGCAGGTTTCTAGCCCACATCTAGTCACTATGGCCAACACTGATGAGGAATTGTAGGCCAGACCTTCCTTGGAGGGACAGGATGGACTTGTATACTCAGAGGATTGGAGCCAATCGAAAGGGCACAGAGAGGGTCTAATAAGGACTTTGAAAATTCAATGCTGGCAAAGTGATTTCTACTAATCTTAGGTAACAGATGATTTCCCTTTGGCTGCTCCAGGGAAGATTTTTGTCTTGATTAATCCACCCTTGCCATTAAGCCCAATTAAGCCATGGTGCTTCCCAACAATAGTAGAAACTGATAGTTATCAAGTCTCCCTTCTCTTTATTAATTACTTATCCAAAATACCCCTTTCTCCACAATGATCTCAGAGCAGCAGTTCCCAAGCTTTTTCATTTCAAGATGCTTTTTACATGCTTAAAAATTATTGAGAACTTCAATATCCTTTTGCTTATATGGGTATTTTGCAATATTCACCAAATCAAAAATTAAAACAAGTTTAAAAATATTACTTATTAATGAATTTAAAACATAACATATAATGAATTACCAATAATAAACCCATTACGTGTTAACATATTTCATGAAAATTGCTATATTATCTAAAACAAAAGAAATTTAGCGAAAGAGCATCATTGTTTCACATTTTTGCAAATCTCTTTAATATCTTGCTTAATTCGAAGACACCTAGAGTGTCATATCTGCCTCTGCATTCTCCCTGTTATGGTATTTTCTTGGTTGAAGTATATGAGGAAAATTCTATCTCACCCAAATATGTAACTGGAAAAGGGAAGAATATTTTAATAACTTTTTCATTAATTACAGATAATCTTCTTTGATACTACACCAAAACTCTACAAATGGTAGTTTCTTTTTTTTTTAATCTTTATTTATTTTTGAAAGAGAGAGAACACAAGCAGGAGGGGCAGAGAGAGAGAGGGGCGGGGACAGAAGATCCAGAAGCGGGTTCCGTGTTGACAGCATAGAGTCCAACGCGGGGCTCAAATTCATGAAGCACAAGATCGTGTCCTGAGCTGAAGTCTGACACTTAACTGACTGAGCCCCACAGGCCTCCAACACTCCTCCTTTCTTAAAGGATAATTACAGTGTAGAATATGAAAAACTATCAGTGAACTTGTACTCTGTTATATTAAAATACATTGGTTTGCACTTTGGAAGGATCTTTTACAAGCGAATGATTTTGTAACATCATACGTTGGTCATTTAAAAAACCTTGGCTTACTGAGTTATGCCGATGGTCCAGATGTTGAGATATTGCACTGTACAATCTCAAAAATCGCATTCATTAATATCACTTTCAGAAAAGTGCTGAAGTATTGGAAAGCTATCAAATTCATAGTAACAGACACAAGTTTTCCAAAATTCTAAGGTTTGCTTGAAAGTTCAAATTTTATCGTTGGCAACAGATACTGTCAGTTGTTTTCCTTGAAATGGCAGGCTCTCTTCATTTTTGAGAACACGTCTGCCACATTCTCCAGTCTGAATAACCATAATTTGTCTGTCACTTGTTCTTTCTTTTTTTTTATTAAAAATTTTTTAATGTTTATTTATTCTTGAGAGAGAGAGAGAGAGAGAGAGAGACAGAGTGTGAGCAAAGGAAGGGCAGAGAGAGAGGGAGACACACAATCTGAAGCAGGCTCCAGGCTCTGAGCTGTCAGCACAGAGCCCGATGCGGGGTTCGAACTCACGGACCACGAGATCATGACCTGGGCCAAAGTCGGACGCCTAACCGACTGAGCCACCCAGGCACCCCTGTCATTTGTTCTTTCAAGTAAAAGTGATGTTTAGGAAAATAAACGTGTCCAGTGACCTCCAGAAATGCAGAAGAGCATTTATTTACACAGGACAATCACAGCACCTGGGTATCTATGCAAGTGCTTTATGCACTGTTTCTCATTTAGTCACATGGAATAGGAAAACAATGTGTACTCAGAAGGTACAGAGGTTTCATAAAATTAATAATTTGTAGCGTTTCATCTAAAACATTCTTCAGTGAAGCTGGCTCTTTAAACGGTTTGCTGCGGGTCCTGGCATTGAGGAGCACACTGCTGACAGGTCGAGGCCACTTCTTTGATTGGCACTAAGTGACAGCAGTTTCGTTCAGCACCACTTTTGCACCATCAGGGTGAATGTCAACATGTTGCAAAAGGCAAATGTCTTTGCATTCCTATGAAAAGAGTTTGCACCTCACAGATCCCCTGCAAGGGCCTCAGGGTGCCCAGAGGCCTGGAGGCCACACTTTGAGAGCCTCCACAATAGGGTAACAGAGCAACCTAGGGTGTCTGACCTTCAGTTTGGGGTAACTTGCCCTTGAGAATTCTCATCAGGCTCTACAAGAGGATTGGGCAATGCCCTTGTGTTTTGTACCATCTTCTCAACCACTATACAAGATGGTTTGTTCCAAATGCTGTTTCTGGGGTTCCACTTCTTAGAGAACCAAGTACTCTGCATTCATGACACCCCACCCCACCCCGGGAGAGGCTAGGTGAGGTGAAATAAGGAAGGGCAAGGGGATGGACGGCCCCCGTGACTTCCGACATTCCCTCTCTATTGCGATGCCATAAATCTCTGCTGGCCATCTGGAAATGGCAAAATCCTTTTAAAATACCCCCAACTGGGTAGTACCTAGAAATCCATTTTAAGGCTGAATCATGCAAGTTTTACCTCCTAATTTTATGAGTGGAAGAAAAAAAAAAAAAAAAAAAAACCCGAAGCACAAAGTTAAGGGCTCAGATCACATAGCCAGAGAGTTTCAGAAACAAAATCAAAGCTCAGATCTCCTGATTCCCTTTTGCCTCTTCTAGGGGCTGTTGCAAGGCTGTCTTCTCTCCTCTGCAGTGAAATTCAATGCCTTATACACAAAGCATCTTTTAAGCATCTGCTGTACTAACGTGGACTCAACGGATACCAAATTCCAAACAGCTTTGCCCTACTGTACAAAGACCTACTCTGTAGAGATCCTAACTGAGAAGTCAGAAACAGAAGGTCTGGATTCACTGACCCTGGACGGAGTTCCAGAACCCTGGAGTGTTGGGAGAAGTGCAAGCCCCACCCACCCCCTAGCCTACCAATGTCTGTCGTCAGCAGTGCCCAGAAGCTTTCCAGGAGGTTGTGTCTTTTATAGGAACATGGTGACCGGACAGGGTAACCTCAGGGATGTCCAAAGGGGTTGGAGCCATGTTCATTCTTGGCCAGGGCATCGAGAGGCGCCTAACAGATGCTGATTCTCTTTGCTCCCTTGCTCTAAACACAGCTCCTAGGTTCTTTGACAAATGCCTCCACCCTGTAGAGACTCTGTAATGTCCCTTGACAATGTAAACAGCATAACTTCCCCCATTTTTTTTTTTTTAACGTTTATTTATTTTTGGGACAGAGAGAGACAGAGCATGAACGGGGGAGGGGCAGAGAGAGAGGGAGACACAGAATCGGAAACAGGCTCCAGGCTCTGAGCCATCAGCCCAGAGCCTGATGCGGGGCTCGAACTCACGGACCGCGAGATCGTGACCTGGCTGAAGTCGGACGCTTAACCGACTGCGCCACCCAGGCGCCCCAACTTCCCCCATTTTTGATATGGTATCGGTTTTAACACTGCTTAACAAATATGTATTGATGAAAAGAACATTTTTTCCAGGAGCCAATTAATTTTTTTTTCATTTAACGACACATTGCCTAAAATATGAACTTGGCCACTGGGAAATATACTCTACAGAATCAAAGTTAATTTCACAATGAAACTCAGCCATATTTTCCATTGGGTCATGTTACTTAAAAATTCTTAGTTATTAAATCTAATCACATCAAAGAACACCACTCCAACCCTTGGCAACTCCTCTCATTTCTTCCTATGTTCATCCACATACAGGGTTTCACATTTGGAAACATTGCATCCTACTTTGTGCATTTGGTTTGGTTTCCATAGTTCTAATTCGTTACATCAGCTTGCTCTAAACCACTTATCTAACTTCATTTTACTGAACATCTAGGTGATGTCAGGATTTTTTGCTAACATAGAAAGCACTACAATAAAAAAGAAAGAAAGAAAAAAAGAAAAAATGTAGTAAAGTCTTCTTCCACCCTTTCTCCTTTCTTTGAATCATTTCCTTGAAATAATTTCCCAAGAGTAAGACTACCAGATCAAAGGATATGGACTTTTTTTGACTCTTGAGACATTTTGCTGGATTCTTCTCCAAAACATTTGTATCAGTTCACCATGTAACCAATAGTGAGTAAATATATCTCTTTCTCCCCGGCCTCCTCGGCATTTAACTAAACATTTTCTGTTTGGGTTTTGCCAATTAATGGTTATAACAAATTAATCTTATTATCTTAAATTGGCATTGGTTTAATTAATAACATACTGGAATCTTTCTTCATGCCTATTGTATTTGCCTTTAAAACCACTAGGGCATTGACAGGAATCAAGTCTGATTTTGCTCATTATCTCTCCAGGACCTAGCTCATTGTCTGGCACACTGAAAGCCTCTAAAGAAGAAGGAAGGAAGGAAGGAAGGAAGGAAGGAAGGAAGGAAGGAAGGAAGGAAGGAAGGAAGGAAAGAAGGAAGGAAGGAAGGAAGGAAGGAAGGAAGGAAGGAAGGAAGGAAGGGAGGAAGGAAGGAAGGAGAAAAGGAAGGGGAAGCAGTTATGAGCAAGGAAGAGAGTGGAGGGAGATGAACAATGAGAAGGCACTGAAGAGGCTGGGGCAGGAGAGAGAGGACCCTATGTGGCTGCTAAGTGGGGAGCAGATTAAATGGTGCTGGTGGCTTTTGGGAAGGTGGATTAGGAGGATATTACAGTGATGGTGCTAGCTCAGACTAAGGCAGCAGACATGTGATAGAATGAATGAATGGACTTGAGATATCTTTTAGAGGTAGATTCTGTCGTGGATTCAATGTGGAGGAGTGACAGAGGAAAACATCAAAACTGATGAGCCAGGTTTCTGGCTTGGAAGTAGAAGTACTCTTTCTTCTTAAAATATTCTTCAGTGTTATTGTCTATTTTTATAAGTGATTGTGAAATCATTTTATCAAATTCTGTAAAGGATTCTGTCAGAATTTTAAATGGGATTGCATTGAATCCCTAAATTACTTTTGGAAGAATTGTTAGCTGTGTAATATTGAGCTTGCTCAGTTTCTTCCCATTTATGAATAAGACGATTTGTGGGTTTCCACGGCTCAGTGTCTAGAACGGTGATGAGTCATAGGTGGACCATAGGTCTCCTCTAGATCTAACTTCAGAAGCAAAATGAAACATTTAACAAATAATCCCACTCCTTCCTACCATCACAGGGAAATCCCTCTCTAAGCCCATCAGCACCCCCCAGTGGAGCGACCACCAGGCTGAGTATGAATAGAGTACGTCACCAGGAATTAGAATTTGGTACCAAGTACACGTGTAACGATACACAGTTTCAGTGAACGATGGGGCAAAAGAGAAAGGAATAAATAGCTTCTTTCCGCCTTTTTCTCCTCTCTTCCCTCCATCTGTCTGGGAAGTCTTACTGCAACAACTCGCTGTTTTCTGCACTGGGAATAGGGAAGGAAAGTCAGTTAGTCTGGTCTTCCAGCTAAACGTGGCAGGTTGAATGCAAACATTAATTTATGATCTTTCCTTAGATTCCGTAAAGATAGCACTAGGTGAATAAAAAATAAATAAACTCACAAAGACAAGAAAAGAGGAAAGCCATACAAGAGATACTGCCAAAATCTGGGAAGCTGGACTAGTGGCAACCGTCAGCAGAGCAAAGAAGGATGGAGCCAATACCCCCAGAGAGGGCGACACATAAGAACCAAGACAACTAATTGCACGGAACACAGGAATAGCCTCAGGAGCCAAGTGTTCAGCACAATGAACGGGAAGCATAACATCGTGAAATATTAGAATAATGGGAATAGGAACAACCCTAAATGCATCCAGAAAAACAGACAACAAGCAAAGAATCGGGCCTCTTTAGAACAACACAAAAGCTATAAAACGATGGGGTGATGCCACATTTCAGACTTAATGGTTATAAATTCTGAGGGGGGCTCAGCCTGGAGACCAGGCTAAGACAGAGCAGCTTCTATCTCCATGTGCTGGTTGGGTTTCTTTCTGGATCACTTTTTCATCAAAGTTTCTTTATTTTGGTAAGAGAGTAGGTAATAGAATATTTCTGCTTTTGTATTTACAGAATTTGTTCTGTTTGTTTTTTTCATGGCCTCATATATGTTTACTTGAGAAAGACTTTTTTCTTATTCCATCTTATTCCGTCTTATGGCATCTTATTCCAACGTGCCGAAGGATATGTTATTTATTTCATGGCACGTGAGCGTCCTTGGTCCATTCAAGGCCCCTCTGGCTTTATTTGTTTTTGTTACATTCCATTTACCCCACATATGATTACTGTCATAATAGAATCTTTCTGCCATCTTATTTTATATTTCCTGATTATAATTTCTTTTTGTTTCTTCATTTAACCACTTCTTTCCATTGCCTGCATTAGGTTTTCTTCTGCTGGTTTAAACATTATTTGATTCATTTTGTTTTTGTTGTGCTTGTGGTGGTCGCCTTTAATTTAAAACACATACTTATGCTGATTTATCTGCATTGATTTCATAAACATTTCAATATTTGTCTTCCCCTGAACAAAACAAGAATGCTGGCATGCTCTCAGATTCCTTTGGTCTCTACCGTCCCTCTCTACCCAAGCACACATTCATATTGATTATTTTCTAGGATGGCTTTTGATCTCTCCTTTATTTCCATGTCTCTGGTAGTCCCAGTCTCTGTGTTTCTGAAGTTTCCCAGTGTTGAGGTCAGAGGAGTGTGGAGTGGGTACTTAGTTCCCCGTCTCATCAGGAAACAGCAAGAAACTTGCAGGGGGTTTTGTTTACAGTTTTCAATCCATTTAATTCTTGGCAATATCTGTGCTTCCTGCTATATTATGGTAAGTTTAATTATGTTTTTTCAGGCTTACTACTTTATCATTTCTTCTTAATTGTTCATATTCTGATAATGGGGTCTTAACACCTTGATCTAAAA
This sequence comes from Puma concolor, assembly GCF_028749965.1. Lineage (NCBI taxonomy): Eukaryota > Metazoa > Chordata > Mammalia > Carnivora > Felidae > Puma > Puma concolor. The sequence goes on along the minus strand of NC_141676.1, from coordinate 45,529,071 downwards.
TTGTATACTTATCATTTCTCCTTGATTTTTAACAGATTGTTTTCTATTTTTGCTGTGTCTTTGGAACCTGTAGACATAATGGTCATTATATCCTCATTATTAGCTTTGACTTTCAACATTGCATAATTAATGTAATTAGCTGGCTTTAATAACTTTTGCCTTAAATTCAGTCGTGCCTGAAACCCCACCTGCTTTTCCTTCACTTTAATTAATTTATCTTTTCAGTGTTTTTTAAATTTTTTTCTTATTTTTAGACTTTCTAAGCCTTGTAAGGATTTTCCAGTAAATTATTGTATTTATCCAAAAATGCTTTCGCATTTTTCTTTTTTTTTTTTTTTTTTTTTTTGGTTTTGGGATTTTTTGGGTTTTTGTTTTTGTTTTTGTTTTGGCCAGGGTGCTCCATTCCTCAGATCTGTCTTCTTTTGTATCTTTTCCTGTCTGTCTCTGTGCTCTGAATGTTTCCTCCTAGTGCATTTTTCTGTTTAGTTCCCTATAGCACCCCGTTGCCCGCTGTACCTGTGTTATCATTGTTTGCTCCTTCACACTCCTTCCTCCCACAATGAGCTCTCCTGAAATAGGTGTATTTAAAAAACAGATTGCAACTATTCTCTGACTTCTGCGTTTATTCTCATTTCATTCCACAGTTTACTGCTTCCACGGCCCCACCCCCACCTCACCCTGCACCCAGGTTCTTAATTCAGAGTTCTGCTCTCATACAGCCAAACATTTTTAATAGTTTAAAATCATTTCTCCCCCTTTTACTCCTCTTTCCTTGAGTGATGATTATGACTGCTATTTCTGAAACCTTTGCCTCAGACTATTTTATTGGCATTTAAATGGGACTTGAAATTGGAAGGTTCCGGCCTCTCGCGCTGTCTCCCTCCTGGAAGTCCACAGACTATTTCTTGAGCATACCCTTTCCTAAATAAGACATGCCTGCACTGGATTGACCATAGACTATTATATTTTATATACAGTATTACTGTCCTTGTGTCTATCAAGGTAAAGTCTCATTACCAACGATAGAGGTAAATTAATTTATTGATAACTTACTTGCCATTTACTCCTGCTGGTTGGCGGTTCAAAGAGCATATGGCTCCTGCGTCTCATTCATGAAGCTTAAACGGCCACCTGTTTGGAACTGATTTGAGGAGGAAGAAAGATTGGATTCATTGGCAAGTCATGGATCAGTTATTATGTAAGCTCTAATGCCGCCAGTTCCCCTGGCAAAATGGATGTGATTAACATTTAAGTATGACACCAACCCATGCATTTTTCATGTAGGATTTCCTTCAAACCTCTTTGCCGATACCCGTTTGGTGATTCCAAGAAATGCCTACTTTAACAATAAAGACTTCATTTTCCCTTTGCATGAAGATACTCTAAACTCTGAAAAGCTTTATGAAATTATAGGAGAGGGAATATACAAAGTCCATTAACCAACAGCATTGTGTGTGGTTACCCAGGAATTTGCACACAAAACTCTGCTACAGCTAATGGCGTTTATGTGCCTTAAGTTTTCCAAACAACAGAGCTGAAAAATAGACCCTCAAGAATTGCTTTATGCCAAGAAAGGGCAACTATTTATAATCACGAGTGGGGCTCTTTGCAAAGGTCTGTGCCAGGCACTACAGTCCTGGCAAACCTCCCTCCCAATTTGCAAGAACTCTGCTGTTTGGGGCTGGAAGTAAAGCATGAGTACAAAGAAATCCTTGCAGCTTTTTCCTAGCCTTGGTGAAATTCAGAGCGAAAGAACAAACATATAACAGGACAAAGGATATAGGAAATCACAGCACAAGCAGCCCGGCCTTATTTTTAGTAAAAAGGATTAGTAAGGGCCACCCTGCAGTAAAGCGGATTGCCTGTGATCAGGGAGTAGGATGGTTGTAATCTCTTTACTGTACCGCTGAGTTGATTGATTAAATTAAAAGTTGTGAGTCAAATGCCCCCAGAACCTCTTGGAGTCCTTCGGTCTCTGTATATTCATGTGATCCTAATGACCTTCCATTGGAAGGGAAAAGTGTGCGCTACCTGTAGGGAACACATGAAGAAAGGCTGGAGAGGAAGCTAACCCTTTTCACCACCGCCAGCAAGAGTTTAATTAAACTCTCTCGAACATAATAAGCTTGGTTCAATTTAAGAGCAACGTGTGCCATGTTTGCTTGCACATGGAGCTTCCCAGGGTCTTGCAGCTCAAGTGGAAAGAACAATGCGAAGCAGAAGGCTTTCTCTTCACATCTGGCTCCTCGAAATGGGGCTAAGAGGCTTTCTGGAGGCTTTTGCTGACTGGGACAGTTAGTGTTTACAGATGTGAGTAGCTTTCAGTCATTGAATGCAAATTGCATTTGCTTTGTTGCGCACACCCTGGGAAAACCAAGAGGAAGAAGAGGAATAATGTTCCTTTATCCGCCCACCCACATTGAGATTCAGGGCACAGTCTTTTCAGGTTTATTGGGTCCCTAAGCAACCTTTGAAGAGAGCTGTAGATCTGTCCGCTTGTCCCTACTGCAGCGGACATGGATTCATTTGGCTTTGCTTTTCAAGGCTCTGGTTCCATCTTTGGTCCATTGACTGAACTTTTAGGTAAACGTTTCTTGCTTGCAGACCTGAGTGGTTGGTTACCCAGCTCCTGGGCTAATTCTGCCTTCCTCTTACACTTTGTATTCGGAAGGTGAGCTCATCAGAAAAAAAAAAAAAAAACAAACAGTTAAAGAGGGCTAGTTTTCATCGTGAAGGCTAAAAGCCAGAAAAATAAGCTAACGCAGGAGGTGGGAGAGAGCAGTTTCCTCCTGCAACAGGGAATCTCAGCACCAAATATCAGAACACTGTGAGAGCTGAAAGAGCGTTTCTGTGGTGAGAAACACTGTTAAGTCAGGTTTCTCTTGCCCCAAAGACTGGCCAGTGGTCGGTGCTCCGCTAAACAGCAACATATACCGCGTACAGTGTGAACCATCATGGACCTGGAAGTCAGATCCCACTAGGGGTCTTGAATCTGACATTCACTTACAGGACCGTATGAAAATTGCTTAACCTCTCTGTGCCTCAGTTTGCTCGTTTGTAAAGCAGGGATGATCAAAGCACCTACCTCATGAAGCTGTTTTGAAAATGGGCCAGGATTCAAAGCTAAGTTCCTCTCTATTCATATGGAATAAATTCACCTAGGACCTTGGAAAAGACACCAACTAACCTTTTGAGCTCCCATTTTATGTAGTAAAACCAAAATCTACATCACTGGATTCTTGTAGGGGTAGATGAGTTAATATTCTAAAAACCCTTTAAAAAGGCTTGGCATCTAGTGAAAGCTCACAAAGTATTAGTCATGATTATTTTTAAATGAGATAACTCATAGATGGGTTTTTTGCTTAGTACCAGATACACAGCAAGTTCTGTGTTAACCTGGCCAAAATGTGCTTATTTCTGAACTTGTCATTATTCTCACCCACATTTCTGAACCTTAAAATAAGGACTTAGCTCTGATCTCACCTTGAAATCTTGGACATATCCTCTCATCTGATTGGCTACCCTCACCTGGTGAGAACTTCTGAAGTTTCCACCTGGCCTCTAAATTCTCTCCATGTCTTAGATGGAGAGAGGGCTGGGTTCAAGGTTCATTTTATCCCTAACTTAAATACTGACAAAGATGAATAGCCCCAAATTTAAAATTCAAAGATACTTGGAGCACCTGGGTGGCTCAGTCGGTTAAGTGTCCGACTTTGGCTCAGGTCATGATCTGGTGGTTTGTGAGTTCAAGCCCCACATCTGGTTCTGTGCTGACGGCTCGGAGCCTGGAGCCTGTTTTGGATTCAGTGTCTCCCTCTCTCTCTCTCTGCTCCTCCCCCGCTCACACTCTGTCTCTCTCAAAAATAAATAAACATTAAAATTCAAAGATACTTTACAAAAGAACTCCTACTGCAGATAGCCCAACCAACAGTGAGGAAATAGAGTTTGCATTTGTGACACTTTTCCCTCTCAGCAAGGAACTCAATAACAAATACAACATACATTTCACAATCAGCCAGGCAAACACATGGAACTAGTCAGCTAATCTTGATTACAAGTTAGTATTTACTGACTTGTGTTTTTGTAAATAAGCTAAGGGAAGTAAACAGAGTTTGAGATTTATGTGTTCTGTAATTTCTGTTGATCAAGATCAGTTTTACTTGGTTTCTCTTCCCTCTCCTCATCTCCCCCTACAAGCCCACACAAAAAAATTCTTAGGTGGGATTTGCCTCAGAGTATACAAGGCCTGAGCAGCACCTACCTAGACAAGAAGCAAAGCTGGGATGAGATAAGGAAACCACCTAGCTGTTAAGCTCAAAGACTCCTGGGGTCCACAGCATCCCTTGTAATGACATCAAGGAAATGTCACATAGGACACACTCTAAACCCTCTCTAAAGTCTACCTCAGTTCAGTGCATCTTACTTCCTTTAATCCATAAAAGATGGAAAAATCTCTCATATTCTCCTCAATTGGGGGGCATGCAAAGATAATTAGCATCTTCAGCGTACTGTGTATATTAGAAATAACATGGGCCAAACTTCCTATATGATCCTTTCCCTTACCTCCTCTTTCCTGTGTTCTCTTTGCTTTTCCTCACCTTCTACCATAGTTTCATGCTAGACCCCTGGAGAAGAGCATTGGAGTTGGTTGGGACCATCACTGTGTCCCCAGCTCCACCACAGTGTCTGATATAGAGCTAACGCTCAATATGTGTTATTCAGTGGGCTTGCTACAAACATCTTCTCCATTAAAAAAAATAATCGTAACTACTTAAAACAATCACAAGAAGGGGAAACGCGTCTATGCTAAAAATCTTATTAAGGTTACTCAGAATTCATATACACAAAACTCTGCTGGAGCCAACAGCATTTATGTGCTTAAAGTTTTCCAAACAATGAGTGGAAAATATACCCTGAAGAATTGTTTATGCCAAATAAGGCTGACTATTCATGGTCATGACTGAAATTGCTGCGTGTTTTCTGCCAGCCACTGCATTCCTGCCAAATATCCTCCCAATTTGCAAGGATTCTTGGGCTTCACATTGGAAATCAACCAGTAAAATGCCTCTTCAACCCAACTTACATGGGTCTTATTCTTCATCAGTACTTGCTGAGGCACCCTGCGTAGAGCAACACCCTAACTCTTTGCAATGCTTATTTAGGTTGACACAGTGACATGGAATTTCATGGGACCACAGATCATGGAAGCAAGTTAACAGAGTTGTGACGTCAGTTTGGGTTCTGAATGCACAACAGTTGGAAATCGGCTCACGCCACTTCCGTGTCAGGAGCACCAGTTGAGAGGTTGCTTCCATCTGAGGTCAGTCAGATGCTTCCATCAGCCAGAGCAAGAGATCAGCTCCGCATCTTGGTAGCTGGTGGGCCAAAACTTGCAGAAAAAAAAGGGAAAAAAAAGCAAAAAACTGGCAGACCAAGTCTTAGATTTGCTAATCATAGCTCCTAGGGGGTACACGCTTGAAGAATAACCCACAACGAAGAGCGCTTTCGGGCAAACGTGTTCCTCAAAGGTGAGCCTGAGGAAGCCCTGTGTTCAAATTCAGTTGCAGCGCCCCCAGCATTCTGGCACCAGTGATTTTCCTTGTTTGGAAGAATTTTGCAGGAGTTAAGCAACCCATCATTGTCCCACTTCTAACATGGCCGACACGCCTAATGGTAAAGAGTGGTCTCTGGAACCAGAGTAAATCCCTGACACCACCATTTACAGTTCATGAGATGTTAGGCACACCACTTAATTAAGCTCTCTGTGTCTCAGTTTTCTTTTCCATAAAGCGGGAATGATAACAATACTAACTTCACAGGATTCTTGTGAGGAGGAAATGGATTAATATGTGTAAAGAGCTTAGGGGCGCCTGGGTGGCGCAGTCGGTTAAGCGTCCGACTTCAGCCAGGTCACGATCTCGCGGTCCGTGAGTTCGAGCCCCGCATCAGGCTCTGGGCTGATGGCTCAGAGCCTGGAGCCTGTTTCCGATTCTGTGTCTCCCTCTCTCTCTGCTCCTCCCCCGTTCATGCTCTGTCTCTCTCTGTCCCAAAAATAAAAATAAAAACGTTGAAAAAAAAAAAAAATTAAAAAAAAAAAAGAGCTTAGAAGAGTTTGGCATATATTAAGTGTTATATATTTGTTGGCTACTATTGTAAATCATTTCGTGTGATCCAGTTCTCGCCTTGAACTCCGGTTCTCATAAATGGGTCTCAATCTTTAGGCATTCATTGATTCCATAGATATTTAGGGACTGCCTTCCATCTGGCTGACCTTGCCCTTAAGGTGGCCTTGTTCCCCAGTGAGACTCATGTAGGAGCCCTGGTTGCCCCCAGGCCCCCCCTCCCTTGCTCCTATCAATCCTTCCAAGCCCTGGAATTCTGCCTCTTAAGCCAGACCTGCTTGCTGCCCAGTGTCTCTGTTCTCTTCAAATAGTGGGAGCTCCCTGGCCTGCCTGCTCACCTCCACTACCAGTCTCTCTGTCTCATCTTTCAGCTCACTGCCTGGTCTGGTCTTGATGCTTGCTGGCAGCACCCTGGAAATGTGTTCAAGCAATGAATAAATTATTCAATGCTTTATTTCCCTCCAGGGAAGAACTAGGAAGCCAGACCTTATTGAGTCAAAAGAATTCCTGCTGCCCCTTTACTGCAATAATTTAATCTCTAAGAAGTTCAGGAAAAACAAAAGCAAAAAACAAAAAAACAAAAACCTAAGGAAATACCCCTCTAACCATAAACTATCCCTCTTCATCGAGAGAAAACAGACTTTTCCTGCTTAGAATGCCACAAACAGAACTCTTCCATTTCACCAGAGCTCCAGGGAATAATAGGCCACCAGCTGCCACCTTGGGCTGCAGGTTTCGGGAACTTGGAAAGGGGAATTTTCCATCCCGATTATTGCCTTTGCAGTGTTCTCAGCTGCCAGCACATGGTGGTGGGCGTGGGTATGAGCCAACTTTTGTGTTCCTAAATAATAAGGCTGAGATGCTGTCCTCCTTTGCTACAGAACCCTGGCCACCCATCTATCAACCAGCCCTGGCCACCCATCTATCAACCACCTTGCCTACACGCACCTACTATGTGCAGGCCCTTAAAAAAATAAGTCACCTCTTCATGTATTTTTTAAAGCATTGGAAGGAAAGCTGATACTCAAGGCAAAACTAAGAAAATTCTCATACTACCAAAGCGGAAGAGACTTGACCGAGGTCATACACCCCAGGAAGGGTAGATCCAGGATTTAATTATGTGAGCCTGGGTTAAAAGACTAATTCTTCAATAGCGCTAAATTTACTGAGACCTGACCAGCCTAATCTCTTGCCTCTCTGTAGCTTTTTTTTTTTTTTTTTTTTTTTGACTCCACACCCATCTTATATTCTCAGATAGCACCCTGCTCATTGTGACCTCTGGGCCTTTGCACAGGCTGTTTGATGGGTTTGCAACATTCTGGTTCACCCCCACCACCTTCATCTGGGTGACTGCTGCCCACCCCACACTTTTGTTCTCAGCTTAATCCCCATTGCCTTGGAAACACTTTTCTATTTCCCTACTCTGGATTAGCAGCCCTCTTTTTTGCTCCAGCCTTTTGGTTATCCTATCATGCCATCTTCCATGCTGCATTGCAGTTGCCTGTTCACATGTTTCATTGCCCTAATATCCTAAGACAAGGCAAAACCCTTGTCTGGTTTGGCTCAGAACCCCCAGGACCCAGGATTTAGAGCATAACATGTGACCAGTGAGTATTTGTTGAATTAAAAGGAAGCAAGCTCTCTCTCTACCAAGCTGCCTCCCTGACAGGTCAAATCTGAAAATAAAGATACCAGCTTTGCAGTTCCTGGCTAATGGCTCCATGCAGGCTGAGCACCTGACCTGGATCTTTAAAATGTTCTGGGGTAAGCCTTGAGCTCTCACCAATAACTCTTACAAGTTCACAGCTCACCCTTGTCATTGCCCTGTCACCACCCCCATTACATGGGAATTAAATTTTTGATTCCAATACAATGCAGCTCAAGCCTAGGAAAGGCCAGGGTGAGCCTTGAGAGACAGTGAAAGAAAGCTAACATTGCTTCTACCTTCACATCTTCCTTTTTAAAAGTGAACTTTTTAAAAAAATGGTTTTTTTAAGTTTATTTATTTATTTTGAGAGAGGCAGAGACAACGTGAGCAGGAGAGGGGCAGAGAGAGAGGGAGAGAGAGAATCCTAAGCAGTCTCTGTACTGCCAGCATAGAGTCCAATGCAGGGCTTGAACCCACGAAACTGCAAGATCATGACCTGAGCCAAAACCGAGAGTCAGACACTCAACCGACTGAGCCACCCAGGCAGCCCTAAAAGCAAACTTTTAATTGAAGCACACATACATACATACATACATACATACATACATAAAGTGGCTACATCATAAATGTGCAGCTCACAGTTTCCCATTCATTTTAACACATGCATGTTAGCAGCACAAAAATCAGAAAATTACTGGCACTCCAGAAGCCTCCTTTTGTCCAGGCAGTGCTCCCCTACAAAGGGCAGCCGCCATCTTAACTTCTAATACATAGAATTTTACAGCAGGTACTCTTTTGTGTTTGGGTTCTTTTGTTCAACTTTGTAGTTTTGTTCAACTTTATAGTTTATCCATGTAGTTGTGCATAATTTTGGTTTGCTCTTTCTCATAACTGTATAATATTTCATGGCACAAATATACCACATTTCATTTTACCATCCTATTACGGATGAACATTTGGGTAGTTTTCAACATGGGACTATTATGAATAGTGCCATATAAACATTCATGTGCATGTATTCTAGTAAACATATGTATGCATTTCTGTTCTTTACATACTAGGAATGGAATTACTGGGTCATAAGATGTATAGCCCAGCTTTAGTAGTGATTATTAAACAGTTTTCCACAGCAAGAGAAATCTGGTAGTCTACATCCTTGCCAACACTTGATATTGTTGGTCCTTTTCCTGGTATGTGTAGTGGTATCACATTGTGATTTTAGTTTGAATTTCTTTGGTTTTTGCTATTGTGTTGTTATTGGTCATTTGGATAAATCTCAAGTGCCTGTTCAGTCTTTTGACCATTTTTTTCTCTTGAGTTGTCTGCCTTTTTCTTATTGATATATAGCAGTTATTTTTACATTCTAGATAAGAGTCCTTAGTCAATTATGTGTATTCCAAATATCTTCTGTTCTATGATTTGCCTTTTCACTCTTTTAATCTTTTGATGAACAGAGGTTTTAATTTTACCATAATTCAAATGATCTTTTTTTTCTTCATGGTTAGCACTGTTTGTATCTTACTTAAGAAATCTTTGCCTGCCCCAAAGCTATCAAGACTTTGTTCTTTATTCTTTTCTAAAAGTTTTATTGTTTTGCTGAATTGATCTGTAATTGAAATTGTATATGGTATGAGGTAAGAGTCAAGATAGATTTAAAAATTTTTTTCCAGAATCCTTTATTGGAATGACCATCCTTTCCCTTCTGCATTAGTGTGACCTTTGTCATATATCAAGTGACTATATATCTGTGGGTCTATTTCCGGACTCTGTATTCTGTCATTCTGTTTCATTATTTATTTGTCTATCCTTCACATCTAGAAGCGTTAGTTCTCTAACTTTATTCTTCTTCAGACTATTTTGACTATTCTTAGTCCTTTATATTTCTGCATAAATTTTAAAATCATGATGTCAACTGTTATTTTTAAAAAAAACTCCACTAGTATTTTTATTGAGATTATGTTGAATTTATGGACAAATTGGGGGATATTTGACAACTTTGCATTATTGACTCTTCTAATCAACAAATATGTTCTATCACTTCATTTATTTAGATTTGCTCTCCATTCACTCAGTAATTTTTTTTAAGTTTATTTATTTTGAGAGGGAGAGAGAGAGAGAGTACAAGCAGTGGAGGGTCAGAAAGAGAGGAAGAGAGAGAGACTCCCAGCAGCAGAGCCCAATGCAGGGCTCAGTCTCACAAACCATGAGATCATGACCTGAGCCAAAGTCAAGGGTCCAGTGTTCAACTGACTTAGCCACCCAGGTGCCCCACTCAATAATGTTTTGTAGATTTCTTTTTTTTTATTTTTGTCTTTTAAAATTCTTTTATTTTTCTAATTTACAATAGTTAACATTATTTTTAGAAATTTCAAATGATATACAAGTGTCTGAAATAAAATATAAGTGTCTCTTTGTCCCCTGCTCTAGTAACTCCTCAAGGATTGTTATTGGTTTTTTTTATTTTTCAATTAGTTAATCTATTTATTGTTTAATTTACATCCACATTAGTTAGCATAAGTGTAACAATGATTTCAGGAGTAGATTCTTAATGCCCCTTACCCATTTAGCCCACTCCCCCTCCTAAAACCCCTCCAGCAACCCTCTGTTTGTTCTCTATATTTAAGAGTCTCTTATGTTTTGTCCCCTTCCCTGTTTTTATATTATTTTTGCTTCCCTTCCCTTATGTTCATCTGTTTAGTATTTTAAATTCCTCATATGAGTGAAGTCATATGATATTTGTCTTTCTCTGACTAATTTCACTTAGCATAATACCCTCCAGTTCCATCCACATAGTTACAAATGGCAAGATTTCATTCTTTTTGATTGCCGAGTAATACTCCATTGTATATTTATACCACATCTTCTTTATCCATTCATCCATCGATGGACATTTGGGCTCTTTCCATACTTTGGCTATTGTCGATAGTGCTGCTATAAACATGGGGGTGCATGTACCCCTTCAAAAAAGCATACCTGTATCCCTCGGGTAAATACCTAGTAGTGCAATTGCTGGCTCATAGGGTAGTTCTATTATTAATTTTTTAGGAACCTCCATCCTGTTTTCCAGAGTGGCCGCACCAGTTTGCATTCCCCCCAGCATTACAAAAGAGATCCTTTTTCTCTGCATCCTTGCCAACATCTGTTGTTGCCTGAGTTGTTCATTTTAGCCATTCTGACAGGTGTAAGGTGGTATCTCATTGTGGTTTTGATTTGTATTTCCCTGATGATGAGTGATGCTGAGCATTTTTTCATGTGTCTGTTGGCCATCTGGATGTCTTCTTTGGAGAAGTGTCTCTGCATGTCTTTTGCTCATTTCTTCACTGGATTAATATTTTGGGTGTTGAGTTTGTTAAATTCTTTATAGATTTTGGATACTAACCCTTTATCTGATATGTCATTTGCAAATATCTTCTCCCATTCCTTCGGTTGTCTTTTAGTTTTGCTGATTGTCCTTCACTGTGCAGAAGCTTTTTTTATTTTGATCAGGTCCCAATAGTTTATTTTTTGCTTTTGTTTCCCTTGCCTCTGGAGACATGTTGAGTAAGAAGTTGCTGTGGCCGAGGTCAAAGAGGTTTTTGCTTGCTTTCTCCACTAGGATTTTGATGGCTTCCTGTCTTATGTTTAGGTCTTTCATCCATTTTGAGTTTATTTTTGTGTATGGTGTAAGAAAGTGGTCCAGGTTCATTCTTTTGCATGTCGCTGTCCAGTTTTCCCAGCACCATTTGCTGAAGAGACTTTTTTCCACTGGATAGTCTTTCCTGCTTTGTCAAAGATTAGTTGGCCATACATTTATGGGTCCATTTCTGGGTTCTTTATTCTGTTCCATTGATCTGAGTGTCTGTTTTTGTGCCAGTACCATACTGTCATGATGATTACAGCTTTGTTAATATGTCTTGAAGTCTAGGATTGTGATGCCTCCAGCTTCGGTTTTCTTTTTCAAGATAGCTTTGGCTTTTCAGAGTCCTTTCTGGTTCCATACAAATTTTAGGATAGCTTGTTCTAGCTCTGTGAAGAATGCTGGTGTTATTTTGATAGGGATTGCTGTTTTGTAGATTTCTATGGAGAAGAGGTCTTGTTCATTTTTCACTGGATTTATTCTTAGATACTATATATTTTATACTATTGCAAGTGACAGCTTTTTAAATTTTCAACTTTTGTCGCTGGTATATAGAAATGACATTGATTCTTGCATATTGACTTCTTATTCAGAGATCTTGCTAAATGCACTTTTTAATTCTATTAGTTTATGTACAGATTATTTTGGAATTTTTACTTTGGAATTTTTATTTTGGAATATTATACTATTATATCTTCTACCAACAATTCCCTTCTTATCATTATGCCTTCTATTTCTCTTTATTGCCTTATTTCATGGTTAGAACCTGGTGATAGTGGGCATTCTTGCCTTGATTCCAGTCTTGTGGGGAAAGCTTTATTTATTTGGGGGGACAGCTTTTTAATATCTCATTTTTAAGTATGATTTTTGCCTTAGCTCTTTTGTAGATTTCTTTTTTTATCAGGTAAGAAAGTTCTTTTCTATTCTTAGTTTGCTGAGTGTTTTTTTTTTTTATCACAAATGGATATTGAATGCAATCAAATGATTGTTCTGTATCTATGAAGATATACATATAGTTTTTCTTTTTTTCTGTTAATGTGATGAATTATAGTGATTGAATTTTGAATGCTATACCACCGTTGTATTCCTGGAATAAACTCTACATGTTTGTGATATACTATAATGGGATATAGCATCTGTTAATATTTTGTTTGAAGTTTCTACATCTATGCTCACGAACGAGACTGGAGTTCTGTCTACACTTTTCCCTTCAATTTTGAGGTGGAATTTTTTACCCCAGCCTGACCCCCCTTTTTATCCTATATATAGACTTGATTCAATAGGCTTTGCTTCTATTATTAGCTTAACAAACTTTCCCCTGGGACTTCTATCTTCTCTCTCACTGACAATGCAAAAAGCCTTCCTAAAAACAAAGCAATTGTGAGCCAAATCCCAGTTCAACCACTCACTGAGAATGTGTCCAATGACAAGTTACAGATCTTCTCGGAGCCTTTCCTCATCAATGAAATAGGATTGAAACGTAAATTGGATAATAACACACAAAAGCACCTGGTACAAACATACACTGAATAATTCCTATTTCTCACTACCTCTTCTATCTACTACCTAAAAAGTTGGAAACACAGAAGAGTATTGGCTTACTTACTTACTTACTTACTTACTTACTTACTTACTTACAGAGTTTAGGCAACAGTTAAGATTCAAACCTGAAAAATGAACTAATCGGGATGGGAGAAGTCCATTCTTTTTGCTAAACTCTAAAACACAAAGCGGTTATTTACTGCTCCTGCTAAGTTTTTAAATACAAGCTCCTAGATTTTTTAAATTAGATAAACATTGCTAGAATTTATCATCCAAAGTGCTACAGTTCCTTCCCTGAGGCTTCAAACTCAGGTGTTAATGTTGTAGTAAACATTTGGAAGTTGTCCAGAAATATAGCCTCTCTCCCATATATAACAATATTTATGTAGAAAAGTCAGCTGGGAAGGACACTTTTAAATAAAGTTCCTTCTTCTAAAAATATAACTGCAGTGCTATTTGTCAGTGCACAGTAAACATATAACCAGATTCTAGAGTAGCAATGAGGATAGGGGGTTGGTGGTGCCCTGAGATTATGGTTTTTATCTCCAAGATGAGAATCAGATAATGGGCTAGGTTTTAAAGATATCAAATACATCAGGGCCAGAAGTTCAGAAAAATTGGGCTGGGAAGACTGAATTCAAAGAAAGCAGAGATTTATGAACATCAAGAGCAAATACTTTCATTTGTTGCCTGGGGCATTGGACAGGTACCACCCTACTTGTCCCCTGGCATCCCTACCCCAAGAGCCGATTCTGGTGACAGCCATGCATGACATCAGAATGACCTCCTCACTAAACCTGAACTTGGCTGAGGCTGTGAATCCCCGGTGGAGTAGAAAGGGCATAGCCTTAAGTTTGACAGACCTGATCATAATTTCAGCTCTGGCACTTACTAGCAGCTCAGTTCGTTCCCTCATCCATAACATGGGGCTGGTAACCGACCTACCTAGAAGGACCGTTGTGAGAATGGAGGGATGTCAGCTAACGCCTACGAAGTTCCTGTTGCAGGGAAGGTGCTCAGTAAATGGTAGTGGTTGTAATAATGATATCTATAGTGATAACAATGGCAACAATTATGATGACAGCAACAGAATCAACACCCATAGCTTTGGGTGGTGGGGTGTTGAAGGATCATTTTTATTCTATAAAACTATTACTCTGCTTCCAGAAACAGGAAGAGTAGCCCAGCTGGTTCTTGCCTAACATCCAGACTGTAATTTTATGGATCTCTGTGCCCAGACACGTGATCTTAGTTGAACGAGTCATGTCTAATTTCCCCAAAAGCAGAGCCTGAGGAAAGGACTTTGGTGCAGGTAGTTCATATAGAAGGTGAAGGAAGCAGGAGTGAAAGGACTGCGGTAGAATGACAAGGGAGAAGGGAGAAGGAAGAATCAACCAAAGAGTGTATTTCGAAGTCACTGGCATCAGTACACCTCTGAAAAGTGTACAGGATGCCTTCCAGCATTGTCCATGAGCACCCACCCCTCCACAGGCTGGGGATTGTCTCCAGGAGCACTAACTTCCCTGCACTCCAGGCACTTGGTTGCTGGCCAAGTCTTTTCAGAGCTTCAGAGAAGGCCTTGAGGCAGTAAATGGAAAGAAGCACAGTACACTGGAGGTGGACACTCACTGACAGGATGACTGTGTTCTCACACTTGCCACTGCTTATCTGTCAGCCTCCAGAAAATAGAACATGAACCCTGATGATAAGCCTGTGTCAGGGCTCTGCTGCTTGTTTCTGGGAACTTCTGTCTGTACACCTGACTCATTCCGCTGCTATTTTCCTGCCACTTGCTCCACCCACCCAATGGACTTCTGCACCCCCCACCCCCTCAGTGCTGACTGCCACTGGAACCACCACTAAGCTAACCATACTACTTACAAAATTCAGCTGTCCTGTAAGACCTTGCCTTACCCTAATAGACAGATCCTGTGAATGCTCCAGGTTGTTCCCAATCTCTACCTTCCCTGGAGAAATGGGATATCAATATTAAAAGTAACCATTTATTTGGGGTGCCTGGGTGGCTCAGTGGTTGAACCTCCAACTTCAGCTCAGGTCGTGATCTCACAGCTCATGAATTTGAACTCCATGTTAGACTCTGTGCTGACAGATCAGAGCCTAGAGCCTCCTTTGAATTCTGTCTCTGACTCTCTCTGCCCCTCTCCCACTCATATTCTCTCTCTCTCTCTCTCTCTCTTTCTCTCTGTCTCTCTCTCAAAAATAAAATGAATAAACATTAAAAAATTTAAGAATAAGTAACCATTTATTGAATGTTATGTACCAAGACCTGTACTATTTTTATATGGATTTCCTTCTATGATACCTGTAACAAGCCTAGAATGTAGGCACTATTGTTATTTCCACTTTTCCACAGAAAAGGAAACTGAGTCTTAAAAAATTTGGGAAGCTTGTTCAAGGTCACACACTAGTAAATGGTGGAAACAGGAGTCTAATGATGACCTTGAACCAGTAGGATATTCATATTTGAAATAAGGATAAACTGATCCATATAACTGCATGGATGAATGTCAAAACTATGCTAAGTTAAAGAAGCCAGACTCAAAGGGCTACATACTATATGAGTTCATTTATACTATATTCTAAAAAATGCAAAACTGTAGAGACCAGAAACAGATCATAAGTTGCCAAGGGCTGGGGATGGAGGAATGCAGTTGAGTACAAAGGGACACGTGGTGATTTTTGTAGGTAGTAGAAATATTTTGTATTGTGATTGGTTACATGATTGCATGCATTTGTCAAAACTCGCTAAACAATACATTTAAAATGATAATTTTTATTGAATTTAAAAAATCTTTTCTTTTTTTTAATGTTTATTTTTGGGTGACAGAAAGAGAGAGCATGAGCAGGGGAAGGGCAGAGAGAGAGAGAGAAAGAGACACAGAATTCAAAGCACTCTCAGTGTCAGCACAGAACCCAGCAGGGGGCTTGAACCCTCGAGCTGTAGATCATGACCTGAGCCAAAGTCGGACACTTAACTAACTGAGCCACCTGGGTGTCCCTAAAATATACTTTATTTTCTAAAGAGAAATAAAGCAGACAGTAATTTTCTTCTTTCTGGGTGGGGGAGAGGCAGAGAGAGAGGGAGAGAGAGAGAATTCCACACAGCCTCCTTGCTGTCCTCACAGAGCCCAGTATGGGTCTCGAACTCACAAACTGTGAGATCATGACCTGAGCTGAAATCAAGAGCTGACATTTAACTGACTGATCCACCCAGGCCCCCAACAGTAATTTTCTTCTGATTGCCCCAGCAATTGCCCAACTGTGGGAATAGAAGGGAGCAAAAATCAAGGTTTCAGAGGCTTGGTGGAATAAATGAGCTAAGGTGAGAGCTCAGCATCAGGTTGCAAAGATCTGAGGAAAGAGTTCAAGGAGAGGAAATGGAAACAGTCAGCTTAACTTTCCCAAAAAGCCTGGAAGTGTGGGAAAGACAAAAGATAGACTTTGTGGGAAGACAACAGGGACAGAAAAAAAAATTTTTTTCACTCAGAATGAGAAAATTTGAACCTCTTTACTTCAAGGGAGAAGCTCCTCAGTGAAAAAGAGATTAAAGGTGGAGTTTACCCTCTTGCACTGTTGGTGGGAATGCAAATTGGTGCAGTCACTCTGGAAAGCAGTGTGGAGTTTCCTCAGAAAATTAAAAATAGACCTACCCTATGACCCAGCAATAGCACTGCTAGGAATTTATCCAAGGGATACAGGAGTACTGATGCATAGGGGCACTTGTACCCCAATGTTTATAGCAGCACTCTCAACAATAGCCAAATGATGGAAAGAGCCTAAATGTCCATCAACTGATGAATGGATAAAGAAATTGTGGTTTATATACACTATGGAGTACTACAGGGCAATGAGAAAGAACGAAATATGGCCCTTTGTAGCAACGTGGATGGAACTGGAGAGTGTGATGCTAAGTGAAATAAGCCATACAGATAAAGACAGATACCATATGTTTTCACTCTTATGTGGATCCTGAGAAACTTAACAGAAACCCATGGGGGAGGGGAAGGAAAAAAAAAAGAAAAGAGGTTAGAGTGGGAGAGAGCCAAAACATAAGAGACTGTTAAAAACTGAGAACAAACTGAGAGTTGATGGGGGGTGGGAGGGAGGGGAGGGTGGGGGATGGGTATTGAGGAGGGCACCTTTTGGGATGAGCACTGGGTGTTGTATGGAAACCAATTTAACAATAAATTTCATATATTAAAAATAAATAAATAAATTAATTAATTAATTAATAAAGGTGGAGTTTACCCATGCATTTGCCATCTCTAGCACTCTTTATTCCTTTATGTAGATCTGAGTTTACATCTATTTTCATTTCATTTCAACCAGAAGTCCTTTAGTATTTCAAATACTGCAGGCATGCTGATAATATATTAATATATTCACTCAGCTTTCATTCATCAAAAAAGTGTTTCATTTCACCCTCATTTTTGAAGGATATTTTTGCAGGATATAGAATTCAAGATTGACTGTTTTTTATTTCTTTAAGAACTTTAAAGTTGTCATTTCATTGTCTTCTGGTTTGTGTTGTTTTTGAAGCCAGCAGTCATTCTTATTTTTGTTTTTCTGATTGTAATGTGTCTTATTGGCTCTGGCTGCTTTTAAGACTTTTTTATTTTCTCTAATTATCATTAATTTATTATGATGTGGATAGATATAATTTTCTTTGTTTTTATCATGTTTGCAGTTTATTGAGCTTCTTGGATCCATACGTTGATATTTTCATCAAATTTGGGGTAATTTTAGGCATTATTTCTTTAAATATTTTTATACCTAATCTCCCTATCCTCTCCTTCTGGGATTCCAATAACCCTTATATTAAACAACTCATTGTTGTTCCAAAGATCACTGAGACTCTAGTTCATTTTTTTTTTTTTTAGGTTTTTCTCTCTGTTTCATTTTAAATTGTTTCTATCACCCTGTCTTTAAGTTTATAGACCTTTTTCTTTGCCATACCCGAATACAGATATTATATTTTCCAGGTCTAGAACTTCCACTGGGTTTTTAAAAATAGTTTCTTTCTCTGCTGAGAGTCCTCATCTGTTTACCCATTATGTCCATCTCTTCCTTTAAGTCCTTCAACTTGAGAGTAGGTGTTTTAAGGTCTTTGTGTGGTAATCCTGACATACCCATCATCTCAAGAAGTCTTTCTTTTGGCTGTTTTTTCTCATGATTATAGGTCATATTTTCCTGCTTCTGTACTTGTTAGTAATTTTTTATTGTATGATGGAAATTGGTGAGTAACTGAATTTGTTATCTTCTTCTAAAGAGAAAGGAGTTTTGATCTAGCAGATGGTTAATTTACTGGTATATCTACTTCTTTCACTTTTGAGGCTTGTTTTCTAAGCTTTCTTAGGGTGAGTCCAGAATAGCCCTTACTCTAGTGCGAAAGTATTTTTCTCCTAAGTCGTGGCTTTTCCACAAATATAAATTGTGAATGCCCAGAATGGCCAGCAAGGTTTCTCAAATATGGATAGTTGGAAGTCCTACATCTTCAGCATTGTGTGACTTCTGCACTCTCCATCCAGCTCTTAGCTCCTCAGTAGCTATATTTCCCAGGTTTGTGAAGTTCTGTCCTGCACATGTACAACTTAGTGTTTGGGCAAAGACATAAAGGGACTCCTATGCATATTTATGAAGTTCCTCCTTTGTGGCATTCTTACTAGTATATTCTTACCCATCGACCTCAGCATCTTCAGGTTCCTGTCTTTGCCTCCTCAGCTGAGCCAGACTGTCATGCTCTGCTGTCTTCCACCTTCCTATACCACAGACCAGAAAATGCCCAGGACAAACATAGGGCTCACCTCTTTCCCTTATCTCAAGGGTCACAGTATTTTTGCTGTCTATTTTCTAACACCTGAAAATTGGTGCTTCACATATTTTACCTGATTTTATAGTCACTTATATTGAGAGGGCTAGCCCAGTGCCATTTATTCCTTCAGAGTCAGAAGCAGAAGTTGTGTTAGCGTGTATAAATTTGGAGGTTGTCTATAGATAAAACTATCCTATTGTCTTCTCTACTTCACATTGCCTTCAAGATAAAAACTTTTTATTAAGACATTCATATCCCTTCTGATATGCCTGGCTAACTGGCTTCCTCACTGATCATCCCTTATTTACAAATACACTCTCTCACTCTCTCTCTCTCACTCTCTCTCTCTCTCTCTTCACTTTGACCTACCTTGTGTTTTACGTGTACTCCTGGCTTTCTGGTATGCTATGCTTTTGCACATACTGGCTCTTCTACAAAAATACCCTCCCCTTTCTCCTTAATTGCCTTGTCAACTCCCACTTATCCTTTAGAAGGTAGCTCAGCTGTCATCTCCTCCAGAAAGCTCTCTCTAGTACAGTCTGGGTTAAATATCCCTCATGTGTGCTATTGTGTCACTCTGCTTTGCCTTTATCCAAGCTATATTATGTACACTTCATTGTAATTGCCTGTTGTGACCTGTCTGCCATACCTTCCCACCATCCTCCAGACTGAACATCTTAAGGAGCAGGACTAAGTCTGATTCTGCTCAGAGACTCCAGGGCCTGGCACAGATTTTGTCAATCTTTTTCTATGAAGGACCAGATAGTAAATATTTTACAGTTTGCAGGCCAGACAGTTTCTGTTATAACTACTCAACTCTGCCACCGTAGCAGGAAAGCAGCCATGAACAACACATAAATAATTATGAAATATAAAACTTCATTGGAAAAAAAAAAACAGGCAGTGGGCTGTGGCTCACTGGTTTCTAACCTAGCATATAGTATTCCTAGTAAACATTTATTTAGTGAATGAATTAATAGAATAGAATATTATTATTGCAAGCCTCAGAGGAAATGCAAAAGGATACAACAAATTGTGTCAGTGCAAGGGTCTTCCCTAGAATGGAAACGTGACACTTTCCTTAAGACCTTAAGGAAAGAAAAAAGACTAGCTGAATTAAGAAGGCAGAAAGATAGAAAGTTGAGGAATTTCTGGCCAAATTGACATATCTCCCCATGCAGGGTTTTTTCCAGGAGGCCATACTGGGATGGGATCCTGAAAAACAGAATAGCTTGGTCAGAGTGAGTTCCTGAAGTAGCCAAGCACAGGAAGAGCCAGAGGGCAAGTACCAGCTGCGTTCTGGGCAGCACCCAGGGGCAAACCCAGAGGAGCCAAGTTCTGTAGCTGAATCCAAGGCATCGAAACCCCAAGCAGATTCTGGAACTGATCCCAGGGAGAGAATAACAAGGGCAAGAGGGAAGTGAGATCCAAGACAACTTTTATGAATAGGGCTGGCAGGTCCACAGCATTTTTCAGTTGGTCACTGGCTACATGATGCCTAGATAAGTCTGTGGTTGGGTTAACCTTGGTCTTCTCAGAAGAGTTAAGTGAGAAGGTTGTCCATTTAGAGATGAAAGGACGAGAAGTGTCTGGAACTTAGGGATTGGAGAAGCTCTGGTTCAGCAGATCCATAAGGACCCATCCAGGGCTAAAACCCAAAGATTTGCTGAGATACATTGGGTGAGGCTGAGGTTGGGTAATGGGAGTTTGTAGCAATGTAGACACTGAGGTTGTAGGACATTCTCCAGTGAAGCGCCATGAATGTTATGTCAAGGAATTATATGGATGACTTTCTGCAGGACTGAGATTGGCAAGGGAATGCAGCCACTGGCAAAGCAGGCTAGGAAATCTGGGCTGTTACTGAATACCTGTCATGCACAGAACACTTCACAGAATCTGTGTACATATAACATGCTGCCTTCTGCACAAGACAAAAAGCCAGACATGGTTCTTCTTTCATCAGTAATGGTCTTTTAGGCATCATTGTGAATGTAGGCATCACTGGTGATTTAGCACCAGCAATGACAACAGAAAAAGTGTCAGAAGTGAGGTTACTGCACATATACTCAGTATATCTCTTTGGAGGGGCTTTTCACACAAATGCACCTGGTTGGCTATCAGTATCTCAAACTCGCATGTCTGATCATTTCCTCCTCCCAGCTTTCCACCTGGACCCAGGTATGTGTAGGCCACTAGAATACTGCTGGAGCCAGAGAGAGGCGTGATAAACTAAAGAGCTGTGTAGCCTTATCTGAGAGCCAAAGAGGTTAGCAATAGTCTTCGTTTCTCTGCCCCTGCCCCTTCCCTCAAGACTAAAGCCCTAGAGTTTCACCAAGGACCTCAGCTGTAGCCTTCCTAAGTATTCCTTTAAGAAAGCCACAAGTATGTACCTTGTCTCTCTATCCCCAGGCTTCCTGATCTTTCCTCCTTCTTTCCTCCCTTATTTCCTGGAGGGTGCTGGGGCCCAGTGCTGAACCTCTCTATGTCCCAGCTAAGTGGATGTGCTAACCACCTCATTCTCAGGCCCCAGACTACTGAGTCCCATTTAGATGATTCCCTCCTGGTTTTTCTTTCAGTTTCAGGACCTTGTATCTGTCATTCTGTCATCTCTACCCACCAATTCTAAACCAAGCTGCCTTCCAACCACCTGCTCAGATCTTTTTTACTTCCCATGCCTTCCAGAAACCTGTCTGGATTTGCCCCCATCCTATTCACATTTAATTTGACTGGCTAATATTTATCAAGCCCATTTTACGTTCCAGCCACTAGTCATGACTTCGTGGACTTCAGCCTCAGAACCATACCAGGAGACTGGTCATATCAATATCCAGAGGAAGAAAATGAGGTTGAGAGTGATTACTGACATATCCTATCTAGAACTGAGCTTCAGAACTGAGCCTAGAACACACAGTGGTCTGATTCAAAAACCAGAGCTTTAACTACTTCACCAAACTGCCTCCCAAAGACTGTCCAGTCTTCCTTCTTATTGGCTCATACCTCTGATCCTGTGTTTCTGTTTCCTCTCTGCTGTTCCCAGAGTCAAACCCTACACAACGCACGCAGGAATTGTTGCGGTGTCTCCTCACTCTGGGCCTTCTCCCTTCCCAACACTGGGCACATCCTGGATGTGGTGTGGTGGAGTGGAGAGCGCGGCTCTGGCACCAGACAGATTTGACCTTGAATCCCAGTGTCCTCACTCATCTACTCTTTGATCTTGGGTTAGCTCACTTAACTTCTCTGAGTCTGGGTTTCCACATGTGAAAAAATGGGAATTCTTATAGCCTCTTTATCAAGGAAGTTGTTGTTGTTGTTGTTGTTGTTGTTGTTGTTGTTGTTGTTCTTCTTCTTCTTCTTCTTCTTCTTCTTCTTCTTCTTCTTTCTTCTTTCTTCTTTCTTCTTCTTCTTTCTTCTTCTTCTTTCTTCTTCTTCTTTCTTCTTCTTCTTCTTCTTCTTCTTCTTCTTCTTCTTCTTCTTCTTCGAGTGTTTACTCAAAATATAGATAATGTAGGTCAATCCTTAGCACAGTGCCTGGCACTTAGTGAAGGGTCAATACATGCTAAGTATGGGCATTTGATTCGTCCCAGAAAGAAACTTCCGTCATGTTTCCCTCCTTTTACAGTGGGCACTCAGTATCCTTCTTGACCCAGTCCTGACTTTCTCCATCTTATCTCTTTGCCTTCTCTACCTCAAGTCCACCAAATAGTCTCCTCTATTTCCTGACCTCTCGGTGGGATGTAGGGAAAAGAACGTGTGCTCTGAGGTCAGGCAGACCTGGGTTTGAACACCAGTTTTGACCCTTGCTAGCTTTGTGAGCTTTGGCAGGTTCCTTAACATCTCTAGGTCTCAGTTTTCTTATCTATAAAGTGAGAATGAGGTTGTAGTGAGGATTACACCTACGAAAGCATTACACCTGACACCTCATAGGTGTTTAATCCTCATATGTATGTCATTATCAGAACCCCTGCTCCTCCTGTCCTGCCAATCTTCCCGTGGGAGCCTCCTTCCACTGGACAGTCTCAATGATCTTCCATATTCTTTTAGATTCCTCTTGCAAATTCCCATAATGCTTTCCATCCATAATAGTACCAAGACCTTTGCATTGTATGGTTCTTTAAAGTTTTCGTAGTTCTTTCCAAAACCAGCCCAATTAATTTGTACAACTCTGGTAGATAGTCCAGCTAGTAATTATTACCCCTATCTTTAAAAGGTAAACTGAGGCTCTGAGAGAGTGAATGACTGATTCGTGGTCATGCGTAGAGGCCTGGAGCCCACTTCTTCCGGCTCTTGGTCACCAGTGCCTCTCTTCCTGTACCATTCTGCACCTGAGTGACTGCCATTCACCTGAAGTCATCGCCCTTTCTAATGTTGTGGATTGTTTTCCATGGGTACCTGCCTTGTCTCCCCAGGGAGAAGTCTGGTCCCTGCCCCTGGCCTAGTGCCTTGCAGATATCTGTTATATGGTTGATGTCATTCAGTGGATTGGAATTTGATTTAATGTGATATGTTGCAAGACCATTGTAGGAAACTAACAACTAAATTGATCAGAAAGTCGAACTGGTACAATGACATTTTATTCAAGTGTAAGGAACCACAAAGACAGATCCCACTCTTGCGACACCTGCCTCTCTGCACTCATGCCTTTAGACTTTGATTCCTTGGATTTGGGGACTTTGGAGTTGCCTGCTCCATCCTCTCTGCTCTGTGATCTTGTTTCTATAATATCCCTGACCATGCTGGATTGTGAGTAATCTGCTGAACCATCTGTTTCCCCACCCCCAGGCCGTGAGTCCTTCCAGGGCAAGCACCTTATCCAATTCCTGTCAGTGTCCAGGACCTGCCACTGTGCTTGGCACATAGTAAATGGAAGTTGAATGAATAAATCAGAAAGACCCATCTGGGTCCATCCCCTCATCTCCCTATGATTGTGCTCATTCCTATTTTCTTATTCCATAGTACATAGATTTCTTATCGCCTATACTGAATAAAAGGCAGGTTTCTTGTTTTACTCATTTTGTAGCCTCCCTAACAACCAGGAAAGGAGGAAACTATAATTATTGAGTGTCTATTGTGTGCCAGTAGTGATTTCATATATTATCTCATCTTTTAAAAATTGAATTTAATTCTTATAATAGGTCAGTGAGATAGGCATTATCATCTTTGAATTACAGAGGAAGGAGCCGAGACTCAGGGAAATAAAGTAATTGGAATTTGACCAAGTTTACATAGCTAGAAAGTGGCAGTGCTAGCATTTGAGTCCTTGTAAGACCAATGCCTCTCTTTTTCGTTGCTGCTTGGTGTTTGTTTTTTAACAGCATGCAGGTTAGCTCAGTGTGTTAGCCCAATAGGTGTCAGGAACTCTGCTGAGCTGAAACTTGAATTTAATCATATTGAATCCAATCTGTACAAGCCTGCTCCCAAATGCTTTGAGCACATATACTGCCACCTTCCCCTTTGACTGTTTGGGTGAAATGCTTTTGAAAACATGGGCTAAACATTCTCAATGCATCAGACACAGTGCTAGGCACTAGGGACAGCAATGAGGACAGGTCTCCTCAAGGAGGTTATAGTCTGTGGGGAAACAGACATGTAACAGTGATCATAAATGTTATCTGTGCCATGGGGAGACGGGAGACAAGACTTAGGTCAGTCTGGGGACTCCTGGGGGATTCTGGGTAAGTCATGAAGGAGGGATGAGAGTTGGCCAAGCCAAGCAGGAGGAGAGCATAGAGGTAACAGCGTGTGCTAAGCCCCTGAGGTGCAGAATTGCAGGCAGGATGGGTCTGGGAAAAGGGAGCATTTTGGTAGAACAAGGCAGAAGAAGCAAGAGACGCTGAAGCTGGTCTCCCTGTGTTCACAGCGAGAACCAAAGGTCACATGTGGCTCCCAGCCCTTGGCCTTACATAAGTAGTGCTCTTGGCTTAGATGACAACCAGGAGAGTCTCCTCACCCAGGAAGTGAGTTACAGAAAAAGCTGGCAGCATATCCATCTGTCTTCTCTAGGGAAATGATGGATGAACACAGGGTTTGCATTTCCCTGATGTGTAGGAAATAATGAGCAGGCGATTGGGCAGGCTTACACAGTGATATCATGTGCCTGGGGCAGGGCATGGCAGCCCTCAGCAGGCTGGGAGGGTGGCTTTGTGCCCGTGTTCTTGATGGGCGCCTGGAGCAGAGGGCTCTGGGGTAGCAGGGAGCTCGTGTAAACCGGATCTGGCCCTGTTCAGAATGGTTTTCTTACGTGGTAGAGTAAAGCAGAGAGTTCTGTCACCCCGGGCCACAGGGGAGTGAGCTGCAGTTGTTACTTGTGTCCACCCAGTTCGAGTTTTCGTCCTCACTATGCCTGAAAATGTCCTTTAACCCAGGACTTTATTAACCAACCAAAGAATGGCTGAGAACTGGCCTGGTCTTACGATGGACTATATGTTCATTAACCAGCATATACACATATATATACATCAATACTCATCACAGGCAGAAACAAACCCAGTGAAGTGCTGATGTTGACTCTCCGTTCCTCTCCCTCCTCCCCCTGGCACTTAGAAAACCCCTCAGTCAGTTTTGCCTTGGTCCTGTCCAGATCTTGTTCTGTTCTCCCCCCACATCACCCACTGGTTCCCTCCTGCACCTCCCTCCTCGTTCATCCACGTCACCCTGATGTCATCCTCTTCACCACGTCACCCTTCCCTCCTGTAGGCACCCTCCCCCGTGATCCTCACCAGACCGCTGTGGACCAGTCCCTTCCACATACCCAGACCACCTTTCCCCATCCTCTACTGTGGCTAGTCTGCCTACCCCTCATCCTGGAAGGCACAGAAAAGCCAGCTCAAAGCCAACCATGCTTATTTCCAAGAGCTTCCGAAGCCCACACTCATTCCCTCTACCCTTTGCTCCTTGCTCTCCCCCCACAGCCCCACACTCCCCTTTTGCTCCCTCTAATGCATTCTTCACACGGCTGCCTAGATGACTTATCTAAAATTCAACTGCGAGTACGCCATTCCCCTGCTCAGGACCCTTCAGTGGTTTCAGACCCTTTCAAATGGCATCCAAACTCCTGAGGCATGCGAGGCAGAGCCATCCATGAGCAGGCTCCTTTCTACCTCCCTGGCATCGTTTCCTACCTCTCCCCTGACAGTTGGTGACACAGCAATGCTAAATTACTTATGGCTCCCCAAACACACAGTGTTATTTAATGGTTCTGAGTCTGCCAGAAATAGCCTCTCCTCTCTATTCAGTCTTACAAATCTGATCAGCCTTTAAAAGTCTCGCTTCAACGCTTCCCTGAAACCCAGAATGATTTCTGTCTATTGTTGTCCTGTCTGCATATTCCCAAGACCTTCTTGTTTACAGCAATGGTTTTATTCATCCCTGAATAGCACAGGGCCTAACACAGAGTGGGGGCTTAGCCGGTGCTGGTTGAATAATTGTCCAATTACACTTTCTTTGCCACATTTAAGGGACTCGTGCATTAGCCACAGCCACACTGATACCTGCATTCTGATTGGCTTTCCCAGGTCGGGCCAATCACTGGTCTGCAATCATTGGTGGATCCCACTCCAAGAATTACGTGCTATGGGAGTACGGAGGATATGCGAGCGAAGGTGTCAAACAAGTTGCAGAATTGGGCTCACCTGTGAAAATGGAGGAAGAAATTCGGCAACAGGTAAGAAAAACAATCACAGAATGACCCCAAACCAGGAGTGCAGTCAAAACATCCCTTAGATTTCTTTCCTGGAGGCTTGAAATTCACAGTACAATGTGCTGGAAAATCGGTGCCATAGGAAGCAAAATCTATTTGCTGAGTTTGGGGGTTTATGTCAATGTGAGGACAGAGACACACATGTCTATCCTGTTGTCTCAGATTTTCCCCGACTGTATTTGCATTTTCTTCAGTTTGTACTAAAATCGGCTGCTGTGGCCACGTTTTGGGATGTGGCCTCCTGAGAGTCAATGCAGTTGGTTATGGTTTTCTTGCTATGATCCTTGAGAGGGTCGCAGGAGTGACACTGAAGTTGCCCACACCAGAATCACTATTCCAAAAATACACTGCATATCAGCCCATGCTTTTTGCGACTATGCCTCGAGGTGTTTAACAAGTTAGTTGGTCATTAGTTGTAATAATTAGGGACTGAGGATCTTTTATGTACTATGTACTGTGTGCCACGGGGCCAGGAACTGTACCATTATCTAGCCACCCGCCCCCCCCCCCCCCCCATCCCATTGAGAGTTAAGGGAGAAATAGCCCATCGTTCTTTTTGATTTGCTTGGCTGACAGTGCTATCGTCCCTCATTAAAAGCACTAGAAAGAGGCCGAAGAAGCATCTGGCAAGAAGAGCTGCCATTTTTCCACGGCCATTCACAGGCTGTACTGTGGAGAGGTGATGGGCCAGCTTCGGCTGGTACCACGCACTCACAGAAGCCCTTCAGGCCTGAGAGGGCCCACTGGGCAGATACGGCTCACTGCTCACAAGTGCTCAGGAGGGAGTAAGAAAGGAGCAAGGGCGTGCTTGGAATGTGGTCATTTCAGAGCACAGGTCACTGCGAGGCTGTCCCACATCTCCTAAGACTGCAGGAGGCCCTGGGGACCTGTCTCAGGACGTGTGTGTGCCCACAGGCCTGAGCAGCACAGGAGGGCAAGCTAAGCTGAGGCCCCTGGTGCCTCTCTGTGAAGTCTCCCGTCGGGACTCCAGGCTGCCCACAAACTTTAAACTGAATGCAGCACAGGTCACCCTGACTCCTCCTATAATCTCCTGAAGAATCCTTTTGGACCAGAATCCAAAAATTCCCAGGAATTAGCTTATGTTTTTTATTAATTTGATTTAAAGCCTTTTCTACACTCTTGGGAAAAAATGTCTAACCAGATGTTTCAAGATTGCATGTTATTCATCACAAGTGTATCCAACCAACTAGCTAGTATTTCCCAGACTCTGGCCGGCATGCTCATAACTCACCTTGTTCGTGTACATACACCTGTGAGGCCATGGAAGACACCACCTTTTTTTTTTTAACTTTATTTATTTTTGGGAGTGCAAGTGGGGGAGGGGCAGAGAGAGAAAAAGAGAGAGAGAATCTCAAGCAGGCTGCACACTGTCAGTGCAGAGCCCAGTGCAGGGCTCAAACCCGCAAACCGTGAGATCATGACCTGAGCTGAAGCCAGCTGCGTAACTGACTGAGCCACCCAGGCACCCTGGAAGGCATCGTCTTGGTCCTAATCTGTCCAGCCTGTCATGGGGGAGGATCCTTTGCGATCCTGAGGGTCCACGTTCCTGGTTCTCAAGCACAGGATTCTGGTACACTGGCTTGGCAAGTTCCGTTGTGTGGTATGATAAAACCACACACACACACACACACACACACACACACACACACACACACACACATTACAAATAATAGTTGAAACACTGAAGTTTGAAAATAAATTAGGTCAAGGTCAAGGGCATCTTCTTAATAATGCCAGTCTCATTCAGTGTCCTTCTCGAGAGATTCCTGGAGAGAAGGGAAGCATGTATGAATCATGAGAAACTGGGACCAGTTGTGCCAGCAAACATTATTTATCATGTGTCATAGCAGCAAAAAGGTTGGAAGCTGATGGATGGGGCCCCCAGCCTTAGAACATCCCCCTTAGGAAAACATTCTTTGCTTGGTGTGTTCCTAACCAGCACACATGGGATTAGCTATCTAATCCCACAGTCTGCCTATCCCAGCTGGCTAGTATTCCTGACATTAAACCATAATAGGTTTAATTATGAATACTGCACCTGGGAGTTAAAATCCCACTGAGCATTATCTCGGGGTCTATCACTGTCTTTCAGGCCCCCTGGTGCGGGTGTCTACTTTTAGCACTCATGTCTAGTCTGAGAAGACAGTAGTATTATCCCTGTTTTACCGATAAGGAGACTGAGCCCCAGTCAACAGCCAGAGAATACTGGAAGTTAAACCCAAATCTGTCTTGCTCCAAAGCTTGTACACAGTACCATATATATAATTTGCAAGGCCTAGTGCAAAGTGGGGCCCCTTGTTCAAGACTTAAGAATTCTAAGATGGTGCTGCTGTAAGAGATGATGTAAGAGAGAGATGTAAGAGAGAGAGCACGCGCGCATGTGAGTGGAGAAGAGGCAGAGAGAGAGGGAGAGAGAATCCCAAGCAGGCTCTGCACTGACAGTGCGGGGCTCAATCCCACAAGCCATGAGATCATGACCTGAGCCGAGATCGAGAGTCGGACACTCAACTGACTGAGCCACCCAGGCACCCGATGCTGTGAATTTCATAGCGTGGGGCCCTGAGAGTCTGCTGGTCACACACCCTTGAAGGTGGCCCTGCCAGTCCACTTGCCTGCCCGGTACAGCTGCCCCACAGAGAAACCCCTCCCACCAGCCTCTGGAATAATCCCTGTTTCCAGAGCTCCACTAGCAGTGCATCAAGCCCCAGAGCCCCTTGGAAAGTCAGCCAGAGAGAGTGATTTCCAGGCCCCTTTAGTTCCAAACCATTCATAATTCTCAATATTGTTCCCTGCGAACACATAATTTATTATATTTTTCTGTAAGTCAGGTAAGAAACAACATAAAAAAGAGCAAGAATATGAATCCTTCCAGAATATAAAAGTGTCCTCTGAATAACTGGGAACTTGTTTGAACACATCTACAAACTAACACAGTGTTCTCAGCCTTTAATGCCTTATATCCTACCAATCACTCTATCAAAGAACCTGAGTCCAACCAGGATGGGGGAAAAAAAAAGCCCTTTTTTCCCAAGAAAGACATTTATATGCTTACTAGCATTCTCTTATTATAGACTTATCGCTCACCTGTAAGTTTCAAGGGCATTAAAAATCACAGTAGATATTGTTGGAGGTAAATCTTATGCTAATGGCTTTCAAACACAAATGAACAAAAATAATAACCCCATTAGTAGTGGAAAATTGTAATAATATTGTTGAGTATAAATTTTACTGTTACTCTAACTGCAAAACGGCAAGAAAATTAATGAAAAATCACCATCACGTTATTGGCTATACCACTGATGGCCAGAAAGAGACGAGGAAACGCCCAATGCACACTTCTTAGTGGACAGACAGAGTGTCCTGATGACCAGTGGGGACTGTGGATTAGAAATACTGAGCTCAGGCTAGACGGACAAGTCACAAAGAGGTAACCCGAGGCAGGTGGAGGCAGTAGAGAATGTTAGATCAACTTGTAGGTGGACCCAGGAACTAAAAGTGAGCGGATATTTGCTCACTGTTAGGAAAACGTTGCACTGAGTCCGTTTCCACTTTATCAAGCACACCCTTATGGCATGTGTCCAAGGCATCTGGTTCTCTGCCAACGATGCCCATTCACCGTGTTAGTCATGCTAGAAACCTGGGCATCATCCTCGACTCTCTCCCCTGCCCCAACTTTTGCCTTCTGTCCTAAGTTCATCCAGTTCACTCCCTCATCACCACTGCTCCACTAAGCCGCCCTCATCTCCTGCCTGAATTATTGCACTAGCTTCCTGATCTCCCTGCCTCCAGTCTTCTTCCTCTTATCCACACTGCTCTAGGGCCATTTCAAGAAAACACAAATCAGATTATGCCATTGCCTCTGACTAAGATGTCCTAACTGACCCTAAGATAAAGTTCAAACTCCTGATCATAGCGTGAGGACCCTTCCTGATCCAGGCTTGTCTCACCTGTCCATCTTATTTCTTGCTTCCGCTCTAAGCTTTGCTCATCCAGAGCCTCTTTTACGCTCCCCAAAGAGCCATGCCCCTCTAGCATCTGAATCTTCCCTCAGCCTGGAACAGCTTCCAGCCCCCCTTCACCCAGTGAACTCCTAATTATCCTTCCAGGCTCAGCTTGTTTCTTCCTGGAAGCCTTCCCTAATTCTGTACAAAATGGGTGACCTTGCCAGGTGCTTGCACAGCACCCTGTACCTCCCCTGTCGTCACCCCCATCACATTGACTGTAAGTCCTTGTTTGGTGTCTCTCCCTCACTAAAATGTAAAGTTCAGATCTGTGCTTTTGGTCGTAGTAGCCTCATGTACAAATGATGCAGCTTGTTATCTGCCCACTTGTCATCTAAAACCTGCTCAATACTTTCCCTTTTCTCCCCACGTGGCCTTAAAACCTCCCCCTCTGCCCCTGGGGCCCACATCCCAGTCCATGGCCCCAGTAGGCCATCACATACCAGCTCCTGTTCACTCTTCTAGGTTAGACCTTCCTCCCCATTTCTGGCATCCAGGAAATGTTTCCAAATTTTTCTAAGTTTTCCGTTATGTATTTTTAAAAATTTATCCATTACATTTTGTCCAACTTTTTTCCAATGTTTTACTTGTGTTTGAGAGAGAATGCACAAGCAGGGGAGGGGAAGAGAGAGAGGGAGACAGAGGATCTGAAGCGGGCTCCATGCTGACAGCAGCAACAAGCCTGATGTGGGGCTTGAACTCAAACCACAAGATCATAACCTGAGCGGAAGTTGGACGTGCAACCAACTGAGCCAGCCAGGTGCTCCATCTAACATTTAAAAAAAAAATTAATGGGGCGCCTGGGTGGCGCAGTCGGTTAAGCGTCCGACTTCAGCCAGGTCACGATCTCGCGGTCCGTGGGTTCGAGCCCCGCGTCAGGCTCTGGGCGGATGGCTCAGAGCCTGGAGCCTGTTTCCGATTCTGTGTCTCCCTCTCTCTGCCCCTCCCCCGTTCATGCTCTGTCTCTCTCTCTGTCCCAAAAATAAATAAAAAACGTTGAAAAAAAAAATTAAAAAAAAAAAATAAAAAAAAATTAATGTTTATTTATATTTGAAAGAAAGAGTGCGTGAGCAGGGGATGGGCAAAGAGAGAGATGGAGACAGAATCTGAAGCAGGCTCCAGGCTCTGAGCTGTCAGCACAGAGCCTGACATGGGGCTTGAACTCTCAAGCCATGAGATCACGACCTGAGCCGAAGTCAGACACTCAACCAACTGAGCCACCCAAGTACCCCACCCTGTCTAACGTTTTTATGTGTTTGAAGCAGAAGGGAGAAAGTTGAGCTCTTGTGTCAGCTCAGTGTTTTGTGTTTGATGTCCACTTAATATCTCCAGCCCCTAACACAGTATCTCACACATAGTAGGTGCTCAACAAATATCTGAATTAACTGACAAGTGAGTCACGTATATTTCTTGCATAAAACCATGAGCTTTGAATGGTTACTCACTCATGGAAAATGCCCTAGAAAAAAACCATTCCCGCTTTTACATATATCTCTAGCTTCAAGGCTTCCCTGACCCTAAGAGGTTGGATAATGGTGGGCCCTAAAACAGGCATTGATTATTTCATTTCAGGGGGCCCTGCCTTGGAAGATTACTTAAGCCAGCCAGCAGGATTGTCACCCCACCTGTGACACAAGAATCAATAAACAAGCAGGTGTTCTTTTTCTTTAAAGTTAAAATAGTGTATAAGACTCTGGGTACTGGCCTAAAGGGCTTGAGAATTTTCTTTTCTCATCTCCTTTTAAAGCATTTAAATCATAGTCTACCAAACATTTGTTTTTCCTGATTTTTGATTTTCTAAACTTTTTGATCACTTTTCTCTAATTAAAACCATTGCCTTCTTGGGGCGCCCGGGTGGCTCAGTTGGTTAAGCGTCCAACTTCGACTCAGGTCACGATCTCGCGGTCCGTGAGTTCGAGCCCTGCCTCGGGCTCTGGGCTGATGGCTCGGAGCCTGGAGCCTGCTTCCTATTCTGTGTCTCCCTCTCTCTCTGCCCCTCCCCCGTTCATGCTCTGTCTCTCTCTGTCTCAATAAATAAACGTTAAAAAAAATGCAAAAAAAAAAAAAACCCATTGCCTTCTTTCTTATGTTTTCCATGGATTGTGACCTGCTGCCTCATCTGGTTGAGAAAGTCACTCGCACACCCACACACACTCATTACCAGCTTTTGTTTGTGACAATAAAGCTCCATTGATCTTCAGTACACGGGAGAAGTAGTACCGTATAATAACTGAAAGCATTGGCTCCGAATCAACATTGCCTGCATTCATTCCTGGCTCCATCACTTACTGTGTGACTTTGGCAAGCTGCTTAACCCCTCTGTGCCTTGGTTCCCTCTTCCATGAGATGAGGATGGTAAGAGTGCCAACTTCAGAGGGTTACTGTGGGGGCTAAGTGTACTGATATGCATGAAGTGCTTGGAGCGGAGCCTTTCCTGTAGAAAGCACTCCCTAAATGCTACTGATCTCTGCCATGTTTTCATGGCTGGGTCTCCATTTCCTCATCAGTAAATCAGGGGTTTGTCCTCAGATGGAAAAGCCTCTGCAGGAACCAGAAAAGCTGGTGACTCAAATTGTTCAAGTTCACCATGTCACTCCTCAGCCTGAGAATGCCCACAGAGTGAGGACACGACTCCTTTGCCACCCCCCAGGCTCTGCCTCTGCCTGCTTCTCCTCCCCTGCGTGACAATGCCATCTCCCCATATGCCCTAACCCTCTGTCCCAAAGCTGAGGGGCAATTTGAGGACAATAACCACACCCTCACATCAAAAAGAAACTGCAACAACAAAACTCCATACCCATTCCAACTCTATTCCTGTCCTCAGACTCTTCCCCTTCCTTTGAGCAACCTTATCTGGATGTCCGCAGGAGCTAGTTCAATGCCACCTCCAGAACAAGGTCTAGAGGCAATCAAAACCAAGAGATCTTCTAGTATGCATCAGGACACAGCCAGAGGGCAGACAAGGCTCCCAACCTGAGGAAGGAGATGGTCTAATGAAGCTTCTTAATTATATGTAACAGGAACCTACTCAAACTAACTGAAGAACAAAGGAAACTTTATGTAGGGACAAAATAGAACTTAGGAGAACACAAGTTAATACTGAGTGAAAAAGCCTCAGGAGAGCTATGCCTGGAAGGCATCAAGCTGAGACAAATTGTCACTTTTCTCTCCCACAACCCCACAGTCCCCCAAAGTCACATAGTTTTTTCTAGAGTTTTTTTTTTTTTTTTTGAGAGTGAGAGAGAGCACACATGTGCATGCGCATGAGTTGAGGAGGGGCAGAGGGAGAAAAAGAATCTTAAAGAGCCTCCGTGCCCAGCATGGAGCCTAACACAGGGCTCGCTCTCACAACCATGACATCATGACCTGAGCCAAAAATCAAGAGTCAGATGCTTGACCAACTGAGCCACCCAGGTTCCCCTTTTCTATGTTCTTCTATGTGAATCTCTCCTCCGTCCTCAATAGACCTACTGTCCCTGCTTGCTAATGTTGCACATGGCTCCAAAGGGTGGCTATATAACTCTCTTCCTTGGCTTCCCATAGCCAACTGAGCCTTTTTGGTGACTCTTAGCTGAAACACTAGGAAGACAGATTGATCACTGGACAGTCAGTGCACAGGCACCCCTGTATCAGATATCTACCCTTAGTCTAATCAGTGGCTACCTCCATGTAAAGAACCACACAGCTCGTTACTCCACATAGGAGCTGTGGGTAGGGCAGTTTATACTAAAAAAAAAAAAGGAATGGAAAGTAGAAGGTAAATTGATGGACATTTCAAGGCAGCAGTGGATTGGCAAGAATTAGAACAGATTGCAGAACCTCAACCAAAAGACCAGAATTCAGGGCAGCATGTCGGGCCTGTAGGAGCCCAAGGGGGAGCACTAGAGAGAACAGAGACAGCATGAAGGAGAAGAGAGATTAACAGAACCCTGGGATGTAGAGCTAAGCCAATTGGGCAAGAAGATGCTGGGTCTAGAGATTGGTTCAGCCACTGAGGTGGAAGCAGGGGGCATCACTAGACCCACGGATGACGATTAGGAAAAAGAGAGATTAGAGAAAGGATATGGGGATGGAGAACACTGTCATGATCATAAGTTGCCCTTGCCACCTGCTGCCTTGCATTGTTACTTAAAAACCATGAAAACAGTACAAGGCAAGTAGGTAAGTTTTAATGTGGCTTCCGAAGGTCTTTGACCTTGAGTAGGTCGCCTAACCTTCACTGAGTCTTAGAGTCTTCATTTGCAAAATGGCGCTAGTGAGAACGCGAACTGCATATGTTGGTTAGGAAACAGTATACGCAATAATACACATGCAGTGCCCATCAAAGAATAAGCCCATTATTACTTTTATCATGGGGACAAAAAATTAAGTTGAAGGATTTATCATCCTCCCTTCCTCCCACCTTCTAAGATGCTTTGGTTTTATTGGGTGGGAATGCAATTGGAAGAGGTAAACCGTGCTACAGAGAAGGTGCTAGAGGATGAAGACCATGTAAAGAAGTGAGGGAAGAAGGAAGGTCAGGAAGCTGAGACGGTATTAGAACGTTAAGGAGTGAGAAGAGACATATTTGAGCAGCTGCCATTTTGGAGGGGAAATCAGGGAAAGAAGGAAAAATCCAGAGGAGATGTTTCATGAATTTAATTTCTACAAGAAGAGCCATCAAAAGGGAGTAAGCCCTTTGCAGAACACTGTGTGAGGTAATTTACCCTCTGCTGCGTCCTCAGGAAACATTCAGTAAAGACCTGTGGTGCTTTTCACGCTTCTTGGAGTCAGATTGGGTAGATTCTTCTTTTAGGTATGTCACCCATCTGCCCAGAGCCCCCAGGGGTGCCCAGTTTTATTTGGTTTACATTAATATCTGTACTCATACGTCCTTTGTCCTTCCCATCCATTCAAGGCTTAACCCCATGGAATGTGTCCAAGTGGGCATGCGGTTGATAGCAATAAGGTGATTCTGAGAGTGGAGATGGGGAAAGGAGTTAAATAAACGTTCTCAGTCACAGACCCCTGATACGGAAATTAGGACATCACTTGAAAGGTGTGATTTCAGTCATACGAAACCTCTTGTTTGCTTTCAGTTGAGTCTTCAAACAAACCCAAATCGCAGTAGGACAGGGAGCCACAGTGATTCAGCAAAGCCTGTTCTTTAATAAAAGTGGTGCGGCTGCTTTCGCTGGAAGGAAGCAAAGCTGCCTCCTAGCAGCAATTCCCAGCCTGCGCAGTTTTATAGCAGAGCATCGCTGATCCCTGGAATTTTTCCAAAAATTTCTGTATGAGAGAAATGGGGGGCAACTTTATTCAAAACTTATAGATGATTTAGCTCAGGAAAAAAATCTATTTTTACAACCACTGAGCCAAAATATGGTAAACAGAAGGCAAATTTAAATGGGGTATAATTAATAAGCTGCCTTGATATTTAAAGGGCAGTTTGGTAAGGATCTATCAAAATTGTACTTTTTCTTTTTTCTTACTGTGGCAAAGAAAACCACACATAATATTCACCACCTTGATCATTTTTTAAGCGTTCGGTTCAGCAGTGTTGAGTGCATTCACATTGTTGTGTGTATATTTTCTTTATGACTCAACATAGTAAATCTATATCTAGGAGTTAGGCTTTCAGAAATATTCTCACACAAAGCTGTGTGGGGAAGGATACTCATTACAGCATTGTTTATAAAAATAAGAGGTGGAAAGAAGCAATCTTTTATCAGTAGGGGACATACTAAAAATTCTGGCTGTGTTAAAGAAAAAAATTCTGGCTGTGTTTACATAGTTCAAAACCATGCATCTATTAAAGGGAAGAGGCAAGTGTATATGTACTGATATAGAATGTTCCCCAGTATATATTGTTAGGTGGGGAAAAGCAGGACAGTGTCTCTAGCTTGCTGCCATCTAAGTCAGAATCAAATTATTATATGCACATATAGCATTTTCAGTGCATAGAATACCTCTATGAACATACACCAGAAACTCACTGTCTCTAAAGCAAAATGGGAGAGTAGGGACCAGAACTGGAAGTTGTATTCACATTTAATCATATACCCCTTTGTACCATTATACATATACATGTTACCTTTTTAAACAAATGTTATTTAAGTAAACAAAGAAAACTTTGATATGAAACTGAATATTGCAGAAAGGCCAATACTCTAAATTTAACCTGTAAATTTAATATGCTCCCCTAGAAACTCAAATATTTTTTTTAAATTATCCAGGCTGATTTTATGGAAATGAAAAATTAACTAGTCAAGAAAGCCGGAAAATATCAGGAAGATAATAATGATTGGAGAGAGAGGGGGAGAGAAGACTAGCCAAATCATATATTTGCAAATGCTATATCCAGTAAAGGGTTAATACACAAAATATATAAAGAATTTATACAACTCAACACCAAAAAAAAACCCACAAATAATTTGGTTTTAAAAATGGGCAGAGGGCCTGAATGGACATTTTTCCAAAAAGGAAATACAGATGGCCACAGACGCATGAAAACATGTTCAGCATCACTAATCATCAGGGAAATGCAGATCAAAACCACAATGAGATAGCACCTTATACCTGTCAGAATGGCTAGTATCAAAAATACAGAAATAGAAAATGTTGGTGAGGATGTGGAGAAAAAGCAACCCTTGTACAGTGTTGGTGAGAATGTAAATTTGTATCATCACTGTGGAGAACAATATGGAAGCTCCTCAAAAAATCAAAAATAGAAATACCATATGATCCAATAATTCCACTACTGGCTATTTACCCAAAGAAAATGAAAACACTAATTTGAAAAGATATATGTACCACTATGTTTATTGCAACATTACTTGCAATAGTCAAGATATGGGAGCAACCCAAGTGTCCGCTGATAGATGAATGGATATGGAAGATGTTACACACACACACACACACACACACACACACACACACACACACAGAAGAGTATTACTCAGCCATAAAAAGGATGAGATTGTGCCATTTGTGACAACGTGGATGGAACTAGAGGGTATTATGCTAAGTGAAATAAGTTAGACAGAGAAAGACAAATTCCATATGATTTCACTTCTATGTGGAATAAAACCAAAACAGATGAATAAACAAACAAAAGGCAGAATCAGAACTATAAATACAGAGAACAAACTGATAGTTTCCAGAAAGCAAGGGGTTGGGGGAATGAGGAAAATGGGTGAAGGGGAGTGGGAGATACAGGCTTCCAGCTATGGAATAAATAAGTCACAGGAATAAAAGGCACAGCATAAGGGATATAGTCAATGTAATAACAATGTATGGTGACAGACGGTAGCTATGCTTGTGGTGAGCACAGCATAATGTATAGTGATGTTGAGTCACTAAGTTGTACACCTGAAACCAATAAAATGTGTGTCAACTATACTCAAATAAAAATAAATAAATAAAAATAAAACTACATTATAAAACCACATTAAATAAAACTGTGTGAAACTAGAGCATGAATAAACCGATCAATAGAATCTAATAGAAAGTGCAGAAATAAAACCAAATTCATTTGAAAAGAAGTTTATGAGAAAAGTACAATTTCCTACCAGTTGGGGAAAGATGGATTATTTAATAAATGGTAATGGCACATCTGGAAGCCACGGTCGGGGGGTGGGGGGTGGGGGGAGCAGTTTGCTCCATAATTCAATCCCTTAAACAAAATAAACTCCAGATATAGCAGAGATTTAAATATTTAAACATGAAGACATAAGGGTGCCTGCCTGGCTCAGTCAGTAGAGAGTACGACTCTTGATCTTGGGGTTGTGGGCTCAAGCCCCATATTGGGTGTAGAGATTACTTAAAAATAAAATCTAAATAGGGGCACCTGGGTGGCTTATTTGGTTTCGCATCTGACTCTGGATCTCAGCTGAGGTCATGATCTCACAGTTCCTGAGGCACTGATGGCTCAGAGCCTGCTTGAGATTCTGTCTCTCCTTCTCTGAATATTGCCCCTCCCCACCTGTGTGCTTGCTCTGTCTTTCTCTCTCGCAAAATAAATAAATAAACTTTAAAAATAAGTAGAAGAAAATAAATAAGTAAAATAAAAAACGCGGACATAAAAGCATTAGAAGAAAATATGAGAGAAATCCTTTTTAGACTCTAGAGCAAAGTCCTCTCCAAGCATGTCACAAAACACAGATGGCCTAAAAGAAAAGACTGATAAAGTAAACTAAAAAAACTTTTTAATTATCAAAGAGACTTCAAAATTTTAAAGGTAAAGGACAAAGTGGGGGGGGGGGAGATTTGTATCCCATATAATAAACAGAGGGCTGATTTCTTTAATATATACAGAGTTCTTATGGGTTGCTTTTTAAAAAATCAATAAAGCAATAGGAAAAATTATCAAAACACATGGAAATTCAATGGCTTTTAGATATTTTAGAAGATGCTCAAGCTCATTTACAATTATGCAAATGCCAATTCATTCCACAGAGCTGCAATTTTTGATCTATGAGACTTTTGAGAACCCCCTGTGGAGAGAGGTATAGGAAAACATACACTTTCCTAGCTGATTGTAGCAGTAACGATCGGTACAGCCTTGCAGAGAGAGTACGTTTCTCTGACTCCGGAGTTCATACCCAGACATTTACATATGCCGATACACTCGCACATGGGAATGTGCCATCTACTGAACACTGTAACAGAAAAAGTGAAAAAATTTACATATCCATTAATAGGGGACCAGTTAAATAAAAATGAGAATTTGAAATTAAACACTGCCAAGACAAATCGTTTCGTTAAAAAAGAAAGTACAGCAGGGTATTTATAGTGTGCTCTGTGTGTGTGTGTGTGTGTGTGTGTTATCCTTTTAGGGATGTATGCTTGCATCTCCTGAAGGGTGGATAGGAACATGAATAGAGGTTGTATTACGGGTGGGGGGAGGGGCTGAGATTGTGGGATAGGAGTAAGAGAGGGACCTTCCATCGTATTCTCAAGGTGCTTTTGAATATTGTACCATATTTTTGCAATATCTATTTTAAAAAGTGATTATTCTTATAGTTGAAATAAAAAGGAAATAAGCCAAACACCCAAGCTTAGGAACCTTTCAAAGACACCATATAAGGAAGCATATTGTGCGGTCTTGGTGGATTGTTCCGTCCTGGTGATCAACAGAGCTTGTCTAGACTTGCCAACGTGGTGCCAGTGTGCGCTGAAAACCCACACTAGGTTCCCGGGGACTGGACTGGTCAGAGGTACAGATTTATAATCCAGAGCGGTTTACTCAGAGAAAGGGTATAAATCATAGCAAAGGAGGAAATGTCAAAGTCGGTGCCTGGACTTAGGTCTGAGGAGTGAGGCCGCCAACAGGAAGCCCACGGAAGCCCAGATGGCACGGAAAAAGCTGAAATGTGCCCAAAGCCTATTCAGGTATGTTGGCAGCTACACTGCATGGGATGGCCTGATGTCTTAAAGGGTCAGACGGGACCAACCAGAACTTTCTCAAGGCTCCAGAAGCGATCACAGCCACCCCCTCTTCACCTTCAAAACTACCAGGCGGTAGTTCTCTGCGCTGTAAAGGTTTAATACTCTGCAGAAGAGTATTAAATCCACTGCTTATCAGTGGATTGTCCCACATTCACGGGCCCTGCAGGGGCCTGTGCAAGCCTGTCTCATAAGAGCACGAGCTAAGTCAGCATTACACAAAGTGTGGTCTGTGGAGCGGTGGGGACAATTTGCTACCAGTCCATGATGCGCTAAGTCCAGAAGTTAAGAATAAGCACTTAAAAATAGCAATTTAACAATGTCTAATGAATCGAGTAATTAAAAAATCAGAACTTGGATTTTGTACGCTTTTACTTTTTTTTTTACTATGACATTTTAATTTTACCAAAATACTGTCTGCAACAGATCACATCGTTTAAAAACAATAACAAGCTGGTCTTTCACTACAGAGTTGAGAAGCATTTTCTAGAGGCAAGGACCATATTTGAGTCATTTCCTTACCCCCAGTACCTGAGTCAGGGTCTGGGATACCATAGATGCTTACAGATGGTGGCCTGAAGTCATTGCAGTCCATAGGTTTTTTCTTAAATGAGAAAACTGAGATAAGAAGAATACACATGATGCCCAAATACTACTGGAAGCACAGATCTGTATCCCAGGACTCCTGAATTCCATTCTGGTGCTTTCTCCTCTCTCTGCTGAAAGAAAGGAGGTAAGGACAGCCCTGAAAATTTCATACTATTGTATGTATTCATTCAGAACTCTGTTTCTGAGACACTTTAGACTAGACTTTCCAATGAATATTTTCCATCTAGTGATTTTAAAAAAGGTGTATGCACCTTGCGTCAACTTCATTCATTCATTCATTCATTCATTCATTCATGTGTCAAATACCATATTTGGGAAATCCCATGTCCTTAAGAGGCTCATGGTCTCTTGAGAAAGACCTACATGGAAACAGGTGATTACAACACAGTGTGACGTGGGCCGGGAAAGTCAAGTACAGAAGACACTGGGAGCACAGAGCAGGACCTTCCCTGCTTCAGGAGATGGCAATTTCATGAATAGCATTAAACTCAATAGTTTGATGCTCAAAAAAAAGCATGAGTCCCTTTCTTGTCTTGCTCTTCCTGGACCATCAGGATAGCAGTTTTTATTGTCACCTTTTCTGTGTGAGGATGAGCTCATGAACTGAGTGTGCTAGGAATGTAGCCAGTACATGTCCTTTGGCTGAATGAGGTGGCTGTCCCAAGGGCCATAACCCTCGCCGCCACTGCATCTGGTCTTCAGGTCTGCTGGAGAATGCCAATATTCATCTCCCACCTCTGATCAGAGCATCTGTGAGGGTCCTTCCTGGCCATGCAGTTCTCTTGGGCTCTCTCATACTGGAGCTCTCCTGAAGCTAAGCCTGGTATTCCCAGACAAACAAGTTCATCCAGTCGTAGAACCAAGAGCCATCCACCCAGTAGTCCAGCTTGCTTGCAGTGAGGGATGCATGGCATAAGGCAGTAGAAAACAGGTCTGTAAAGGCTTTCTCTGAAATTAGAGGTTGGAATCATCTCGTGAACAAAATTGAATACCAGGCTGTGGAGATTACATGTAGGCTAGTAGGAATGGGGCGCCATTGAGGGTTTCTGGGCAGGCACATAACCAGAGACCAGGGCATTCATTCATTCAACATAATTATTGGCATCTATTGTGTGCAGAGCACTGAACGAGACCCCGTGCTAGGTCCTAAAAGCGCAGAAGTAAGTTAAGACCTAGTGTGGGAGTCATATCACGTCATCCCCCTGGGTTATAATGCACTCTTTACCTCCATGCAACCATTTAAAATCTTTGTCTCAGGGAAGGAAAGAAATTAAATTGTCTGAGAAACTTCCTACTATATAAAATTAGCTACAGAAATTATAAAGCCATAAGTCAGACTCCCAATTGTTCTGTAACTATATAAACATAGCAATTTTTCCTTAGGATAGAAATCTAGAAGCAAACAAACCAAAGAGGAAACAGGAGCCCCGCCTCATGGAGAGATGTTCTGCTGTCTCCTCAGGTTCCCTCCTCACATGAGAACATGCCTCATTCACACCATGGAGCCAATGAGGCTTGCGAGACGTGGCTTGGAGGGCTGGGGTAGCAAAGGGTAAAGCAAGCAATCACAAGCTGATGAACTACGTGTTATGGTAGAGTTTTGTGGAAGGGTACGTGGGGGCACTAAGGAGAAAGTATCAGTTCTGACCAATTCCGTCTTGAATTAAGGACCTCACAAAGCCATGAGCTGAATTTTGAAGGATGAAGAGTTTGCCAGTAGGCAAAAGGGGAGGGCACGCCAGGCTGTATGGAGGTGTGAAATATCTCTGTGAAACTAAGTGATGGGAGAGTGGTAGGCGATGGAACATTTCATTCACTTATTTATCCCCCAAAGGTTTTCTGTACCCCTGTTGTGGGCCATGCTCTCACGTAAGCAGGAAGGCAATCACAAGTGCATAGACACAGATCTTACCTCGAAAGAGCTCAAGTAATCAGAGTTCAGACAGGCAGAAAACCCAAAAAGCAGTACACTGCTTTTGCTTCTGGAAGGCCAAAGGGAGGAAGGCCAATGATTCTCTCAAAGTCTTCCCATTCAAGGAAGGGGCTTCTAGCATTCCTTTGAATGCAGGCACTATGGTAGATTCCTTACAGACTTACCTATCTGAGTGCGTCTTCACAGCAAGCCTGGAAGGTGGTCCATTATTCACTTCATTTTCCAGAGGAGAAGAACAAGGCCCAGGAAAGTTAGGTAACTTTTCTAACCCAAGGTCACACAGCTAA
Organism: Puma concolor; assembly: GCF_028749965.1. NCBI lineage: Eukaryota > Metazoa > Chordata > Mammalia > Carnivora > Felidae > Puma > Puma concolor. The sequence goes on along the minus strand of NC_141676.1, from coordinate 45,486,337 downwards.
TAATCAGGAGCACCGGACTCTGAGCTCTTTCCTTCTCACTGGCTCTTTAGGTTTCTTCATGTTGCCTCTCCATCCTTAAAAGAGATTTCACTCTCATCTATATCAGAATTGCACCCAGCTTCCCGCATCCCACCCTGCCATGATGCCTTTCCTTGTCCTTACAAATGCATGTTGTATCCTCCTCCCCAGGTCTTCCAGAGCATCTTGAGTCCCAGTTTGGCCCATTTTCTGTCTTGTATCGTAGGTGTCTGTGTCTGCCTCTGGAAGAAAGGACATAACGTAGGAGTCCATCTGAGAAGGGCTGTGCCCTGGACCCACCCCTCCCTCTCCCCAGCAGGGCTTGACATGTGGCTGGCTCATAACACACTGATAAGTGTCTGTTGAATTAAGTGGAACACTTTACCCCTCAGATCCCTGACAGGAAGCTTGCTTTAGCAAAGGCAGTCATTCAACCTCCTTTGTCTCCATAGCTACCATCAGTTCGCCAAATGACACCCTATTTCCCAGTAGGCTCCAGTTACAGTAATTCTTAATTTATCTTTCTATTCAAAAGCAAAATTATGGCTTCATTAATCAATGGGTAAAGAAAATCAAAAGTCTATTAACTAGCAAGCCAATGCTGTTCCAAAGGGCATTGATTCATGCATGTTATGGGCAGCCTGCTCATTGGAAACTACAGCTCCTGAGAGCAGCTCTCTGGGACAGTATTGGGGGGCCTGGAATGTTTTTAGCCTTTGAATGCATAGACACATATCAGATTCTTATTGGGATTTTTTTGGGGGGGGAGGGGAGGGAAGGGGAGACTATTGGCTTGTCAGTAATATGGTGTAGAGACTAAATATGTCATAGGATTTCATAGATGCATATATTTAACCAATAAGCACTGACAGATACATATATGTGTTTCCTGGGGAAAAATTAATTTATTCTTTAGTATAATGAATTCCCTGCAGAATATATTCAAGAAGATCAATCAATGAAAACATAAAAAGTGTGCTTACCTGCCTAATAATATGGGATCATGACTGCAAATATGGTTGGGTCTTCCAAGATGAGGATTTCCTCTATACCAACACCCAAAGAGTTATCTTTCTCAAATGGACCTGCTAATTATTGAAAACTCACCCCTTTGCATGATCTACATGCAGACTAGTGACCTTAAACTTAAGCAAATACATATATCAAATACAAATAATGTACAAACCTAACCACAAAGAAGTGGGTCAGAGATCAACTCCAAAGCCCTCCCAATTGGAGCCTAAGACAGTGGCAGTGTTTGCTGTAGGGTACATATTTGGCCTGGGTTAGGGCTTTATTTTCTTATTCCAACCTCCACAGAGGTTTTGTGTTCTTTTACAACATGCATCGTTGAGTTACTGGAGTCTAATATACTTGGAATGGAATATACTTTTGCTTCTTCTGGGACAATGCCAGGATCTTAGGACATTTTAATTCCCTGCACCCCACTGCCACCTTAATAATACCAAATAATAAAATTTTATATATATTTAACCCTACGAGGCATTATTCGTATTGATTTTACAGTCAATATTCATTTGGCATTACCCCTATATTGATCCTTCCTTCCTTTTTGCATTTCCACTTCCCTTCCAAGATTATTTCCTTCTACCCGAAGAACACCTTTAGCATTGTCTTTGGTGAGAATCTGAAAGCAAAACTTCTGTTTCTGTCTGTCTCAAAATATCTTTACCGGGCCTTCATGTTTGAAGGTTAGTTTTTAATAAGTAAGTTGGCAAGTATTATCTTTCAGTATTTTAAAGACATGATTCTTCTGCCTTTGGCTTCCATCATTTTGTTGTGAAGTCACATGTCAGTCTGACTGTTGCTCTTTTGAAGAGCCGCTCTTTTTCTCCAGCTGCTTTTAAGCTTTTGTCTTTGTCTCTGCTTTTCAGAAATTTTAATCTATGCTTAGGTGTGGTTTTGTTTGTATTCACTTATCCTTTGGACAGGGAGTGGTTGTAGCACGTCTTGAATCCCCGGCTTCATATCTTTTGTCAGTTTTGGAAAATTCTGCCCATTATTGCTTCAAAGACTGGTTTGACTCCAATTTTCTCTCTCCTCTCCTTCTGGGACTCCAGTGACACATAAGTTAAATTTTGCTATCATTTCCCATATGTTTTGAATGGTTTTTGTTTTTTTTTTTTTTTATTCTCCATCATTTTTCCCCTCCGTATTTTAGTCTGGATATTTCCTAACCCTATCTTCTACTGGTCTCAAACTACTGTTAAACCTGTGAGTTCTTTTACATTTTTTTAAATGTTTATTTATTTTTGATAGAGAGAGAGAGAGAGAAATAAAGACAGAATGTGAGCAGGGGAGGGGCAGAGAGAGAAGGAGACACAGAATCTGAAGCAGGCTGCAGGCTCTGAGCTGTCAGCACAGAGCCCTACGCGGGGCTCGAACTCACGAGCTGTGAGATCATGACCTGAGCCAAAGTCGGACACTTAACTGACTGAGCCACCCAGGTGCCCCAAACCTGTGAGTTCTTAATCCTGGTTATCATATTTATCGGTTCTAGAATTGCCATTTGATTCCTTTTTACAAATTCCAATTTGTTGCTGAAATGTTCCATTTTGATTTCTGTTTCTTTGAACATGCTAATCACAGTTTTTGTTTAAATCTGGGTTGGTAACTACAATATCTAGATCATCTATGGATGATCTCTTTCTGTTATCTTTTTCTCTTGGTTCCAGTATCCTGATATATCTGATGATTTTTTATTGAATGCCAGACATTGTCTATGAAAAATTATAGAGGCTCTGGATGACATTATCTTCCTTCACCAAAGATTTGCTTCCACGTTTAGCAGGCAGTTAGTGTAGGGTAGATCACTTCAATCAAATCGTGGATTGGGCTGTTTTGATGCCGAATTTCAATCTTTGTGAGACCTGTTTTATTTACGGTTTACCCTTACTCCAAGGATGCATCTCTTCAGGGGTTCTCATGGAAAGTCTGGGGTGCTTACCAGTGTCCCTCTTCCTTATGGCTTCTGACTTACAATTTTAATCTTCTTAAAACATGAGGCTGCTGAAAGCTCTGTTCAGTCTCTTAGCTACTAATTTCTACTCAGATTTGCAAACTTTCTCTCCTGTGGCTCTTACAAATCAGCAACTGCCTCAGAAGGAAAAGCAGTGCCAAATGTTGGGCTCATTTCTCTGTCCTTCTTTTCTCTTCAGGATCTTGGCTCAAATAATTTTTTCTCCCCAGTCTTGCCAAAAGCTATGCTCAGCTTCTCAGCCTCTTAGCTTCATATGGCTGATGGAAAAGCCAGTGTCTAAAGGGAAAAAGCAGCTTGGGATATCTGACTCACTTCTATGCATCTCCCTTCTCTCCAGGATCTTGGCCCTCAACTCCTGGCTGCATTGAGAGCTCTCCAGTGCTTTAAACTGAGTTGTTTTGTTTTGTTTCATCGATATTTTCTAGTTGTTCTTGGCAGGTTGTTGGTCCGATACAAGTTAGTTCACCATTGCTGGAGGTAAAACTAGAATATCTTCTCTAAGTATGTGGGTTTTCTGTCTCCAACATATAGCTGTGTCTCTGACATCGTTCTGATCCTTTGTCTTCAACCCAGTCCCACTCCCTTGGATCAGTACTAATGTGCTAAGTGTGGAGATCTCAATGTCTTTCTAACTACAGTTGTTCAAAACTCCCCTTTAAGTTATATTTGTTGTGTAAGTTACATTCGCTATTTTTTTTCATTCCTAATTGATATTGGAAGATACAGTATTACACCAGGCGTGACTTCTTTCAATGGGAGTAACTTGGCAAAATTCTGCACTGGGGAAATGGCTTATAATGCTTTAGTACTTTGATCCATAAGGTTTCCTCTGCATTGAAGTCTCTTTCCTGCTGGTCAAAACATTATTTTTCTGTGTCCGGCTTCCACTCACATAACCCCACCGGGAAGGAACCACCTGCTCCTTTGAGTTTGAACTCAAATTACCTGTCTCGGAGCTTTGCTTTCTGTTTTATGGATTTCCATTGCATACGAGTGGCAGACCTGATAAATATGTCATCATAAGTGCTAAGAAAATTGGATCGACTCTTCCAAATATTCAAACTGTTAAGGAAAACTTTTTAAAACTTATCTATGGGCTTGGGGGAACAGGATGGCTCAGTCAGTTAAGCGTCTGACTCTTGATTTCAGTTCAGGTCATGATCTGGTACTTGGTGGGTTCGAGCCCTGTGTCAGGCTCTGCACTGACAGTTCGGAGCCTGCTTGGGATTCTCTGTCTCCCTCTCTCTCTGCCCCTCCCCCACCTGCACTCTAAATAAACAAACAAACAAACATTTTTAAAAAGACTTCTATGGATTAAAATAAATGATATTTTACAGTAGTCAACTAGTAGGACTCTGATTCTTCTAAGATGTTATGAAATGAATGCCACTTTTTCTCAATGTTGAGAATTAGCTATGAATGAGGCATTATTAAAGAATTTCTTGGTATCTTTGAACAGGAATTATATTAAGGTAATACAGATTTTGCTGAAAATACAAAATAAGCTATGTTGGCTATATATTGAGCACCAGTCAGTGCACACGTAGGAATGTCTACTTTGGTAGATGCCCTCTGGTCTAGCTCGGTTGGGAGCAGTAGTCGATTACTGTAATCTAAACAAGAATGTGCTAAAGCAGGGAATTCGAAAGTTATGTCAAGTATTTTAACTTAACGTAAGTATACTTTCCATCACAAATATAAATCACTCAAAAAAATTCATCATTGCTGATTTCCAGTGTAGGGTTCTCAAAAGTGGATCTAATACTTAAAATACTTGTAAAGCAATCTGAGTCCAGAGCCCTTGATGCTTACAACTTCTCCCAGTCTTTGACAGTTATCTTGTTCTCCCCTAATCATCCAATATTTTGAGCAACTTGCCTTTCTTGAGTTCCTTCAAAGCAGTCATAAAAGGACGCCTTCCTTTTTTCACTCATTTCTCACCAATTTCAAAAAATCAACTAAATTATGTAAATACAGTATAAGAATAACTGGAAGCAGATTTGGAGATGTAACACCACTTGGTAAACATGCAGTGCGGCTGTGGCCAAGAGTGACACACAGCTGAAGCGTTCAGCATGCAGTGGACTCCGTCAGCATTTACAGAGGAGCGAATGACAGGCGCTGATGAGTCCTGCAAGGAGGTGAAGTGGTGGTTAGTCAAGAAAGCTTCTACAGAGGGCCCTGGGTGGCTCAGTTGGATAAGCGTCCGACTTTGGCTCAGGTCATGATCTCACAGTTCATGAGTTCAAGCCCTGAGTCTGGCTCTGTGCTGACAGCTCAGAGCCTAGAGCCTGTTTCGGATTCTGTGTTTCCTTCTCTCTCTCTCTCTGCCCCTCCCCTGCTTGTGCTCTGACTCTCTCTCTCTCTCTCTCAAAAATAAACATTAAAACAATTTTTAAAAATTTAAAAAAAAAAAAAAAAGGAAAGCTTCTACAGTGCTGGCAATGGGTGCAGTGCATTTTGCTCAGGCTTGGGTTGACTCTTGTCGATTGCAAGTTACCTTCCTTGCCACCACGCGTCTTACCCTTCATATTTGTTCACTAACGTGATTTCAGAATGACTGAAATTAGCTCCATCACCAATCTGTAATATTGCCTCAATTCAATAACAATAACACCGAATGGTTTGTGTGTTATCGAGTGCCAGACCGCCAAACACTTTGCATAAATAACCACACTGAATCTTCATAACCCTCTTAAGCTGTACTACTATTCTCCTCATTTTATACCTGAGGCAATTGAGACGCAGAGGAGTGAAATGAGTTGCCCAAGGCTTAGCTGGGAATGGCAAATGCAGAATTAAAATCCAGGCCATCAGAATCCAGAACCCACATCTTTTCCATACACTAACCTGCATCCCTTGTCGCAGAACTTGGGAGGTGGTAATGGGTCCTTTCTGCTTCTCAGGCTGGGGCCAGCTCCCCATGCTGCCATTTTCCCTTTTTCGCTCCAGTCAGCATCCATAAACTCAGCCCACTTTCTTTCCCCTCAGGGGTTGATAACCTCCCTCTCTCTCATCCTCCAGATTCTCCCCCTTCCAAGCCTGGCAAAGTGCAGGGTTCCGGCATCCAAAGCTCTCTTTTTCCTCACTGATTCTGGAGACATCTTTGTGAGCTCTTTGTGATTTAAGGACTTGACTGTCATCACTATGGAGACACAGAGTAAGAGAAAAATACATGCAGAAAAATGACGAAGTGTCCAGAAACTTACAACATATTTGAATTCTGGTTCCTGGGCTATGATTTTTCATTGCTCTTGCTGTGATGAGAACCAAATGCACCCTTGGGTTGTTGTCCTCCATATTTAGTCCTGAGAAAGGGGCGCCCCAATTTGCTACCTCCATTTAGCAACAGTCCTTGTTACCTCCACATCCATAAAGGCTCTTTATCCCAGCACAGATACCCCCTTGTTTACAGGGGGGCTTATACTCTAAAGCACTTCAGACTGGAAAGTATTTTCTGGGAATTCTACCTGACACATGCAATAGCAGTGATGATTTCTCTGAGCATTACCTAATGGTCACTGTTTAGTCACTAAGTATCATGGTTTCTGGAAAAACTCTTATAAAATGTCTGTATTTTACCTGGAACCCGCGGGGTTGAGTGGACAGGGCAAGAGAGACCCAACTTCAGCCACCATTAACCATTAGCTCTGGAAATAGATTTGTTCCTCTAAATAACTGTCACTCAGGAAAGACTTACTGGCTACACTGAAATGGAAGAAACTCAGAGAAATCCCACACAGAAGCTTAAGCTGCCACTATGATGTAACCTAATGTGTACCTCAGTGTCTAAGGCCCCGTCCTTTTAATCTCAGAATACCAAGCGTTAGCTGGATACATGGCTACCCAGAATAAAGACTACATTTCCCCAGCTTCCCTTGAGTTAGGTTTGGCGGTGATACTAAGTTTCTGACCAATGAGATGTAAGAAAAATAATGTGTATAATTGCCTAGAAGAGGACATAATAGGAGTGCACATGCCCATTGTTGTCCCCTGGACAACAGGGGACAGAATTTTTACATAAGAGACAAATAAACTTTTATTCTTGTTTTAAGCTATCATATTTGAGTTTGTTAGTTATATGCAGTCAAATCTATTCCTAACCAACATAGGTAAGAATTCCAAAAGTATTTCAGAGATTGAGATACTTGTTTCTTATTCCCTTTCATGGTAATTGTCTTGTGAGGTATATTTAGATCAAAGATTCTCTTTCTTTCTCCTCACTGCACTGTCCTAAACACACATGGGTACTTTGGTCTCAAGTGACTAAGGAAGAGGCATTTGTTCTCACTGATAACTATCCTATACAAAATTCTTCGATTAGGGGTGCCTGGGTGGCTCAGTCGGTTAAGTGTCTGACTTCAGCTCAGGTCACGATCTCACAGTTCGTGGGTTTGAGCCCCACATGGGGCTCTGTGCTGACAGCTAAGAACCCGGAGCCTGCTTCAGATTCTGTCTCCTTCTCTCTCTGCCCTTCCCCCAGTCATGCTCTGTCTCTCAAAACTACATAAATGTTAAAAAAAAATTCTTCAATTAAATGAGGGTTGAGAAGTCAGAAACATTACAGAACCCCACACAAACTTGGTCTCATCTTGTGACCAATTCCCAACCCCACCCCACAGGTGGGAAAACAAATAAAATTACCCCACTTTTTAAAATTCCTTTTGTTCCCTTGTTCAATTGTTACATACCCTACAAGGAGATGAGAGTAGGTATTTCCGAGACTGAACCCTCATACACTTGAAATCATACACAATAAGTGCCTAAATAAATCATGGCTAGACTAAGTAAAGTAATTTTTTGCCATCAGATGGTTCCTGTAAAAAAGCATGAGAGTGTCAATCTATACGATGCCCCCCGACCCCATTTGAAGTTATCCGTTAATTACATGTCCCTCAATTATCCGGTGCCTGTGCTATTGTGGCAAGTGTCTGGTTCATTTCATCCCATTGCTCAATAGATTTTAATTGCAGCTGCTGCAGCAAACACCCCGAGATGCATTTCCTATAGAGACCACGGCAGCCTGTGGACTGGCCCAATGATGATTAATTTCAATGACTTGAATCACTGAGGAAGAGGGAAGCGCTTCCATTTTAATTACATCTACAAGAGAGTAGCACTTTCACCCCTGCTCATTGTCCTGAAACAAAAGACCTCCTGAAAGGAAAATAAAATCCAGGGTGCAGTGGTCTCACTGACACAGATCTCCTTTTTCATTGCACCACAACTCAGCCAGCTCCGTATTGGGAAATAGTGGCAAGTCACTGGGATTTGCAAGCGGACTGGAAGCCACGAAGAAAGCAGCATTCAGTTTATTTTTATTTATCTTGCTTGGGCAATTAAAATGCATTGAGTGGGTCGAGATATGAGACAGCATCTGACCATCCTTGCAGATGTTCTGCATAAAAAGGTTGAAGAATAATTAACCCTGACATGCGTATGTATTTATTTGTTGTTTCACTGAGACAGAGCTAGAGACATTCTAGGGGTTTTCCATACTCATTCATGCCCTTGGGTCCTGGCACATGCTGATCTCTTTTGTCTCCTTTTTTCCATTTGGACAAATATCATCTTCCAGCAAAGCCCAGCTCAGTCGCCACTTCCTCTGCCCTGCCGTGGGGGTGGTGTAGGAGTGGGAACAGGAAGCGCAGAAGACCTTAGATGAGATATATCTGACCAGGACTGTCAGTGCTCTGTGACCTTGTGCAAGTTACTTAGCTCTCTGAGCCCCGGTTTCCTCATATGTACACTAGAGGAGAATGAACATTCTCCTAAGTCATAGTTGTTATAAATATTAAGTGAGATACTTTGTATGAAGCACTCAGGATAACGCCTGGTCATAGAAGGGGCGTGATAGGTTATACTTTACTTGCCTTTTGTACACCGCCAACAGTAGCGTTTTAAAATCTCCTTTATGATGCTAACTGATCAGCAAGTCAGAAAATAGGGATTCAGATTTTCTCTGTCCTTTCCTCCTACCCCGACCCAAGTAAAAGGTGATTAAACTTAGTAGCCTGTTGTTGCAAGTCCATTCCCTCCTGTTGGACCTCACTGCTAACTGCCTTGATTCACACATGGTTTCTGCATTGATGCAATAGTCTCTTTAGATCCACACGCCTCTCATCTTACCCCCTCCTTTGCAAGTCCATGAAGCTTCCATAGTGATCTCTACTGTCCCTCCCCTCTAGAGTGGTCAACCATCCCAGTTGTCCCAGGACTGAAGGGATTCCCAGGATGTGGAACTTTGAGTTTTAAAATCAGGACAGTGCTGGGCAAAGCAGGTTGAGCTGGTCACCCTACATCCCCTCCTTCAAATCTCTCACTGGTTCCTTAGGAATTCCAAGACAAACTTACATTAGTCAAGGTAATACATAAAACAAAACCGTCTGTCATCTCGCCCTGCCTTCCTCTCGACCTTCATCTACGTCACCCCCTCCCTATTTGCTACACAAACGCTACCACCCTTTGCTTCAGTGATATTGGGCTTCCAGATGTTTCATGCTCTTTCCCAGCCTCAGCCTCAGCCTCATCCGTGCCTTTTGCAGTTCCTTCTACATACAATGCCCATCCCCCTATTCGTTTTACCCCGCTAAGTCCTTCGGATCCTAACACATCACCTCTTCTAAGAAGTCTTCCCTGAGCACCTGCTATAGGTGCTCCTCTGCTGTGCTCCCATAGCACCCTGGTTTTGCCTCTGACCTGACATTTACTACACTCTACTGTGATTATGGTCTGTCTCCCCAAACAGACTGAGAGGTCCCTGAGGATAGGGACTGTGTCTTCTCTATCTTTGTAACTCCAGGTGCTGACACAAGTAACTGCTGGCTGTGGAGAGAATGAACAAATGAGGTGTTCACACTTGCCTCCCCACCCCCACAACCACGTGAACTCCTCTAAAGCAGAAAGGACACATATCTTGATTTTCTTCGATTTCTTGGTTTTCTCCTCTAGTACCTGGTACACAGCAGGGCTCAATTAATATTTTGAACGAATGAATGGATGGATGCATCTTCCTTTAGATAGAAGCCAGATGATGAACTTTCATGGGTTCAGTTTGTCCCCTGCCCTGCACAAGGCACCAGTTGTTAGAACCAAGCATGGCCCCGTGCTGTCACTAGGTAGCTATTGGCTAAAAATTACAGGGGTTATGCCCCCTCTGCTCCCTCCTATAAACACAGGCTCCGGAAGAAAAATGGTTTCATTCCAAAGACTGATTTCAGATAGGAGAAAATTCTCAATTAGATTCCCTACACAGTTGAGTGGAAAGGCCACTAGCACATGGAGAAGAAAGCTATACCAGATGGCTTTCCTACTACAAAGAGATGAAATATGTGTCATTTCCACTTGCATAGTGGTTTGGTCTTTTTGGAGCTCAGCGTTAAACAGCTGGGAGCCCTTTGTGACCATGCAGATTCCACTGCCTGATGGCAGGAAGTCAGGCAGCAGGCAAGGTCTGTCCATTTCCTCCCACCACCTTTCCAGCCAGTAAACTGTAACTTTCTCCCCTATAAAAGTTTTATGGAAAGTTGAGTAGAAAACCTAGCAGGAATTAAGACCTCAAGGGGTTTGGCAGGATGGAGAAAATGAGAGCAGATTGGAAAATGAGTGATTGTTTCTGGAAATAAGTGTGGAATGGAAAAAGGTCTAAGGGCCTTGTGGTCACACAGCCCTGGGATCAAAACCTACCTCTTCCACGTAGAAGCTGTGTGACCCCAGTTAACTGGGCTTCAGTTTCTAATCTCTACAGTGAGAAGATTTACAAAACCTGCTTGGTTACAGGGTATGTCCAGTATGTGTTAGCTCTCGCCCCTCTCTTGACTCCTGTTGTATTTGCTAAAATGATACTTCTTGTCTGACAAAGGATTTTCCCCTTCATTTGTAGATTTCTTTATAATGATAACCCCCCAAAAGATTATTTTAAATGAAATACAATTTAGATTTATGCATTTTTAAAACCTACTTGCTTTCGAATAGAAAGACAATAGTATACTGAACAGGATAAAATTAGAACTGTCCAGGGGTGCCAGGAAATGTGGTGGTTCCATCCCAGGGCAGACCATGAAAGCCAAAAAAATGGTGGTTTATTTTCTAAAAATGGTGTCTGTGAGTCTCTGGGAAGGTCTAGGAACACCTGTGCCCTGCTGTGACTCCCGTACTGGAATTCCTAAGTCTTGGAAATGGAGAGGAGTCTCAACACATTAAACTCTCTTCTATACACCTTGCTGTTTGTCCCTTAGGCTCCTTATTTCCATACACTATTGTTTCTGATAGTTATTCATTCACTTCCCAAGTTCAGGAATCGTTTAAAATCACATTTGAATAGGTATGCATGAGGGAAGCTTACTCACTTTCTCTTTTTTTTAATTTAGTTTAGAGAGAGAGTGCGTGTGTGGGGGAGAGGGGCAGAGGGAGAGAGGGAGAAAATCCTAAGCAGGCTCCACACTCAGCCTGGAGCCCGATGCGGGGCTTGATTCCATGACCCTGGGATCGTGAACCGAGCCAAAATCAAGAGTCAGATGCTCAACCGACTGAGCTGCTCAGGCACCCCCAAACCTTACCCACTTTCAAGTGAAAATCTTCCCATAGGGAGCTATAGAAGACAACCCAGCAAGACTAAATGGGACAGGCTTCCAGACTCAGAAGCCAAAGTTCTAATCCTGACCACTTCATCTTTTACACAAGATCAACACTCCTGTTTATCAGCCAGTAGGTGAAATCTCTAAATACCCATCACTCAGACCAAGTTCTCATCCAGTGCTAGAAACCACTCCATCACATTCCTAGCAGGTAGTCACCCTACCTCCTGTCATGCCTCCAATGACAGGGACCTCGTTTTTCTGAACTACGATACATGGTTGCATGCTTTGTGCACTGCACAAAGGCACCCAGCTAAAGAACACAGATAGAAGCTGAAATCCTGTCTCCTTTCTGTTTCTGAAGCTGAGTGCCCCCGGCTTGAGGGACTCTTTTCTTCTAATTTGACCATCCCCAGGGGGTTCCCTTTTCTACTTTGCACAAAGACATCATATAGACTAGTAGTGATCCTTTCAGGTCAACACAGTCCAGCGCCCTTAGAAGGGATTCTGTCTCCTGAAGAGTAGAAGAGACTCCAGTTTCCAGCACGAAGGTGTCATTCCAGATGCCAAGCGGGCGGCAAACTTTGTGTCCTTTGGTTCCTCTTGGCAAGAGCCACATCCCCAAATGAGCCCAGATGTGGAGAGACCAGCAGCAATTAGCATCTGAGCTAATGTTTGTGCATGGGGGGAATACAACAAAATAAACAGGGACCTATGGCAGTGAGCTATGCCTGATCATTTATCAAACTGCAAAATCTTATCCATGACTGTGAAATGGCTTTATGGTTAGGAAAATGTACTAATAATTTTATTAGGCAGCAATTAAACTTAAATTCCTTTTAACTGTATTTGATGTCATCCTTTTTCTGGGCCCATTAGAGTAACATTAAGGTGTTTGTGCAGATAGCTCAGTCATTTCAAATTACTTTCCTGTCTAATGTGGGAGCCTTTAATAGCATACTCTTAGGTTGAATTCAATTTTGGAGACACCAGGCATGCTAATTAGATTGTCTCAGTGTTCCTTTGCAAAAGGAACTGAAGAAGAGCTATTTTTTCCCCCTCTTTTGCTTAGCAGTGTTCATGGAACACAACTTTCTGTGCAATTAGAGGCATAGACCCTTTACTGCACAAAATCCCACTTGAACCATTTATTGCTAGCAGACACAACGTCTGGTTAATATGACACCATTGTTGAAATGTTTTTAAGATCTAATTAGAGCCTGTAAGTTTTCTCTCCTATTATTCTGAATATCAGAGTTAGTGTTTGTTCCGTCTCAGCCTCTAACATTAGAACTGAAAGAAGGGTAGAGGGAAGAGATGAACATTTATTAGGCACCATCTGCTAGCTTCCGGGGAAGATGCTTAATGCCTATAACAGCCCTATGAGCTTGCCTTATTATCTCCACTTACAGATGGGAAAACTTTGGCTCAGAGAGGGTAAGTAAAGTGCCCACGGTCACACAGCTGGCAAATTGCGGAGCTGGGATTTAAATTGTCAGCCTCTCTTTGCCACTTACAGGTTCTAGGAACTTGGAAAGTCACTTTAACACTCTGATCATCAGGGTCCTCCTCTATAAAACAGGGATGATGATAATACTCATGCCCTCACAGTCCGTTGTAGGGATCAAATGCAATATTAAACGTAAATGGCCCTTGCAGATGAAGTGCTGCACAGAAGTGATAGGTAATATCTCCTGATGTTGCCATAGGAGGTCTTGGGTGGTATCGGCCTGCCTTCTGCAAGATTGAAACCACATATCCAATGCCACAAGAAGGTCAGGGAGAGCACAAGTTAAACATGTCCTTGGGGCTTAAGGTAAACGAGACTCAAAGGGAAAAGAAGAGATGCAAAGGGAAAATGAGAGGGAGTTGAGTTGTTCCAAAGGTGATTTAATGGATCTGCAAGTCTGTTGGTGACTCGGTTTCCCCATCTGCAAACAGGGAGTTTGCAGGCTGATGTGTGGATTGAATGAGATGGTGTTTTATATAAAGTATCCAGCACGTTGCCCAGAATTGAAACACTTGACAAAATCATTTCATTTGACAATTATTTCAGCCAGGCTTAGTCCCTGGCAATCTTCCACCTCCGTGATCCCTGCTCGCTTACAGATTCCGTCTTCCAAGTCTCTTTCCCTCATTGATCTATTAACATAAATTCTTTCTCCAAATAGTCATTGTACTTGGCATCGATCTACTAACTTACAGCTATTACAGTCATGATTGCAATTACCGTGTGTCCAGGCTCCTTGCAATGCTATCATCATTTTCTCCCGGTTACCATGATAAATGTTCCTAATAACTCCTGCCTCAGATCCCTTGTGGAATGAGGCAAGAGATTAATTTATTAATTGATGGATTAATGGCTCAGAACTGTTACAATCGTCATTAATTGCTATTACCTTTGAAGTGTCAAATGGTTACGGGAGTTGAGGGCGAGGCTGAAAGAATGTTCCTTCCTCTCACGCGAAAGATGGGAGCTGTCACCAGCCAGGTAGAAAAAGTGAACCGCACGTTGTGAGTGCAGCAGTGCCCCCTCACCTGCAGGGGATACATTCCAAGACCCCCAGTTGGATGCCTGAATGCAGTAATACCAAACCCCGTATATACTATGCTTTTCCCTGTACAACAAACACACCTGTGATGGAGTTGAATTTATAAAATAGGCACACGAAGAGATCCACGATAATTAATAATAAAGTAGAACAACTATAACAAAACACGGTGATAAAAGTTATGTGGGTGTGGTCTCCGCCTCTTGTTCTCAAGATCTCTTACTGTCCTGTACTCCCCCTTCTTCTCGTGATGATGTCCAATGATAACATGCCTCCGTGATGAGACGCAGTGAGGCGAGTGACATAGGCACCGTGACACAGTGTTAGGCTACCACTGGCCTTCTGAGGATACATCGGAAGGAGGGTCATCCGCTTCTGGAGCCCAGGTGACCGCTGGTGGCTGAGACGGCTGAGGCTGGGGGGCTGCTGTACAAATGTGTGGAGGCCGTCACGGCACAAAGCACAGTGGCCATCCCTTTGTGCTCCCTGACTCTGACCTGCCCTTCCCCATAACCACTGTGATTCTCTCACCGCTGCATACCAGCCCTGCACTGCTGGCCCTCCCCTCACCCCGAGACCATTCTCCACCCAGGAATTCCCAAGAGCCAGTCCGGCAAAATAAGAAAACAATGGGACCGTCTGTCCTGCCAGCCTCTGGTCCCTGCAAGCTCTGGTCGGTGCAGCAAGTAGCTGCGATCCCATCACCCCATCTTTGAGAGGGCACTCGTCCTGCTGCGCCCAGAGCCCAAGACAGGCGCTCCACATACTCAAGTCAGCAGCCGGACACCAGGGAGAGCCCAGACCCTTCCATCGGCCCGCTCTGGTCCACCCCCCCTTCACAGCCAGCTCTCATGTATGAGGAAGGGAATCCTTGAAGAGTCCCTCAAGTCTCTCGTGCAGTTCCCTTAGCCCTGAGGCATTTCCATCTGGATAAAAAAGTAATGCCAGCGCAAAGCACATGCCTTTGCTGGCTTACTCCCATCAGAAAACATGGTAGCACACATTCTCCTTATCACAGGGTCTATCCTTAATTCCCCCTCCATCAGCGAAGTCAATCGATTTCCCTTACATATTACAGCCATTGTTCCTTGCTATTGGCTGCAGAGTTTAGTTGGCAGTTTTGCCCATGACACATACCCCATGTCTTACTACCCAAGATCTGTATGCGTTATTTTCCCTCCCTTTAACACCAGCCCTGACTTGTTCAAGTTCTATGCCTCCCACCCCATTTTCCTAAAGAGCCTTTCTCAGTCAGACTTGGCTGAACTCGTAACTCAGCCAACTCGTAACTCATCCACGGAATCCTGTAACCATGTTCCTGTAAAGAATCATGGGAACAGACCACGGGCTTCATTCAGAGTTCAGCTCTGGATGTGAATCTAGCATCCCACGGCTTTTAACTTAACTCTCTGTAGACTTGGAGCGT
The DNA here is from genome assembly GCF_028749965.1 of Puma concolor. Lineage (NCBI taxonomy): Eukaryota > Metazoa > Chordata > Mammalia > Carnivora > Felidae > Puma > Puma concolor. The sequence goes on along the minus strand of NC_141676.1, from coordinate 45,470,764 downwards.
TGGGTTTTCAGAAATTCCGTCGATCCTTCCTTGCTTGTTTTCTCGTTGGAGATGGTGGTGTCTTGTCAGGCAAGCCAGTGAGCACGGCCTTCCTAGAACAGCGTGTATGGACGTGTGCGTGTGTGTTCCAGAGGTGGGCCCCATAAACAGGAGAACGCTCTGTACAGATTCATTGGTAAAATGTGTTTTGTGCCCGCACATCACAGACAGCAGGATGCTGACCGGTCAGCGAAGGGGTTGACACTCCTTATCAGCAGCCGGAGAGATTGCTTACAACAGAGAGGACAGCAACAGCAGGTGAAACCTGAACCCGTGGCAGAATGACTTATATGCAGTTTACCAAAGAGATGTAAATGCATACACAGCCACCACAGATTACAAACAGCACCACAGAGTGAAGGTGGATTAAACATGTATCCCTCCGAACAGGGTATGGGGCAAGCCCTTGGCTTAGGCCAGCTGAGTGGAGCCATCCTAGATCTCCTCAGTCTACCTGTGGTGGTTCTGCAGTTTCTCATGATCTACAACTGGATCCAGGCTGGTCAACCCACCTGCTCATCAGACTCACCCCTTCCTTACATCAGAGCCGGTGGTCACACTGCAAAGACTTCTTCTTCTATCAGTCTCAACGATCTGACGTGACTGGGGGACCTTTCAATGCCAGATCTTGCGCCTGATCTTAGAGTCAATAAAGATTATTGAGCTGGGGAGTAAATCTGGATAATAATATGCCCCTCCCCAGGTTGTATGAGTATCAAGTGAAATACACACAGAATGAGTTTAAAAAGCATATGGGCCTTGTTGTGGTTATTACTTTTTTATGAAAGGCACTCTCCCCTATTAGTGATTGCTGGCTTGTCCTTTGGACTCCCCTTCAGAAAGGCAAGCCAGACACATGTGACAAGTTAAACAGGCATAGAAGATATTTTTATCTGTTTAAGCCAACAACAGTAAATGCATCACAAGACAGTGTGTGATTAATTGCCAAGTGAATGGTGAGAAGAATAATCGCCAGAAGAATATGAACAAGAGAAGGCTCAGCTCTAGCTGGTGGGGGAGGGATGGAATGAGGCTCCAGAGAGACTGGATAGAATCATGGAGACTTGTTTTGGGTCTTGCAGGACGGATGGGATTAGGGTTGATGAAGGGAATGCATTCCAGGTAAGACAAGTTCTGTGGAGACGGGTGGACAGAGAGGCAAGGGGGTGTTCGGGGGGAAAGCTGCGGGAGGACGTGGGGTTTGACAGTAGGCAGAGAGGAGTGTACAGATAGTGGGAAATTGTGAATGGCATTTTCTGTGACTTTATACCTCCCAACAAGCCCACACACCTATGCCACATGCTCTACCCAAGAGAAAAACAAGCTCCACACTGTCCAAGCCATGTCTCTTGCCCAACACCCTGTCCTTCTTGCTACCTACCCACCCTTTGCTGTTCCAGCTTAGCTAGACCCCTAACCTTGCCTACATTCCCATTTATACCCTTGCTCAAGCCATGAAAACTCAATTCTAATGTTTTACCATAGAGATTTACTTCTTGATTCCAACTCAAACCCATAGAAGTAAAGCTAACACTTACCTAGGCCTTTGTGTGCTAAACACTTTAAATGGCCTACCACCTTTAATTCTCAAAATAACCCTGTGAGATAGTACTGCCCCCACCGCCATTTAGCAGATGAGGAAATTGATGTTTGAGATGTTAAAGTTCAAGGTCACATCTACCAATAAGTGGTGGAGTCTGGATTTGATCCCCAAACTGTTGACCCCATGGCATGGTTCCCAATCACCGGTTGGTAGTACCCTGTTATCGCCTAAACCCACTCCATTGGTTCCTCTTTGGTCACCCTTGGATAGGATGTCTTACTCTAGTCAATCTTTGGAAACCTAGACTCTACCTCATGCTGCCATCCTGCTGCAAACCCCTGAGTACCAACGACACGGCACAGATAGGAATTCTCAATGGAATGGTTGGTTTAGGGTCCTAGCAGACTCTCAACACCAACATTATTTGATCCTAACGATGATGGGAACCAGGGAAGGTTTCAAGATGATTATAATCACAGGAAATAATATGATCAAAACCCATGTTTTCAGAAGATGAATCCTGGGACCCAGTTCAGGACTGCCCTGCCTGTTCCATTCTGGATATGGAGAGGCTGCAGGAAGAGGCAACAATTTATAGCCTATTTTGTGGTCCAAGGCGAGGTGATAAGGGTCTGAATTAAGGCAATGGTGGTGGAAATGGAATACGATAATAAAGAATCACTTATTTCACTATGAAATAAAATACATTTCTCCTGAAATAAACCATTTTCACCGCCAGCGGGCGGTTATCTGTAAAGAAATCGGCTTATTAGCTTCATAGCTCTTGGGGACTCAGAATGCATCACAGGTATATTATTGTGTCTTGGGTTGTGGTTTTTGGAACCACTGAAGGCAGCACAATTTGAAGGGAAACTAAGGGCACTAAGCTTCTGGACAACGCCCAGGCAGGCACGGGTTCAGAGTGGCTCAGCCGCTCAACTAACCACATGGCCTTGGGAAAGTATTTAATCTCTCTGAGCTTGTGTCCTCATCTGTCAAATGGGGATAATACTGTCTGCCTCACAGGGTTGTTGCAAGGATTAAGCAGGACAGTGGATAGAAAGGCTATGATTAGCACAGAATAAACGTCAGTTTTTATACTATCATTTCTTAGCCAAACATCTCATTAAAAGCCCTGCATAATCACCCATAAAATCTTGTTTGAAATAAAAGTGATTGGGTTCAACCAACCCTTTGGAAAGCAAGTTGGCTTTCCAAATGCTTTCCACTGTGTATTAAGACACATAAAAATGTTCATATCCTTTGACCCAGTTGTTCCAGTTCTCGGAATCTATTCTTAGGAAATTGTCCTCGATACAGGAAGAGCATAACGCACAAAGAGTTTCACTGCATGAACGGCTTGCTACGGCGAAAAATTGGAAGCAACCTGCGCGTCCAGGAACAGATGCTTCTGCATTATGCTGATGCTCTAAAACTGCTTTAAGTCAGTATTAAATACAGAGCTCATAACAACGTCTTAGATTGGGTAAGGTCCACCAATCAAGGATCAAATGTAATCTTTTCTTCACTTTGTTAACCAACCCCTCTTCTCTGCAGGGCTTTCCCGCATGGCCCGCAGACCAGCAATTCTAGCCCCTTTTCTGCCAGAGCTCTGCAATCCTGGCACTTCCCCCAGGGTGGGAGGAAGGTTGAGGCAGGGTGGGACTTCGTGCCAGAGCCTGCCACGCACAATGCAGGTTTCTTCCCCAGCTGCCTCAGCCCCTCTGGCATCAAACCTTAGCTCTTTCTCCTGCAGACACAGCTTCTCTCCATGACCAAGTGACTAGTTTCCTCTTAGCTCAGCCTCTTTCTGTCTCCCAAGGCTGCCTTGTAACTGCGTCTTTCTCAGCCCTGCCCCTTCTCCACCTCGCATCCCTGCTGTCTGCCCACTTGCAACCTCTTTTCCATTATTGCTAACAGTTTGTTGTGACTTTCTAAGTTAGAGAACATATCTTCTAGAGTGTCCAACATTGGCTCATCCAAATACACTTAATGGAAGTGGGAAAAAAGATTAACTTAGATGTTAAAGGTTACTCAGACACCCATTCACACTTAGACTCTGAATCTTAAAGCCTTGAATACTTTGTGAAATCCCTCAGGACAGGACTGAAATGTTATTAAACCACATCATTTCAAAGCTGGCATCCATGAAGTTAAAAACACGGGCATTTAGGGGAGCCTGGGTGGCTCAGTCAGTCAAGCATCTGACTTTGGCTCAGGTCATGATCTCACAGTTTGTGAGTTCAAGCCCTGCATAGAGCTCTGTGCTGACAGCTCGGAGCCTGGAGCCTGCTTGACATTCTGTGTCTCCCTCTCTCTCTGCCTCTCTCCCACTTGCTCTCTCTCTCAAAAATAAACATTAAAAAAATTAAAGAAAAAAAAAACACGGGCATTTAACTGGTAAAAAAGAAAGTTCAGTAAAAGCACTTGGTCTACCTTTATCTTGTAAGCTGGAACTTCTTTCAATAACATCTAGGGGGAAGAGCATGTGATTTCTCTTCAGTTTGTGTAATTATGTGCATTTTGCAATTTCTTAGCTTTGGCAGGCACTGGGTAGCATTTGGCTTCAGCTCTATGAACTCTAAGGGCAATTCACAACTGGGCTTTTCCTGACAGCTCCAGCATCTGGATCTTGAGTGGCCCAAGTCCACCATGTGATGGACCCTTCTGTGAACCTTCTCAGCAGAGCACAGAACACGCTGTCCAGGGCCCTGTTCTTCCCTTGCTCCCGGGAGCCTGGGGTATAGGCCTCATACAATTGCTTCCCAGGTTATAGGCATGTTTTAGAAGTAAACAGAGCAAGCATCTTTTTTAATGCTGTTTTACTGGTTGAACAATAATCAATCGGTATCTTAACTCAGTATTTCCTCAGCACTGACTGCATGCCAGGAATCCTGTACCACAGATAGGAAGGTAGCTCATGCTGCTGGACCATTCTGGCCCATGTTCCTCCCTTCCCACTTCCTTCCTTCCTCCTTATTTCCTTCCTCCTTTCCTTTCTTTCTCCTTCCTTCATCCTTCCTTAGATATTATTTATATAATGCTGAAAAACAAAACAGAAAAAAGCACGTGCCATGCCACCGCTTGGTATATAAAGAAAATACTGAACATCTTTCCTTTCCTATCCCACTTTCTAAACCCCAGAGGTGGTAACTATCCCTAACTATCCCTTCCCAGTTTTCCCTTAAATTTATGTAAATGAAGCTCTCCATCTAGCCATATCCCCAGACATTCCTTGGAGAAATAGAATGATGCTGTACTTATTAGTCCTATGGTTTTGAATGTTGGCTATATAGCCAGCACTGTGTGTGACATTTCACATGCATTGGTGTGTTTAATCCGATAACCCTGATGCGAGGTGGGTGCTATTTTCACCTCCACTTGACAGATGGAAACCCCTGAGGCTCGGAGCAGAGAAGCAACTCCCTTGTCCAAAGTCAGGGTCCAAGCAGCACAGCTAGGATTTGAACGCAGGTCCACTGTCTCCAAAGCTTTTGTTCATTCCACCGTTCCAGGCCACCTCTCACAAATCAATCCCCGACATGCTCTACCAAGCTTCCTCATCTTAGCTTTCTTCTATAGATGGTTCTGTTCATCCCCAGTCTGCCTCAAATGGTCCACACTAGCCTTGTGCTGGGAATCCAGTTCCTGTACCAAGCGGCCCCTGAAGACACAGAACTTGGACAAATAACCAGTCTCCGCTCGGAAGAGCTTGTAGGTTAAGTTTACAGATGGTGCTTCGACAGTGTTGATTTCCTCCTTAATTTGTAACCTTGTGCCTCAGCTTCCCACCTCTCCTACAGATTTTCTCGCTCCCACCTCCTCAAGTAGAGTGCTTTCTTTCTTCCCTCCCCATACACTTAAAACAATCGGGCACATTTTGTTCTCCACAATCTTTCAGGACTGGGCACACGTTGTGAAATAATAAAAGGAAGGGAAGGAAGAGCTTGGGCTGTATGACTCTCTGGTTCCAGAAATTTTCTTCCAGGGTGAGCTAGCATCCAGTTCACTCTCGCAAACAGTCCTGAGCCAAAAGATTCCAAATCAAAGCAAAAAGTCCATCAAGAGAACTCTGATTTAAAACTTAAGAAAACAGCCTGTACATATTTTTAGAACAACTTAGAAAACTCTGAGTACATCTGTGACTTGAAACAGCTGGAAATACATTTTTGCCAAAATTATGCTGATTACGAAAGTCGTTAATGGTCAGACGAGAGGCGTTCAAAATCCACGCGGTCTGGTATTTTTGTGCATGCAAGCTTCAGATAATCTTCACTATCGTACATCAAACGCTGACCCTCTAAACTGCCTTTGAGGGGTGCCTGCGTTACTCAGTCGGCTAAGCATCCCATTCTTGGTATCGGCTCAGGTCATAATCTCACGGTTCGTGGTTTCGAGCCCCGCATCAGGCTCTGCAGTGTCAGATTCTCTCTGGATTCTCTCTCTCTCTCTGCTTCTCTCTGCCTCTCTCTCTCTCTCTCTCTCTCTCTCTCCCTTTCTCTCAAAATAAATAAATAAACTTTAAAAATAAAATTTTTATTCCAGCCAGCCAGGCAGTTTGTACAGCAGAGTTTGCATAATTATTTGAGGACTTTAGTATATTTTGCCCTTATTGGCTTAGTAAAAGGAGTGGTAAATCGAAAGAATAAAAGTCATAAGAAGCATAGGTCTTATAAACTCATAATATATGCGAGAAAATAAAAGAAATTATGAGGTGTGTTGGAAACAGAATAGCGTTAGCCTCGGAGAGTCATTGGACTTAAGCCAGTCAACCATGTGTTCCGTTCTGAAGGAAAACAACAAAATTAAAGAACATGGGTTCAAAATGTTGGTAGCAAATTGAAGGTAAAAAAGAAGGTGCCATTAAGGAGTTGGATATTTTGCGTTTTGTTTGCTGAAAATGGAAATTTCTCTTACCTGGCACCCTGCTAGAGTGGGTATGTCTTATTCACCGTTAGGTCCCAGCAGCTTCTTTGCACATCATAGATGGATTATACTATTTGTTGAGTAAATGAATAACAGGAGTCAGTTGTAGGCTCGGCGTTTTAAGGATTTCATTGTGTGTAAAAATAGAGGCGTGTTTTCCTGTCCCTAAATATAGAAAGGGAAGCAGGAAAGAATGCTGCCTGCTCCATTGCTATGCCTTATGATGGACAAGCATCTTATGGGGGCAAAGAGTACACAAAGGGTGACAATGAAGGCCTTTTGTTGGACTGTTGTGCAGATACTCTCCACACCATGCCCCTCCTCCAGATCACACACAGAGACCTGACTGAGGTCAAGCAAACCACAGACCTGGCCAGGCCATGTGTTCCAAGGATAAAGACAGAGTTTCGGAGAAAGGTGTCTCACATCAGAGAATGCAGTGTTTAGAGAGCAGGAAGAACTGGAATTGTGCCCAGAAGTAGACCCAGCATCAAGATCAAGGTCGTTATAAGGGCATAATGAGGGAAATATGCTAAATGGAATAAGTCAGGGAGAGAAAGACAAATACCATCTGATCTCCCTTTACGTGGGATCTAAATCTAAGAACAAAACAAAACAACAACAAAACAAGCTCATAGATACAGAGAACAGATTGATGATTGCCAGAAGTTGGGGAAGGTGGGATGGGGGAAGGAATGGATGAAGGAGGTAAAAAGGTATAACCTTAGAGTTATAAAATAAATAAGTCATGGGGATGTAATGCACAGTATGGTGACTATAGTTAATAATGCTGTATTGCCTATCTGAGAGTTACTAAGAGAATAGATCTTAAAAGTTCTCAGCATAAGAAAAAAATCTTTTTGTATTTATGTATGGTGACTAAGCTATGTTTAAAGTTTTTTGTTTATTTTTTATTTTGAGAGAGAGAGAGAGTGCGTGTACATGAGCAGCGGAGGGGCAGAGAGGTGGGGGAGACAGAATCCCAAGCAGGCTCCATGACATCAGCGCAGAGCCTGACGCAGGGCTCGAGCCCACAAACCGTGAGATCACGACCTGGGTCGAAATCAAGAGTTCGACGCCTACCCAACTGAGCCACCCAGGCACCCCAATGACTAGACTATTAACTAGACTTATTGTGGTGATCATTATACAAATATGGAATCATTAAGTTGTATACCTGAAGCTAATATTATATGTCACTTATACCCCAATAAAAAAAAACAATAAAGCCAATAATCCAAGCCAAGGAATAAAATGGAAATTCACAGCCACTGTAAAGAAGCAAAGCAGAGATGTAGTGAGTGAGGAGTATTCAGATGGACAAGTCTGGAGGAATTCTCAAAGTAAAGTGAAGGCATCCAAAGTGGTGTTTCCCACCAACTTGCCATGTGTATTTGAAGAAACTGGGGCAGAATACGTGTAGCTACTGTACAAAAGATGGAGGGTAAATGACAGTATGAAAAAGAAAGTCTAAATTGGTGCCCTGCAGAGCGAGTCTTTGGAGTATTAGCTCCAAAAAAATAAATAGTGAAGCTACAAATTGGATACAGTTGAGGTCAGACACTGGAGAAGTATTTGAATGGTACCAATGCCACAAGCCCAGAGGTAAAGCAGTGCAGGAAACAGGTGAGCCCAAGAACAAGATCACAGCACGGTCAGCCTGAGATTCCAACTAGAAGGGTTGATGGAAAGGCCGAAGGGGTGATCACAATGGCTCTGCAGGGATAGGGCCTCCTTGGAAGCCATAGCCTCACCTCCATTCCCGTACCGCCCCAGTCTCAAAGGCATCATACTCTAAACCTCATCAGTGATAGCCTGTGAACATGCGCAAGACCCAAAAGGCATTGTGGTAAAAATCTATACCTGCATACGTACATCCATACAGGTCATCCTGCTCCAGGGTTCTTGAGGATAATGAGTCCTGTTTGACCCAGAGATAAAGGGAATGGTGATTCATTTCACTTTAAGTGACTTTAAAGTTTAAGTGAATGTGCATTCAATGTGTCCTACCTTCAAAAGTTTGCTCTATGAGATGGTTGGGGAGGAGGGTCTCTGTCTTCCTCTACGAGCTTTTTCCCCAGACAAGTGGAGCTAGGATGTGGTCTCCAAAGCAAAGGTATTGCCTCGAATCCCCCAAGGGTGTGCTGGCTAGGGATTGCCATCAGCCAATACCACTCCTCTGCTCTCAGAGGACAAATTTTTTCATAAGCCTTGTGTTACCTCAAACCCTAGAAAAGGGAAGTATTAAGAAGTGGGGGGTGGAGGGGGTTTGGTCAGTCTGTGGGAAGGAGGTGAGTAGGAGGGATGCATGTTCAGAATCTCACTGCCTCTCAGACAAGGCCATCAAGTGGAAATCGATAGGCTGGGTTCTAATTCAAGGTCTAGCCTGAGCCTGGGCCCCACCTGGGTCTCCGAGCACATCTGTGTCCTAATGGAAAACTGTTACTCTCTCTTCCCCCGGAAGGGAAACTAAAATATACTGTCAGTCTGTACTCTCCCCTCTGATGTCCAGGGACTCCCGCAGCAGGACAGCCCGGCTGTGAGGCCCACCCACCACAGGATGCATGCAGAAGACCCCCACAAAGTCTTCTGACAGGAGTGACCATTAGCGGCTCTCAGGGTTACCCGCTTGCCTGCATAGCTCCTTGGCGGCTTCAAGGCCCTCAGCAGTGCTTCTAAAAGGGGGAAGTTTAGGGGCACCTGGGTGGCTCAGTTGGTTGAGCATCCAACTTTGCTTTAGGTCATCATCTCAGAGTTCACGAGTTCGAGCCCCACATTGCGCTCTCTGCTGTCAGCGTAGAGCCCACTTCAGATCCTCTGTCCCCCCTCTCTCTCTTTGTTTTTTAATTTTTTTTTTTTACATTTATTTATTTTTGAGAACCAGAGTGAGACAAAGCGTGAGCGGGGGAGGGGCAGAGAGAGAAGGAGACACAGAATCTGAAGCAGGCTCCAGGCTCCGAGCAAGCGGTCAGCACAGAGCCTGATGCGGGGCTCGAACCCACACACTGCGAGGTCATGACCTGAGCCGAAGTCGGACCCTCAACCGCCTGAGCCACACAGGCGCCCCTGTCCCCTCTCTCTCTGACCTTCCCCCACTCATTCTGTCTCTCTCTCCCTCCCTCAAAAATAAACATTCAAAAAAATAAAAATAAAAGGTGGCAGTTTACAAAAGAACCCCTGCTGAGCCCTAGTGAGCCTAGTTGCAGCACAGCTCACCCAAGGACCCAAGGAACATCTCTCTCTAGAAACTTCTTCATGCTCACTGAGGCTGATTATGGGAAATGAGCCTGCACCAGTAGCTACCCCTGAGGCCTCTCATCCAGGGCCAGCACAGTCAGGGGTTCCAGCCCTTTGGGTTAAAGATGAGCTTCACCTCCCCCAGGTTTTTGTCTTCCTACCCCCCGCCCCCCATGGATGAGACAGAACATGCCTCTTAAACCTCCGCATTAATGTGTAAGATTTAATCTCTGGGGTATGCTCTAGATTCCTCTTCATGTGGGTCACAGAGAAGCATGTCCCTGTGGGCATGTAATTGAGTCGTCTGACAGTCCTAAGTACCCTTCAGCTCCTTGGGCAATAAATGCAAATTCAACTTCCTCTGTGACTCTAACTTGAATGGCAAATGTCAGCTTACAGGGTCAGTTTAAAGCTTAAGGATAGATTGCAACGGTGAAACCTCAGGAGAGAGAATGCTAAATAAAAAGCGATGGGAAAGAACTGCAAAGGACCCAGGCCTACCCCACAAAACCAGGGCCTGCCTTGGCTGGCACGGTAGACATGAGTGTTTACTTACTCAGCCAGCTCATTGCAAAGGACCAATCACAAAGATATTTATTGTCTTCTCTCCTGCTCTGGTAAGCTAATTACAAAGTAATTAAATTAGCTGCAGAATAAATTAGTCGTTATCAAAGGGAAAATCAAGGCATTCTTAGGGAAATTATTTAGGATAAAACACTGGCTTGACTGATTATTCTAGACTGAGAGATATTTTGTTGATTTCTTTTACTAATGGATTTCTTATGTCAAGAGGAAAATCCTAAATTTAAAGGTGCGCGGAATGGAAATACTTATTCTCCCCTTAATAAATGGCAAAAAAAAAAAAAAAAAGAGAGAGAGAGAGAGGGAGAGAGAGAAGAAAGCGTGTTTGAATCCTTGAGAACACTAGAAAAGGCAGGCTACGTGGACCGTGTACATGAGCGTCCTTTTCAGCCCCAGGTCAATGAGTCACTGAAATGTCTTCATAGCTGGAAATTAGTGGCGCCTGCTGTACATGTGATCATTCGGTGCAGCCGCCTCACCATGCTGGAAGTAATGCCTTCTTCGAAAGTGCATGCTCTGCCCTCTTTAAAATTATGAAAACGTAGAGATTCATATTCGGGTTCTAAATTACATTTCTATTAGATACCATACAAAGTTCAAAAAGTGGCTGTCTCCGATCAATCGGTTTTGCAAAGCCCTTAATGAAGTCGTGCCCATTTGATCACAGAGAGGTGGAGATACCTGGTGATAAGTGCCTGGCTTCCCACTCTCTGAGGAGATGAAAGTTATTTAGGAACTGAAAGAGTGTGGGATATTAATGGCGGAGACACAAAATCACTAGGAAAAGCCCGGAGTCAAAGGGCAAAAGCTAGAATCATTAAAGATAATACAGCAAAATCCCACAGTCAGAAACCCCAGGATACCATGGATTTCTTCATAGTACAGGTCAAATCAAATCCCATGAGCATACCGCTTTATGGTGGAAGGTAAAATGTCAGGCCCCACACTTGGGCCCAAAACAAACAGCATGATGACAAGATCAGAGATCGGACAGTACTAGGCAGGAAAAGAACTTGTGGGTCTTAGTGGGTGGTGAGGCCAGTCGGAGTCATGGGCATACAGAGTCTCCAGAAAGGCTGGTGTGAGAGTGGACCACATTAGAAAATGGGATCTAGAAGGATTCTTAACTGGGGCTTCATGTGTGAGATTTAGAGGTCACACCCTTCTCTGCTGACACTTGTTTCACTGTCTTCAATAGTGCCGTCAACATTGCCATGATCATCCTTGTCGGTGTATCTTTGCAACCGTCCTTGATGAACGCCTAAGGATAACGCTGAACGTGGAATTTCTGGGGCTAAGCATATATACATTTCTGGTGCTTTTAATAATATTAGCAAACGGGCCTCGAGGATGATTGTACCATCTGTCCCTAATGAGATCGCTTCGAAGTTCCCATTTCCCCACCTAGTCCCCACTTGCCTTATGCCTTTTTCTCTCGGACTGAATTTTAAAGTAGAGTGTTTTAAAGTACAAGGGATTCTGTCCCCTTTCATTTTTAGGAGGAGAAACAGGGAAGCCCAGGGAGCATAGGTGGTGTGTCCTCCAAGCTGATAGTAGAGCTTGGGGTGCAGGGGAGAGATACTGGGGTCTATAGCCACCTGCTCCTGGCTTTAGGCCTGATGTATGACAGATGCTCAGCAATGTCCAGGATAGGCTAATCTATGGAAACACAAAGTAGATGAGTGGTTGCCTAGGGCTGTGGAGGGGAAGGGAGATGGGGAGTGACTGCTAATATCTATGAGGGCCTTGGGGAGGGGTGAGCAATCAAAATGTTCTACATTGAAATGGTGATGGTTGCACAACACTGTGAATATACCAGAAACCATTGAATGGCACACTTTCAAGAGGTAAGTTGTATGGTATGTAAAATATATGTCAGTAAAGCTGCTATTAAAAAAAAAAACAAACAGATGCTCAGTAAACATTTGTGGAAAGAAGGAAGAATGGAAGGAAAGGAGGTCAAAGATCCCTGATCCTTGATTTCCAACCAGTGGCTGTTCCACTTTTCTCTGTTGGGACAGAAGTGCGCATGTCTGCAATTGATCTCAGCAACAGTGTTGCGTTTCCTCTGTTAGGTGTTTCCCTGTTTTCATGCGTAAAAAGTGAAAAAAGGGTCTGATCTTTATCCTTTTCTATTTCCTGGAGAATCTAGCTCAGGGCCGGTCACAAAGTAGGAACTTGATAAATGTCTGTTTACTGAATTCCTGGTGAACTGTAAGTAAATTTAATATGAACTAATAAGGCAGTGACATAGTATTATTTCCTAACACTGATGCCTAATTTTCTGCAGCTGCCACTTCAGGCTCTATAAATGAGGTCGGCATTTACACAGTTTGGTATTTTGGCCGTTCTGATTTCCCTCCTCACATTTCAGTGCTTGTAGTAAGTGGTCACGGGTCCCATTTTGCCCTGCGTCTCTGAAAACACAGAGCTAAATTTAGGGCTCAAGAGCAGTGAGTGCTGGCCGCAGGGCCAACCCAAAATGCGTAGGGCTTAAAGCTTATGCAGCCTGGGAGAGGGTCCTTTTTCAGAAAAGGGAATGCAGAATTATGAATGCAAATTAAGTGTAGGATCTCTGAAGCTTCTACAGGAAGGGCCCTCAAAGTTAAGCTTCCTTAGCCTCCTGGTACATCTGCCTCTAGCCATGTTCCTTTCCCTGCTCCTTTTAATTGCATTTTATTTTGTTTTTGTGTTTAAATGTCCATTGTTAGAAGCAGGTGACTATTCTCAGCCTCCTCGCTTTCCAATTCTTCTTAAAAATAGAGTTTAAGCAATTGCTTAATTAACTCTCATTGCTACTGTGCAGATCACTAGAATGACGGTAGGAACATCCCATCTGGAGTGAAGGCCAGGCTCTAAAAAATCAGTGCATAGTGTGAAAAATCACACCTAGTCACCATTGTCCTTAAGTCCCTGAAATCGCCTGTGAAGTAGGAACATGTAATTTTATGGGTATGACCTTGAGTTCTCGGTTCTTGAACACTTTCCACCCTCATCCACCAGCTTAACAACTACCAATCCTTCAACACACAGCTGAAGAACCACAGCTTCTAGAAAATCTTCCATGCTCTATATCCACACCCCTAGTCTCTACGCCCCGCCCCTGACTCATTTATGGCTCCATGCTAATCTCTAATTAGTAACTTGTCCTGTGCACTAGAGTGTAAGCTTTGTGAGACTAGGGACTTTGAATCATTAATTTTTAAGACCTCAGTGCCTTGCATAGTGATTTTTATCCTAGGAATTTGCTAATATTTGAGATCTGTGGAAGGAAAGGAGGGACAAAGAGGTGGAAAATCAGAGCTGTAATCATTCCCCTTCCATCAAAGCCATAGAAAAGAAAGTATTTTTAACATCCATTTAATTAATTTCTATAAGGTTTTCTTGTTGATGTCATACATTTTTTTGTCTTTATGTAAAAAACCTTTTGGCTTATTTCATTGTTCTCAACTTTGGTGATTTGTTTTAAAGTTATACAAAGGATTCATAGAAACCTGTAGTGCTCCCAGATTCCAGGAGAGGGTCCTTTGTAGGGTGGTGGCTGAGAGGGCGGGCTCTGAAGTGAAGCCCCCGTTTGAATGAATCCCTCTTGGCCACTTACCATCTGTGTGGCTTTGGCACGTTGCCGACCCTCCCTAAGCCTCAGTTTCCTCATGTATAAGATGGGGATAATAAAACTAATAACTTCATAACATTGGCTTGAAATTTAAATGAGAAAATACATACAACGGAGTAAATACACATAGCTGTTCAATAAATGATTATTATGGACAAAATCTATATCCAGTCCTAAGTTATGGCTTCATTAGTAGGTGACTATAAAGTAGCAGATTCTAATAAAGGAGAAAGAGAACATTCACTGGGAACGGAGAGATAATGAGGTGATGGGGAAACCATTTTTATTCTAATATGTTTAGCTCATTTTCTTACAATTAAGCTACAAGATTATTCCTTCACCTTCAAAATGGATAAATTCTTCATTGTATTAACTTGTTTGAAAAGATACCCTACTTTAAGTGGAATGAATTTCCCTTTAATATGATTTTCTAGCAAGATTAGATTCTAATATGGATTAATACCCTAAATAGAGAGCTCTAATGGACCACTGTAGGAGAGAAACAGGAGTCAAAGACATCACCCCTTTATAAATGTCAGTCCCTGAGGAGACATCCATCAATGTGTCAGAGGGATCTCACAGCGTCAACCACAAGAGTAATGATCGCAGACACGGACTGAATGCTTGCTGTGTGTCAGGCAGCCCAAGTGAGGCTTTCCAACCTCGCTGGAGCCCCGTGCCTACGCCAGAGGCTGACTTTCCACTTACAATGAGGGAAGCATCTGGCTAGTGAGCAGAACACTCCCGTCTGCCCGGCCCAGAGCATCCTTTTCTGAGAGTCTGAGCACCTGCACGGCAGCCTTGGCAGCCTCTGTCGTCAGCGTGGCTCTCAGCAGAGGGAGGGAGGAGCTCTCCAGGGCTCAGTCATCCTGACAAGAGGGAGCCTTGGGAAGATATTTGCCCCAAGTCCTTTCTGCAGAAAGCCCTTCTCCCTTCCCCCAGACACCCTCTATATTTCCTGCACAGCGCTTATCACTTTCTGAAATGATCACGTACCTCTGTTTATGTTTTAGGGGCATGCAGCTGCCATGCACACAAGGACCCTTCTGTCTTTTTCCACACACCAGCCCCCCATGCCCAGGACAGATCAAGCTGGTGCTTGATCGTCCAGATTGGGTTGCACTCCACTGAAATCTGTTCCCCGGGACTCTGTCTTCCAAATTTATCCAGCCCCACACCCACCCTCACCCACCTTGGCTAACCTCCTCTTCCTTTTGAGCCAAACTCACTGAGTAGCCTTTGGATTCTTTCACTTTCAATCATGCCAAATCCTGTTCTTCCTGCTTAACCCTTCAGGAAACATCCCTTCTTTTACCACAATTTCTGCGGGTGGCTAATGTCATCGATTATTGGACTCGTGCAACTCTCAGAGGGTAATCTTCTCTTCAAGTTTCAAGGCCATCGCACTGTGGGCTCCTAGGTATCACTGATTACACAGAGCAGAGAGTCAAGCAGATGTGTTGGCTCTGCTCTTTACAGATTCTTAGGGAACCTGTGGTGCTGTTGATCTCTGCTGCGTTCGTGCTAATGTCTGTCTATAATCAAACTCAACCTACCCTTCACCACACCAAAAGGTAAAGGCCAGACTGTAGGAACACACTGAAGGCAGCCCTCGAGACCCAGGTAATCCCCTCACCTGCCCTGCCAGGGCTCAAGAACTCCTGATTTAGGAGGCCGATCTCTCCCCTGATTCCTCCTTAGGATATATTCCCAAATCAAAAGCCAATAGTTACATTTCTCTGCAAAGGAGCAGGCAAAAAATGTTGTTGTTTGACACGGCGGCGATGGAAACAAGACCATGTTTCTCTTTTATGGAACCTCGGAGAGTAATTCGTTGAGATCTTGACATTTAATATCACCCAGTCACCTCTCCAACAAGATACTTGCTTTGCTTCTGTCAGCCCCCCACACAGACATCGCTGCTGGCACTTACCGGGTTGTGTTGTAAGGTGGGCTGCTTTTAATGCCCAAGGCAGGATTTGGCAAGAAGAAATGGCACCTGCTTTATCGAAAGACATCTCCATATTTTACCCCCGGAAAGAGAAACGTGCAATGTAAATGTCCTTAAGAGATGATTGTCGTACATCAGCGTGTCCCTTCCACAAAGCATTGTGCCAGACGCCCAGTCGCACACAGTCACCAAGAATGGAGGTCGCAGATGGAGAATTTGAGCTTTTAGAGAAAACAAACGTGTAAACTCCTAAGCGTCTGCCTGCTTCTGGCCGACACAGAGCCAAGTGATCTGAGTAGTACCCACTGGCTTAAAAAGGAGCTTCACACCTGAGAGAGGGCTGGGGAAGAAGACAGCATTCAGGTACCCATTGCCTGGAGTCTACGAATCAGTACACATGAGATACACTACCTCCCCCAACAGACTTTTATGCACTGAATTAAAAGAAAGGATGGAGCATGTGATATCAATCCACACATTAGTGTTGGTCCCCCAGCACCGGGGGAGACATTACCATGAAGGACTTTTCCTCTCCACTCTTCAAACGCTGGACCAATCATTCCAGCAGTGGGGGCAAGGCAGTCCAAAATCCACAAGGCTTAGCAGCTCAGGTACAAAGAAAATGAAATCAGAAATCCAGGGTGTTTTTGCTATCGCTGCCAAGGGCCTATCTTCGATTTAATATCAATCTTTTAAATTTCACAGTTTTTTAAAAAAAAGGTGGGGGGTGGGGCGCCTGGGTGGCTCAGTCGGTTGAGCGTCCGACTTCAGCTCAGGTCATGATCTCGCGGTCTGTGGGTTCGAGCCCTGTGTCAGGCTCTGTGCCAACAGCTCAGAACCTGGAGCCCGCTTTGGATTCTGTGTCCCCCCTTCTCTCTGCCCTCTCCCCTGCTCATGCTTTGTCTGTCTCTCTCAAAAATAAATAAACATTAAAAAATAAATAAATTTCACATAGTTTGGGAGCGCCTGGGTGGCTCAGTTGGTTGAACGTCTGACTCTTGGTTTGGGCTCAGGTTATGTTCTCATGGTGGTGGGATCGAGCCCCAATTGGGCTCTGCACTGAGCACGGAGCCTGCTTAAGAGTCTCTCTCTCCCTCTGCCCCTCTCTCGGCTCACTTGCACTCTCTCTCTCTCTCTCTAAAATAAATATGTAAAAGTAAAATAAAAAATAAAGTTTATAAATAGATAGATTAATTAATTAATTAATTAATTTCACATAGTTCAACCCCAGCAAATCTGACTGAGACATTCGCTGTCTAAACTCCTTATGTGGCTCTTCTTGCCTACAGCTGTGGCTTTCATACTGCTCCTCGGGGCCTCAGGGTAAGGCTTCCAAGGGGTGAGGGGTGAGGTGCGTTTTCAGCCCCAACCCCTCCACTCGTTTGAGTTCTCCTTTTATCTGTTCTAGAAGCTGGGCTTCCAAGCAGGATTTTCAGCAAAGGGTTTTGTGACTGAGAAACAAAGTTCCAAAAGGACCGCCCTATGGGGTGAAGACTGGACAGGTCCTGCCTCTTCTTCCTCCTGGCTATCTCAGACAGCACCCCCTGCGCACCCCCACAGTGCGGGCATATGTCTAGCGGCCTTCCTCTCTCTCTTGCAGAGTCCAGTCTCCCTTCCATTCCCTCTGCCGGGAATGTCTTCCTTCTTCTCTGCCAGGTGGATCTGTATTCTTGCTTGAAGATTGGGTTCAAATTTGGCCTTCTGAGTGCTACTCTTCATGCATTCCCAGTAATTAGCCGTATTCCCCCAGCATTTGCGTACGTGTTGACGCACATAGAATTATTACATATGTCTGAATCTTGGACTCATCTGCACGCTCACAGAAGACAGAGTCCACGTCTTATTTCTTTCTTCCTCCGTCTTCCTTCAGGGCTTGGCATGCGGTAGGCACTCAATAAATATTTGATGGATGGATGGATGCGGAGCTGTTTAATTCACCACTAGTTAGCAAGTTGGCATTTTCTCAAACAGCTTTATTCAGAAGGAATTCAAAGACACAGAGCCGGTCTCATAACCAACTCAAGCAGCTCTGTGTTGACAAATAAAATAACTCCTTTTAACTGCTTCTGTTTGGATCTGAATTTCATTTTTGTAAAAATAACTATTACAAAATTAAAAGAAACATTGAACAGAAGTCACACGTTGAAAACCCCTGGACGATAGCAGTCTCTTAAATTGGCACGGTTTGGGGCGCCTGGGTGGCGCAGTCGGTTAAGCGTCCGACTTCAGCCAGGTCACGATCTCGCGCTCTGTGAGTTCGAGCCCCGCGTCAGGCTCTGGGCTGATGGCTCGGAGCCTGGAGCCTGCTTCCGATTCTGTGTCTCCCTCTCTCTCTGCCCCTCCCCCGTTCATGCTCTGTCTCTCTCTGTCCCAAAAATAAAAAAAATTAAAAAAATTAAAAAAAAAAAATTGGCATGGTTTGACCCTGCTCATCTGAAGTCACTTCACTTAAAATCTGTGCAGCTCCCTGTGGTTTCCTGTGGTTTCCGAATTCCTCCATGGGGCTTCAGGGGTCCCTTGGGGACCTCTACGGGTCAGGTCTCCATGGAGATCTGACCGGGAGGGATATGGCTCTGGGCCCCATACCCTTTGCTACAATCAAAGAGGTTTCACAAAATCTCAATGTTTAAATGTTTTGTGTTTTCAGGTTTCTCTGTTTGTTTTTGTTGCCTTTGGCTGAGCCTGATTCTCCAGTCCACCATAGTTCCCACCACTTGCTATTTTTTTTCTATCCTCACCTGCCTGATCCCAGATATCATTTGAGTTTGCAACAAACCCAGCCCTCAAAGAGCACTTTTCATTGCTGTGACTCCTTTCCGGGCCCGGAGTGCACACATCCTTGTTTTTATTTTTATTTTTTTTTATTTTTATTATTTTTATTTATTTTTTAATGTTTATTTTTTTGAGAGAGAGACAGAGCACAAGCGGCAGGGGTGGGGAGGGGGGGGTGCAGGGTGGGCAGAGAGAGGGGGAGACACAGAATCCGAAGCAGGCTCCAGGCTCTGAGCTGTCGGCACAGAGCCCAGCGCGGGGCTGGAACTCACAAACCGTGAGATCACGACCTAGGCCGAAGTCGGACTCTCAACCCGATTGAGCCGCCCAGGCACCCCATCATCCTTGTTTATATATAGTTGTCATCACGTTGCACCCATCATTGTATATTTTCTTCCTTCACTTCACACTATACCACAAATATTGTTCCATTATGTGAGACACATCTTTCATGGTTACCTTTTTCCATGACAAACGTTTATGGTGGTTGGCTCTAATTTATTCGGGTCTTCCATTACAGTTAAAACAATTTTTATTTTATGCTCTTAGAAATAATTCTGTATTGAATATCCTCATATTTTCTAGAGGTAAATGTGTTCTTGTTGATTTTAACAGGTTCCTTCTATGTTATTGATTGTACCGTTTTGATGCAAGTAGTGTCTCAGTGTTCTTTTTCTTTCCATTTCTCATGGGTTTTTTTGCGATTAAAACATGTAAAGTAGTATCTAGTTGAATCTCTTGATCTCCACTGTTATTTCTTCTATTGCCTTGAGCCTTTGAAAGTTCTTCATAGTTCATTATTCACAGTCCCCAAGATCTGATGCAATCTTGGTTCTCTACTCTTTTAGTTCTGTAGATTTAATATATATATGTATATACGTGTAGATTTAATATATATATGTATATACGTGTGTGTATATATATATATATATATATACACACACACATATATATACACGCACATATATATGTATATATATGTACATATGTGTGTATATATATATATATATATATATATATATATATGCGCCTGGGTGGCTCAGTCAGTTAAGCGTTCGACTTTGATTTTGGCTCAGGTTATGATCTCACAGTTTGTGAATTCAAGCCCCACTTGCTGTGCTGGCACCCTGGAGCCTGCTTGGGATTCTCGCTCCCTCTCTGTCTGCCCCTCCCCAACTCTCACTTTCTCTCTCTCAAAATAAATAAATAAACTTAAAAAAATACATAAATAAAATTAAAAATATATATGTTAACTTTTGAATGTATTTGAGCGTATTGGGTACATGTTTAGGTATAAACGATATTTAAATCAGTATCTATTAAATAACTTCTCCTTTACTCATTGTTCATCATACTTCATTACGTGTCAATTCATTGTATACCAACAGGTTTATTTCAGCACTCTAATTCTCCTCCACTGTTCTTTATGTCTGGTTTTGTACCAGTACTGCGCTGGTTTAATTATCCTTGCTTTGTAATATGTATAGAATTTATACTCCTAGTCTTACCCTATCAGAAGACTTTTTAAAAAATATCTTTTCATGTTCTTGACACTGTTTGCCTAATAAATGTTAGAATCATTTTGTCAGGTTGTGAGAAAAAGTGGTGATTTTGATTTAGAATGCCTCAAGTCATTATTACTTAACTTCTTAAATCACTGCAAGTATTCTAGGCAGCTTATATTCTTATATTATCATATTTATATGATTCTAGGCCTTTACTGCTTACATATGGTCATATATATGGTATACGATTATGTATCGTGGATGGTAATGCCACTGATTTCTTAACTTGAATACCAAATCTGCCTTTGTTCTAAGCTCCTTGGTTTAGTTCCAAGTGTTTAGCAAAGTCTTTGTAAATATTTCTCTCTTCTTTCCCAACAGTTGTTCTTTGTATCTTTTACAATTTGCCTAAAGCAGTATTAAGTGATAATGGTGGTGACCTTCTGCCTTGGGGCCTGTATTTGCAAGAAAAGCTTTTAGTGTTACTCCGTCATAGGTTCATGGTTTTATTTCTTTTCTTTTTTTTTTTTTTTTTAATTTTTTTTCAACGTTTATTTATTTTTGGGACAGAGAGAGACAGAGCATGAACGGGGAAGGGGCAGAGACAAAGGGAGACACAGAATCGGAAACAGGCTCCAGGCTCCGAGCCATCAGCCCAGAGCCTGACGCGGGGCTCGAACTCACAGAGCGCGAGATCGTGACCTGGCTGAAGTCGGACGCTTAACCGACTGCGCCACCCAGGCGCCCCGGTTCATGGTTTTAAATAGTATGTTTATCATGGGGCGCCTGGGTGGCTCAGTCGGTTAAGCGTCCGACTTCAGCTCAGGTTATGATCTCATGGTCTGCGAGTTCAAGCCCCATGTCGGGCTCTGTGCTGACAGCTCGGAGCCTGAGCCTGCTTCAGATTCTGCACCTCCCTCCCTCTCTGCCCTTCCCCTGCTCGTGCTCTGTCTCTCTGTCTCTCAAAAATAAATAAACGTTAAAAAAAATTGAATAGTATGTTTATCAAGTTAAGATACAAATTATTTTCCTCAAAATAAAAGGTTTTATCTGTTCCCCTTTTGAAATATATTGAAACAGTATGCATCATCTAATGTTAATAGATTTTCTTTTATTGATTTGTTTTCCACATTCCTGGAGTAACCTTCATTAAGATCAAACTTGTCTCATAGAATACATGAGATGGAGTCCAGCCCAGCCTGTGTTTTGATACAGATGGCATAGCTTGGAAATTATCTGTTCCTTGGGAGTTTGAAGAAATCCATTAAGTCTGTGTGCCTTGCTTTTTTGAGTTTTCTGAAAATTCTAAAAAAATTTTTCTCTGTAACTAGTTTAATAAGGTTTCCTACTTCGTTGTTTCATTGGGGTATTTTATATTTTTATTACAAAATATTACCCATTTGTTGAGGCTTTTTAGTCAAGTAGCATGTAATTAGGTATAGTTGTCACATGTAGGAAGTTTATCCCCTTTTTATAGTTCATATATGGAATGAGCCCCAAGTTGTCATCCAGCTTCCACCACTAATTTATCAATGCAACTTTAACCAAGTAATTTGACTTTGGACATCATTTTCCCTGTAAATGGGGGTCATGTTGGGGCACCTGGGTGGCTCCATCGGTTAAGCGTCTGACTCTTGGTTTCAGATCAGGTCATGATCTCACGGTTCATGAGTTCAAGCCCCACACTGGGCTCTGCACTGACAGCTGTAAAGCCTGCTTGGGATTTTCTGTCTTCCTCTCTCTCTCTTCTACTCCCCTGCTGTCTCTTTCTCTCTCTCAAAAATAAATAAACATTTTTTAAAAAATAGGGGTCATGTGACTTACATCCCAGGGTTGCTGTATTACAGATAACATCTATGAAGTTCTTTTTTTTAATTATTTTTTTTTTATTTTTTTTTTTAATTTTTTTTTTCAACGTTTTTATTTATTTTTGGGACAGAGAGAGACAGAGCATGAACAGGCGAGGGGCAGAGAGAGAGGGAGACACAGAATCGGAAACAGGCTCCAGGCTCTGAGCCATCAGCCCAGAGCCCGACGTGGGGCTCGAACTCACGGACCGCGAGATCGTGACCTGGCTGAAGTCGGACGCTTAACCGACTGCGCCACCTAGGCGCCCCAACATCTATGAAGTTCTTAGCACCGTGCCGGTCTTCAATAAATAGAAGATATTACAAGCGTCTCTTTTTTAATGCTGTTGGCCTCATTTCTCTTTTGTTCTTCATTATATTTCCATGGGCTTTTCAATATTTTTCATCATATTTTCAGAAGCAACATATAAGCAATGGGGAGCCACCGAAGGGTTTTGGAGAAAGAACACCAGCTCTGGTAATCGAGTGTCCGAGCTAGGTTTGTGGACAGGCCATCAGAAGATGGGCCTGTGCTGTGAGAAATGACACAGTTGACAAGGGGCCAGCTGTAGACCCTTCTTGCCAAGTGGGATGTGGAGGTGTAGGCTTCACATTCATAGTCAGTGAACACAGGCTCCAGAGCTCGGGAGAGGCCCTTTCAAGGGCTCAAGGGAATGGGAAATTGACCAAGTGGCCCCCAATTGTCCTGTTCCAGCATCCAACCCTTTAGGGCCTAGACACAGACGCTGACAAACACCATGACCCAGACTAAACCCAGCTTTTGAATGGGACAACAAAACAGGCTTTGTTCATCCTTTTGAAATGGGGCCCAATTATGTTTGATTAATAAATGAAACTCTGTGTCCAAATAGGAGAGACACTGTAGAGACATGGTCAGAAAGCACTTTGTGTAGAAAAGGCTGATGAAGCTTTCAGAGGGCATTCATCTGCCTGGAGCTGCTCTAAGACAGAAAATTTCAGCCTCCAAATCCTTCTCTTGTTGCCCTATTCCACCCCCCCCATTTTTTTTTTTTTTTTGAAATATGTTTAACTCTTCTACTTAAGATTTATTTGGCCTCCTTGGTTGATGGATTTCTGTGTTTATTCTGTCATTTAGAAAAAAATGCACTGTGAAAAACATTCCTGATCTGTTTATAAATGTCAACAGAGAAAATAAGCCAAAAGGTTGACAATGGTAATTCATCAAAAGATATTCATTGAACACTTTCTATGTACAAAGCACTGTGGTATACACTATGAGGGAAGAATTAAGAAATAGTCCCTACCCTCAGAAGTCCTTCAATCCAGTTGGGAAAGTGGCTAAATAATAGACTGGCTACAGGGGTGCCTGGGTGGCTCAGTCGGTTGGGCCTCTGACTTTGGCTCAGGTCATGATCTCGTGGTCAGTGAGTTCGAGCTTCATTTCGGGCTCTGTGCTGACAGTTCAGAGCCTGGAGCCTGCTTCAGATTCTGTATCTCCCTCTCTCTCTGCCCCTCCCTCTTCTCACTCTCTGTCTCTCTGTCTCTCTCTCTCTCTCAAAACTAAACACTAACAAAATTTTTAAAGAAAGACTGGCCACAATACAAGAGATATGGAAACAAAGGCTGTAATCGGGTTGCAAGGCACACCTGTAGGAGTGCAGATGAATGGAATGGATGATAAGGACTTTCGTGAGCAAGTTGCATGTATGTTGCATCTTAGACTATAAATAGGCTTCCAATAAACGTTTTCCTTCAGATTCTTTTGGATGAGCCAGCCAATGCACCCATGCACTATGCCCCAGATGTCAGCAACACAAGCGGCTGTTCTGGGCTATTCCATCAGCCCCATGTGTGCACACAAGCACACAAACATTCCCAATTCACATGTGTTTGCTTTCCTCTCCCTCACTGCGTTTGTCCAGCCCCAAATCCTCACTTCCAGTTGGCCTCTGGCCCTCCTCAGCTTGATAACCTCCAAAGTCTGGCTTCTTACATCTAGTCCTTTCTATATGGTTTTTGGTTCTGCTCCTTTCCTGGAGTTTTAGCCCCTTCCTCTGTGTTGTCTTGCAAAAGAAACTCTCTGATTCAGTCCCCTGGCCATAAAACCTCCAGCCCTTACCAGAAAAACCTTGTATCAAGGTATCTGTTGGAATAAATCCCTTCATTAACCATCTAAGAGTCATGGAAGTATTCCAGGCCCTCCTCTGCTCCCCCACCCTAGGGAAGGTGAAGGGGGGTGAAGGGAAGGCAGGTGAGGTGAGGTGCAGTGGAAGTCCACCTGCAACGTCATCCAGCAGGCTAGAATAACTGAAGGTTGTGTGTCAAGTCCCAGGAGAACCTCAGGAGAAATCAGCCATTCCCATCTGGTAAATTTACTGATGATGTAGGAACTGGTTGCAAGCCCAGCTAAACGATCTTGCCCCTGTAACAAACCCTTCCTGAGAGACAAGATGGGAGGAAGGTGGGGGAATATGTTTGTTAGAATCCTGCCAGCCACAAGTGACAGGAAACTTAGCCAGGAGTGTCTGAAACAACATGGACATATACTATCTCACTCAATGAGAAGTTTGGAGATAGCTGGTTCCAGGGTTAAGAGAGTGGCTCATGGATGTCATCAGGAACTAAGCCACTTCCATCATCCTGCTCTGCCATGTTTCAAGTATCAGCCATGGCTCCATTTGTGGACACAAGATCAGTACATTGCCTCCTCATATGACAACCGAGGTGATTTCTTCCATTTGGAGTGCTGTTGACCTGGTTACTCGTGGTCTAAGGGATCTGATATGGCATCATTCATGTGTCTAGAACCGTGGAGGGGTGTCTGGAAGGCTGGGACTGCTGACTGGCATGCCCACACATAGCTTCCTCAGCACGGTGGTCTCAGGGAGTTAGAATTCTTATGTGATGGCTCAGAGTTCCCAAAGAGAGTGTTCCGAAAGACAGAAAGTGGAAGCTGCCCGTTTCTCAAAGCCTGGGCCTAGATATTGGCCAAAGCAGTCACAAAGCTTCCCACATGCAAGGGGAGGGGACACAGACCCCCACCTCTTCATGGGAGTAATGACAGAATTTATGGTCATCTTTGACCCATACATAGGTTGTAAACTAAGCTGTTGTGCTAAAGCAACCAAAACTATGGTTTTTAACTGAGACTGAAGCGTCTTTCCCTCACACATAACAGTGCAGAAGGGAGCAACGCAGGCTGGCAGTCTGTTTCTGCCAGGCTCTGCACATGGCTCCCACACCTGGGTCCAAGTCAGCTACTCCTTTCCAAGAAGCCGGAAGAGTAATGAAAACAGAAGGCCAACAGCTTCCTTAAATAAGATGATCCGAAAGTTACACATATCCCTTCTGTTTGCATCACAGTGGCTAAATGTTAGTCCCACAGCCACACCTGGATTGCAAGTTATTACCAAATGGAAAATGGGAAGAATGGGACTGAGTGACAGTTCCTTCTTGGTCTCTCTCCGCAGCTGAAAAAGAAACAGGTGGTGGTGCATGAGATTGAACTCTAAATAATAAACTTGGTATCTGGGGGTGGTTTATAAATCAGCCTTATAAGTATAGAGAATCTTCACATCCAGGGCTGGGGAGTGAATCACAGGTACTCTGAATACACCTCCAAGTGTGGGGCCACTCACCCACACGGCGGGAAACTATGCGCAGATAACCCCCTATTGGGAGAGATAACTTGCTTAAACCTCTCAATGAATACTAATGATAATTATCAGTTGGGTTCACTTGATGGGGTCCTTCTCCTTAGAAATATCCGATGCAGCATCTTCCTCCAAATTTCATCAAGACCACCAAAGAATTGGTTGACAAGGAATTTGCTAAATAGTCTGCTAAATGGTTTATCAACCATAATTATACAGCAGATCTAACTCAAGTTAAAACCATTCCTGTAAAGGGTCGCCTGGGTGGCTCAGTAGGTTAAGTGTCTGACTTCAGCTTAAGTCATGATCTCACAGTTCATGGGTTCAAGCCCCCCATTGACTCTGCTGACAGCTCAGAGCCTGGAGCCTGCTTCAATTCTGTGTCTCTCTCTCTCTCTGTCTCTCTCTCTCTCTCTCTCTTTCTCTGTTTAAATAAACATTTAAAAATTAAAAAAAAAATAACCCATTCCCATAAAGAAGGTGTAACATCCATACAGCCCTCCTCTCACTCGGGTATTGGTGAAGCCCTCCTTAGGAGAAGGTGGCATGAGGCACAGGTGTTCTCCAGGATGTCTTTGGCCTTCTTCCCGGTTCTGAGAAACTCACTGAGCAACACCACACCAAAGCAGGTCGGCTGGGTCTCTTGCCTGTGTCATAGCCTTCGGTCTCTGCCTGCGAGTGCTCACGATTCATTCATTTCAGCTCTAACGTTGGTTGTGTAAGCCTAAAAGCAGCCCTGTTTCTGTCTGCTTTATCGATTGGGGTTCTGAGTATACTTTTGCTTAACAAAATGTGTTCCATCACTTAAAAAGAAAAAAAAAGGATTGATGGCTATTGGCTGGGGAGGGCTCCTCGGGTTCAGGGCACAGGTAGCTTATGCTCTCATATATTTTCACAACTATTTTCAAGAAATAAGTGGTCTTCTCACTGGCTCTTGAGGGATAATTTTAATATATTTGAGGAATATCTGAAATGGAATGAGAGTATTATGATTCTTGACTTCACTTATTTATAGTTGAATCTCTTTTGCTTCTGTATGTAAAAGCAGAAAGAAAAAAGTACTTCTTTCCTGAAGAGGCGGAATAGAGTGACAGAAAAAACAAAACAGAACATGGATTTTTCTACTCAAAGACTTGATTTGAATAGCATCTCTGCCACTTATTGGCTCTGTGACCCTAGGCAAAGTACTAGGCTCTCTAGGTTTATACCTGCTCGTGGATAAAATAAGGACGATAATAATAATTCTCACAATATCATGCTATTATGAGGGTTAAGTTAGCTAGTTTATGTAAAGCACTAAGCACAGTGCCTAATACTATTAACTTTTTTTTAACATTTATTCATTTTTGAATGACAGAGAGAGACAGGGTGTGAGCAGGGGAAGGACAGAGAGAGAGAGGGAGACACAGAATCCGAAGCAGGCTCCAGGCTCTGAGCTGTCAGCACAGAGCCCAATGTGGGGGCTCAAACTCACAAACCATGAGATCATAACCTGAGCCAGAGTCAGACGCTTAACCGACCAAGCCACCCAGGCGCCCCAACCTAATACTACTAATACCATCATTTATTGAACGCTTAGTATGTGGCAGGCACTGTCTAGGTCAGTGGCTGTCCCCTGGGAACTTGTTAGAAATACAGTTTCTCCTCAGGTCCCACCCCAGACCCACTGAATCAGAACCTCTGGGGGTTGGCGGGTCCAATACTGTGCTTTAAGCCCACGTGGTGATTCGGACGCATTTTCATGTTTGCAGCCCACCAGCCTAGGTGTTGAAGCAGTGGAGAATATGGTGTTCTCATCCATATTACACTACAGCTAATAGTTTGTGCAGAAACAAATGCAGACGTGCCCTCTTCTATTTTGTTTGATGATGGCCCCAGAGTCTTACTGACTTAGTCACATCTGTGCCATGGGTGGCTCTCAGAACCATTCCTCGCAAGGAGATGGAAGGTAGGAGACTCAGGAAAGCCAAATACCTCCCGTCCTCCTCCCTCCCAGGTCCTCTCTTTCCTCCCCCAGAGGGTCTGTATCCTGTGTCAGGAGGTTTGTAAAACATCCACGAAGAACTCAGCCACTCCCGAGAGAGTGAATAGCTCCTCCTTAGCCCTAGCAATTGGGGCCAACCCATATCTCCCTGACTTGTCATTGTGTGTTCCGTCTGTCCCCTTGATAAAATATGAGCTCTTTGAGGGCAAAAACCATGTCTTCCTCATCTCGGTGTTCCCAGCGCCTGGTATACACATGGCAGACCCCTAATAAATGGGTGGCGAATGAATGACATGTCAGCCCTAAACATCAGAGGGACGGACATTTGTTCCAGGAGCATTCAGGTGGCAGGTGTGCCCTCGCAGCCAATATATCTCCAGCCCTGGTGACAAGTAGGCAGCGGGATTTGCCCAAGGACCTGTGAGATGTTACCTGAGCGCTGCCGCCGCCCCCCCCCCCCCCCAATCCATTGGCTCGGTTCAGTACCACAAGGAAGGCTGTGTGACAGTCTCAGGGAAGATCAGAACCACATTAGGAACAGCCTAGGAAAGTAAACTGCAAATATCCCTTTCTTTGCTCGGTCGTAATTGTTTCCCCAGTTGCAGGCGAGGTTGAAATCAACTCTGTCTGTTGACAGTTTGGGTAGAATAACTTTCCTGTTTCAAGAATCCTGAACAACAGAGGACTGAATCCTGCTCTGGGCTATGGGAAAGGAACAAAGCACTCAGTGGGAGAGATGGGAGCTGAGCAAGGCCTTAGCAGGAGAAGAATTTGGCCCTATTCTAGGGCTTTCCCTGGATTGTTGCTGCTTTCCGGGTCTTTAATGCTGGGTGGGTGCAGAAAGCCACCCTGCTCCCCAGCCTGCCCCCCCGCCCCACCCACTGCCACCGAAGCCAGAAGCCATTCATCTAGCTCACTTAGAAGAACCAGAATAAATATAGGCTTCTTCCTCCACACATTAATTTATGGGACCTTCCTATTTCATTCTCGCTGCAATGCTCGTACCTGCTGCGGTCACATTCAGCTTTATTGAAAAGCAGCAGGGAATTCATCCTTCGCTAGAAAACGTTGACAGTTGAATTCAGACTGTGAGGGGAAGGCCATTCCAGTTAAGCCTTCTTTCTCCAAGCAAGAGTAGAGACAGTAGGTATTGGGCTATGGTGAGGTGCCCCATTATGGGGAGAGCAGGCACCCCCTAAGAGTTGAAGGAGAAAGAATAGGTACAGAAGGTCTGAGTTAAACCATGTTGTATAAATGGTCCTGAGATCTGGTTATGAGTGGGGGATACCCACATTCCAGCCGTCACAACTAGGCTGTGTCCTCTAAAGTCAAATGTTTGTTATAAAGCTCTCACCTACTAGTGTCATACTGTAGCCCGGCTGAAGGCAGGTATAGATAGAAGGGAATGGTCTGCACAGCCTCTAGAATGAGGGCAGTCAAAGAGAAGGAGTTGGCCAACGTCTTCCGTGCAGGCCAAGAGAGTAGGTACCATGACCAGCAGGTGCAATGTTTCGACCTACAAGGCAGGTCTGTCCCTATGATGGAGGCAAGTGCACTTGACTAAGATAGCTCTGCGACTCTGTCCATTAAAACCATTCAGCTCCACGTCCTTTGCTTCAACTCTGTGCTTTCCAGGCAATATTCAGTTAAGATTATGGCTTCTCAAAAAGACTTTGCTACACATGGAGGCTGGCCCAGCACTCACGGGTTTATGTAAAGTCTGCATTCCTTTTGAGTTCCTCACCATTGACAGCATCTTCTACTTCTTGAGAGTTTGGATGACCTCCTCTGCACACACTACCAAAGTCCAGATCCTGGGTCAGAAAAAGGAGAAGACTATATGACAAAGCTCTTGAATTCAACTGTGAGAAGGGGCTATTTTTTCCCCATTTCTGTCTTCAGAGGGCCAATGTTAAAATTAAATAATAAGCCAGAGTCTCTTCTTTTTTATTTTTACTAAGGTAGATTTTTAGATTGCTTTAAGCACTCCTCTGAAGTGATTTTGCTCCCCAAATTTCTAATTTTTGTTCATTATATATTTGAAAAGGATTTCAAATTGCCTGGTGATAGAAAATGAAAACATGACAAGCTATATGCACTCTGATCTTAAAACCGTCTGTAATATGGCACCATAAAATATAACTAGAAATCATTTCAACCTCACATTAAAGATCTATGACTTAAAGGTAATTTCTGTCATTTGAATATGATGGTGAGCTGATGGCTGAATTGAATTCTTAAGATAAAAACAATTCATCCTGCATTAGGAGTTATTACTTTAATTGAATAATATCTGGATCATGCCAATGGTGATAATGTTAATGTTATTACCCATTATCTTGGTGATGTTCACCCCACTGTTTCCAGAGAAAATATAGCCCATTAAACGGACGGAAGGATTAAAATAGAAAAAAAGCTTCAAGCTTTTCATGGCTCATTATGCCAAGGTCAGAACAAAGGAATGGCCCTGACCTTGAAATAGGACAGAGGACCTGACCTGGGCTAAATGTTTGAAAGAACTGCAAGAGAAGTCCTTCAGCCATGGCAGAGTGCCATGAGTTTCCTCAACCATATCTTTCTGAAAATTAGCATTCATTAATCAATTCATTAATTCACTTACCCATTCACTCCTTGAACCAGTTCATTCATTCATTCAGCCAACATATTTTGTGTACCTTCATGAAACCATGAATGGTGTCCGACCATTAAGAAACAAAGATGATTTAATCAAGGAGGGAGGGTCAAGGCTTATGGAGAACATAGCACATTTCCAACAACATAGTGGGAGCCTCCAAATAATATCTGATTTATTCTTCACTGCAACCCATAAGGTAGGTAGAGTTACTATACCCATTTTATACTTGAAAAAACTGAGGGTCAGACTGGTGAAATAACTTGCCCAAGGCCTCACAGATAGAAAGGGAAAGAATCTGAATTCAAACTTAACCCTGTATTATTTCAAGGTCTAAGTTCTTTTCACTCCACTTGGAATTTGGACTTAGGATATAAAGATATTTTAAAATATTATAATGCACTGTGATAAATTGTGCAAATGGCACGCCATTTGAGCAATATGAGCAGGAAAACCATGGTGGTGATAGCCAGATCCCCACCCTGGGTGGACTCCTTGCACTTCTGGGCAGTGGGAAATGTCTAGGTTGTCTTAATGTGTCATGCAAAGCTCCTATACATCCATATATTATTCAAATAAAGTAATGACTCCTAGTGCAAGATGAAGTGTTTTTATCTCAAAGTTCCATCAGACAGAGCTCTTTCCACCTCTTTATGAAAAAACCTAGTCTCTGTGTCCCCCTTCCATTCTCCCAAACAAAGGGCATTTGTTCTCCCATGTCCCACATATCTCAAGACAAGAGGAAGGGTCAGGTTCTACCTCATCTCCATCACCTCCTCACATCTCATCTCATAGAAAGAACCACGCTCCTTTGAGGCTCCTCACACGCCACCACTCAGCCTCTGTCCACCTAGTGACCTGCCAGCTTTCTGGTCACTCCCAGCCACCACTGAAGATTTTGGCCCTGAGACCACTGTCTTCTCCAAACCACATCAGCAGTTTTTACTGGGACTAGGATGACTTTCCATTGTTATGGGTGCTGAAGTCATGTGGGCATGTAAGATAGTTTGTTGCCCTGTGAAGTCAGGAATTCAATGGCAGGTGATACAATGGCCTAAGTCTAAATCAAAGAAGTGTGTCTGATAAAGCTTTATGTAAGTACAAAAAAATTTTTTCAAACCATACCTTTTCCCAATATAACATTTTACAACCCCTTTCTTATTCAGGCCTGGCACCACCACCTGCATCATAACCCAGATCTCATCAAGCTGTGACAGGTGATAGAGGCCATACGTGAAGAGTCAGGGAACCTGATTAGGAAATCTAGGACCTCATAGGTTGCATCTTACCATCTTCTTTTTGAGGTGTCTTAATACCATGAGACATGTAACAAAGATTCCCATATGCTGTTCCATTGACCTGAACCATTTGCAGAACATTTTTAAGACTGCAGATTCCTCTGCCCCAGCCAGAGATTCTCATTCAGTAGTTCCAAAGTGGGACCTGAACATAAGTAGACTTAAAAAGTCTTCAGCTGAGGGGCACCTGAATGATTCAGTTGGTTAAGTGTCCGATTTTGGTTCAGGTCATGATCTCACGGTTCATGAGTTCAAGCCCCACATCAGGCTCTCTGCTGTCAGTGCCGGAGACTGGAGTGTGCTTCAGATCCTCTGTCCCCCTCTCTCTGTCCCTTGCTTGCATACTTTCTCTCCCTCATCCTCTCTTTCTCTCTCTCTCAAAAATAAATAAACATTAAAAAATCTTCCACTGATTCTGAAGCACAGTTTGGGGAGCACTGGCAGATAGCCCCTGCTCATGAATCTGGATGCTCCTTACATCCTGACACCAAGCGCCTTGAGTCCTCCCCCACTCATGTTCACCATCATTAAATGAGGAAAAAATACCATCAGCCTCCAATTTGCCATTCCCTCTCCCACCACCAGTGATAGGCTAGTAAATATTTAACCATCAGCTCTAGAGGGAAGGAAGGAAGGAAGGAAGGAAGGAAGGAAGGAAGGAAGGAAGGAAGGAAGGAAGGAAGGAAGAAGGGGAAGGGAGGGGAGGGGAGGGGAAGGGAAGGGAAGGGAAGGGAAGGGAAGGGAAGGGAAGGGAAGGGAAGGGAAGGGAAGGGAAGGGAAGGGAAGGGAAGGGAAGACGGACCCTGGTCTTTGGTGTTTGGCAATTTCTATCATGTAAATACTCCCACCATGGCCAACTGCAAGCTACTAACATAAGTCACTGAACACAGTATTGGGAAGAGGTGTGTATACAATCAGCTCTCATGAGCCAGATAAGGCAGCTCCACCACCCACTGTACTGCCCACCCCTTGTTTATCTCCAAACCCCAAACTAGCCTGTGCTCAAAAGAGGAGAGGTCTCACTCAGATCCCACAACACAGCCAGTGCTTCTCAGAAGTCAAGTTACCCCCATTTGTCCAAAGTTCTCGCCATATGAAAAAATAGAGGGAAATGCTATAACAGGATTGACAAACTTTGGGTAATGCTTTAATAACAACAACAACAACAAAATACAAGGCAACAAAATTATGCTAATCTCATGACCATTTACAAGAATTATAAAAATACTCATTTATACTTCAGCGTAGGTGGGGTTGGTCAGAGCAGGACATGTTAATAGTTGCAGTGAGCTTCTTCATTCAGTTCTATTTGGTGTAGCTCTGTGACTCTGGAACAGTGCCAGATCCTGATCTGAAGCTTTTGTGAGCATGGAACTGGGCAGAAGGCCCCCAGCCTGTGTCCATCCTCGCACCTCCTATCCTCCCCCCCAATCCCTCATCCCCCCACCTCCCCACTCCCAAAAGGTAGGCCCTGGATATAGTTTTCTTCCTTCTATCTCTGTTCTTTACCTTTCAAGAATGTCCAAAGCCGCCCTGTTGCAGGGGGGAGAATAATTTCCCTCTACCTACTTAAGTTCTTGGCTAAGACATTCCCACCCATCCCTGTAATAAAAGAAGGAGAAAAAAATTGTAACTGCATCCATATGTATATGTATATGTATATGTATACACATATACAGCCAGGTAATTGAGGCTTATATACCATCCTGAACTAAGGAAAGGGATAAAGGTCTGGGGCTTGCAATCACAGGAAAGTGAGACCAGATATATGATCAACAAAATTTGCCCTGCATTGCAGACAAGCCTCTAGTAATTGCCCTCTTGCTGGTACAGGTCCCCTCTCTAAATGTAATTTTCCCTTGCAAAAGGGTAACTTTTACTCGATTTTCAGCACTTCTCCTGTG
Source organism: Puma concolor (assembly GCF_028749965.1). Classification (NCBI taxonomy): domain Eukaryota; kingdom Metazoa; phylum Chordata; class Mammalia; order Carnivora; family Felidae; genus Puma; species Puma concolor. The sequence goes on along the minus strand of NC_141676.1, from coordinate 45,437,293 downwards.
TCTGCAGTTTCTCAAAATAATCCTTGTGCCAAGGAGGCGTATTTTAGGGTGGCATATTCTTGTATCCTTCACCTGCCACCAGACCTTATCCTGCTGACAAAATAACCAAATGACAAGAGTTAAACACAACAAAGAAAGGTCAGGGATTCCAGCTCCCCCTGCACCGCTGGGGATCAGCAGTTAGTTACAAATGACCGGCTCTTTCATCTGGCTCCAGGCTGGTGAGGGATGTGGTGGCAAAGAATTCTAGGTTTCATTTCCCTTATTTCTCTGAGTTACTTCTGGCAGGAACATTATAAGCAAATCAAGTTTTGATCAGACGAAGACCACTTGAGGTCTGTAGGAACTGCTGCCCATTCATTCATTTTTTTTAATTTTATTTTTTTATCTTTTTTAATTTACATCCAAATTAGTTAGCATATAGTGCAACAATGATTTCAGGAGTAGATTCCTTAATGCCCCTTACCCCTTTAGCCTATCCCCACCCCCACAACCCCTCCAGTAACCCTCAGTTTGTTCTCCATATTTAGGAGTCTCTTCTGTTTTGTCCCCCTCCCTGTTTTTATATTATTTTTGTTTCCCTTCCCTTATGTTCATCTGTTTTGTCTCTTAAAGTCCTCATATGAGTGAAGTCATATGATTTTTGTCTTTCTCTAATTTCACTTAGCATAATACCCTCCAGTTCCATCCACGTAGTTGCAAATGGCAAGACTTCATTCTTTTTGATTGCCGAGTAATACTCCATTGTATATATATACCACATTTTCTTTATCCATTCATCCATCAAAGGACATTTGGGCTCTTTCCATACTTTGGCTATTATTGATAGTGCTGCTATTATAAACATTGGGATGCATGTGCCCCTTAGAAACAGCACACCTGGGGGCGCCTGGGTGGCTCAGTCGCTTAAGCGTCCGGCTTCAGCTCAGGTCATGATCTCACGGTCCGTGAGTTCAAGCCCTGCATCGGGCTCTGTGCTGGCGGCTCGGAGCCTGGGGCCTGTTTCGGATTCTGTGTCTCCCTCTCTCTCTGCCCCTCCCCTGTTCATGCTCTCTCTCTGTCTCAAAAATAAATAAACGTTAAAAAAAAAAATTTAGTAAAAAAAAAAAAAAGAAAAGAAAAGAAACAGCACACCTGTATCCCTTGAATAAATACCTAGTAGTGCAGGTGCTGGGTCATAGGGTAGTTCTATTTTTAGTTTTTTGAGGAACCTCCATCCTGTTTTCCAGAGTGCTGCACGAGCTTGCATTCCCACCATTCATTCATTTATTAAACAAACATTTATTGTCTCCCAAATCCTATGCTAGAAGTGGGAAATAGAGAGAGAGAGATGAATGGGATGTAGTTCCCCACCCCCCGCCTTGAGGCACTCCCAGCTGGGGAGGGAGGGGATACGTGCTTGTAAAAGGGTAACTGCAATTCAGTGAGGTGGATCCCAAGACTGAGGTCAACATCGGGTACCTTGGATGCACAGAGGAGGGGCCGCTACAATAATCCAAAGGCTTCAGCTGCATTCTAAAGGACAAGGAGCCATTATGTAGGTGAGAAAGAGCTAAAAGTCACCTTGGGGAGATGGTGGTTGATGCAAAGGTATGGAAGTTTGAAAAAACCATGTCTGGTTCAAGAAACTTCAAGTAGTTCAGTGAGGATACTTTGACATCGGAGGACCCTAGGCTTAGATTCTGGCTCCTTCGCTGATTAGCCCCATGCAGGGGAGTAAATCGTTGGATTCTTTGAACCTCAGTTTCCTCATCCATTAACCCCACCTTTTAGGACTGATGGGGATTGAGGGTGCACGAAGGGGAGGAGACATGAGACTGGAGGAGGGGGCAGGGCCAGAGACAACTTTGTGTCCCATGCTAAAAAATGTATATATTATCCCTAAAGCCAAAGGAAGAACTTCAAGAAGTGGAGTGAGGGGCGCCTGGGTGGCTCAGTCGGTTGAGCGGCCAACTTCGGCTCAGGTCATGATCTCACAGTTGGTGAGTTCGAGCCCGCGTCCAGCTCTGTGCTGGCAGCTCAGAGCCTGGAGCCTGCTTCTGATTCTGTGTCTCCCTCTCTCTCTGCCCCTCCCCTGCTTGCTCTCTGTTTCTGTCTCTGTCTCTCAAAAATAATAAACATTAAAAAATTAAAAAAAACAAAAACAAAAACAAAAAAGAAGTGAGTGAGCCGGTCCAGCGCATGCTCTAGAAAGTTCCCCATAAGGGCTGGAGTGGGAGAGAGAGTAACCCTGGAGGCGGGAGGGAATTAGGAGGCCTGAGCACTCATATAAAGGAGTGATGAGGGCAGCCTGGTGGGGCGGGCCCCTCGGAGCCAATGACCAAAGGTGTTCCCTGGGATTTCTCAGACTTTGGTAGGTCAGTTCCATCACTCTCAGCGGGGCCTAACTATGTGAAGGAATAGAGAATCAGGGCTCCTATCATCATTGGAATTAAGCTGCTTTGGTGATTGCCAGAACATCACACCCGGACGCACTGAAGTGCGCTTTTGCAGTTCAAAATGGAAACAGTAACAGTGGTTAGCTGTGGGTGACGGGATTACAAATTGTCATTATGGTATTCTTTCTGCCTGTCTCAATTTTCTGAATGTTCTACAATGAACATATTTTTGTAATAAGAAAAAATCCATTATAAAAATGATTTCTGAAAAAACAGAACTACACACAGTTTCAGTCAAAACAGCAATTCTTTCCTTATCACCTGAGTAGGGAAATGCTCCATTGAATTACAAATGGGGAAAAAAAAATTGTTGATAAGACCCAACTTCAAACTTTGAAGGTGTTCGTTTTCTTCCTTTTGCTTTGAGAGCTTGTGCTGTGCCATTGAAGATAGACCAGACACATGTGAGCAGTCTTGAGTTTGAAAAATAATAGTCGTTTTTAGTGTTTATAGCTTCCCGCACAAATTCTTTGCACAATTTTTACTTCAGGAAGCTTCAAGTACAGGAAAATTGCCCAGTAGTTAGAGGTGATTGGATTATTGATATTCCCTTTTTAAAGCAAACAAACATCTCATCAAAGGGATGTCCAAGTGACAATAATACCTCCACACTCAGCCTGGGTTGTAAAAATAAGGAATTGCGTGCAGGTGGGCGCTGGGTTAGGTTTAGTGAAATTCAGTAGGAGCTACAGACAGAGGTCTAAGAACTGAAAAATTTCAGCTCTGTGCTCCAAAACATTGAGTGGCCATGCCTGAATTCAAACATTCATGGAGTCACCTCAGATAGACACATTATGCACCAGTAGGCTGCCTTCTAAGAGGTAGCACCTTGATGGCAATCTTCAACTTGAATTTTTTAAGGTAATTATAATAGTAATGAGAAGAGGTCACATAGTTTTATGGTACATAAAGTGTTCTAACAGGTAATCCTCGCAAGAAGCCTATGAGTTAACTTGAGTCTCATTTTAGAGATGGAGACCCATGAGACTCAGAGAAGCTGACTGACTGGCCTAAGGCCACACAGCTAGAAAGGAGAGAGACAGGACTCAGATCAGCTCTCAGACTCCGTGTTATTCCCTCCCTTCATCCCTTCTAACGACGGGTCTTAGTTACCTCATTTTCACTAGACCCACTAATTCAAAGGGCAAGTTGGGTCCCTAGGAATTGTATTAGTTCCTATTTTTTTTTAATGTCTATTTATTTTTGAGAGAGAGACCCACAGAGCATGAGCAGGGGGAGGGGCAGAGAGAGAGAGGGAGACACAGAATCTGAAGCAGGCTCCAGACTCTAAGCTGCCAGCACAGAGTCCGATGCGGGGCTCAAACTCATGAACCATGAGATCGTGACCTGAGCCGAAGTCGGATGCTCAACCGACTGAGCCACCCAGATGCCCCTGTATTAGTTCCTATTGCTGTTAAAACAAGTTACTACAGATTTAGTATCTTAAAACAATGTGAATTTATTCTCTTATACTTCTGGAGACCGGAAATCCAAAATGAGCCTTACAGGGCTAACATCAAGGTGTGAGCCAGGCTGGTTCCTTCAGGAGACTCCAAAAGGTTCTGGCCTCTTCAGAATGTCAGTGGCTTGTGGCCCCATCACTCCAATTTCTGCTTCCATCGTAGCATTGCCTTCTCACCTTCTGTAGTCAGACCTCCCCGTGCCTCCTGCTTACAAGGACACTTATATTTAAGGCCACCACATAATCCAGGATAATCTCCTGATCTCAAGATCCTTAACTTAATCACATCTGCCAAGTCCTTTTGGCCATAAGGTAACTTTCGTAGGTTCCAGGGATTAGAATATGGATACCTTTGGGGGGGGGAGGGGCCATTATTCAGCCTACCGCGGGAGTATTCATTGGACTGGTCCTTAAACGTAAAATCCTCTGAATCTAAATGTAGCTCATAGCTCCTTTTAGTTCTCTGTTTTTAACCTTTTGCTTTTGAGTGCCTTGGGGCTTTCGTGTTTGTCTGCTTGCTTGTACTCTGAAGCAAATTTGAGTCTGACTCCCTGTCCCCTAAAACTCCAGCCTCCTACCGTCTTCCAGGGATGGCTGCTGCCCACAGGGTTTCTCCAGGTCAGGTCTGGAAAAAGCCTGCAGAAAGATGCATTCTCTCCTGTTAGGCCTCTCCTGCCTGCTGCCATTTATTGAGCACTTACTCTGTGTCAGGAACCAGGCAAGCATTCTGTATTCATGTATAGCTCGTTTATGTCTCACAGCAAGCCTGTAAGGTAGTTATCCCACTCTGCAGAATGAGAAAATCAGGCTCAGAGAATTAAGTAGCCTGTCCAAGGTTGTACCGTTAAGCCACAGAGCCTCTAAAATCCAAGCTCTTCCTACCAGACTATTGCAAAATTAGATAATCCCCACACCCAAGTAATGTAGGGACCTTTTTTAGAGGGCATTTGTAAGCTCATAAACCCCCAGGGCTCAGTTGTAATTCTTTTCATTATCATATTGTTTAAATGTGTGCAAAGATAACTGGATATTAACTCTTTATGCTTATAGCTCTCATATGACCATAAAAGCAAACTAACGATAATAATAACACAAACTACAAACCTTTTAAAATGCTAATTAGGAACATTGCTCGAATGCGGTGGGTGATGCCGTTTTGCTGAAATTGACTACTCGCGAGACCCAGTTGTGAGGCCCGCTGTCCCAACATGGTCCTTCAGAGTTTGCTGGGCCTGGACACCAGGTCCTTCGGCCTAATCCACCTCCCCCGGGCCGCTGACAGCACATGCATCATTTGGACTTTCCCTGGTGAGAATGTCTTTGATGTGCTAACTCTGCCTCTCGTTTTTTTCCCCACCAGCTGTAGCAGCTGGGTTCTCTGGGCAGCAGGCAGAGCCCAGACTGGCATGTGTGAAGTTAGGGAATGCTCCTGGGAACCACACCTGGGGTGGCGAGAGGGGTGGCGGGCAGAGACGGGCCGAGGGAGAGGCGGAGCTGCGGTGCAGACCCAAAGAAGGCCTCTGCCAACATCACGTGAGGCGGTTTCATCCAGCCGGTGCAACCCCCAAAAAGAACTGACAGCTGAGGACCACATTTTAGCATCTTTCCCAGCAGCTGAAGAGTGATCTGGGCAGAGCATCACCGGTCCACAGGAAAGTTGTACAGAGCAGCTGTGGGATATAAACACACATACATCCTGGCTGCTGAAATTGTCTGGTGATGCTAGGTTATAGGATCTTCGAGTAAAGAGAATATTAGGGGGGAATAAAAACTTTCACTTACTGAATATTCAGTATATTTGATGAAGCACCTACTATGAGATAGATGCGTGTTTTGCTAGATGCCTTCTGGTTGGAAAGACACGTAAGTGAAAAAATAATCGTGCAAGTGATAATGAAGCAACATGGTTGAGGTAATGGAAAAAAAGACGATTTGAGGATCCAGGGGCATCCAGAAGGCATCCCCAGGGCAGGGAGGTGGGGGAAATGGAGCTTATTGGGCAAAGGGTACAAAGTTACAGTTATGTAGGACGAATAAGTCTAGAGACCTAACGTACCGCACGATGACTATAGTTTAAATGACCGTAGGGGCGCCTGGGTGGCTCAGTCGGGTAAGCATCTGACTCTTGGTTTTGGCTCAGGTCACGATCTCGCGGTTGTGGCATCGAGCCCGCTTTGGGCTCTGCACTGAGTGTGAAGCCTGCTTGGGATTCTCCCTCTCTCCCTCTCCCTCTGCCCCTCCCCTGCTCCTGTGCACACGCTCTCTCTCTCCCCTCCCATAAATAAATAAATACAAACATATGTATTTATATATAGTATCATATAATATATACGAATACTAATATAATGCTGGATTGTATACTGGAAATTTGCTAAGAGAGTAGATTTCTGGTGCTCTCACCCCAAAAAGAAAAAGGCAACCCTGTGAAGAGATGAATGTGTTAATTAGCCTGACAACAGTGACCATTTTACTACGTGCAGGCGCACCTCATTTGATTGTACTTCACTTTATCGTGCTTGGCAGATACTGCCTTTTTTTTTTTTTTTTTTTTTTTTTTTTTTTACAAATTGAAGGTTGGCAGCAATCCCGCATGGAGGAAATCTTTCAGAATTCCTTTTGCAATGGCATTTGCTCACTTCGCGTCTCTGTCGCATCTTGGTCGTTTTTGCAAACTCTTGGGTAATTCTCGTTTTGGTAACTCTTTGGCAATTCTCTTCCAACTTTTTCATCATAGTTATGTTTGTTAGGGTGATCAGTGGCTCACTGAAAGCTCAGATGATGGGTTGCACTTTTTGGCAGCAAAGTATTTTTTGATTAAGATACGCACATTGTTTTTTTGGTTTGTTTGGTTTTTTTAGACCTAATGGTATTGCACCTTTAACAGACTTCAGTATAGTGTAAATGTAACTCTTATATACACTGGGAAAGCAAAAAATTCATTTGCCTCACCTTGCTGTGATATTGGCTTATTGTAGTGGTCTGCAACCAAACCCACAATATCTCCAAGGTATGCCTATGCATGTATATCATCAAAACATTGTATTGTACACCTTTTAAATATATAAATTTCTACTCAAAAAAAATTAGGCCTTTGAGAGGAGGAGTTGCTTGAGGGACAGGAATAAGTGGACACAGTGGACAATTACACAGAAGGAGGGGGCATGGAGACATGTGAATTTAGTAATCATGGCTAGCCTTTTGTCACCACTCGCCTGGCCCTTCACTTTCACTATCTCATTCAATCTGCACGTATCTTATTAACCTACAAGAGGACATGGCCACAAGAGCAGGGACTGTGGTGCCTTGTCCACTGCCCTATGCCCCATGCCCAGCACAGTCTCTGACCCATAAAAGGAGCTCAATGAATACATGTTTCACACATGAGGACTCCCCCCAGAGAGGGTGAGTAACTTCCCCAAACTTACACAGCTTGTAAGTGGTTGAGCCAGGATTTGAACTTCAGTCTGACTTATTCCACCACACTGCTCTTTAACTGTTGGTCCGAGATGCCACAATTAATAACTAGAAGTTGGTATTCATAGCCAGGGAAACTTCTCTTACCATGGGAAGCCTGACAGAGGCCAGCCTCGTAAGTTCCTGGTAGGGACATCCCTTTAGTGTCAGCCACAACACAGAACTTCTCTGTTACCTCCCCAGTCTCTCCCCAAACCTCTGTGGAGGACATGGAGGGGGATTTGGTCCTCAGGAGTGAGAAGGGTTAAGCTTTTACAGCTTATCAAAGCTGTTCCTTTGCATTTAAATAGCGCTATTTAAGAAAGCAGCATTTCTGGTACCTTATTTGATGCTAACATCCCCCCCCCCCCCACCAGCACCTTAAGGCAGGCCTGTTCCTCCACTGTCCAGGTCATTTGGAGCTTCATTACTTAACAGTTTGAAAGCTTTTTATGGAAATCAGTGGATGAAGGGAGCTGATGAAGTGAAATGTTCTTATATTTAAGGATCCAGACAAACAAGCAGACAGTACAATACCTGAAGCTTCCACCTTGCTTTCTAATTCAGTCTAGGGTATTTCGGAGATCATCTCATTAGTGATATAGCTCTTTTAATGACGAACCCATATAGCAATGGAAAAACACACACGTGTATGCTTTTGTATCTTTTTTTACTTTGCTATATGGTCTTCGAGGTCATCATTAAAAGAGCTATGTCACACATGAGATCATCTCTGAAATGTATTAAATGAGAAAGCAAGGTGCAGACAGTTTGTGTAATCATCTATTTGTATAATAATCTAGCTACTATTGTGCAAAGAAATGGTAGGGGTAAAGACAACGTGTGTGTGTGTGTGTGTGTGTGTGTGTGTGTGTGTGTAAACATACAAATGTAGAAATGAATTGATAATAGCCGCTAGGTAAGGATGGTGAGATGTGGATATTCCTTTTTACATATCTCTCACGCCCTCTCTTTTTGTAACATCATATAATATGGTTATGTTATTTGGGTTTTTTTTTTTTTATTTTAAAGTCCTTATTTTAGTGCATGAGGTAATTTTCATCTTGAGAGAGTGCTGATCTGGCCCTTTTCACCCGCATTAGCACCTGTATCTCAGAATACTTTAGTGGCTTTGTCAGTGAAGCCTTCTCCACATCCCGAACTCTCCAAGCCTGGCCCTCTCTCCAAGCCTGGCCCTCGGCTCACCAGCCCCTGCTGTGTTGGCCCCAGAGAGCCCATCAAAGTCTGGCACGCTGTGACTGCCCCTTGTTTAGGTCTGCCTCCCCACTCAGGAAAGCTCCATGAGGCAGGGGTTGGCGTCTCTCTTGTTCCGGCTCTGTCTCCAGCCCCCCGCAGTGGAGCCTGGCAGGGACTATGGGCTCACTCCGTATCTGCTGGGCGCCCGGCAATGCCCGTGACCTCAAGCATTAGGAGCTACAGCCCTGTGCCTTCCTTGTCCATCCTCTTGCTCTGGTTGGAAGGCCGCCCTCCACCTCGGGCCTGGATCTCACCCCTTATCTTTTCAAGTACCCCACTCCCAGTGCACCCTCTCTCCCGCGACAGCGATTTCTCTTTCTGTAGTAGATTATACCGTTTCACATGCAAACCTGCCGTGATGTCACTCATCTTTTAAGAAATAATCACATGTCCTTCCTGCTACTGCCAGTTTTTTCAACACCCTGCACAGCACACTCCTCAAAAGAGCTGTTTGGGCTTGCTGGGGCACCGCCTCGTGGGCTGGTCTTTCCTAAACCTGCTTCAGTTGCATTTCCAGCAGTGACCAGCGAGGCAGCGGTGGCAGCAGTGAGCAAGTAGCAGGGCCTGCGGCAGCGGGGCAAAGGGGAGGGGGTACAGCAGGGGACAAGGGGTCAGTGGGGGATAGTGGGGACAGCAGAGGACAGTGAGGACATGAAGGGAACAGTGGGGTCGCAGGGTCAGCAAGGGGACAGTGGGGATAGTGGATGTAGCAGGGGAAGAGTGGGAGAGCAGCGGTATCAGGGGGCTGTGGGGACAGCAGGAGGCAGCGGGGAAGCAGGGAGACAGTGGGACAGTGGGGGTGTCAGGGGGCAGGAGGGCAGCAGGGGACAGTGGGACAGCAGGGTGTCAGGGGAAGTAGGGACAGTAGGGGGAAGCAGGGGGACAGGAGGGTGTCAGGGGACGGAGGGGACAGCAGGGACAGCAGGGAGCAGTGGAGACATTAATAGGCAGCGGGGAGAGAGCACAAGGGCTTTGAAGAGGCCGGGGGGGGGGGGGGGGCAGTTCCCCTAGTGTCGTCAGCCTCTCTGGCTGTCCCTAGTTAGGCTCTTCGCCATCCCCACTCCCTTCTCTGTCTCTGCCCGCTCTCCAGGTTCTTTGTCCTGTCACTTTAACCACCACCTATATGCTTATGCCTTTCGAATATACATTTCTGGCCTGGACTTGTCCCTCGAATTCCAGCCTCGTATATCCAACTGCTGACAAGACACCTCCCCTTGGAGTCATCCTTGACCCCTCTTAGTTTTACGACCCACATCCATCAGCACCTTGATGTTCTGCATCTCCCTTCAAAATAACGCCTTGCATCCACAGTCTCCTCACCTTGCAGTGCTCTCTCCTGTCCTGCTGCCCCCATGCCCCACCACTGTCCACTCCCTGCAGTGGGCAGGGCCCTCGGAACACATCAATCGGGTCACCTGCTCCTGGGGGCAGACCCTTCGGCACATGCTAACCCCACTGCATTCGCCAGAAGTGCCCTCGGACCCCTGGGACGGCCACACAGGCCAGGGGCTTCCTCTAGCTTGTCATGAATTAATCACTTAATTAGCTCACCCATTACTCATCCCTTAATCATACCCGGCACACCTCCTCCAACCCAAGCCGATGCAGGGAAGGACACAGTCCCCACCCCTGCTCTAGCGTTGGCTTCTGGGACTAGACCTGGACTGGAGCTGTCCTCAGAGGAAGGTACAAGGGGGAGACAGGGAAGAGGGATGAGGGGTGTTCAAGGCTGTGCTTTTAAGTTCACTGGAAGGATGCCTGGGCAGCTCACTTAAAATGTCTGACTTTAAGCATTCAACTTCAGCTCAGGTCATGATTTCACAGCTCATAAGTTCAAGTCCTGCATCAGGCTCTGTGTCTGACAGCTCAGAGCCTGGAGCCTCCTTCAGATTCTGTGTCTCCCTCCCTCTCTCTCTGCCCCTCCCCTGCTTGTGCTCTGCCTCTCTCCCTTTCAAAAATAAAACATCCGACTTGATTTCAGCTCAGGTCATGATCTCGTGATTCATGAGTTCGAGCCCTGCATGGGGCTCTGTGGAGTCTGCTTGGGACTCTCTCTCTCCCTCTCTGTCTCGCCCACCCACCCCCCCATAAGTAAGTAAACTTTAAAAAAAAATACAAATAAAATCTTTAAAAAATAATAAAAAGACCACTGGAGATGCTCCCACGGGGCAGGATTGGGGCACTGCCCCATAGGTGGCATCACAGTCACCTTCAGCCAGGCCTGGCCGGGGCTTCCTTGCAACCCCTGCCTGTTTGAAAGCAGACAGGGGGCACCTGGGTGGCTCAGTGGGTTAAGAGTCCAGGTTGAGCTCAGGTCATGATCTCACGGTTCGTGAGTTCAAGCCCTGCACCAGGCTCTGTGCTGACAGCTCACAGCCTGGAGCCTGCTTTGGATTCTGTGTCTCCCTCTCTCTCTGCCCCTCCCCTGCTCATGCTCATGCTCATGCTCATGCTCTCTCTGTCTCTCTCTCTCTCTCTCTCAAAAATAAATAAAACATTAAAAATTTTTTTTAAAAAAGAAAGCAGACAGCCTCTGCTTCTCACGTTCTCTCTCCCCTGTGACGTCGGAATCTCGCCTGGCCTGGCCCCTTTTTCACTCCTCTGCCTCTGGCCCTGGCACTTAGTCTTTTCCAATTGCTGGAGACAGGGTGGAGGTGGGGAGGAGGGCCTGGGAAGATCAGGTGGAGAGAGGCTGGTGGGATGGAGAGACAGACATGCCCCATCGACCTCCCTAGCTCCCTCAGCTCCCGGGGGCTGCAGACTTTCACGTGCATTACAAAGGACAAAATGAAAAAGTCCGGAAAATGAGGTTAAACCCCGGATTGACACTTCGGTCCCCAAAGGACAAGCTAAACTGTTGCCGGTGGCTCATAGAAGCACACAGAAGGCTGGTCATCTCTCTCAGGTCATGGGGTGATGCCTCTCCTCAGAGCGCTCCACCTGCCAGAGTCGTGCTGCAGGTAGAGGGGCGGTGGGGCAGCCCCCGGGGACTCTGATGGGCCCTCCCTCTCCCGCTTCAGAAATACCAAGCTGCTTTCACCAAAACGTCTCACGGGGAAATTGTTATCTGCGAGCCTTACACAATTTTCCCATCGGAATTACAGACTGTATTTGAAAAGAACTAAAAAGACATTGAGTTTGAAACGCTTCTGTGCAACCACATCACCTTCTTGTGGATCTGTTAATGGGCTCTGGGTACCTTCTCTGCCTTTGAGCTCACCGATCAGACAGTGGCTTGGGATGACCGCTGCTTCCCCGGGCGTGAGGCATGCTATGGGCACTTCAACAGGCAGCCCAGGTCGCGGGGTGTCCCCCTGAAGCGGACTCGGAAATTGTGAAATCTGACCACAGCTCCTAACGCGGCCTGTGTCCTGTCCCTTCCTTCTAGTTCAGGCTGTTCCAGCACAGTTGTCTGGCTGGCATTGTCCTACCGCTCTGCCAGTGCCTGCCAGCTCCACGCTCAGATCTCTGAGGATCACTTCACGCAGCTAGGATGATGGAGTGCTGTTGGGCTGAGGCTCAGAGGGCACCAGCCCCTTCCTCATCACAGCCTCTCATTCATGCAACAAATATTGCTTGAGCATGTCCCAAGCATGGTCCCAAATATGGAGGCTACAGCACTGGGCAAGAGAGACAACAGCCCTTGCCCAAAGTAAGGGGTGGGGGGCTACTCTAGCAGGGAGAGAGAACCCCTCGAAAGTAAATAAGCAAAATCCACAGGGTATCGGACAGTGACCAAGGCGATGAAGAAAACACAATCAGATAAGGTGATGGGGGCGTGCCGGGTTGAGGAGCCGGCGAGGAATTGCTCTTTTTAGTCACGGGGTCAACAAAGACCTGAAGAGAAGGTGACGTTTGAGCAAACACCTGGAGGAGGCAAGGGCGTGAGTGTCGTGATGTCTGTCCAGAGGACAGCATTGCTGGCGTAGGAAACAGCAAGGGCTAAGTGTGCCCGGTCCGTTCGCGGGAAAATGAGATGTCTGGAATGGCCAAAACAAAGTGAGAGAGGGACAGAGCCCTAAGGGATAGAGTCAGTGAAGTAACACAGGGCGAGGCTGGTCACGGAGGACTGTGGGGGGCACGGAAGCTCCCCATTTGCTGTGGGGTGTGAAGCCATTGAAGGATTTTGACCTGAGAAATGGCGTGGGATGGTTGCTGTGCAACGAGCCCAGAGGAGGGCCAAAGAGGAGGCAGAGACACCAGCCAAGGAGCAGTTGCAATCATGTAGGTGAGTAGTGATGATGGCTTGGACCACAGTGGCAGCAAGGCAGGTGATGGAAAGTGGTGGGCTCATAAATGCATTTTAGAAGCAGAGCTGACAGGGTGGACGGAAGGATTGGATGTGGAGTAGGAGAGAAAGAAGCATCAGGGAGGAGAAACTGGAAAGCTGGCATTGCCACTGAGCCGGCTGGGGAGAAAAGGGCAGGCCGGGCTAGGGGAGAGGACGGTCACGAATTTGGTCTCAGACTGTTGAGTTTGAGACACCAATTCGACATCCAGACGAAAATGTTAAACAGTTGATACAGAACGTAGAAAATTAAACTTCAGTCATCATTGATGTATGTATAGTATTTTAAGGCGTGAGACAAGCTGCAGTTAATTATAAGGCAATATGGGACAGGATCAAGGACTTGAACCCAGCTGCATGGAGAGGGGTCAGCAAAGAAGACTGAGGAGGAACAGCCAGTGGGGTGAGAAGAAATAGAGAGGCAGCAGGTGCCAGAACCATGTAGAAAGTGTTTCAAGACAGAAGGAGTGACCAGCTCTCCTGGTCCAACACTGCCGAGGGGTCATGGAAGCTAAGAGCTGGGCAATAACCGTGGGCAGTGGTGAGAGCATTGGTGATCCTGACCAGAGCAGTATCGGAGGAGGGAGGCATCTCAGTTACTTCATCTGAAAAATGGGAACCATTTGCCTGCCTGCCTCAGACTTCTGCAGTACAGACCACAGGTGACCACAGGCAAGCCATGGACCACCGCCAAATATGAACCATCTGTTTTTATTTATGACCCAGTAAACCCAGAGCTTGTTGAAACAATGAGAGACTATGTTGTGGGGCACAATTGATTTAAAAGATGCCCATATCGCCTGGGTGGCGCAGTCGGTTAAGCGTCCGACTTCAGCCAGGTCACGATCTCGCGGTCCGGGAGTTCGAGCCCCGCGTCAGGCTCTGGGCTGATGGCTCAGAGCCTGGAGCCTGTTTCCGATTCTGTGTCTCCCTCTCTCTCTGCCCCTCCCCCGTTCATGCTCTGTCTCTCTCTGTCCCAAAAATAAATAAAAAACGTTGAAAAAAAAAAAATTTAAAAGATGCCCATAGCTCCATTATTACCTTCTAAAACGGCTCATTTCCTGCTGCTCATCACCAGGACACCCACGAAGGGATGAAAAAGCTCCCTTCAGACATGGAAGCCATCAGGGTTGTTTTTTATGGTAAGTGGGAATTCTGGGATAGGATAGAAGCAAATAATGGAGCCAAACACCGTTCACGAGAGTCTACCTAAGAGGCCAGGCACTGCCCTCACAGAGGGATCTGGGTGACCCTATGCCTCAGAGCAAGAGCTCTTCGGGGAAAACTGTCACCCAGCGGTAGCCACGCTCTTGCTGAAAACGACAAGCAAAACAGGAGAGGGACCAGAGCAAGATAGAGAGGAAGAGTAGTCAGGCCGGGTGGAAAGAGCAAGAATTTTGGAGCCAGACACATCTGTATGGGAACCATGGTTCCTGGGTGGGCTGCAAGAAGTCACATGACTTCTCTGAACCTCAGTTTCCTCGTCTGCAAAATGAGATGATAGCTGTTCCCAAGGATTTTCCTAAGAAACAAGCTGATGAATACAAGGAAATGTGCGATGAGGTGGGGGTCTCTCTGTGCACGCACGTGTATCACTGCACGTGCATTTAATATCATTGGTCGTTGGGTGTCTGCCTCTCCAGGAGCAGTTCCTCTCCAACGCAAGGACCCTGCGTCTCCCCTGCTCTTCATCAAAATCAGTTCTCAGGGCAGCATTAACATTCAGAACTCAGAGTGTTCTAAGGCCTGCAGAGGCCCAGGCGGGGGACAGGGGGGCTGACCTGTCAAGAGTGCCCAGCTCTCCCTGCACCACAGCTTACCCTCCCGGCTCCCCTCTGCCTGGGGTCACAGGGTGACGAGCGTGGTCTCCAGGGTCAGGCTGACGTTTAAACTCCAGCTCTGCCATTGCCTAACTGGCTAACTAATTTGGCCAGATAAATGTGTTTCCGAGGATTAAAAGTGTATACCTACATCCCTTGCAAATGTTGTAAGGATTAAATAAAATACTATATAAAGGTAACGAGCACAGTGCCTCTGCCCAGCGCATAAAAGCAGTAGATCGCTGTGTTATTATTGTTGATGTTTCCGTTACTTTCCCTCTCTGAGTATGGATTGCAGCCCCTTTCTCTTCCTGCAGGGAGGAGGCCGGTTGTCCGGGCAGAGTCCCAGACCGTAGGTCGAGGGCAGGACATTCTCTGTGCCCCTTGGAGCAGAGGGGGCCTTAGGATGAGGAAAGAGGTTGTGGTTCAGGACTGGGAGATGAAGGTTCAGGCAGGTACAGGCACAGACAGGAGGTGAGGCACGAGGCAGGGAGGAGGTGACAGACTCTGGCCTTTCACTGCGGGCATGGCTGAGATGCCCAGCGCTCTCCCGCACTGGGGGCTGGCTCTGGAGGGCATGGGAAGGGCAGTGTTGGGCAAGGTTGGCTCTGACACCAAACCCCACCCGTTCCCCAGACCCACACTCTTACTCTCTGCTCTGCTCAGACTCGGCATCTCCTAATACTGATGTGATCTCTGCCTCCAACCTGTCCTGGGCCTGTGTTCGCTCCACACGGCCCTCCTTCCTCCAGAGCTGATCTCAGCCGGTGGCCTGTTTGGGGCTGTGTGATTCCCATTT
Source organism: Puma concolor (assembly GCF_028749965.1). Taxonomy (NCBI): domain Eukaryota; kingdom Metazoa; phylum Chordata; class Mammalia; order Carnivora; family Felidae; genus Puma; species Puma concolor. The sequence goes on along the minus strand of NC_141676.1, from coordinate 45,421,776 downwards.
GCTGTTGGTAGCTATGAAGTCTGAGTACAGCTGTGACATCTTCACAACATATTTACCAAAAGCAAAATGAAAGAGCTCATCCCCATGAAGATGGACACCAGTGACCTGTGGTTTCTTTGGGGTTTTTTATTTTAATTGGCACATCTCCGGAAAAGTGCTAATGTCATCCAAAAGAGGCATGAACTGTGAATATGCCCTGAAATAGTTGGTTTGAAAAGAGTCCTATGGGAAATGTATAAGGGCTCTAAGGATTCTTGAAAGATCCTTTCTGTGCCTTAGAGACGTGTTAAGAGAGCTTTTCATTTAAGTCTGAAGTTTGGATTGCTTACTCTGACTTTAAATCCTTCATTCTTCAGAATGGAACACGCCCCGCCCCCCGAGCAGCCCCATCCAAGGCTCACCCAGCTACATGAACCTCCCATCATATGCTCCCTGAGACTCAGAGCTTGGCTTTAAGGGAGGGAGTATTCTCCCGAGGCTTTGTGGATTTGTAGATGCAACTGTGTGCTTCACAATCTGTACTCAAGCGGTGCAAATTGATTCTAATACCAGCTTGGCCTGAATGTAAATGAGAGTAAGAATAGTAACTAATATATGCATATTTGGGCACCGCATTAACACATTATATGAATGATGCCACTTAGTCCCCCAACAACCCCGTGTAGTAGAAACTCTTTCTAAATCCCATTTCACAGATGAGAAGGCTAAGGGAGGTCAAGAGACTTGCCAAAGGACACAGAGCTAGCTAATGGTGCAGGCAGGATTTGAACTCGGTGTGATTCTAGAGCTTGTACTCTCAAACATACCGCTCCTGTGCCGGCTGGAACAGTAAATACCCAAAAGATGGATGGTGTTCAGTGTGTCCAAAGGTGTGGCAAGATGGGCATATATGCATTCTCGTGGGGGTGTAAATTGGTACAGATTTTTGGAGCACGATTTGGTAGGTCCTGCCAAAACTCTAAATCTGCTTCATCTTTTAACCATCCCCTAGGAATCCATAACACAGGAAGCCTTGGGTTTGTAAACAAAGAAATATGTATACAAGGCTTCGTGACAGCATGGAAACAATTAAATATCCACCAATAATGCTAGTTAAGTAAATTACAGACCCTCCACGCTATGGAATTCTAGATACACATCAAAGGCTTTGCTTTTTCAATAATTTGCTGGATATGGCCATGGAAAAGCCACTCTCCAGTCCTATAGAATCTAGGGTCTACCAGACAAGTTTGATGCTCCAAAGATTTTTAGCTTTTTAAATAAATTTTCCATAGTGCCCCTGCATTCTTATCTGATGGAATAACACAAATGATCACAAACAAGCAAAACTAAGCTATTGATCATGCAGATGGCGTGCAACCACTAGATGAAACAATTTACAGCAACAAGCTGTTCTAAAGCCTGCACACGTGGCTCCATCATCCTTGGAGCCTCCATATCCCTAAAAATTACAGCTAGAGTTTCATCACCATGCATAAACACTAATGGAGGGCCCAAACAATTTTTGTCGTTATATACTGCAAAAGCAAAATCAATATATCATCAGCTGGGACTTGAAAACCAAGATTTCATTATAATGCAAGGTACATCTGCAAGGCCAGCCTACATGGTGTCTATCTTAACTCCACCCACATTGATCTTACTTCTTAGTAAAGTATTTCTTCAAGGGCAAAAGGATTGTCATCAGACGGTATCTCGTTTCTTGGGTCTCATGTCTTGGGTTTCTCTTTGATGCCTCTTGACTTGGTTTACCAGAATTTAAAGATCTCCAACACTTTAAACAGCACCCAAAGGACTGCTATGATGCGGTATCTACTGACATGGAAAGTTTCCCATGGGATGGTATTAAGGAAAAAATTTGAAATCATGGTGCAGAATAAGTATGATGCGGTTTTTGTGGGGAGAGCCGTATCTAATGTGCACACACATATGCACACGCACGTAGTTGCATATGCAATGATATACACCAAACTGTAACATTCTGGAGAAGGAACCAGAAGGCAGGGTAGATGCTGGATGGACTATGGTCACTATTCGCATTGTGTGCTTCTGTGATGCTAAATCTGTCTACAGTATGCATGTACAATTCTGTTTATGCATTATTCTGTATATGTAAAATCAAAGAAAAACATATACTAGAGCCAGATGATGAAGGCCATGTAGGAAAACTCAGGAATCAAGAACTGGTCATGGGGGGCACCTGGGTGGCTCAGTTGGTTAAGCATCCAACTCTTGGTTTCGGCTCAGGTCATGATCTCATGGTTCATGGGTTCAAGCCCCGCATCGGGCTCTGTGCTGACGGCACAGAGCCTGCTTGGGATTCTGTCTCCCTCTTTCTCTGCCCCTCCCCTGCTCGCTCTATATCTATCTCTCTCTCAAAAATAAATAAATAAACATTAAAAAATAATAACTGGTCATGGGAGTTGTGAGGAGCTACTGAAGGGCTGAGGCAGGGAACGGAGACGGTCGGATTTGTGGCAACATGGAAGGTGCATTGGGGGGAAGCAAGAAGGTATGGAGACTGTGGGAGGAGGCTCAAGGGACTTGAAGGCTGTGGGCACAGTGGGTCTTGGAGCCCACCAGCTGTGAGGGGCAGGAGATGGGGGGAATGGAGGTTCACAGTAGATGTGCCTTTAACCTGCTGGAGGAGGAGTGGGCTTCTGGGGTTGGAGGAAGGGCTCATTGCGAGCCATGGGATGTAGGAGATGACTGCAGGGTGGTGGGGTTTTCTGGGCATGGTACCCACCAATTAAGAAGTTTATCGGTTCATCCTAAATATGTCCTAGGCACTCACGCCAGGCATGGCTCTAAAAACTGGAGCAGAGATATAAGCCAGCCAAGCAAGTCTCTGCCCCCTTGGAACTCAGGGACCTGTTCAGTCAGCAACAGAGTACTTCCTTCCTCAGCTGGTGACATTCTAGGCTTTTCCAAGTACAGTGGACAGTGGCGTCTGAGCACTGCTGGGCCCAGCCAGGGGAAGGGGAGATCCAGGACCAGCTGAATCATCTCCGGGGAAGGTCCCTAGCCAAAGCCAAATTTGGGCCCGTGGAAGCCTTAAGCCTTGAAAAGGTTATGATACTCCTCTGCCCCGTCACTGAAGATAAAAACCCAAACAGACTGCCAAGTAAAGTTAAGCAAGATCCACAAACTTCTGCATTTCCCCCCTCGATGTTGACTTAATGCTTTCCTTCAAATTGTTAATTAGCAAATCCTTCCTCAAAAATCGATTTTAAGGGCCCATGCTACACGCTGTCCAAAGCAAATAGAGCGGAATGATATGAGCGGCACAAGGGGTGTTGGCCTCAGACTTTGTTCTGGCCTCCGGTCCAAGGGAGTCCAATCAGGTGTGTGGGTCTCAACAGCAGGAGAGGTCTGGGGCCGGGGGGGTTGGGGGGGTGGTGGTGACAATCCTCCGGAGCAGGTATTGGCTACCCTGCATGCAACTCCTCATGCAGCCGGTGCCTGGACACAGAGTGCACAACCTGCCCTCCAGGCTGGGCATGATATAGAAGCATGGCCATCCAAGGCGGAGGCCGGGTCAGAGCTCCAGCTGCAGTGCGGGAGGGGTGGCCGGAGCTGGAAACCAGAGTGTGGCTCAGTGAACCCATCAGTGTGCAACACACAACAGACGCAGCGGGCACTGAGCCCCATCCCCCGGGATGGCCGAGGCTCCCGGGCTTCGCTACCGTGGGGGGGGATGGCTCCACACCTGGGCAGCAGGTAAGGGAATGAGGGTGGACGATGTCACCATGTCAAACCTCTCTTGCTGCCATGAGCCTGGCTCTCCTCACTAAACAACTGTGGTCCTTTTTTTTGCAGAGTGATGAGGTCCTCACCGTCATCAAGGCCAAAGCTCAGTGGCCAGCCTGGCAGCCTCTCAACGTGTAAGTAGCACACAGACCCTGGCCATTTCTCATACTCGGAGCCACCCACTGGCTGGCCACCACATGAGTTATGTCATTAAAGTCAGCAGTACCTCTCAGGTGCATGAGCAGGTGAGGTACACTGCCCACGTGTGGGCCTATCACACTTACCCATATCTTCTCAGGAATACGGGCCTGGTCTTTGTCTCCCCCGATGGCTCTAATACCACAGAACCGGACATAACAGTTGCCATTACGTGTTCACTCATGTTCTCGGCCACGACTGACTGAAACCAACTTCGCACACAGGTACACTCACTCTAGGCAGGTCTTACTCGTGGAAAACTAGATTGGCCCCAGGTTATCTCTTTCCTGTCTACTCTATCCCTTTAAGATTTCATCCTCCCTTGTATTTTGATGACCTAGGTATGCCGATGGCTCCCTGAAGGACTACTCCGCCAGGCAGATATGTAGGTAGGTAGGTAGGTAGGTAGGAAGATAGGTAGGTGAGTAAGTAATCATCCATCCATCAGTTTCTTGGACACCTCTCTGTAGATGGCGTACATGGACCTTGAAATCATCATATCAAAAAAACAAAACAAAACAAAACCAAATCCTATTGTGTTATCCTCTCCTTAGAATCCATCCATGACTTCCTTTGGTCTCCAGGATCACCTAGAGAGGCCCCAGTGAGCCGAACATGCCCCAGCTCCTGCTTCCTTTTCCTTAGGGCTCATGTCTTGCCTCTCTCTACTCTGCACCTCTCTCTGGCCATGCCGAGTCCTGTGCAGTTCCTTGAACGAGCTTTGGTTTCACTCCTCCTTCAAGGATGCAAGACTTGGAGCAAAGTTCCTGCCAACTGCATGAAAATGGTTTATGAAGAATGGCTTGGCCATTCTCTGGAGTCGTCTATACCCACCGATGATGGTGGTGATGGAGAGCGCAACGACACAGGCATTGGGTGAGATTCTGCTCGGTGGGAGCAAAGGCAAAGTCAAGATGATGGGTAGAGAAGCACAGGATGGGGTAGCAGGAGCGGAGAGAGGAGTGCTCCCACACAACCAGCAGGGAGCTGGTGCCCACCTGTTTAACCATTCAGCAAATTAACCGTTCCTCCCCCACCCACGACGTGCCAGCCCTGTACACCCAGTCCCCAGCCTTTGGAACCCACAGCCATTGGGGGTGGGGGGATGGACAATAAAGAGAGGTCTCCCACCCAAGAGCTGCCCTTTGCACACCTTCGGGTGACACCATACACCATGGTGGCCGTGCACACTCCATGGGGATAAATGTTATGATGAGGTTATAAGTGGTTCTGGAAGCCTAGAGAAGGGGCACAACCCAGCCGAGGATTGAGGAGGGGTCATGGAGGGCCTTGTTCAGAAGGTATCATATGGGGCTGAGTCTGGAAGGAGGCTCCTTGCCCTGGATTGGCCCAGGTCTGGACAGAACTGAGGCCCTAAGTGGCGACCTGAGGAAAGAGAGACAGGCCCACACCTGGACAGCTGACCAAGGGCAGCCGAGCTGGCTGCGTAGAGGCCTTTCCTGGCTTGCTGTGACCTCCTCTGAGGAAGCTGGGGCCAGAGTGGTTGGAAACCTGCCCAGCCCTGGAAATGCCTTCCCCTCCAAGGAGAAGCAGCAGAGGCAGGGTCTACTGCCCCCAGCTCTCCCCTGGTAGGGGGGCATTTGCCTGTCTCAGGCCTGTCCCACCAAAAAACACCGATGTGAATTCACCGAGGCCCTGAGGCCCCTTCACATCATTAACGTCAGTTAGGAAAAAACACCCACCGTGAATCTTGTGCGCTCAGGCTCTCCTCAGCTGCCCCCAGCTCCCAAAACTGCATGTGGACGAGTCCTCACCTTGGGCTCAAAACCAGGCAGGGGCTGGGGGCATCTGGGCCAGAGTTTGCAGATGCCAGTGTTGATACCACTAGGGAAACCTGATCCCAGTTTTCCCTTAAGGAGCCCCGGGTTTAGGAAGGTATAAATGGCAAAGCAGGGTGCTTCTGGAAGGAGAGCGGAAAGGAGGAAGAAAAAGCAGGGAGCAGAGAGCTGTCCTCTTGTCTCTAGCGCCTACTATGTGCCAGGTACCCTGCCAGGACTTATGTTCCTCATCCCACTCCATCCTCATACTAACCCCATGAGGTAGGGGTCTGGAGCCTCACTTTGCAGATGAGACAGAGGCTCAGACCTTAGCAGCCAGCTCCACTGGCGGAGGAACTAGAATTCCAACCCTCCCCAGCTGCCTCCACTCCCTGTGCCCCTTACTTATTACTAGGCCCCTCCAACTACGTAACAAGTCAGTCAGTGTCCATCTTTTCACCAATCAAGACATATATATATCTGCCAGTCAGACTTCGGACCAGCATGAAATTCACACTGTGACCACAACCAAATTGTCTGACTCCTGCCCCAGAACAAAACAAAACCGTGACTTTCACTTACCTTGTGTCCTTCCGTTAAGGATGACTGAAACATTTCATTGCCTCAACAAACATTTATGGCCGGTCTCTAAAGGGAAGTACTGTCAAAGATACTTAGGAATACAGTGCTGAGCAGAGCAGAGTTTCTCATGAACTCACAGTTCAGTGAGGGAGAGACATTAACCAAATGCTGACAAATGTGACATGTCTGTGAAGATATAAGGTACCATGAGAGAGCGTGACGGGGACCCTGACCCAACCTGAAGGTCAGAGAAAGCTTCCTTTAAGGGATGGCCATTGAGCTAAGAGTTAAGGAACCAATAGGAGCTGACTAGGTAAAGAGGCAAAGAAAGGGGAGAACATTCTAGAAAGTCTAGAGAGACTATCATGTGTAAAGACCCTGAGGAGGGTTCAGCATACTTAAGGTGCTAAACAGTTGTGGTATAACTAGGTCCAGAAATCACAGGCGAACTTGGTGTGGGGCCAAGGCACACATTAGGGATTTCGATTTTTCCATTAAGAGTAATGGGAAATCTTTGAAGGGTTTTAAGCAGGATGACAACATGATCAAATCTGCATTCAAAAGAAAACAAAACAGGGGTGTCTGGGTGGCTCAGTATGTTGTCCAACTTTTGATTTCCGCTCAGGTCATATCATAGTTTGTGAGTTCGAGCCCTATGTTGGGCTCTGCATTGACAGCTCAGAGGCTGTTTGGGATTCTCTCTCTCTCTCTCTCTCTCTCTCTCTCTCTCTGCCCTTCCCCCACATGAGCTCACTCTCTCTCCAAAACAAGTAAATAAACTTAAAAAAAAATAAACAGTAACAACACTCTGGCTCCAATACGAGAAGGTCAAGAGTAGTGAGGGGAGAATTCACAGTGACCTTGACAAGGATGGTGGTGGTAGAGATGGAGAGAGGTACGGCGGTCGTAGAGAGGTGTAGGAGCAGAATCCCACAGGCTGCAGTGATAAGTTCAATAAGGAGAGTGAGGGAAGCAGAGACACCTGGATGAATGGGTTGGTGGGGCCACCTATTAGGTTCAGAATAGTAAATGAAGTTCAGTGGGAAAGACCATGAGCTCAGTTCTGGATGTGATACGTTGGAGATGCACGTTGGAGGACATACCTGCAAAGGAAGGAAACAGAAAAGGAGTAGCAAACAGACTGGGGAAGGAAGCTTGGCATCAGGGAAGCCAAGAGAAGAAAGTGCTCCAGGAGAGAGTGGTCAGCTGTGTCCAGTGCACCTGAGAGATCAAGTAAGATTAGGGCTGCATCATGCCTATTGGGTTGACCAACATGAAGAAAATCAGTGACTTTATTGAGAATCCTTTCCACTGAGCAATGGCGGGCAGCCTCCAGGGGGGTGAAATGTGAACAGAAAGTGAGGTTATAGAGTCAGCAAATACAGACAAGTCTTCTGAGTTACCTGCTCCAAGGAGGTAACAGAGTCAATGATGTTTTTTTGTCTTCTTCTTTTTTAAGATGGGGAAGACTTTTCTGTAAATTTGAAATATATATATATATTTAGGGACACCTTCCCAGCTTTCCCCCGTCCCTCAGACTTCATGAGACCCCAGTGGAACAGAATTAATTGATGGCAAACACCCAGACCTCCCAAACACCCAAACCCTCTCTGCTCAGTGCTACCAGCTTGTTAAGGGAAAGGAATTTTCCTTTGATTTTCCCATACCCCAGTCTCCCCTTCCCTCTTCCAAATCTCATTAGGAAGTCAAATTAGGAAGCCTCCACGCAGCCAAGTTTTGTTTTGCAGAAACAGCCCTGCCCCTCCTCACTGAGCCTGCCCGATTGAGGTTAATGGGATTCTATCCACCCTTGGGCCAGTGGAAAGCCGGGGTGACCTACTTTGTGAGGTCCTGCCCTGTGAAACTGACTTGCTTTTCAATGATCTTCATCTTTTTCCCCAGGACCACTTCTCAAAGGACAGCCATGAACAAAACAAATTAGCTGCTGACTTGTTTAGCTCAATAAATCAAGCTGTGGGTCTGTCAGCCCAGAGTGCAGGTAGAGACAGGAAAGACAGATTCTGAACAAAACCCACATCCTTCACCAGTTCCTCTGGCGCCTGAGTAGAAAATGACCAGGTTTCCTGCAAATCAGTTCTAAATTTCTACCACCCAGTTCCTCCAGGTTAATCTGAATGCTAGGAATTACTGGAACTTCTGCAAATAATCTTTATTCTTACAATGGATTTTATAAGGGACTGTAGTCTCTGTAATTATTTCCAGCCACTCTGTTTAACTCACATTTGATTAGACAGCTGTCCTTGTTTTTGAGACAGATGAAGGGAGGGTGGACTAGAGACAGTCACCCTCTCCAGCAATCCTGCCCCGCAAATCACCCAAGCCATGGCTCTCCCCATGAGGACAAAGGCATCTCTCTCTTTCTCAGATCAGGGCTGAAAGTTTCAGGGTCCTCCCTGTCTCCTGTAGCACTTGCCCAGGTCTGCCGATACCCTCAGGATTGTAAAGACTGGCGTTGGACTAGAGGAGCAGGCGGTAGATCTAATTGGCCAGAGGGACCCGGAGCCCTAGATGCCTCCAGGTTATAAGCAGTTTTTCCGAGGCAGAAACCTCAGACCTACCACGCAGGACTTCAGCCTAGTGCGTGGCTCTTGCGCCCTCTAGTGGTTAGGTTGAGTTTCTGCAACTTCGAAAGCTATGGGGGATTATTTGAAATACACGAGAGACAGAACTCGGCATATGAGTGACCTGAATCGCCAGTGACTAGAGTCTCACCAGTGACCTGAGTTACACTGGTTTGGATCTGAAATTTAGAAGGAGATAATAAGTTCTTAGGAGGAGCATAAAAATCCCTACTGCCTCTTTTCTTTTATGGTGTTCTTTGAAGTTTTGTTTGGAAAGGCTTAATGAGCAAGAAATCAACATTTACCAAGTCCTAGGATGTGCCGGTCACAATAACAAGCAGTTTCCTCACGAAAAGCCCTTGGGTGGGTAAGATGATGCTCCCATTTTGCTGCCATAGTAGGTGCAAAGAGCCGGGGGGGGAGGGGGCAAAAAGCCCCTGGCACAGAGCTAGCAAGTGGCTGAACCCAGATGCAAATCCAGCTGCCTCTTCCAATATCTTTTGTTCTTCCCTGCGCACCATGCTGCCTCTCTGAATGTAAAAAGGTGAAGCATTTCTCCATGTCTTGATCTGGTCTTCCTTATTCATTTTTCTGGTGTGAATTGTCTGTTCATAACTTTCCTTTATCTGTCAAGATTGTGGTGTTTTTCTTACAGATTTGGATTAGCTCTGTATATACGACAGTTACATTTGTCAGTCACACTGCATGGAGATGTTTTTTCCAACATGCCATTTTTTTTCTCGCTAATTCAACCATGTTGTTTCATTACACAGATGTCTTTAGTTGGTTCATAATTCAATTAGTTACTTTTGTTATTGTTTTATTGTTTCAAAGCAGAGGAAATTAACATTTCTCTAGCAAATCAGTAATCGACATGTCCCCTATAATCTGGTTGCTGTCTATTTAACTCTGGATTATTTATTTAGGTATGTGAGATTAAGTGCAAATTCCACATTTTTAAAAGAAAAACTGCAGTTAAATTGGCCCCACCCTGTTGGCACAATCTTTCCTTTTCCCCCTAATTTGAGAAGTCTGTTTTGTATAATACCATAGCTAAAGTTTCTGGGATCTCCAATCTATGCCACTCATTTATATTTCTTTCTTGTCCTGAATAGGCTTCCATTTTAATTATCATGATTTATAATATACTGTTATCATGGTATGGCCAGATCAACTCTCTTTGCTAGAAAACTGATGAAAAACTTAAATCCCAGAACAGAAAAATAAAACCAAATTCACAAAATATCCTATCTGGAAAGATATGGCATATAAGAAAGCATGAATGTGGATTTTTATTATGGTTTGGACAAATTAAAGAACTCCAGTCGTACCAAGCATTTCCCAAAGAAAACTCCCATATATTCTTATCCATTTCATTATTTTAAATAGCATTTTTATTATGGAAGTAATAAATACTTTGAGGTGATTTTTAAATTAAATTTGAAGGTCAAAGGAAGTATAAGAGCTCCATTCATTTCCTAGATTAAGTAATTTATTTAAAACAAATATTTGAGGAGAATCCACTTCATGCCAAGTTCTAAGTCGGGCTCCGAGATAGAGCTGTAAGCAAGACAAAAATGGTCTCTACTCTTCCGGAACCTAATGTGCAAGATGGAAATTCAACCAGAACCCCAAGGAAAGAGCGAGCTCATCCTGCTCTGGGAAAGTGCACTCGGGGTCCTAAACAATTTGAAGAGAGGTCAGGAAATGCTTCCTGCAGGATGCATTATGGGAGCTGGGGATCAGGGGGCGAATTTCCCAGTCAAGGGTAAGAGAAAAGAGCAGAGCATAACTGAAGATGCTAGAAAATTGCTAAAATTGCCCCCAGGCCCGTACAGATTCAAGTTTACCATATTACCCAACCTAAGGTCAGGCGTTTTGTGCAGGGATTGGTTGCCCCAAATTTCCTACTCCTTAAAACTCACCAGCGTCTGGAAGGATATGTCACTCAGGTTACAGATTTGGCCAAAGTGCATCGGTGGAGAACAATCTGCATCGTGTCTTACAAGACACGTGAGGTTCTCCGATGGTTAAGTCCAACAGCTGAGCAGAGTATCAGGATGGCCTGTTGGGTCAGGCTTGATTCGGTTTCCCCAGCACCGGACTCCTGAGCAAAGATGTCTTTGCCCCTTAGGTTGTCACTATGAATAGTGTCACCCATAGTTTACAGGATACAAATGACAATTCTGACAAAGCAAGCCACATGCTCAGGGAGATGGGAAGGTAACAGGTGGAGTGGTTGGTTTCTATGGCAATGGAAGATGAAGTATGCCCCCCAAGGCCTTGCTGGACCCCCAAGGGGCCAAGAGCGAAGGAGGGCTGGGGCGAAAGCAGTCCCCTCAGATGTCCATGCTGTGTGGTTTGCACCGACAGGAAGGCAGGCCCCGGACCATACACTGTGAGTCCCTAGTGAGCAAGGCTGCAGTTCTTGTAGAAGCCAGGTCTTTAAAGAAGCTGCTAAAAGCTAAAGCCACTCACCTACATGCCAGTAAACGCACACCTGGGAAAAGATGAAATCCCCCAGTTTGTGCCTACATAGTGGACTAGGTGTGTGGGGGATGTTAGCGGTTTATAAAGGCTTCCTCAAAAAGCATCGTGGGAGCCTCACAGAAACCCTGCAGGTAGGTGGTGTCAGATGAAGAACCTGGGACTGGAGGACAGTGAGTGACTTACTGCCAAGACCTAGAGCTGGGGGTAGAAGAGCCCAAGTCCTCACACACTGCCTTGTTCAGCCCGCCCACTGGGCACCTCGGTCCTGGGATGAAGCTTAGGGTTCCTGCCCTCAAGGAGCTCCCAATCTAGAGGGGGAAGACCGAATGATGACAGGGTGATGTCGATCATAGGGCACACCTCTCTCCACAGGTGTGGAGAGACACCACAGGCACTGGCCTCAGTCAGGGAGATCCCAAAAGGCTCCAGGATGAGGTGACTCATGACCTGAAGCTTGAAAGAGGAGTAGACCAACACTCGTCAAACTCGAGGTGCATCCGGAGCACCTCGAGGGGTCGTTAAACTACAATGCTGGGTCCTACCCCCAGAGTCTCTGATTACGTAAATCTGGGGTGGGGCTCAAGAATCCACATTTCTAACAAGTTACCAGGGGACCGCACGGTGCAAACCACTGCAGAAGAGCTTTCCCAGCAGACGGAAGTGCACATGGGACCTGCAACTAGGCTGGTCTGGCCGGGGCACAGGGCGGCGGATGGGGTGGGCGGCAGGAGGCTGGAGAGGAGGGCGACACAGGGCCTTGCTGGGCTGCTGACACCCAAGCCAGGGCTCAGACCAGGCTCTTCCCCCACTCCTGTAACAGAACATAGACTGGCATCAGGCTATAATGGGTAGTCCATTCAGGAAGGCCTCTCTCCACTTCCCCCCTCTCTTTTCTGATCTCTTTACGACCCTACCCTGCTTCTCTCAAGTGCCAGCCGCTGGACTAAGCACCGTATGCAAGTTCTCTCATTAAACACAGTAACCCTTTGGAGTAGACATATGGAGATCCCCATTTTACAGACGGGGACGCTGAGGCACAGAATGCTTTGGTAATTTGCCCCCAGGACCCGCAGCTCAAAGAGGTGACGCCAGACACACACCCAGGCTTCCGTTCCTCTCTGTGCGTGGCTTGACCCCATCTAGCCTGCCAGAGCCCAACGGGTCCAGTTCCACGAGGCCTAACCAGGTCTGGTGTCATTACTTTTGGGGACAGGTGAGGGGAGCCAGAAGCAGCTGGCCTCCACAGAGGGACACGGGGACTCCCCAGCAGCTGAGGTGCACCAGCTGCCAGCTGAACTGAACAGACACGTTGGTCCCCAGCCAAGGATTCCCCACAATTAGCAGCCTGGGGATGTAGAGTCAGGCAGAGCTGCCTTTAAACCTCAGCCCCTACCAGCTATGTCTCTTTAAAGGTCCATTAACCTTTATACCTTTCCACGCTTGCTTTCTTCTCTACAAAATGGGACAACTCGAACCCCACGGGATTGTCACGGGGGTGGGGAAATAAAATAACCCGGGTCTGCCACCCGGTGTGTGCTGAGTGCATCTAACTCTTCCTTCCCCAGCTCCCCAACCCCCGCCCCAGGGGGCCACCACCATTGTCCTCGCCCAGCCCTGGCCACGGCTGAGACCTCTTCTTAGCCACTTGAGGAGACAGAGGTTGAAGAATAATAGCCTCTTGTGGCTTGGGGGTTGACAGACAACCCATCTCCCCGGCTATATAGCCAGGTCCTTGCTCACCAACCAGAGGATGTGGCCACGGGCGAGTTCTGGTACCGGGGCAGGGCTGTGCTGTCAGCAGCCCCATGAGGACAACAGAGGCAGCAAGCTGGGGAGACGCTCCCCCACCTGTGACGGCACAATGTTGATCGCAGAGTGAAAACGGGGCAGGGAGAAGGAATTTGAAATTGATGATGAGAAGAGCGATGATTCGAACTAATATTGCCTTGGGTCGTGGTCTTGTCTGCCATTTTTAACCTGGTGATTTTGGACAAGTTGCATAACATAAGCCCGTGAGCCTCAGTTTCCTCATGCATAAATTGGAATCAGTCATTCTTCCCTCAGGTCTGTTCTGAGGATTGAGTGAGGATGTCCAAAAAAAGAAAGAAAGAAAGGCTTGGGGCATTGGTAAGCACTGATTTGTAAAGTCCGTCCCAACACAGCTAGGCACACAATGGAACCGGTAAGCAAAGGGTTAATGGAACTGCCCTCAGCTGCAACTTTTCAGCCAAACGTCTTTCATTTGCCTTTAAACTGCCCTGATTCTGCTCCTGGGAGGAGGTGGGGCTGAGTTTTATCCTGTCTCCTCCTTTTGCTGCCTGTGGAGGAGCTTGCTGGGGACTCCATGTCTCTCGGTGATGGTCTTTGCTGAGTATCGGGCAGGCGAACTTGGGTTTGGCTACAGATTTGGTGAGCCAGGCAGGAGCTCTGCGCCCGTGGTTTGCCCTGAGCTGCTAACAGGATTCTGGTGACTGGTCCAAGCAGTTGCCTAGGCTCTTTGTCGAGGGGCCCGACCTCAAGACCCCACTCCGACTGGGCACCATCGGCCTTCGGCACCTAAATTAACCTGCAGCAAGAAAATGGCTTTGGGTTTGGTTTAGACAGCGGTCTCTTGGTGAGTACTGCATACTCCATGGCATGGGAGCCTGCTTATTTCTTCCTCCTTCTGGTTTGGCTTTCTTAGATTTCTTCCTTTCACTCGGCTGCCTCCAAACACAGGATTTGGGTTTGTCTCCTTTTCTTTCTTTTTTTTTTTTTTTTTAACGTTTATTTATTTTTGAGACGGAGAGAGACAGAGCATGAACAGGGGAGGGTCAGAGAGAAAGGGAGACACAGAATCTGAAACAGGCTCCAGGCTCCGAGCTGTCAGCACAGAGCCCGATGCGGGGCTCGAACTCACAGACTGCGAGATCATGACCTGAGCCGAAGCCGGTCGCCCAACCGACTGAGCCACACAGGTGCCCCTCCTTTTCTTATGAGAAGGCAGACTAGCGAATTGTTTGGTTCAGTCAGTGAAGCTCTGAATTTTAGGGAGGAACTAGAAACCAGGAAGCCATTTGGTTCTGTGGGTGAAGCCTCAACTTTTGCGGAGGAACCAGTGCCCATGGAGGCACTCTGGGCTTCATTAGGCTTGCTGCAGCTTGTGATATCTTCGAATAAAACCAGCCGTGTTCTAATTGGAAAATGGGAAGTCCCTGCTTGATCCCCACATGCAGCCCTTTGGGCTCTGTTCTCCAAAATAGGGCAATCTTCTTTTGTAACACTGGCCACAATAGTCCTTCGACTCTTGAGAAAAATGACCAATTAATGAATTCATAAATTATACCACCTTGCAATTAGATTTGTGTTGTAAAAAGGGGTAGAGACTTGGAAATTGGGCCTTTAAGATTTTTTCTGCATCTTGTTTGTGTATTTGTATGTGTCCATGTGTGTGAGCTATTTGCTCTCCATCTGCATGGTGTTGCTAAAGTTAATTTGTAAAAGAATTCTGGTTAGTTAAAAAGCAAACGCTTGTTCGAATTGGACATTCTAAAACTCAAAGACTGAAACTAACCCAAATGATTTTCACATGATCTTGGAAAATATTGAGTAGTAAAGCTAATTTAAGGTTGCTGGTTTAATCAAAATGGACACGTGCTTAGAATTAAAAGCACTATAATATAAAACTTTTATTCTGCTTGTGTTTATTGAAAGTCACATAAGTTCCTGTTATCTCCATTGCAAAATTTGTCAAAAAAGGGGAAGAAAGGGGCGCCTGGGTGGCGCAGTCGGTTAAGCGTCCGACTTCAGCCAGGTCACGATCTCGCGGTCCGGGAGTTCGAGCCCCGCGTCAGGCTCTGGGCTGATGGCTCGGAGCCTGGAGCCTGTTTCCGATTCTGTGTCTCCCTCTCTCTCTGCCCCTCCCCCGTTCATGCTCTGTCTCTCTCTGTCCCAAAAATAAATAAAAAAAAAAAAAAATGTTGAAAAAAAAATTTAAAAAAATAAAAAAATTTAAAAAAAGGGGAAGAAACTTAAAAAAAAAAAAATACCTTAGAACTTTTTGTAATGCCTGATGAAGTTTTAAGAACCAAGCCTGGAGAAGACCGGCAGGTAGACTTTACCAGGAGCCAAAAACAACAGGTAATTTTCAATATTTGCTGGTATTTATAGATCCCTTGGCAAGCTGGGTTGAAGCTCTTTCCCCTGCCATTCAGTGAAGTCCTCAGAAGTTGTCCAAACACTTTTAAGTAGGGGAAAGTAGGTGATGTGCATTGAGGGCACTTGTTGGGATGAGCACTGGGTGTTGTATGGAAGCCAATTTGACAATAAAGTATACTTAAAAAAAAAAAAAAACACTTTTAAGCAAAAACATTCCTAGGTTTGGATTGCCACTAACCATTCAGAGCGACAGTGGAGCAGTGTTTGCATCACAAGCTAGACAAACCGTGCCCAATGCCTTGGGTGTCCAGTGGAAATTACACACTTCCTGGAGACCCCAACCAGCTAGAAAAACCAAGAAAAAAAAAAAAAACCTTTGGCAAAGATCTGCCAAGAAACTAACTTGGGGAAGAAGCCTTGCTGGTTGTTCTTGGCAAAGATCTGCCAAGAAACTAACTTAACTTAGGGAAGAAGCCTTGCTGGTTGTTCTGCTTTAGGTACGAGTGGCCCCTAGACATGGGCTTGAGTTAATAAGCCCTTATGAAATGGTATATGGAAGGGTGTTGTTACACCCTTTTCATAACTTAGGAGTTCCTCACATTAGGGAATTGGATACTTTCAGGGAGGTCCAGCAGGTAAGGTAAGTTCACTTCCAGCAGGTTGACGTGCCCCACAGACGTGCCCTTGCACCAACTGTATCCTGGAGACTCGGTATCACTAAAGACCTTAAGAGTGAGCACCCAGAGGGCCAGCTCCAACTTCAGTGAGGCTCACTCTTCAGGGACACTGAGGGGAGTCAAGCCGTGGATTCCTCACATTCAACATACGAGAATCCGCAGGTTCCCTACAGCCTGCCAGCAAGGAGGACCTCAAAAAAAGCACTGCTTGGAGCAGTGAGCCTCTGGCAGACCCCTCCTATTCAGGAGAGCTGGCCTGAAGACCTCAATACATGCAACAAGCTTGGTTAAAACACCTCTCCCCAAAGGTCCTAGATAAAATGTAGTACAAACACTAATAACCAAACTACAAAATCTTGGTAATGCAGGGGCACCTGAGTGACTTGGTCGGTTAAGTGTCGAACTTCAGCTCAGGCTTGTGGGTTAGAGCCCCGCATCGGGCTGTGTGCTGACAGCTCAGAGCCTGGAGCCTGCTTCAGATTCTGTTTCCCTCGCACGCTCTCAAAAATAACTCTTAGTAATGGAATGTTGGGTTTCAGCCTGGGACTGAAGAGTATCTCTAAGTGAGTGCAGGAAGTTTCCATTCCCCAACTCTAATCTGTGCCCCATCTCAGCAGGAAGTAACTAGAATGGTCATCGTCCCAATTCCCTCAAGAATGAGGAATGATCAAAAGAGGGTAGGGATTGAAACCGGTAACCAGAGAGATAATGTGGCTGATTGCAGCTGCAGACTAGTAAGTGCAGCTGTGACTCTTTACCCAGAACTTTTTCATTTGCCTTCCAATTTCCCCAACTCTCCTCCTTAGGAGCAGATTTGAGGCTTGCCCTCGCGTCTCTGCCTTTGGCTGCCTCTCAAATCAACTCTTTCCTTGCTGCATCCTTGGTGACTCAGTGATCATCTTTGCTGGGCATCAGGCAGACAAACTTGGGTTCAGTTACAATAACACAAAGTATTTGTTCGTTTACTCGGAAACAGCATCTACTCTGTGCCAGGCACTGTTGTAGGCACTGGAAATCAAGCCATAAATAAGACAGACAAAAGCCCTGCTTTCCTGGGGCTCACCCTCCAGTGAGAGTTGACAGTCAATCAACAGCTGAACAATAAGAAACATCTACAAAAACAGTTTAAGTGCCTTGAACACATTAAAACTGGATACGATGGTAGCATATGATTCTCTCCACGTGTGGCCAGTGGAAGGGCTCAGGATAGCAAAGGGTGTAAAACAGGAGTGGCCACAGGCAGAGATCAGCGGAAGACCAAGAATCCTTGGTCCTTCTGTCCTCTCCTCCTTCAGCTCTGGTCTGGCCCGATGTCCCTCAGAGTGTGTACCCCCCAGACCCCCTAACATAAGGTATTTGGTTTCCAGGAGAGCGGCACCCTCAGCTGAATTTTCAGTGGACAGGACACGCCACTTGATGTCCTTCCTGACCATGATGGGCCCCAGCCCCGACTGGAACGTGGGCCTGTCTGCAGAGGATCTGTGTACCAAGGAGTGCGGCTGGGTCCAGAAGGTGGTACAAGACCTGATCCCCTGGGATGCTGGCACCGACAGTGGGGTGACCTATGAGGTGGGTATATGCCTGTGGTGGTGAGGGACAAAGCTTTCTGGGTGCTTTCTCTTCCCCCAGCCTTGTGCTGGGGGTCCCGGACACAAATGTGGTAAAGGAATCCACAGTCTGGAAGGGGAGGCCGGCATAGTTTCACCCTCACATACCATATACAGTATGACCCACACAGCTGGCCAGGAGGCCATGGAGAGGGAATCTGCTAAAAAGCAGTTCATAGATAAGCAAGGGAACGGCAGGAAATGGGCATGGAAGCAAAAAGCAAGAGACGGGGGTGAGAATAGGGAACAACAGAAGCTGATGTATGTGAGGCTGGGCCAGATCCTGGAGGTTTCCAGACACCTAGGCTAAGGACTTTGGATTCTCTCCTGATTTAATATTTTTCATTGCATTGAAATCCAAAGCCATTGGAAAACCAGTGGCAGGGCAGTATGTCGGAAAACCCCAGTTTGTGGGCCAAACTGGGACTACCACCTGACTTGTAAATAAGGTTTTCAAACCCCACTGCCCGCATTCAATTACATGTTGTAGGGAGCTGGTCTCTCCCTACAAAAGCTGAGTCGAGTAGTTGGAGCCGACACAGTGGGACCCACAAAACCTAAAATATTTACCATCTGACCCTCTCTAGACTAATTTGCCAACGCCTGGTCCATCAGGAAGAGCTCTGGATTCAGGCCAGCCTGGTTCAGCTGTTTCCTAGTTGGGATGAGCTCTCTAAAACTTTGTCTTCATCAGGACGTAATCTTGAGTACCTGGGAGAATCTGAAAATCGAGGTCTACCAATTTTTTTTTGCACGATACACGGCGTGAATAGAATTGCATTAACACCAGAGGCAGTTAGAGCTGTTGTGAAATCCCTAACAATTAGGTTTTTGTTCTGATCATATTACAATCAAGTTGCTTTTGTGGTTTTTAAACACTCTGTTTCCCACACTCTCTCTGTGTTCTCTTCCCCGCTGACAGTCACCCAACAAGCCCACAATTCCCCAGGAGAAAATCCGGCCCCTGACCAGCCTGGACCATCCTCAGAGTCCTTTTTACGATCCAGAGGGCGGGTCTATCACTCAAGTAGCCAGAGTTGTCATCGAGAGAATCGCCCGGAAGGTACTGGGGCTAGAGCTCACCCTGCCACAGACCCTTCCCACCAGGAGCGCGAGCCGACTGTACCCCTATCTGCTCAGGAATCATGGGGTCCCTGGCGTATTCCAAAACACAGGACTCCTGGACCGCCTGAGGTTTCTAAGCATGCAAATTATTCGTAAGATCTAAATGAGCAAAATCAACATTACAGTGGGGTTTTGCGCTCCACTGAATGATTTGGTCCAGACACATAAGTATCCTAGTGAGTTCCATAACTGATTACTGACGTCTGCCATGGGTCAGGGACTGGGAAGCTGTGGCTTTCTTGCCATTTCTCTTTCAGTGTGATTGTAAATGTTGGCTCGGAACTCCACCATGGCCTAGGATTTGCACGCAGGGTGGGCATCCGATTTTACCTCCTCCCTCGTCTGACCCCAACACGTGCCACTGTTTGATGGGAGCCCTCCAAGAAAAATTCCTTTTGCAGGGGGAACAATGCAATATTGTACCTGATAACGTCGATGATATTGTCGCGGATCTGGCTCCAGAAGAGAAAGATGAAGGTATGTAAGTTTTCTTGGTTGCAGGTAGCAATATAACCTGGCAATACCTTCTGAGAAATCAGTTTGCGAACAGGTTTTCAGAGCTGCAAAAATAGTGTGTCCTTTGACTTGGCAGTCCCTTCTTTGAGGACTCCTTCCTGGAAGATAAGCCAAAATGAGGCCAGGACTCACAGAAGATGTGTTCACCAGTATCGGGCCTTTGCATGGGCGTCCTGGGACCCCCGGCACTCCCCACTTTAATGGTCACTCTGGCCTGTGAGGCAGCGTGGACACGTCCACTTTCCCGGCAAGGAAAGGGAGGCCTAGATCCTACGGTCAGGAGGGAGTGGCAGGCCCATGCCTTCAGCCCCTTCTCTCATGGGATCTGGAGCCACACCACTTGGGCTTTTTCCTGTGGCCTTGGGCAGGACGCTTCCATGCTACCTCACTGTCCTCACCTGTAGAATGGGGATAATAACAGAACCTGCCTCGCTGAGTGTTGCTGTGAGAACCAAATGGGACAAAACATGTAAGATTCTTACAACGATGCTGGTGTGTAATAAGTGCTGGGCGAACATTGGCTGCCCTCATCGTGACACCTGTGTATGGGGTCGTTGAGAAGATTAAACAGCAACACACACACATGCAGAAGGCTGTGCTTCCCCAATTGCCTGTGATCTGCCTGTACACCCGCAGAAACTGTGTCTGCCAGGAGTGAGGGGCCAGAAATGAGAGACCCTCATGTGTTGAGGGGAAGGGCTAGTAGGACTCTTCCCTGTCGCTTAGATACTCCTGGAATGATTAAAATATCGCCTTTAAAGGCAAGTGAATAGCTGCTTCTACCCCAAGAGCGCCCAGGTTTGCTGAGGCAGGGCAGGCAACGCAGATTTTCTTATCCCCAAAGGAGCTTGCGTGGGGATAGGGCCGGCTCCGGTGTCCACAGGCTCCCAAGGAAAACCTGTCCCACGCTCTTTCCAGATGACACCCCCGAAACCTGCATCTACTCCAACTGGTCCCCGTGGTCCGCCTGCAGCTCCTCCACCTGTGACAAAGGCAAGAGGATGCGGCAGCGCATGCTAAAGGCGCAGCTGGACCTCAGCGTCCCCTGCCCGGACACCCAGGACTTCCAGCCCTGCATGGGCCCCGGCTGCAGTGACGAAGGTGAGGCTACAGCCCAGGTGAGCGAGGAGCTGGCAGAGGCTTGTTCTGTGTTGTGGCGAGGGGCGCCTGGGTGGCTCGGTCAGCTAAGCATCTGACTTCGGTTCAGGTCATGAACTCATGGCTTATAGGTTAGAGCCCCGCATGGGACTCTGTGCTGACAGCTCAGAGCCTGGAGCCTGCTTCGGATTCTGTGTCTCCCTCTCTCTCCGCCCCTCTCTTGCTCGCACTCTGCCCCTCCCTCTCTCAAAAACCAACACTAAAAATATTTAAAGAAAGAAAACAGGTGAGCAGGTTGGCCAACATTGAATCTCAATCCATCGCCCTAGTGGGACATGACCATCGTGGGCCTTCGTGTTCTATTCACACCCGAGTTGGAGCACCTCCTTCCTGTGTCAGGACCTCAGGGCTGATTGCAAGGATCCTGTCTAGCTCTCTGCAACTGCTCAAAAATCAGGCCTGAGCTGTGAACTTGCATGGCCTCTGTCATGATGGCACAGGCTTCAGAATGTCACTGAGCTGATTGCTGTGCAAAGGTCAGCTGCCTACTTTCCAGGGTACAGCTGTTCTCTCCATCTGGACAGGTCTAGTCTCTGTACCATGAGCTTAACTGTCTCACAGGTGCGATGAGGCAACAGGAAGAGATACAGAAGTTGGGCTGGTTTATGGCAGGAAGAAAACCACTTCCAAGCTGAGTATAATTGAAGAAAGCTTATCCCACTGTGGGTCATTCTCCCTCTGGTTCTTGCTGGGGACAGTAATACGTCTCCTGGCTGCACTCCCACGGTGATTATTGCCATTTGTGCCTTTGATAAGGCACTTCAGAGGGGAGTGAACCCCCCCCACACACTTCCATATATTCTAGATATTAATCCCTTATCAGATAGGATTTGCAAATATTTTCTCTCATTCCATAAGTTATCGGTTCACTGTTGACCGTGTCCTTTTGCACAAATTCTAAAGTTTCATGAAATCTGGGTTTGTTTTTTCCCTTTGGTTGCCCGTGCCTTTGGTATCCTATCCAAGAAATCATTGCTAAATTAAGTGTCCTGAAGGTTTTGCCCTAGGTTTTCTGTTAAGTTTATAGGTCATTGATCCATTTCAAGTTAATTTTTATATACGATATTAGGTAAAAGTCTCCATTCTTTTAAATGGGGGTATCCACCTTTTCCAGCACCACCTATTGAAAAACCTATCCTCTCTCTATTGAGTGGTCTTGGAACCCTTTTCAGATTATTTGCCCATTTGCGTAAGACTTTATTTCTAGGCTCTCTATTCCAGTCCATTGATGTGTAGGTCTGTCTGTATGCCAGCACCACACAGCTTTGATTCCTGTAACTTTGTAGTTAAATTTTAAAATCGGGAAGTGTGAATCTTCCAACTTTGTTCTTTTTCAAGGTTGTTTTGATTATTCAGGGGTCCTTGAGATTCCCTATGGAGTGTAGGCTAGATTTTACTATTTCTGCAGTTGTTCCTGCTTTTTGTGCCTGGTGCGTGTACATGCAGCCCAGAAGCTACCCCACTCAACGCCAGATCAAGTTCTCTTGTGCTCACATCCGGTTGCCTTCTGCACTTGATTATTCAGGGTGTGGTTAGAACAGGAAGGAAGCAGAGACCCCTTTGGATGTTCCAAAGGAATTAGACTGCATGAATATACATCTTATTGTAGCGAGTGCATCTTCGTTTCTTCCTAATCCTCTGGGCCAGCCCTTTAGTCCACGCCTTATCATCTCCCCACTCCCACCCATCTTCCAGGGCCCGACTAGAGGGATCTTCTACAAAGATCTGATCATTTCACTCCCCAGCTAAAAGATCTGTGGCTCCTTATGGCCCATGTGCAAACTCCTCAGCTTAATTTACAGGGCAAATAGTCCTGCAGCGACCCCAGGTGCAAGGCCAGGGCAAAATGAGCACTCTGACATAAATCCACACCACATGAGTTACACTGCAACACTAAAGACACACGGTCAGTACAAGCACCTGGGGACAGCCATTTGGGGGTTACTGGAAGAGTTGAGCCTCAAGTCCAAGCTCTACCTATCAGGTACACAGTGGGTGGTGGCCAAATTCTGCCTTCCTGGGGTAATGTCTTGCCAGGTCCTGGAAAGCCTGAGGTGGGACTTGTCAAGCCTGGTGCCCCAAACTATTACTGTACCAGCCTAACCATTATTACACTGGAACATCGTGTTCTTTGTACAGGCTTCCTTTGGTTAGCCTTGTCCCTGGGCCTAACGTGTGGGTCCCAGGAGAGAAACCTACAGTGTCCCCCCGGCACTGTCCAGAGATTAAATCACCATGTGTAGGCAACACACCTGGCAAGCGACAGCCACATTCACGTGCAGGCTGGACTCACAGTTCTTCTAACTTCATCTCCCAATACTATGTACATAAACACTCCGTACTGGGGTGTTGGCAAAAGCTATCCGTTCACCTTTAAAAGCAAATCTCCTTTACCCAACAAAAGTATACTCAGGTGTGCCCTCTTGTGTGAAATCTTCCCCTAAACTCCAAGGAGTGGGTTTTTCCCCTCTGTGTTACCTTTGCTGTCATATTTTCAGTACCTGGAATTATTGTGCCCAGCTCTTAGAAGAGAACAAGATCCATATCTTACGTTATCTTTTTAACCTCAGAGCATACCACTAGGCATTCAAAGCATTCAGTAAGTCTTCATTGATATGGATAAACGGATGACATCATTTCCTTTTTCTCTTTTTTTAAAGAACTAAGACACAGGCGTGTGCGTGCGCACACACACACACTCCTATGTTTCCACCAAGGGTAGTCCCCACCCCTATTTGGAAACAGGACTACCAAGCCATGCTGCGGGCTTTATCCTCCCCCCGCTCCCCACCTCCAATGTCCCCTACATGATCATGGCCTTTGCTAACCCCTAGGGATAGAAGCAAAGCCATATATAGCCCAAGATGTCAACACAAAAGAATGGTTCTACTGCCTTCCTCACTCTTCCTCTGTCCCCTGGCACACAGACATTCCCTCCCCACACTACCATTTGTTCTCCATTAGCAGCTGGGGTATTCTCTTGGTTGCCAGCCTCAACAGAGGCAATGAGAGGTCTGTGGTCACTTAGTGTAATCTGTTTGGGTACAAATGCACCCTGTGTTTGTCTTCAGGTCCCTATATCCGAAAGCCAGTCGCAATCTTTACCCTCCGGAACAAAATTCTCATCAGTTTTTCTAGACAGGGAACTGGCAGCTTTAGAGAAGAACTATAAAATCTCAGGTTCCTCTGAGCAACAGAGCTTACATTGTATCTCAGAATATATATAATACCTTTCCAGCACTGTCCAGTAGAAGTTTGTGATGGGAAAGTTCTGTATCTGTATTATCCAAAATGGCAGCCACTAATCATACGTGGCTACTGGGTACTTCAAATGTAGTTATGTGACAGAGGGAAGTGAATTTTTAATTTTATTTAATGGTCTTAGATATAGGATACACCCTAGACCATGCAGATATAAAATCTAAGATAAATTATTATATAAAATAAAACATTCTTGTACCCATCCAAGCAGCTTTCAACTGGATTGTCCTGAAATAAGGAGTAATCCATGCACCTGGAAAACGGGCATGTCCTTTTAGAGAATAATTCCTGGTTTCAAGATTTATGCCTTTTAAGTTCCCCTCCATCCCCAACTGCCTGACTCCCCTTGAATGCCACCCAGTTCTGTTTTAATTCCAGGATATTTAACATACAGTGTTATGTTAGTATCAGGTGTACAACAATTCCATACGTTACTCCCAACTCATCTGAAGTGTACTCTTAATCCCTGTTACCTAGTTCACCCATCCCCCACACCCGGAACAGTTTCTGTATAGTTGAGACAAACCAAAAAAGACTTTTAATGCCCCTTGCTTTATTTCTGAAATTCCGAAGTAAAATCCTACAGGATTTGTCTTTCTCTGACTTATTTTGCTTAGCATTATGCTCTCTAGCTCCATCCATGTTGCAAATGGCAAGATTTCATTCTGTGTTATGGCTGAATAATACTCTATTGTATACATATACCATTTCCTTTATCAAGCGATGGACACTTGCGTTGCTTGCATAATTTGGCTATTGTAAACAATGCTGCAATAAACACAGGAGTGCATATATCCTTTCAAGTTAATATTTTTGTATTTGGGGATAAATACCCAATAGTGTAGCATTGGACCATAGGACAGTTCTATTTTTAACTTTTGAGGAACCTCCAGTGTCTTTCCACAGTGGCTACTCTAGTTTGCATTCCCACCAACAGTGCACGAGGGTTCCTTTTTTTCCACATCCTCCCCAACACCTGTTGTTGCTTTTATTTTAGCCATTCTGATGGGTGTGAGGTAATAGCTCATTGTAGTTTTCATTTACATTTCCCTGATAAGTGATGTTGGGCATCTTTTCATATGTCGTCCCTCTGTGTGTCATCTTTGGGGAAATGTCTGTTTGTCTCCTGCCCATTTTTAAATTGGATTATTTGGTTTTTGGGTGTTGAGTTTTATAAGTTCTTTATATATTTTAGATACCAGCCCTTTATCAGAGAGGTCATTTGCAAATATCCTCTCCCATTCTGTAGGTTGCCTTTTAGCTTTGATGGTTTCCTTTGCTGTGCAGAAGCTTTTACTTTGATGTAGTCCTAATAGTTTATTTTTGCTCTCATTTCTCTTGCCTCGCGGGACTTAACTAGAAAAATGTTGCTACGGCCCATGTCAGAGGAATTACTGCCTGTGCTCTCTTCCAGGATTTTTATGGTTTCAGGTCTCACATTTAGGTCTTAAGCCATTTTATTTTTATGTACGGTGCAAGAAAGTGGTCCAGTTTCATTCTTTTGCATGTAGCTCTCCAGCGTTCCCATCACCATTTGTTGAAGAGACCATCTTTTTCCCCATTCAAAACCGTGCACTGGCACAAAAACAGACCTTGTAGATCAGCGGAACAGGACAGAAAGCCCAGAAACAAACTCGTGATTATATGGTCAGTTAATCTTTGACAAAAGAGGCAAGAATACACAATGGGGAAAAGACAGCCAGTTCCTTCTCGATTCCTGCCCTGGAGAGCTGGGCACGCGGGCTGCAGCGGCACCTGCTCGTGTGTTGCAGACGGCTCCACCTGCACCATGTCCGAGTGGATCACCTGGTCGCCCTGCAGCATCTCCTGTGGCATGGGCATGCGGTCCCGGGAGAGGTATGTGAAGCAGTTCCCTGAGGACGGCTCTGTGTGCACGCTGCCCACTGAGGAGACGGAGAAGTGCACGGTCAATGAGGAGTGCTGTGAGTAGGGGTGCCCAGCCAGCAGGGGCTAGGGGAGGAGAGGGAGTGCTCCCAAGGCGGCAGCCGTGACCCCAACAGGGCTGGCCTCCCAGCTCCCAGCAGCTGCCTGATGACCGAGTGGGGCGAGTGGGATGACTGCAGCGCCACCTGCGGGATGGGCATGAAGAAGCGGCATCGCATGGTCAAAATGAGCCCGGCGGACGGCTCCGCGTGCAAGGCCGAGACCTCCCAGGCGGAGAAGTGCATGATGCCGGAGTGTCGTGAGTGGCCGTGGGGCAGGGGATGGGGGCGGTGTGCCGGACCACAGAACCCCTGCCGCTACCACCAGCAAGGCCGGAGGCTGGGCACGTGCTGGGAGAACATACGGCCCACTGTCCTTGCAAGAGCCATCAAGCGGGGCTTCCCTTGAGGGACATTCTGAGCGAGGCTGGGATGGCAAACTGGTGACCTCTGGAAAGCACTCGTCAGCAGCTGTGTTTTATAGGACCCCAGAGTATCCTGGTGGGCGGAGGGTGATATAATACATTCAGGCAGGACATCCACCCCTCAGGTCATAGGCCCCCACTCTTGTTCTGCTCTGGACATGCCTGGCCCCATAAAGCATTACAACCCCAGCTCTACCCACAAATGCACACAGACCCACACATTAGTACACATGCACACACATGCACACGAGTAGAGGTCACCCTAGGGATTTTAGCAACAAAGTGTCCAAAAATGTACTGCATGGTCTTGGGGGGGTGTGGGGTGTTGCAGGCGGGGACTTGTGTATTCCTATTGCTGAGCTACATCAGCAGGGGAGATGCAGGAGAGTGACAGAAGGGCAGGAAGGGCAGTAGTCTGCTGAGCCACTTCTTGCTCCACAGGGTCACTTGGGTCACCTGAAGGCCATCGGTCCATGGCACTCACTCCAGGGGTCAGAGTGGGGAACAGAGGGTAGAGGACACAGGGAAATCAAAGAAAGTAAAGGGAGCCTGTTCTCAGTGGCAAACCTGGCTCTTGGCCTAGACACCATCCCCTGCTTGCTATCCCCGTGGTCCGAGTGGAGTGACTGCAGCGTGACCTGCGGGAAGGGCATGCGGACCCGCCAGCGGATGCTCAAGTCTCTGGCGGAACTCGGGGACTGTAACGAGGAGCTGGAGCAGGTGGAGAAGTGCATGCTGCCCGAATGCCGTAAGTCCTGCAGCCCAGCCCCCTGCTGGGGACTAAGAGCACAGGCTTTGGGTCTCCATGTTAGCACAGATCTTTAACCTTCAGTCTCCTCACTAGCAAGAGGGGGTCCTGCTACCAGCTACACGACCCCCAAACTGCACGTTGCTATGAAGTCTAAAGAGGAGACGGAGATGGGAAACACATAGCACAGGCTCCTTGTCAAGGAGCCTCATTATGTGGCTCTTGCCCTCCCCACCTCCACAACTCTCTGATCCATGGGGTTTCCAACCTTTTTACTTCTATTCCTTTTCCCTGTGACCATTTGCCCACGACTAGAAGGTGGACGTGAAGTCAATAACTTCTGTACTTTTGCAGCCTTGCTAAGACCAGCAACGAAAAGCTCAATGCCCACCCCCACCTCTTCCAAAACCTCTTTGATCACCTGCATTTCTCGGGTGCTGATCTCCAAGGAGAGGGAGGGAGCCCATTTTTATGGCTAATCTTCCAAGAGAGCTTCTCTTTTAGGAAGTAGAAAGACAGGCTTGCTAGGATGGGTTTTTTTGGCTTCCTCTGAGAGGAAGGTCCCAGCTTTGTCCCTTACGCAGATGACCACACCCCTGCTCAACTGTAAAATAGCAAGAAACATTTCCTAGGTTCCTCTGAGGATTAAACCACATAACTGGTACAAAGTGCCAAACACTAGACCTGGCAGGTGTGTTACACTCAGTGTTACATATTACAGTTCCTGAGCTGTTTTAGCTACATGTGGTCATGTGTGGAGATGACCCAGACCATCAAACTGAGGCTGAGGCTTTGAATAACTAAGGTTGACCCTGTGTTCAACCCATCTCACCAAGAGTGGGGGCTCCAGAACCTCTGACTGAGACACCCACTGAAACGTATATTCACAGGATTCACTGAATGGAGAACAACGCTTCCTGTGCGCCAGGAACTGCGCTGGGAAGATTTCATTTAGTCTTCACAACTAAGGAGAAAAATACCATTATCCTCATTTTACACATAAGCTGCCTGAGCTCACAGGGAGAAAGGCCAACAATTACTGACCCAAATGAGTTCTTCCTAGATCTACATTCTGCAGACCCAGTGAGGAGTCCAGAATCCTTTGCCTCCTTAGGTCACATTCTCAGACCGTTGCGTTATTTTCCCTCTACTTTGTGAGGTGTTGGCTTAATAAGAATTTGCTGGATCCTATACCCTGATAGACCATTAAGACCCCCACTTGTCCCCACCCCTCTTTTCTAATGAATTTTCTGTTTCTGGCTCCTGCGATTTTTGCACAAACTGCCATCTATAGGACCCGGGGAGATGTTGAACGAGAAGCTACCAGAGTCTTACTGCAAAAGTCACAGTGGCCTTGGGTATTGGTCCACAGGGGTCAGCTCTGAAAAATACCCAGTCCTTGGGACTGTGGAAGATGGCTCTATGCCACTTAGGGCTGATTTGACAATACTCTAGCTGCTCACAGGGAAGGGTGAGAGACTCTGAACATATCTTCCAAATTCCTCGAGTCATTTGGGCACAGAAGGTGGGGGAACCAACCCTGTGGGCTGAAGTCAATCTGCGTGTAGGAACCGCCCAGTTTCTTCTGTAAAATGGGAAAACAGCACCTTCTCTGCATCTCTCAGACTTGTGTGGAGATGTTCAGAGGAAAACGCAAGTGGCCATATGCTGTTTCAGACATGAGATCCACTCCTGCCCATCTGTGTCTTGCCAGCCATTGACTGTGAGCTCACCGAGTGGTCTCAGTGGTCGGAATGTAACAAGTCCTGTGGGAAAGGCCACATGATTCGAACCCGGATGATCCAAATGGAGCCACAGTTTGGAGGTGCACCCTGCCCAGAGACCGTGCAACGAAAAAAATGCCGTATCCGGAAATGCCTGAGAAATCCATCCATCCAGAAGCTGCGCTGGAGAGAGGCCCGAGAGAGCCGGCGGAATGAGCAGCTGAGGGAAGAGTCCGGAGGCGAGCAGTTCCCAGGTACTGCTCCCAAGCCTGAAGCTGGAGTTTGGAGGGGTGGGGGGAGATGTCAAAGCAGGGGAAGTGGGTCTTGAAAACTGATAGGGGTTTGCGAGTTGAAGGCATCCCCAGCAGCAGGGACAGGGCTCGCCACGGCACAGAAATGTCACAGAGCATGAGATGTTCAATAAATAGGGGGCAGATGGAGCAGAGTACAAGGGGAGAGGCAGGAAACCTGGAGACGTGGGGACCAGACCATAAGCCTGCTGAGGTTTGAGACTTGATCCTGTGAGAAGTTCTAAGCAGGAGTGACTTAACACACCTGTGTTGAGGTGGCAAAAACAGAGGCCACTTCTGTTTGTACCCCAGGAAAAAGAGTGTGTCCCCTACTCTGGCACTAAAAAAACAACAAAAACCTGGGGCTTCACTGTTGAATAAGCTGGTCCACAAGCAAAGACTACAATGTCATTATTTCATACTTTTGCCAGTGACGGATTCATGGTTCAGCCCTTGGTACAGACTGATGGTGTTTGGATTCTCTGGAGTGGGTGAGGAAGGTGTCATGTTTGAAGGTTAATAGGTACACTGTGTTGCTATTTTAAAAGGCACAGCTCAATTTACCCCACATTCTCTTCCCTAAGGCCTTTCACCCCGACAGGACAGAGTAATACATATCTGAAGAGCCACCTGATCGTTCACTGTCCATTAAGGAGAGGTGTGCATATCAAAGTGCTATCTGTTGGGACAGGGTAGTCAGCCATTCAAGAAATGGTGATTAAGCCCAACTATGTGCCAGGCAGACACTGTGCCATGGCCTTCTCCTCCATAAAACTTAGCAGAGTAAACATGCCTGGTTGTACAAGAGTAATGTGGAGGATCTTGAAAACATTTTTTGAAAAGATCTCCTGTAACCTCTGAGTCAGGTTAAGTTTTAAGGCAAGCATGTTTATCTGTGTAAGGAAATTAATCACACTTGAATGTATTTAGGAGACCACGTACCTGGGGAGCAAAGCATTAGGATAAAGTGGTTTAATTGCTCGAGTGCTAACTGCCATCACCAAGCCACCCCGAAACTACTAGGATTCTGCAGGTCCGTGGCAGGAGCTGGCTCAGCTAGGTGGGTCTTCTGAGGTCTTGCTGAGACTCCTGTAGCTCCTGACAACTGGAGGCTCGGCTGGGGCTAGGTCTAGACCGGCCTCACCTGCACTTCTGGGGCCTCAGAAAGACTGGCTGGAGTCTCTCGCCACACGTTCTCTCCAGCAGTCTAGCCAGGCTTGCTGACATGGTGAGGGCGGGGGGTTTCCTACCAGCCTTTTCCAGCCTGTTTGCTCATGTCCCATTGGCCAAAGCAAGTCAAAGAGCCAAGCCCAGATTCCAGAGGTGGCAATGTGGACTCTGCCCCTTGATGGGAAATGCTGCAACAGCATTTATGGACACATAGGAGTTGACAGTCTCTAATAAGGGCCCTAACCATTATTAAACTCAACCCATCATTCCATACAAGAGCAGGGAAGCCCAGACAACTCCGTTTCATAGCTGTGGCCTGGAGTTCAGCATTCAGTTTGGTCCCCCCATTTCTGCTGGCCTAACCTGACCTCCTGCTTCCAGGCTGCAGGATGCGCCCGTGGACAGCCTGGTCGGAATGCACCAAACTGTGTGGTGGTGGGATCCAGGAACGCTACATGACCGTCAAGAAGAGGTTCAAAAGCTCCCAGTTTACCAGCTGCAAGGACAAGAAGGAGATCAGAGCGTGCAATGTTCACCCTTGTTAACAAGGGTGTAAGTTTTCCGGGGCTGCACCCTGGCTTGCACAGTCATCGATGGCTGGAGTGTGTGTTTGCTTGTTGTTTAAGGCAATTTAAATTGTATACATTAGTTTTCATTTCTGCAGTGTGGTTCGCCCACCAGTCTTGTTGATGCCAGGGACTTCCTTTCTGTCTGCTTCTTGGTATGCAGAGGCTGCGTGGGGCTCCCTCATCCCCAGATGGCCCTCCTCCAGCACAGAAGTGAGTAGTGTCAGCTACCTGTACTGGATGGACATGTGTCCCTCTGGAGCACCCACCTGGGCAGCCGATACAAGCCTGGCCCCCTCCACAGGGAGCGGCAGCCAGGTGTGGAAGGGATTCCGTGCCTCGGTCCCAGGGTGCAGTGGGGAGGAAACAGTCCTGCTCACACGGAGAGCGCAGATTCCCCTCACTCTTGTTTTTGGCCTGCTTGCTCTTGTAGGAACCTCGTTTGCCCATCTCTTTTCATTTAGTGGAATTTAGGGTCCCTTGTTGAGTCTCCTCGGTCATCAACAGTTATTGGGGAACAGAGAGCTGGTAGATGTGAAGTGCATTGATGTAGAGTGGCTTTTCTTTCAGAAATTTATCTCCCCTCCTAATATTGGTTCCTGATACCCCAGAGAAAAGAAACTTTGGCTGCTTTATTGGAATTTAAGGTTGCCACTTCTTACACCTGAGGTAAAAGGTACTAAGTCTAGAAAGTACCTTTCCCTAGCTTCTTTTTTTTTGGGGGGGGGGGGGGGCACAATTTTCCTAAGGACGCCAGCCTTATAAACTTATAAACCTTCTGACATTACATCCTTACTAGGACCCAGGCAGCAAAACTGGCCTTTCTAGAGGAGTCCCAAACCTACGCTTTTAAAATCTTCTGACACGCATCTAATTTTAAGTTTTCAAACCAGTTCTCCCAAAACATCTTTTAGTTATACATCAGCTGCCTGCATCCCACCAAGCCATTGCTTCAACAAAAAATACTATCTTTGTACGTTAAAAGGTGTTTTTTTTCTTTTTTAGTCCTAAAGTTTTACATGTAGAAAGAAAAAGTGTTTCAGAGACCAAGAAAGAAAGCTAGGGAGAAAGGTATTATTACAGAATCAGGCTGGGTAAGAATATCTGGTGGGAAGCCAAATTCACCTCAGCTTTCCACAGTGGGGCTCTGGGCCCTCCATCACCTGCATAGGAAAGGCCACGGTTTTCCATCCCCTTCCAAGCACTCATACGCACCAAATTCAGGGATTCTGACTACCAGGAATTCGTGTAAAAGGACATTTTACTGAGCTGAGTCTAGCAGCAGTTTTTACTTATTCATTTATTGTTAAAACTGTTTCATTTCTGTTGCAGGTTTTCATTATGCTTAATCCAAATATGTATCCCGGATGAGATGCATACGTGGTTTTGAATACACTACTTTAAGAATTTGCATTAAACCCATCAGGATGTCTCCAAACACAACATACATATGATATAGCCCTGAATCTGTATTTTCTTTAACATCAAAGGCCGTTCAATAAAAAAAATTCATTTGGGTCTGTCTGCTGTGTTTTTAAACTAAGTGTTCAGGAAGTTGGGACTTCTTGCAGTTATCTGCCTGAATCACATGCAGCAAAAAGACAGGGTTTCTGGTCCCTCATTCAAGAGGGGCCATTATTACCAACCAACACAGCCCTGAGTCTTCTGGAACTTTCAGTTTCCAATATTATTTTTGTGATCCTTAAATGGACTGCTTTCTCACCTCACGAAGGAGTGTAACATAAGTAAGAGGTTTCATTTGGACAAAAAGTCTTGATACAAAACCCGCCTGCTTGTGCATTCCCCTCAGCCACCTGGAGGCAGATATCCACCCCATGAAAATCAAAGGTCAAGTCAGTGATTCCTAAGTAAGTAAGGACAAGCCACCCTAGTGTCCCATGTTCTTATCAGGTCTCTATTGGATACATTTTTAATATTAATTTTGGAGACTTAAAACCAAGTAACTGGATAAGGGCTGAGAATGGGTAACATGCGTCTTGTTATGTGTTATTTCTTTTGGTTGCAAGGGGGAATTTATAAGAAGCATCAAATCTCTTTCTTACCAAAGTCTTGGGTTAGGTAGTTTATAGTTTTTCTGGCTAAGCAGTCATTTTGGAAATACTTTACTATAAAAATGAAATTGTTTCAACTTCCACTTGGGATAATAAACAGATGAGACACCCAGTAAAAACCGCCATATAAAGAGGAGCTATAATTGTTGCATATATTTACATCCACATTTTAAGATGACAATAAATTCAGAGATCTATTCCCCAACCAGACCATGGGTCACTCACCTGAAACCTTCCTTGCTGATGCATTAATTGAAGGAAGTCTGTCGTAGCTAAAGAGAAAAAGCCTGCACTTTTTCAGACCCAGAACTGAAAAAAATTAAAGATTTTGTAATTTAAACTTTGTGTGTAATTTAAACTTTGTGTATTAAACATGTTTTAGGCTCACTCCAAAGTCTGTATACTTCTTCTGGGAAGTGAGAGTACATGACACATTCTCACAGAACTACAATTCTCCAGAAACTGAGTCCAGGTCAAGTCCATGACTAAAAGGTCCATACACAACAAATATCTAATGCTGTGACCTAACAGCCCACATATTTCAGGCAACAGTTTCAAGGGGCTAAATATTATAGTGTCCCAGGACTGTATGCTTAGTCCCTTCTTCCCCAAAGAAAAGGACCCTATTGTCCAAATAAGAGTAAACATAAATGTTCAATCCCTAATTACCACATGGAATGATTCGTTTTGTTCTTCGTGTTGCCCAAAAGTAGGGAGGATGAGTGAAATAAATTAGTCCCTTTCGAAAATGAGTGAAATGCTGTGACAAACTATAAATAGCGGCTGGATGCTAATGAGCATGAAGATAATTCTTCCATTTGAATCCTTTGAAATCTGTGAGTAAAAGATCTGTACTAAAATGTCAAATTTAAATAACGGCGTCCCTGCTCTAGACCCCTTTGGTTCAAGAGGTTTTAGGCACTCTGTGGGCCAGCACTGGGAAGCTGTGTTTAAAACACTGGTGTGGTCCTGAGTTGCTGAGAGAGCTGGGGCCAGGAATGTCACCTTTTCTGGCTCAGGCTTTGACAGCAGCAGGCTTCCGTGAAAGGACTCCTCTGCCCCACCTCCCCAGTTCAGCCAATTCTCACCTTGGGAGCGAGTCTGATGGCATCCAACAGAGGAGTCGCTGGATGCCAGCCTCGCCCCACCAGTCCCTCATATCTTCGTAAACCAGCAAA
Organism: Puma concolor; assembly: GCF_028749965.1. Lineage (NCBI taxonomy): Eukaryota > Metazoa > Chordata > Mammalia > Carnivora > Felidae > Puma > Puma concolor. The sequence goes on along the minus strand of NC_141676.1, from coordinate 45,387,799 downwards.
GGCCCACGTTGTGCAGAAGCTGGCCTGAGCTGCGTTTCTGTCATTTATAACTGAAAATGTCCTCACAAATAAAATATACACGCAATACTTTTAACCCAGCTCTCCTCAGACCAAAATGCAATTTCAGATTTTTCTCTTAACATTTACAATGTTGAACATAAGATAGCATTCATTAACATTTTCTCATATTGCTCTAAGTGCTTCATGAAATTCAGAATGTGTTCTTAACCACTTCCTGGCTTTAGAACTGGTAAAGTTCTCGTATTTTAGCAGTTCTCATATTTAAGTTAACCGTTCTCGTATTTTAGCTTACGTGTTTGAACGGTTTTCCTTTACTCCAAGTAATTTGAAGTATTAGCAGAAGGGAAAAGGACAAACAGCTTATTCAAGACTACTGACTCCTTTACAACACTTGGGGTTTTATCAAAGTAGGGTCTGTATTTTCTTCTGTAAAAAAAAAAAAGAGAGTCTGTATTTTAGAGGCAAGCAACCCTACTGCGTGATCTTTCCCTGGAACCCCTGGCCCATCTGGGAAGGCTGAAGGAGCACTGGTGGAAAACACCTGGATCCGCTCCCTTACGCACTGTGCTAGCACAGCCTGAGAGCTTCCACCACCTGTTACCGTCCTACGATGATACAAAAATTGAAAGCAGATGTTCAGAAACGTTTCCAGTGATTGCCAGTATAGCCAAGAGGATGATTACTTTTCTAAGTAGCTGATTTCTTTAAGTTACATTTAGCAAGGCTATCATTCCACAGCAGCGGAGAGGAGTTAATTCTTCAAACTGGCCATTCACCTCAGCCGGTCGGAGAAGCAAGCACAGAACCACGCCATGCTCGCTGCCCCATCAGAAAGGGATACTGGCCCGCAAAGTGTCAGCCTCTAGATCTCTCCAGAGCCTAAGTGTCCACATGGCAATACGTACTTACAGACTTGTACACCTACCTACCTATGATTAGGTACCAGGCCCTGGCTCTTCCTGCTCCTCTAACATCCTATCAAGGAAGAGAACAGCCCCATCACCCTCTGATTTTGCCACAGAACTTCCCAGAATGGTAGCCCACATATCTTCCACTTCCTTGCACTCCAATCACACCACGACCACTATAATCTGGTTCCTGCCAGATGACGGACACAAAACCTTCCAAGTTACCAGCAAGCATCTACGCAACCACACTGCCTCTTACCCTTCTGCACCTCCCCCCCTCCGCCACCACCCCAGTCTTTTACAGCCCTCCGCTCTGGCCACCCCTTTGGCTTCTTTGACAATAATCTCCTGGTTCTCTCCAGTTTCTGACTGCTTCTCTTGGGTTTTTGCTGACTTTTAAGCTTTTATCCCCAAGTGTTCGTTTTCCCCCTGGAAGTTTTACCCTTGGATCTTCTCTGAAACTCTACTTCCATCCACTCCCGCCTGTTCACACATCAGCTCAAAACAGATAAATTCCAAATCTGCACTTGCAGTCCTAGCCTCTTTCTGCAGCTCCAATCCCCATTCCCAAATGCCTCCGGGACTAACCCCTGTACATAACCGCCACAATCACCATACATTTCTATCACCAGAGGGTTGCCCGTGTGTCCTCTTCATTGATCAAATGGTTTTTCTGCAAATGCCAGGCAAGGGGGGTAAAGCTGTGTACGTGGCACACATGGTTCTGCCCCCTCGGAGCCTGTGACACCCAAGTGCAGATGAGACAAGACAGACAAAATACTCACAGATGCCTCCGTGTCACTAAGTAAATACAGGGCAATGTGGTCAAAGAGAGCTCTCTGAGCAGGTGGCATCTAAATTAAAAGCAAAAGAATGAAACAGCTAATTGGAACAGTCAAGTGAATCAACGGTCTGGGAAATACTAGCATCCTATAGAGTGTAAAAAAGCAAATCAGCCTGAATGTGAGAAGCAAGGAGATGACAGATCCTGCAAGGGGCTGTCTCTGTGCACTATGGTAAGGAATTTGGATACTGGTCCAAGTGCATTGAGGTGATGACAGATTTTAAGCAGCAGTGGAACATTTAATTTATGGCCTGTATTTACAGAACAGCTTTGTGGGGGCAAAATGCAAATAAAAAGACTTCAAAGGCCATTGCAATAACATGGATGGCAGAACAAATTGGAAAGAGACAGATTTCATGACTCCAATTACCTCTTACCTGACCACTCTTCCCTAAACCTGCACTTCTCCATCATTCATATTCCCACCCGATCCAGCCACTCCCTGTTCAGAATCCTTGGCAGTTCCCCATTACCTACAGAAGGGCCATCCTATTTAAAGCTCTCCACAACCCGAGCCCAGTCTACTTTATCATTATTTTTCCCCACTGCACTTCAAATCCTTTTAGATTAAGGTTCCAATCCCAGAATACTCCCTGCATTCTGCCAAAATGTGTCTTTGCCTAGGCTTTTCCCCAGCCTTTCCACCACCTCACTCCTCTCCTCTCCTCCCCATCTCAAATCCCACCAATCCATCAAGCTCTGGCTAAAGCACCACTTCTAACTAAGAGGCTCCCTCAGATTTTCCAGAAAGAACATATACCATCTGCTGGACCGGACAGCTTTGTGCACACTTATTCTGCCTACACTGCAGCCCTGGCATTTGTTTTCTCACTCATAATCCTTCTCCACTAGATACCAAATAGTTTGTAGGAAGGAAAAGCTCCACATGTATCTATTTCCCCCAGAACAGCTAATGAGCCTTGCACAAAGACATTTGTTCAAATTAAAATACCTTGTTTCTAAAAAGCTCCTTGAAGCTTTCCGTGCAGTTACTGGTTAAATACTCTTAAGTGGTCAAGCGGTATTGAAAGTAACCACTTTATCATCTCCTCCTATTATCTTCCAGTTATCTGTTTAATGGGATCTTTATGTACGGGAATGGGAAAAGAAATAAAATTAAGATTAGTGGTGATGAAAAGTCAGAAGAGGAACAAGCTAGACCTGAAATATATACAACCTCATTATAGCAAATTTTTTAAGTCAAATGATAGGGGCCCCAGGGCGCCTCAGTCGGTTGAGCGTCCAACTCTTAATTTCAGTTCATGATCTCACAGACCTAAGATCGAGCACCACTGTCAGGCTCTGCACAAAGCGTGGAACCTGCTTGGGATTCTTTCTCTCCTTCTCTCTCCTCCCTCCCTCTGTCTCTCTGAAAATAAACATTTTTTTTTTTTTTTAAGTCAAATGCTAAAGGAACCAATTTATATTACAAACCTTTGAGGCCCCAAATTTAGAGGAATCATCAATGTAAGATGTATGCCAACAGGGCATAATGTCCAATCCTGAAATACTGTAAATCCCTAAACAAATGTAGAGACAAAATTAAATTCATGATTATCAATTCAGGAAATCCTGTTTGAAAGAATTTTCACATATATAGAGAGAAGAGGTTCTAAAGTTGGGAATGTAACCTCAAATGACAAATGTGCTATAGAGCAAGATTGGCAAAACGTGGCCCACAGATCAAATCCAATCTGCCATCTGTTTTTGTACAGAATGGTTTTTACAATTTTAAATGGATTTTTTTAATTCAAAAGACGATTAATATTTCATGACATGAAAATGATATGAAATATAAATTTCAGTGTCCCCACATAAAGTTTTATTGGAACACAGCCACATTCATTTGTTCATAGATTGTTTATGGCTGCCTTGGTGCTACAATGGCAGACATGAGTAGCTGGGACAGAGACCATATGGCCCACAAAACCTAAGATGATATTTATATTAACTGTATGGCCTGTTACAAAACAAGTCTGCCAATCCTCCAGCTATAGAATAAAAAAATGGTCCCACAGGCAAAGACTTCTTCATGCCATGAGACTGGCCATTCTTTGTGAAAAAAGATTTGAAATTAGATTTCAAGACCTACAAGGCACCTCTGAATGTATGATGGATATTAAATGGGAGAGACTCTGGCTTCTGATAGAGAAGTAGCAGTAGCCAGATTTACCCTCCTACCGTAGACAATCAAAAAACTGGAGTTAATATGTGAAACACCTGTTTTCAGCCATTCTACACCAGGCAGCACAGGACTACCATCTCTGATGGTGGGGAATCAAAAAGGTAAGCCTTAAGATTGCCCTGACTTTCTGCCTAGAGGCACATTCCAGATTCAAGAGGGGATGGGGGATTCTAAGCAGGACATAATTGTTTTCCTAAGCTGAAAAGACACTGCAGGTCGATCTGTCCCAGACACCAGGAGCTTGAGGCAGGTGAAAGTTGCAGGACAAAGTTCTGGAGGGGAGGCAGCTACACAGAAAAAAGAACTCCAAAAATATGCCCGGGGTCACCAAGTCTCTGCTTGATACTAAGATATGCATGTACAGGATGAAACTCCAGGAGCTGGGCAAAGAATGACCCAGGAGCTATAGATAGTATGGTTCCCCAGAGCTCACAAAGGCTGGGAACTTTTCAGTTTCCATTAGCCGAATCAGAGAGTCATCACTGATTATGCAGGGCATTCAGTAGAGACACCAAAAGGGCCACACCTTAGTAGTAGAGCTAGACCATCCTGGGGGAAAAAAAAAGATACTTGAGACTATATAAAATGTAAAAGACCTGAAAGGATTAAACTGAACTACAAGTAAATTAATTACCAGGGGAAAAAAAATCTTTAAATGAAGACAAGATCTAGGCACCCAACAACATAAAATACACAATGTCTAGCATCCAATCAAAACTTACTAGATGTGCAAATAAATAAATAAAAAGGCAGAAGAATGTGACCCATAACTAGAGAAAATTTTGTCAGTCAATAGAAACAGATCCAAAAATTATACAGATAAATGAGTTCCACAGACAAGGACTTTAAAAGAGCCATAAAAACCATGTTCAAATATTCAAAGCAGCCTTTTTCAATTCTCCCAAGGATGGTACACAGCTAGAACTACTCTAGATGCACTGAAGAGAAGTTAATTCATTGCACACCACAGACAGGCATTAGGCTCAATTCTCTGGAAACTCAGTTGAGAGGGGCTGGATAAGAGAAATACATGAGCATAATGGGAGAAATGGATGATGTAAAAAAGAACCAAATAGAACCTCTACAGGAAAGAGAAAAGAAAACACAAGGTCTAAAATAAAAAATTCATTCAATGTGATTAACAGCAGATTAAATAACTGGGGAAGAAAACATTAGGGAACCTGAAGGTGTAGCAATAAAAAGTATTCAAAGTGAAACACAGAGGGGAAAAAAGTCAACTGATATAAATTTAACCTTCAAACTGTGTTGCTACAAATCATCTATTCAGAATAAAATGTTCTCCATTAAATCTGCCTATTATGTAGATAATCTCTTGTTATCTGAGGTTACCTATGATAACTTTACATTTTTCCCAAGGCGCCTGGGTGTTTCAGTCAGTTAAGTGTCCAACTCTTGATTTCAGCTCAGATCATGGTCTCACAGTTGTGAGACTGAGCCCCTCATGGGGCTCTGTGCCGACATCATGGAGCCTGCTAGGGATTCTCTCTGCCCCTCCCCCAGCTCATACACATGTGCACACACATTCTCTCTCTCTCTCTCTCTCTCTCTCTCTCTCTCTCTCTCTCAAAATAAAAAGATATAAACATTGTAAAAAAATCCCAACTGAAAGTCCTAACGAAGATATGCGATGGTGCTATAATACCAAAACCCACAGGATAAATATGAGCCCTTCCTGGGCAGTAATTTTAATTAGTATTCAAATAAATGTATGCGCTTTTCCTCAGCTGCTTTAGGCTTTGTCTTCAGCGGTATCTCCTTTAGATATAGGGGTTTCTGTCAGGAGCACTTCATAGAAAAAGTTTAAGAAATGCTGACTTAATAGTCAGGAAACCCCTAAGAACACCAAGCCATTTCACTTCAAGTTCACCTGCCAGATAACCAATATTGATTTTTAGATTCAAACCCTAGGGCACTGTTGGGAAAAGGCACAGGGCTAGCTACTAAAATAAGTTTCTTCCAACACTCATTCCTTTGAGAAACCACCCAAATAACAAGTCATCAAACCTTCTCTTGTGATAACAGATCAGTTTTAATTCTAGCACCTGAAGCTATACAAGGGTACGCTTTATCAACTTCACGGGGCTGTTGTACACATTCAATAAAGTGACAACCGTGCAATACCACTTAGTATCTCACCATCAGGAACATACTTCTGAATTGTTGAAACACAATCCACAAAATTAAAAACAAAAATCAGAAGCCATCCACAGTTATACTAATCGTCAAAGAGAAGTTTTACACTTACTACTTGATAGAACAGTCAATACCTAGTACGGGACATCACAAGTGACTTCAGATTCTCACCCTGTTGTCGTCTACGGAGGAGGTTTCTCAAGCAGGTGTGTGACTGGCCAAAGGCGGGAGCCACCAGGACCAGGACCGGGATGGCAAGGACAGCTCTACCACAGTTTCTGTAGTTTTCACTGTTTTTTTCTTTGTCAGTTAAAAGTGAACAGTGAGAATTAAATACTTATCTTTACATATACACAAGGTATGCTGTGAAAGCATATTTGCTTACAAACATATAAAAATACTTGTTAACTAGTTTGATAAGAAAATAATGTATAAAAGTATATAGCAAAAACATTAATCATCTCTGACCCCGGAAAGATCAATTCCATATTTTATATTACAAACAAAAACAGTTTTAGTTTTTTTTGAATCCCTTATCCAGAAATACTTGAAAAGGAAGACAGACAGAAATTATTTATTTTTACTCTCAACATGGCTGTGAAAAGAGTTAACTTAAAAAGCCAAGAACATTGAAATGCCTAAATGCAGAATAAGTCCAAATATTTGGCCACAAAGAACATTATTATCATCTTTAGGAGTGGAGCTGTAATAAAGGCTTTATACGCAGTTTTTAATCTATAAACATAACAGGCATTTTGGTATTTTGGCCACTGGAAAACAAAGGCTGTAGCATCAGCAAAGGTCTGAGATGTCTCACTTCTGTGGATTCAATTCAGTGTACTTAAGGTTAACTAAAGTTGACATCAAAATTTTTAGAGATAGGCAAAAATTCACATTTAAAAACAACTCATGTTTCTATTTAGAGTAACAATAGGCAATATGATTCCAGAAGTTAAAAGTTAATTTCACAACCTATGACTTCAGCTTGGCAAACAGCTTAGGTTCCAAAACTGATTCATCCCTATTAAAATGTAAGCCCTTAAAAAAGACTATGTCTATGTATATAGATCATTATTTTTAAGAAATCAGATAATCTTTGAAGCAGCCTTAGTGTTTCCTTTAAATGTGTCTTGAAATGACCATAGGATTAGCTTCACGGAAAGGATTAGCCAGCTTCTTGGTCTAAGGCTACCACGGTGATCATTTGTGTCTAAGGCTAGAAAGGTACCAACACGATGTGATGTAAACCATAAGGAGAGGAGGAGACGATGAGGGCTTTTCCTGGCAGTTGGTAGCTAAAATTCAAGGGATTCTTAGAAAATGACACAATGGCAGCCTTTCTTGTCTTTTTCTTTCCGTGTTGGTTCTGGTGAAGGAGGACATTCCTGCTCTTGAAATTTCCTGTAAGACAGAAAAATCTATATCAAAATCTACCCTGCTGGTAACATATTATTACAAATATATTCTTTTTGGACAAGTCTAGTTTATGTGCATATGCTTCTCAATGTTGAATTTCACCTAGGGAATCGAAGCAAATCTCGGGGGAAGAGGCACAAGTGTTTCAACACCAGCATAAAGCAGAGCTATCTGAGCTCCACTCATAGGTGAGTCTGGAATCAGATGAGATACTGAACTCAATGACCTCTAAGTTCCCTTCCCACTTTGTAACTCCATTAACAGTAAGGTATACTTAAGAACAGACATCCAGGGGCACTTGGGTGGTTCAGTGAGTCAAGCATCTTACTCTTGGTTTAGCCTCAGATCATGATCTCCCAGTCTGAGATGGAGCCCTACATCAAGTCCGCTTAGGATTCATTCTGCCTCGTCCTGCCCCTCTCCCCTGCTAGCACTCTCTCTCCCAAAATAAACATTAAAAAAAAAAAAAGCAACCATTGCTAGAGTAAAATATAAAGTACATACCCATACAAGGTACACAGTTTCTATTCCTGTTTTGCCACTTACTAGCTACAAGTCAGCATTGGACAAGTTAGCTGACCTCTGTGAACCTCGGTTTTTTCGAAGAGAATAATAAAACTCTACCTTTCACAGTTGCTAGAGGTTTAAACGTGATCTTGTTACATTTAAAGGCCTATCAGTGGCTGGCATAAAAAAGCCTTCCCTAGGGGCACTGGCTAGCTCAGTGAGGAAAGCATGTAACTCTTGATCTCAGGATCATGAGTTCAAGCCCCTGTTGGCTGTGAAGCCTACATAAAATACAAGTAAAATTAAAGTAATTTTGTTAATTGCCGCCTCTACCCACTTCTCCAGATTAAATGATGGATTTGGATATAGATTCTGAGGATCAAAACCAAGGACAAAGCATTCAAAAGGCAGTAAATGTTATTTTAAGAAGGTATCGGTTTGTGTGTGCATGCACACGTGTTAAAATACATAACAGAACTTGACATCTTAACCATTCTTAAGCATACAGTCCAGTGGTGTTAAATATATTCACAGTGTTACTACTACCACCATCCACCTCCATAACTGTTTACATCTTGCAAAACTGAAACTCTGTTTTCATTCAAATAATGGAACTTGCACTTTTAACAAACCACTAAAAAAATTAAAAACTATAATCTTTACTTTCCTTTCCCCACAAAGAGAATGCCCAGGCAAGGGGTTAAAAAAAGTACAGGAAGCCCATAGCTCCACGTTTCTGCCAAGCAGAGAGACCCGCAGATCTAGAGAGAGCCCACGGGGAAGGAGGCGCCAAGCCACCAAGATTAAAAATAATCAAATCAAACCCCTCCCACTATACGGAAACTCAATCTTTCTCACACAGAAACTAACTCCAGGCCACCTGCCCTTCACCTCAAGCTTCCTGGAACCATTAACACTTTCTGAAGCACAGGGGCCTTCTAGGCCAGCAGAACAGAAAAATCCTTTGTTATGAGGGATATCATACTTCACACCACGAATGGGAGCACCTGGAGCACGGCATCTCTACTACCTGGCTCCCACAGCCTGGCAGGAGGTGGGGAAAAAGCAAAGCCTAAGAACACAGGCTCTGGAATCAGAGACACAGATTCAAGTCCCAGCCCTGCCATTTAAAGCTGAAACTCTGAACAAGTTAGCTAACCTCTCTATACCTGCTCTCCCATCCAAAAGTGGGGATAAATGAAAGTACTTCGCTTACTGGGTCGTGGTGAAATTTAAATGTGGTAACACATGTAAAGCATCAGACACAGTATCTGGCAGAGATCTCCAGTCAAACGTTAGCTGTTGTCATCCCTACCTTCGTACCAGTGATACCACTGGAAGTGGTGTAGGTTGTGTGTGCAATTTTTTTTAAATCCCTGTGTGTACTCTCTACTTCAATATAATTAAATCTGGCTTTATATGTAGCAAGTTCCTAGTATACAATATGTACTTAATTAAAATTTTTAACCTGTCATGTGCACAGAAGCATTTATACATATAATTTCCTGTTTCTTGCTAAAAACATTTAATGGTAATTTCTTTACTTGGTGGTTTTAAAAAGCAGTGTGGTTACCTGTAAAATTCTATAAGTTAAAACAAACAAACACATCATAGATGTGTTTCACTTACCTTATAACCCGGACAAGTTCATGGAAAGCTTGATCTACATTCATCCTAATCTTTGCTGACGCCTCCATGTATGTTACCTTAAGCTGTCGTGCTAACTGTTGTCCTTCTTCCTGTGTTACCTGAAATTCCAAGAGTTGTATCTGACGTACAGAATTAAAAATCAGATCTGCTCCATCTAACCCTATGGCCACAGACTGCTCTCCTAATCTAGCCAGAGGCCAAGCTGATTTGTCTTAAGATAAACCAACAGACTTAAAAGCTCAACACATATTGAAGCCCAGCTCTGAAGAACAACCCAGAAGAACATACTTGTGACGAAATATTACCATGCAACAAGATTCCAGTCTGATTACTCAAAGTATTAAATACAATGATGATAATTCTGTTAAGAAAAAGTACAAGGTGCTAGTAGAGTCTATAACCCTGCTGGGCAGATCAGGGAAAGTTTCCCCGAGGAATGACATTTAAACTAAGAACCAAATAAAGACCAAGGAGTTGGTTAAGGGTGGGGTAAGAGAGTATCCCTGACAAAAGAAAGGGCCTGTGTGAGGGCCATGGACGGGCGGTGTCCCAAGTTCCAAGAACTAAAAGAAGTCTAGAAAAGCTTAAACACAACAAGGCAAGAGAGAAAACTATCACGAAGAGCTGAGGATGAAGAGGACGGAAGCCTCAAGAGACTGTGGGTCTTCCTCATCTCAAAACTCCCTAATACCTGGTACATAGGAGACACTCAATAAATGTGAGAAAAAATGAATAATGATTATGATCACAATGCCTTTGTTATATTGAGACAAGAAGTGTGGCAGAGCTGATGACCTAAAATGGTAGGCCCGTCAGAAACATAAAATGAATATATATTATCCTACACATTTTCAGTGTAAAAGGTTGAAGTAGTGATATTTACTAAAACTGTTAAACTAAATTACATTTACATAGTGTGAATGAAAAAGATCTTTCTAAAAGAATGACTTCTGTTGCTGTCTTTGCCACAAAAGTAAACACTTGCAGAAAGTTAGAAAATGTCAACTGGGGAAAGGGATAGATTAAGGAACCTATCTCTTCTGGTCTCTTTTCAACGATGGATAGTCTTCTCTACAAAAATGGGAACATGATTTTTGTATATTTGTGTTATACCCTGGAAATTGTTAAACTCACTTATCTGGATGTTCTTTTGTAAATTCCATAGGCTTTTCTAGATGAACAATCATGTCATTTACTAATAAAGACAACTTGGTTGCTTTCTGATATGGATGCCTTTCAGTTCTTTTTCTGGCCTCACCTCACTGCGTAGACCATTCAGTGCAGTGACAGCAGCATTCAGTCCTTCACCATTAAGCACACTATTAGTTGTAGGGTTTCACTGAAGATGCCTTTTAGCGTGTTAACAAAGTTTCTGCTATTCCATTTGTAAAGAGTTTTTAAAAGTGTGTTGAATTTTCTCAAATCTTTTTTTTGTTCTGCATCTACTGAGATCATAATCTTTCCACATTAGTCTGTTAATCTGGTGAACTGTGTTGATTCATCTTTGACTGTTAAATCAACACTGCATTTCTGGAATAGACCCCACCTGAGTGATGATGCACTGTCCTTTTCATATATTGTTAAATTCTATTTACTAAAATTTTAAGAATTTTTACATACATGTTTGCAAGAATTATTGGACTGTAGTACTCGTAAATTTTTGTCTGGCTTTGGTAAGCCAGAGTAATGCTGGCTTCATATAAGGAGTTGGAAAGAATTCTCTCATCTTCAATATTCTGGAATACTTTCAGCAAAATCAGTTTGGTATAATTTACCGATGAATCCATCTGGACCTGAGGTTTTCTCCGAGGGAAGGTTTTTATAACCAGTTGAATTTATTTTACAGATACAGTACTATTCATGTTATCTATTTTTTTCGTGAGTTTTGATATTTTGTGCACCTTTTAAGAAATGTCCATTTCATCTAACTTGTTGAATTTATTGGTATAAAGTTTCTTTATAGTATGGTATTTCTTTTTATAGTATTTATTATCTTTTCAATATCTTTAACATCTGAAGTGATGGCACCTCTCCTATTACTGACATTGGTACTCTGTGCCCTTTGCTCTTTTTAACCTGGTCATTCTGGGTAGATTTGTCACTTTGATCTTCTAAAAACTAGGTTTATCTTTCTATGGTTTTTCTATTTTCAATTTTGTTAATTTCCACCCTTTATTATTTACCTTCTTCCAATTACTATGTCTTTAATTTGCTCTTTTTCTTCTAGTTTCTTAAAGTAGAAGCCAGTCATTGAATTGAGACCTTTCCTTTTTTCTAAGATAACTAATGTTATGAATTTCTCTTTATTTTCCTCTTTGGTAGCATCCCAAATTTTGATATGTGTTCTAAATATCATTCAGTTCACAATACTTTGCAATTTCCCATTTGATCATTTCTTTATAAGAAGGATAAATTAGAAGCTTGTTGGTTTCCTCATATTTAGAGGTTTCCTAGCTATGTTCTGTTACTGGTTTCCAAATTAATTCTCCACCATGGTCAAGGAACATACCTGGTCTCACCAGAATCCTTTTAAATTTATTGAGACTTGTTCTCATTTCAAAATAATGTGTATTCTGCTATTGTTGGGTGGGGCATTCACTAAATGTTCAGAATAATTTGTTCAACATTGCTGTTCAAGCCACCCATATCCTATTGGTTTTCTTTCTACTCAATTATTGAAAAGGGATGTTGAAAATTCTGACTGTTAAGTGTGAACATGTCAATTACTCTTTGCAGTTCCTTCAATTTTGCTTTAAGAATTTTGAAGTTGTGGTGTGCCTGGGTGGCTCAGTTAAGTGTGTGACTCTTGGTTTGGCTCAGGTCATGATCTCCCGGTTCTTGAGTTCGAGCCCCGGTTCAGGCTCTGTGCTGACAGTTCACACCTTGGAGCCTGCTTTGGATTCTCTCTCTCTCTCTCTCTCTCTCTCTCTCTCTCTCTCTGCCCCTCCCCCACTCAAGCTCTGATTCTCTATCAAAAATAAACAAACATTAAAAAGAAGAATTTTGAGGGGCGCCTGGATGGCGCAGTCGGTTAAGCGTCCGACTTCAGCCAGGTCACGATCTCACGGTCCGTGAGTTCGAGCCCCGCGTCAGGCTCTGGGCTGATGGCTCGGAGCCTGGAGCCTGTTTCTGATTCTGTGTCTCCCTCTCTCTCTGCCCCTCCCCGTTCATGCTCTGTCTCTCTCTGTCCCAAAAATAAATAAATGTTGAAAAAAAATATTTAAAAAAAAAAAAAAAAAGAAGAATTTTGAAGTTGTTATTCAATATATGAATGTTTAGGATTGTTATGTTCTTAATGAATTAATCTCTTTTTCATTATAAAACAATCCTCTTTATTCCTGGTAGGTTTTTTGCTCTGAAATCAACTTAGTCTGATATTTATATTGCCACTTCAAGAGGCTTTCCATTAGTATCAGCATGGTATATCTTACCCCATCCTTTCACTTTTAACCTATTTGTCTTTTACACTGAAAGTAGATTTCTTGTAGGGTCTTGTTTTTTGGGGGCTGTTTTGTTTTTTAATCCAATTTGACAATGTTTGCTTTTTTTTTTTTTTTTTTTTTTTAATGTTTATTTTTGAGACAGAGACAGAGTGGGTTAGGGGCAGAGAGAGAGGGAGACACAGAATCCGAAGCAGGCTCCAAGCTGTCAGCACAGAGCCCAACGTGGGGCTCGAACTCCCGAGTCGTGAGATCATGACCTGAGCCGAAGGCGGACGCTCAACCGACTGAGCCACCCAGGTGCCCTGACAATGTTTGCCTTTTAACTGAGGTGTTCACACAATCTACCACCAATGTGATTACCGTCATCACTGAATCATCTTGATATGTTTCCTATCCATCCTATTTGTTCTTTAATCTGCTTATTCTTTTTCTATTTTCTTCTGGGTTAACTATATTGCTTTTATGATTCCATTTTATGTCCTTTGTTGGCTAATGAAGTATATACCATGTTATTTTAATGACTGCCTTAGAGTTTATAATACACATTTTCCCTCATCAAAGTTCAAATGCATTCTGTCCATTCACATATAGTATAAGAGGCTTACTACAGTAACACATTTCTCCCTCCTACATTTTGTTATCTTTTACCTCACAACAGAGTGTTACCTTTTTTTGCTTTAAACATCCAGAGTATATTTTAAAGAGACAAATAACAATAAAAGTAATTTATATTTACTCACATAATTGCCATTTCTGGTGGGTTTGTTTTTGTTTTTTGTATAGATCCAAACTGCCATTTGGTATAATTTTCCTTCTTTTTACATTTCTTATAACACAGGTCTGCTGGTAATAAATCTTCTCTTCCCACCTTTTGCATATCTGTGGAGTATTTCACCTTCATTTTGAAACAAACATTTAGTGGGTATTTAATTCTAGACGAGTTTTCTTCTCTCGGTACGTGAAAGATGTTGTGTCACTATCTTCTGCCTTGAGTCGTTGCCCATGAGAAACAGTGGTGACCACTGCCATCCTTATCTTTGTTCCTCTGTGCGTACTTTTCTTTTCCTCTGGTTATCTGTCACGTTTCCTCTTTTTCGCTGGTTTCAGACAATTCCATTTTAATTTGTCTCATTCTAATTTTCTTCATATTTCTTATGTTCAGGGTTTGTTGAGCTTCTTAAATGTATGCATTTTACAGTTTTCATCAAATTTAGACATTTTCCAGCTGTTGCTTCTGGCTATTAATCCCATCCAGGGTATCTTTCATCTCAAACATTGTAGTTTCAATTTCTACAAGTTTGATTTTGATCTTTCTCCATCTTCCATGTTTCTCCCTAACATACTCAGTCTTTTCTCTAGCTTCTTGAACATATGGAATATAGTCATAGAACTGCTTAAGATATCTGTTCACTAATTCTATCGTGTGTCATTTCTGGGTGTGTTTCTACTCCTTGTTTTTTCTCCTTATTATGAGTCATATTTTCCTGCTTCTTGCTTGGTAATTTGAATGGATGCCTGGGTACTAGACTTGGACCTACTGGGTTCTGGATAGTGTGTATTCCTATATATATTCTTGAGCTTTCTTCTGGGATGCAGTTATTTGGAAAGTGTAGTCCTTTTTGTTCCATAGTGCCAGAACAGAATTACCCTAGAGCTAATTTTGCCCTACAACTGGAACAAAACCTTCTGAGTACACTACCCAATAGCCCAAGAATTAATGACGTTTTTCACCCTGGCTAACCTGGAGCAGGAATTATTCTTGGCCCTATTTGAGCTCAAGGTATTGTTCCCTCTAATCTTTTAAGGTAGTTTGCTCTCCCAATTTAATATTCCATTTCTAAAATTCAGCAACTCAGTACAGTATCATCAGATTATTCCATTAATGCAAACATCTAATAATTACACTACCACCTAGGAGTTGATATTGTGTTGTGTTCCAAAAGGGTAGCAGGCAGGTTCTACACAGCACTAGTATACCCAAGTTTTGTAATTTTTAAACTTCCCTGCCTCTCTTCAAAATAGCTTATGCACCATAAGGCCTATGGTTTTGAAATATAAATCAATCAAATCAAGCAAGCAATTAACAACTAGTGAGGAAGCCAAGTAAGAAAAGAAAGCTTCACAGAAGCCAATTTTAAAAAGACAATTCCTATTTTAACTTGACATGGGAAATTCCTTCCTACAAAAAAATACCACCACGTTGTCACAAATTCTGTTCCTTCTTCCTGGGATGCCATCCCTTCTCTCCCAACCCTATACTCTTAATTTGTTCCTTAGTAATACTTCAAGACTCAAGCAATCAATAACTTGCCCCTCAGTGCTGATGCAGTTTTGGAACAGCACCCCAGAGCTCCCATCATGCCCTACAGTGAACAAAAGTAAACACACTATACTCCAATTTTTGATGTTGCTTTTTCTCGCTCTCCCACCATCATATCCCTTGTAGCTAGGGAGGAAGGCATATTTGTCTTTGTACATCCAGAGCCTAGAAGAGTACATAGTTAACGAAATAAAACATGTTAAGTAAACAGAGTATGACCAAATAAGTAAAACGTGAAATAAAAGATACAGGAAGAAAAATAAAAATTAATATTTGAGACTAGTCAATCTCAATAATTATTAATATAACTTTGGGGGAGGGACATATGTCCTCAAAAATTTTGCCATGTCTTTCAGCACAATTATTCTTCAAAAAGGTACTTTGTCCCACCCCTCCTGCATAATGTAATTCAGCTAAAGAGAAATGGCAAATGAGGTATCTTTATACAGAAAAAATAATGAATTAATGGCCTACATGATAAAATACTCCCAATACTAATTTTGTGCCTCATTTATTTATTTTTAAAGTACTGTCTCACATCACTGTCTTCCAGCAATCAAGGTCAGCAAAGTTTGTGCATACATTTCTGGTCAAGAAATCTCTAACCACATATAAAGCTGCTTTTGAGCTCACTGGAGTAGCATTATTGTAACTAAGAAGTAGAAATAGCATTGTTACCACCAGAGCAAGCAAACACAAAAATGAGCCAAAAGAATATTACATGGAACAAAGCCAAAGCTTTATGAAGCCAGAATCAACAGAAGATTGAAAAGCTACACAAATAAGGATTTCCTAGATGTTCCCCAACCCAGAGAATTCTATAAAGATACCAAATACTAAACCTCATCTCTTGGATATTTTAATTTGGTGGGTCAGCACTACCCAGAAATGTTCTGTTTTAAGCAACAAAGGTGAATCTGATATAACAAATTCACAGACCTACATCTGGGAACCTCCAGTGACCCTCACTTCAAAGGCACAAATGAATATTAGCAGATATCCACAATAATGAGTATATCTAGTACTATGTATTTCCAAATGGAGAGGAGCAAATATGAATGATGAGAGCAGTTTTATCCAACAAACTGGGTTTAATAGGAAGAGACCAACAGAACCAAAACTTGTTTTTGTGGTTTTTTTTTAAATGCCTATTGTATAGAAAGAATCATCAAATTAATACCACATCTTGATTCACTGATGCCTTGAATCATTCAATTCAGCAAATATTTACTGAGTGTGTGTCTTTGTTCTACGTACTAAGGACAAAGCATGAACAAAACTGATCGAAACTGAGAAGCCCTCATGCTACTTACATTCAATGGTTTACAGATCTTTAGATACAGAGAAGGCAAAAACAGGTAAGGCAAGAAGAGGACCCTGACTCTACTATTGGGGGTAGGGGTGAGGTCCTTTCCTGGGAGGCTACAGGGGCATACTGTGGTCAAGGTACTAAACAGAGACAGTGGGGGTTAGTACACTTGGGTATTATCCTAAGTGTAATGGGTTCCTTTCTCAAATTAACAGTGGCCACTAGCACCTAACAAGGAGGAAAGGAGAGGGGGAGGCTAAAGTAAGCCAGAGGAAGAAAGGGTAAACACAAAAAGAACAGAACAGTCCATTTCTAGACAGGGCTGAGTCAAGGACAAGGAACTTGAAATCAGAGATACAGCAAAGTCCACAATCCAAGCACACATACTGCTGTATTAAATTTCAGAAATCAGTATACTATTATATGTACCTACTTTTACATTTTAGCAAGCACAAGCAAGTCAACTACCTGTGTTCTCTTCCTCCACCTTAGATAGAATAAACAAGATGATCAATGTTATTTATCTCTAAGGGGCTCGGTGTGTGGTAACTCTAACCATTCAAATTCTTCTTATTTAATGACAATTTCAGTGACTTTGTTCTTTCTATTGCGTGTTATTAGTGTCTAGAAAAGGGTTCAATAAATATTGGATGGATGGAAGGATGGATGGATGAGATGGGAAGGAAGGAAGGAAGGAAGGAAGGAAGGAAGGAAGGAAGGAAGGAAGGAAGGAAGGAAGGAGCAAATCCAGAGATACAGAAGCCAAAAGCAAGTTATTAATAAGCAAAAGTTCTTCTGCTTGACCTCTTCCCAGATGGGTTCAGAATCTCGGGAACCAATAATAGGAATGTCCAGGGCTGACCCACAAATTCAAAGAACATGGAGAACTGGCATTTGCTATGTAACAGAAAACTGGCAAGAAACTAGAAAAAGTCCAAAGGATTGTATCTAACACAAAGGCAGAAGAGAATGAACTGGGTCAATAACTAAGAGCAAATAAGACTGGTTACTGAGTAAGAACCCTTTAAGGATGATGACCAAAAAGTCAACATTTCTAAACAGGGGAAGAAATTTTTATGGATCCTGTGGCCTGTCCAGGCTGTTAGTAAAGCAGGTAAAGGTACCAAGACATTATACACAACACCCTTAATTCTAAAGAGACTTTAAAAAGGTAAAAACCTTTAGCACAGCACCTCAACTTCAAATGCACGGTGTATGGCTCTCAAGGCTGGGAGGTAAAGTGGTCTTTGTACAACTAGAGCCTTAGAAGAAGGTGCACCTGAGGCCTAAGATACCTGTGAGAGAGAAGGAAATACTGGCAAAGAAAGAGTGGAGGCATAGGTTAAGGTATCCCAGAGCTAAGTAAACAAAGTGTTTCAAAAATGAGAGTATGAGCATCTGTGTCAAACGTTACTGACATCTACGTAAATGGTGACCTTGACTGGGGTGCTGCATGCCTGAGGTCACAGCAAGCAAGAATGGCAGGAAAGAGAGGAGAGCAAGTGTAGATAACGCTTTTAAGGAGTTTTGCTTGATACAAGAAGCAGAAACGTACACAGAGAAGAATGTGAGATTAAGAACACGCTTTTGCTGTAGTTACTTTTTGTTTTAAAGATGAGAGCCACTGTAGCATGACATGCTTGTGGGAATGATTATGCAGCAGAGAAACGGAACAACCAGAACAGAACCATTGCTGGGGCGACATCTATGAGCTAGTGAGAAGGAGCGGGACCCAGGGCCTACTAGAGAGGATGGGCATAGATAGGTAAACAGTTTATCCACAGAAGTGAGGAAAGGCAGAATTGATGGGGTACATGTGCACTTAGGTTAGTATTATGTGGAGGTGGAAACATGTAGAAATATCTCAGTGAAATAGGAAAATATGATTCATCATTAGCCATGAGTGAGGAAGGGGAATAAAGCACTGTAAGTTTAAGAATGAGAAAGTGAGTAATAAGCATGAAAACAAGTGGGAAATGAATGGACAGGGAAAGGTGGTCGATTTCCTGCCAGCCAGTATTCAAGGCTCCTGTAAGTGCAGCCATCATGCGTGAGTGCGAGTGTGCGGGAACCCAGAAAAGAGAAGAGGAAGCATAAACAGGAAAAAGTTTTTCTTGGCTCCCATCCTTCAGAGTAGAATCTACGGGAATGAGCAAAAATTAAGCAGTCAGATATGAGCCACTTGCTCTTCTCCCCTGGGGATATACACAGCTGAGCTCTCAGCTACAGGTAATTTATCCTGTGTACGGTTTAAAGCAGAGAAATGAATACAGAAGATCTTACTCCAGCCTAAGTGCGTATGTTTTGGGTGATGGAAATATGAAACCTATCATCCCCTACAATGTTCCTCTCATCACCTTGTTTCTCATTTTACCCGGAGAATCTTTACTCTTATAAAAAGGGAAAAAAAACCTAGATGGAAAATTTTGTAAGCCTATGGCATGAAACAAAGCCAGTGCTGAATATCTGCAAACAGATGGAAACCATACACCAAACACTGGCAATCTTCGGTACATAGAGGATTAAGAGTAACGCATACAGACCCTCTGCCCCAAGCCCATCACAGCAGGGCCTATGCGGGGGGGGCATACATTCCCCTACTTTCCCTGCCCTACTTTTCCCAGCCACCACCTACCCTACAGGAGACCTCCCACGCACCCCAGGCCTCCTACCTAGTTAGTCTGTTACTAGAGTTGTATATGACCATGAAA
The DNA here is from genome assembly GCF_028749965.1 of Puma concolor. Classification (NCBI taxonomy): domain Eukaryota; kingdom Metazoa; phylum Chordata; class Mammalia; order Carnivora; family Felidae; genus Puma; species Puma concolor. Next base: position 45,368,331 of record NC_141676.1, on the reverse strand, counting down.
AGGGTTTGACAAAAACCTTTTCCATAATCATGGCAGAAAGCACTCAGGGGTGGGGTAGAGGTCAGTGTTAAGATTGGGGGAGAGCCGCTTGCTTGCCACAGAGCTCCTCTGTTAGGATTTCCCAGATTCGGTAACATAGAAAAGTGTTTCTAGTATTAGAAAGGACTGACAAGAGCAGCAGACAGGTTCTACTGGCAACATTTAATAAATATAACTAGGTTCAGAAACGCTGAAGGAAATGACCCCCCCCCAAAAAGGAATTAAAAAATAAATGTACTCTATACTCTAGGCTTAAGATGTGAGCAGTGCTGTATTCTAAGTTATTTCAAACCACTTATACTTGTTTAAAGTGAAGATCAAATTTTTTCACCATAACTTTGTAATAATTCAGATGTGAAAAGGACCTAGCAGTAAAACTTATTCTACATTAAGTATCACGAGTAAACATTTCTAAATCTTAGCATTAGAATAATATCATTCCCTTAAGCCCATGTTTTAAACTTGATATACCTTCAACAAAATTTTACAAATAGAGCACACAAATCAAAGATTATGCTTTAAATAGTTAACTACAAAATAGAAGGCTGTCCTCGATGCTATTATCAACCCATTTTTCCTGAGGTTTATACTTTTCAAACAAAATGTTAAAAACATCAACACAAAGTTATATAAAAACAAAAGAGAACTTAAATGCCAAAAAAAAATTAAGAAACAACTTAAAAACTTATATTCCAGATATGGGGTAGAGGCTAAAGCCCTAAAAGAAATAGACACAAAAAGACAATGTAGAGCCTGCATTTATTCATATCTGACCTTGTTCTACTCCTTCACAAAAACGTGAGCAGACAAGGTGCCCAATACTTTAAAAATTAAATGTGAAATAAGAGGGTAAAGAAACAAGTGAGTATAATCCAGCCTACAACTAAATACCAAAAATATTCTTTTCTTACAGGTTACTGGTGTTAGAGCCAGCCAGTATAAAGAAGTAACAGAAAATTCCATCATTAATGGGACTTAGGGAAAATCCAAATACTGTAATTTACGTTAAAACCACTCTCTAGATGAAGGTAAATTAGCATTCACTGAATGAGTTTATGGGGCACCTGGGTGTCTCAGTCGGTTAAGCATCCGACTTCGGCTCAGGTCGTGATCTCGCAGTTTGTGAGCTCGAGCCCCGTGTCGGGCTCTGTGCTGACAGCTCGGAGCCTGTTTCAGATTCTGTGTCTCCTTCTCTCTCTGCCCCTCCCCCACTTGTGCTATCAAAAATAAATAAATGTATAAAAAAATTTTTTAAAACACTGAATGAGTTTGGCCTTAAGTAAGGGTAACTTTAAGATGAGCTAACTGAATTAGAGTTGTGGTGATTACTCACGAAATAAGAACATGTGAATGGAGGTGGTACAAATATGGGCTTACAGAGTCAACTGAAGTGTGGTGTAAAAATATGTGAGAATTTGACTTCCCCAAACCCAGACTGCCAAGCTCAGAAGTTTCCTTGATCATGGCACTTTCAATGGTTTTAAGAAACACATCCATTCACTGACATGATCATCAATAATGGGATTCCCAACAGCAAAGTTCCTTCTTACCTGTCTTTGATGATCCAGATCTGCTTTATTACCAATTAAAATCATTGGAAACTCATCCCGATCCTTCACTCTGAGAATCTGTCTTTGAAACTTATAGATTTCTTCAAAACTAAAACAAAAACAAATTAATTTGCTCAAATCTCAGAATTTGGCAAGTTCCACAGCCCATTTAGTACCTTATTACTTTTCCTTTTTCTATAAAAACAAGAAAATCCAAATTCAATAAAATAGTGATCTACACATGAACAGGAGATCTACATGTTAATACTAGTACAAACCTGCCTCGATCTGTGACTGAAAAGACCAACAGGAAACCCTCGCCGGTTCTCATATACTGTTCTCTCATAGCTCCAAACTCTTCTTGTCCTGCTGTATCCAGAACTAAAGAGAAAACAACACATGTAACCGTGTTCGTGTTTTCATTTTATGAATGACTTTCCCATAAGGGCAGGGCCCAATTAATGTGGGTCCTTTAGAGTATATATTTTAGACTCAGTGAAATAAACAAAAAGCCTTCTCTTCCTAGTGCTTTATTCTCAACACTAGAGACAAATATATCACCCAGCAGACAGTTTCAGAGTCATCTTCATCAGTACGAGTTGATTTTTGTAAGCTAGAATATATTAGCATACCAATTACAAAGTTAAAAATATCAAATATATCTAGGCAGATGGAGTCAGACAACCTCTAAAGTCACTTGGATGTTTTATCTCCTCCACAGAAAGGACTGAAAAAGATACCCATTCAAGAAAGATCCCTTGGTCTACTCCCCCCAAACACCTTAAAGAGCAGGCGCTAACGTTATTTACTGATCTCTCTGAATGAAAGAATCCTCGAACTTAAAAGAACAGGGCTATCTTTTGTGGAGATGTGTAATGTGTAGCCAAGCCCAAAACACTATTTGCTAAAGCCTCCTCCGTGCTATAAATTCTAAGCAAGTTGACAAATATTGACTCTTTTTCTATATTTACTACACCCATTTTAACCTTTGCAAGAAAGTAGATAGGGCTGAAACTTCATGTTTCTTTCCAAATGTCCCTAAAAATTCAACTCCAACTAGTTACCATGACATGATTAGTTTCACCAGCACAAGATCAACACAATTATTGTTTTATATTACATTTGCTGAGGAATATTTAAATACCTTAATATGTAGGATAAATATTTAAATATTCAAATATCCTAATATGCAGATTCATCAATCAAAGCTGATGAAAGACACGGGCTTCAAGACCACATTTCAATTGTAGTATGCAACCTAGCAAAACACCCAAGCTTACTTTTCAAAAATATGATATGTAAACTATCAAATAAAGGAAGATTACTTACTATCTAGCCGGGCTGCTCTGTCATCTATCACACACTGCTTTGTGTAGGAATCCTCGATGGTTGGGTCATAATCCGTCACAAAATAGGACTGTAAGAAAAATAACCTCATTTTTAAATTTATGTTTACTTGCCCACCCCAGTACCAATTAACTTTATCAAATCTCACTGATACAGAATGAATAGCAATAGTTTCATTGTATTAAGGTTTCTCCTACTAAACCTTAATAAATGTTTACTACCTTATTTGGTTTACAAAAATAGTAGTATCCTACTACAGTTGGTTTCCAACTGAATAAAACGTATTCAGAGTAGCTTCCAAGTGGAGAAAACGTACTGATATCTCTGAATCCTCCTATCTGATATATGCAAGAAGACTGCAAAAGACCTAATGCAGTGTTTTCATAATTATATATAATTTTTTCAATTATATATACCTAAGATGGGTGTATACACACACACACACACACACACACACACACACACACACACACACAGTGCTCACAGTCTTATAAAAATAGAAAAAACACAGTTATAATTCAAGTCTATCTGCAACCCAGGGGTAAGCATCAGTTCTAAGAACAAAGGAGTCTGAAACAAAGGAAGACAAACAGCCTGGAAGATCCCACACCCCACCTTCATTTCTCCCCTTCTTTCCTCATACTTGGTTTTTTCCCATTCATTTGCCTTGTGTATTATCATAAGGAAACATGATTTCGGAATTTTTTTTTTTTGGCTGGGATCTCAAACTTACTCCTTCACTGTTATTTTTGTTTGTTTTTTTTTTCATCTCTAGCATCTATTTCTGTCTTTCTCTGTTAGCAAAGCCTCCCAACTTATCTTCTGCAATCAGCAGAAGAAAGGACAGTTAAGGTAGCAGAGTAGGAAGGGAAGAATCTCAGTGAGCCAGTTAAAAATGTTTGTGTATTACACTTCACCGTTTTTTAAAGGTTTTAAAAAGAAAACAACAGCGACAGTAAGACTCAAAGAGACTTATTTCCCACTTCTTAAAAGGGCACTAACTAGGACACTGACATCATCCTTCTTTTGTTCTGAGCATCTCCTTTGCTCTCCCCTCTTGACTGACTTCCTCAAAGCCTACTTTCCCCCTGGCTCATTACCAAATCTGAGGGAATGACTTGGAGGAAGGCAGCTTAATGCTGGAAGCCAGAGCCAAAGGGGTTCAGCCATTCTTCAGGCAAGCGTTCCTGGCAGCTAGACCTGCTGGCTCCAGGGACACAGCATTCTTAAGTGACAACCCCCGGCATGTGTAGTATGCAAACACCAAGAAGCTACTCAGAAGTAGGCACTCTGAACAAGACTTCTAAAGAAACTCCTGGTTGGGGAGTTGGGGGTGGGAGGGAGACACAGATCTGCTTGCTACTACTATGACCTCATATATTGTATTTTTGAAGGACACTTTCCATACTTTATTTATATTTTAGGATTAACTTTAATTGCTTAAATGCAGGGGTTTGTTTGTTTTGTTTTGTTTTTACAACAAAGTCAGTAAAAGAAACATTTACCAACAAGAGCAGCTCTGAGTAGAAATCCATCTCCATCACCACCCTATTCCCATTTAAAAATAAACAGATATCAAAACAGAGATTATACTTTTTGGCCTCCGCACCTCTTCAAAAAGTGATACAACTGGCAACAAATAGTACCTTTATGCCCACTATTCTAAATAACTTAAAACTGCAGTCTTTCCCCAAGCAAGTTGGATAAAAGCATGCTGTTTACATCTTTTTAAGATTAGTTTCCTGAAACAGGTTCCTCAGCAAGAATCGGATACTTCCTGCCATGCTTTTCATCTTGTAAAACCTGAATTTTATTGACTACTCCCAGTTTATACCTAAATGTGCTAAAATGTGCTGCACTGTCCCTCCCACTTTGAAAAAATAATGGACAAATATTAAATATATTTTAATCATGAATAACTAAAATTCTTTCGATGTGACAGGGTTGTTGTTTTTTTTTTTTTTTTTGCACTGTTGAGACAGAATTAAGACATTAACGTATGTAGAAGATTATTGGGTTTAAGTAACTTTGAGGGCCATTAAAACAAATTTTGTTTTCCTTTTAGTGGCTATTTAAGTTTCACATTTTCTTTGGCCATCTTAGCTCCTGAAACGTAATAAAAATTTTGCCATTTAGCTAACTAACACTGGCATGCACTTGTTTCACTGATATTAATTTTTAAGGCAAACTAATTGCTGGAATTTCTAGATATTTAGGTCTACATTTCATCTTCATTGTGTCCTGTTTTCAAACTGCACCTGTAGGGACCATCACCTTGTTGCTATATATCGATTTTAAGGAGCCATCCTCTTTGTAAGCATCTTTCTCCTTCATAAAAATTCATCCTAAGGGGCGCCTGGGTGGCTCAGTCGGTTGGGCGGCCAAGTTCAGCTCAGGTCATGATGTCGCGGTCCGTGAGTTGGAGCCCCGCATCGGGCTCTGGGCTGACAGCTCAGAGCCTGGAGCCTGCTTCAGATTCTGTGTGTCCCTCTTTCTCTGCCCCTCCCCCATTCACGCTCTGTCTCCCTCTGCCTTTCAAAACTGAATAAATGTTAAAAAAAAAAAAAAAAAAAAAAAATTCATCCTAAGGAACACCACTCCAGGCCCTGACTGACACAGAATCCAAAACCCTCTTCTCTCTCGAAATTCCTATAAGCCACAAGTCACAATGTGCCTAAAAAGAGCATTCTTCATGAGCAGGTAGCAAGTAACGTATATAATCATCCTCTCCCACTACGAAGACATAATGTTTCTGTTACTTAAACCCAGGCACCAGATATTTAAGGTAGCATATCACCAACAAGAAATCAGTCTCTGGTGATGGACAGTGCTGGATTTGATACTAACTGTGCCACTTTCTAGCTGTGGAAACTGAGACATGTTACTTCTCTGACCTTTAGCATCTGTAAAATAGGACAGCAACAAACCCTCCTGGAGCAGATAAACTGAAGAAATATTTATAAAGTGCCAAGACATGCTGATGATTGATAAATGTTAACCACACTGTATTATTACTTCTGTCACACAATTAGATGATTAGATGATATGAGTTAGTGTTTTTATTCAAGTATAAAGACCCGTTAATCCCAGGAACAGCTGTAATAATTCCAGTCCTGCTTATACCACAAACCAACCTTGGGACTTGGTATCCAAAATGTTGTGAGTCAAGATAATCTCCCCATCTGGAGTTTTGGAGATATTGTCTGGAACCTGAGCAGTAATTACACAGATATACACATAGGTAAAAATTCATCAAGCTGTACACAAGCTGTGTGCACTTTTTGGACATATACAAATTACACCTCTATATAAGACACATAAATTTAATGGCCCCCTACTGTTTATAGGATTCAGTACTTTATACAACATGCAAATCCTTCTAGTTTGATCTGTGCTGCTCACCATTCGAAGCCTTATTTTTCACTACCTAAAGTCCTCAGCCAATTGCTCTTGCTATCCTGGTTTCATTCGTTTGACAGTTTTTTATAGAGAGCATCACAGGGACAAGGCCCTATTTTCACAGAGCCCACTGCTTTTTAGACAACACCCAGTAACTGCACTGTGGCTGTGGGTGAGAGGAATAGAGAATGTTAAATGTACTGGCCAAAGAACTGAATACCATGCTAGTTCAGAAGGCAACAAAACATAAGTGGTTAATACCCTACTCCTGTAGGAACTGTGTGTACACTCACTTATAAACATAGTCCAGCAATTTGCCAAAAAAGAATACAGTCTCTCTCCTGAGGCTGCTAGAAGTTACCAACCACAGTCCAGAAAGGATATTCTATAGCAGATCGTAAGAAAAAAATAAGTACAGTATTTGCATAGCAGAAGACCATAGAGAACAGTACAGAAGAGGGAAGGGGGACAGCAAAGAGAAAGTAATGTGCTTTCTTGGTATCACAAGAAAGAATGCATGCAGAAGGATCCCGGAAAGAAAGAGAACGCCTGCTTTCAAAGGGCAGGATGCCTTCCAGGTAGTAAGAGGGGCAAATGGAGCTAAGTCTCTTTAAGGTTAAGATATACAGAGAAAAGTTTAGAATTAGGGAAGCTATCCCATTCACACAGGGAGTCTATTTCCCCCTGATAAAATCTGACAACCTGGCGTGGGTAAGGTCGTCAGAAGCCCTTAGTAACACAAGAGCATTATGCTGTGATGGCAGGAATAGTATTCCTGATTATATGCCACTAGATTGCACAACAGGAATTCTGCTTGGCTTAAGAGAATTGCCAGCTCGCCATCTTCCCATTCACAGCAGCCTTAAGGAAGAAACGGAAGGGGGAAGGGGAGGAAAGAGAATAGGCTGAGGCCACTTCTGCATTCAGTGGGCGAGTGAGAGCCCACTTTCTCCTGACCCCCAGCTACTGGTGAGAGTGCAGTTCCCAAGCACTGCCACAGAGCGGTGTCTGGTCTATACACTGGGACGGGTAATGTACTGGAAATTGTGTGGAACTCCGTAAATCTAGCACACTGGTTAAATTCACTACCCTTGCATATGTAAAGACAGGAGGCTAGATCTAAAGTGCCACTGGGGAGTTTTAAACAAACGACAGGACATTTCTGAGCACAGTGCCATTTTCAGGAAAGTCTCAGGAGTCCTCTAAAAACATGGGGTGCAGGAGGAGGGGAAAGGGAGACTTTTTTTCTTGACATCCTAGCCAGCTCACCCTTTTCCCCCACACTACACACAGAATCCACATCATGAAACATTCCAGGTACAGAATTCTGTGGTTCTCTGCTCCCCTCCACTCCAAGTCAGTACTTTCCTATTCTTAATTCTATCCACAAAATCTGTATTATGGTTTTTTTTTTTTCAATTATGACAGAATAAACCAAAACAGGTTTCCTAAGGGCCCATTTTCTATTAATACAAGCACTTATAAAGTCTTTGTTGGTAACAGCATGATGAGAAGAAAACTTATGGGCTACAGGGTCTGAAAAACCTAAAATTCAAACCCAGATACCGTTCCACTACTAGAGTCCTTGGGTAAACTGATTAACATCTCTAAAGCCCATTTTCTTAACAGAAAAGGGTAAGAAGAGGGATAATTTAAGGAGGGCATGTCCCAGTGCCGGCTTCAGATGCAGCACTGAAGGATCATGGGAAAAGAGAAACCTCTGACCCAAGGGGCGGAGCACGGCTGCCCCGAGGCAGCCACGGAAGAGCCTGGTCAGAGAGAGCAGTGTATGCGCCTCATTCTCTTCCTGGCTAGGACTGTCTGTCTGCCTAGGTTCCACTGCCTCATCCCACCACAGTATCCTAGTGTGTGGGGCCACCAGGGAAGCAGCAGGGTGGAGTGGAAGGAGCTTGAGTTATACAGACCAGAATACAGTTCAGCTACTTTTACTACCTATGGGAAATTAAAGCACCACATTTAACCTGTCTGAACCTCAGTTTCCATGTCTGTTAAGATGGAAATAATACTGAGCTTGCAGGATTGTTGTGAAAAGTAAAACTACTGTATGTGGAATACAAAGTACAGCCTATGACACACAGTAGGCCCTTGTAAGTCTTAGCTAATGAAGGCCAGTCCAATCCATACCTTACTTCCTTTGCAAGACCTTCAACACCCCAACCAGAAAACAATCTCAATATGCCTTAATTTCTCTTATCCTTAAGGTGACAGGTCTGGATTTCCCCAACTTCAAGTACTGTAGACTGTGATTTGGAAAATATATACACCAAACTTTATATATACCTTGGAACTGATACTTACATTTTCCTTTTCCAATTGCTTATCTTTTCATATATGTGTACATGTGAATGTATAAATGATGCACTGAGCTAAACTCAAAAGAGTAGAAGCATACTTTCCTTCAAAGCTCTTCCGTGTACAAGCTCTTCCTTGCTCCTGAATGAAATCTAACACGTCTCCTAATTTTTTCCAATCACTCTTTGATTATACATAATTGTTCAATCACTATCAGCCCCAAAACATCATGATTTCAATAGTTAAGATGTCTAGTATTGACAATTAGTCAATACTCATCTAAATTAAAAAGCTTCTTTCTCCCTTCTGAGATAGAGCTTTCAAGAAGTCTGCAGTGGAGTGGGGGTGTGGCAGGGGGCACCAGTCAAATATTCTTTCTTTCCCCATTTTGCATCTCTTCTACCTCTAACAAGGCTACCTCTGGCTCCTTTAGTTTTGGAACTGAAGGACTGGGGAGAGGTAAGGGGAGTTGAAAGGCCGCACCAATGAAATCTGGTGCCCATGCTAACTTTCTGTGGGTTTCCTGGAAGAATCTTACATGAGACCCTCCATGTGCAATTCCCATGACTTTAGTGAGAAGAAGCTATTTACACTTCTAACCCTCAAATCCTGGAATTTCCATTTCCATCCTGGTTCATATCATCTTCTAGGTGGCCATGCACAGCATCCCTCTTTAGAAGGGTTTAACCTGGTTCTATCCAGAGGCTCAAGGAAACACTACTATCTCTGAAATACAGATTACTTACTAACTATACAGCCCTCTTCCTTTCTCTCTGCTCTCCTATGGATCCACAGATTCTCATACTATTCATTATACTCTACCAAATACCAGGGATACATGTCGAGTTTTCAGAATGATTCTAGTAGACATTCCCTTATCATTTGGCTTCAATGAAAGGGGTTTAAGAGAAGCATCCTGCTCTCTAGAAGCTATGTGTGGAGGTAGGAAAAGACACAGAACACACCACAAACAACTCTCTCTAAAAACATCCTGGTCTTAGAACCCTTAACTCTCCACACTTTATTTACTGGGGATAAAGAATGGGCTAAATGTGCAAAACCAATTTAAGGCCACCTTCTAAGGCCACCTTAGGCAAGTTCTTGAAATATGAAGGTAACCTGGTAACTACTGCTTTATTCTCAGCCTCTCAAGCTTCAAGAGAAACTCAAATATGGTAGAATTCCAGTTAAAGCCCTGTTATAGATTTCCAACTAGTTTTGATGTCCAAGGCCTACCTCATGCTTCTTAGAACTTCCTTGGAGTTAATAAGCAAGGTACACTGCATATAGTCAGAACCTCAAAATACTGGAATACTTAAAAAACACTCTAGGTATGAAGATTATAATGAGAAGTCAGAAATTTATTTCCCAGAGCACAAGGACCTGGTTAGCTATCTATCAGTGCCTCTGTTTGCTAAGACAAGAGCAGTGTAAATCCCTCTGGTAACACTAGAGAAGGCTGCAACAACTTCAGGCAGCTGGGGCCAGAGTCAGGCTCTTCCTGGTGTCACTTTTTAACAGCAGCTGTCAAGTCACAGAGAACCTTTGTTCCCTGCAACACCCTCTCTTATTGTTATGTCAAATGTTTCCAATATAGTTGATATTCCTTTACTCAAGGACATATTTTTTTCCTGACTGCAATTAGTATTTCATTTAACCTAACATGTATAATTACGGAGATCCCCATAATGGATCTTCCAGGACTCTAATGCAGAATAAAGAATACCCTAAGTCCAGTAATCCTTTTAGTTTCTTCTTAACAAAACTCAGGCCTTCAGTCAATGTTGCTAATTGTGTCAGACTGTCTATAGCCACCCTGTGCCTTTCATGTGACTTCTGTGCCATCTCAAGGATGATACACCTCAAGTGAAGTATTCGGTTGCAAACCGATGGGCCTGGTATGGAATGAGAAAAAGTACAGTACAAAAGTCAACTTACAAACTGGTTCTATTTCAAATGTTTGTTTCTAAGTCAGTTGGTGCTCATTTCCCCAGGGAAAAATTGTTCTCATCTGTGTTTAGGTCCATAAGGCCAGACCACAAGAGCTACCACTGAAATATGGTCCCAAGCCAGTATTAACCCTGAATTCTATTCTAACCTCTGAAGCAGAGGCATTTGGCCCAAGAAGAGATGGGACGGGAATTTCCCTTCCTTTTCTTTCCCAGGGCAGACAGCCAGGTAGAAGCTGCACCAATGAGGAAAAGTTTATCTTTGGGGCACCCCTTGGACAACCCAGCCGCATCATCCTGCCCCAACTTCCCATTACCCCACTCTTACCCTAGCTTCAGCTTCCCTCTGAAAATGTTCTAAGTAGAAAACCACTTACTACTCTCCCCACCATTCCTTCCATTCTCTGCTCTCAAATCAAAACTAACAATCCCTCAGGAAAGCTAGATCTCACCCAGAGGCACTAGGTGGAAAATCATCAGTCCAAATTAGAGCACGCTGTGGTAGGAGTTCACCCCTAGCTCACCCCTTCAAGTGATGCTTGCTCTTTTAAAAAGCAAAATTCTGGGGCACCTGGGTGGCTCAGTCGGTTGGGCGTCTGACTTCAGCTCAGGTCATGATCTCGCGGTCCATGAGTTCAAGCCCCGCATCAGACTCTGTGCTGACAGCTCAGAGCCTGGAGCCTATTTCAGATTCTGTGTCTCCCTCTCTCTCTGACCTTCCCCTATTCATGCTCTCTGTCTCAAAAATGAATAAACATTAAAAAAAATTTTTTTTAAAGCAAAATTCTAAACCAAAATGAATCTTTAGTAACATTTTTGGCACAGGTCAAAAAGAGAAAGAAAAGCTTCAGACTCTGTGAAAGGAAAATTATTCAGGGTGTAAACCACCATTTCATGATGTCAGCTCACCAAAGGGAGCGTTACCTTACTCCTCAATTCTTTTAATCCTCCTGAACCCACAGGCTTTAAAAGGAAAGAGAAAGGATTTCCTCTTTCCTTCTTTCCCTTCCCTCCACAAACCCTATCAACTTGTAAAACTAAGGAACTGCGTGTGAACTAAAAATTTTTGGTTCACAGTACCAGGGGAGTGATTTTGATAAGGGGGTGGGGAGGCTGCCAAGGCTATAACCAGTATTCATATATACAGATTACTAGTAGGTAAGACAAGCTTAACTCCGGTACTGCCTACACAACTACATATCCATCCTTCAGAGCTGCCATAATATTTAGAAACCAATGAGCAACTGAAAGCCAGTGGCCTCTACCTACAGCATGATAGAGTTTATTTCTCTTGTTTGAACTTAATAGTTATTCACTTGCTCTCATCCTGCAATAATTGCAGTCTCATTTCAAAAGATAACATATAAAGCCTAAATGAAGTCCTAAGGATAGGAATTAACAATTTTTTTAAAGTACAATGACAACTGGCACAGATAGAAGTGATAAAGGGCCGTAAGCCTAAATATGTATGATATGTGGACATTAATAAATAGCTCATATTATCCCCATGGGAAGTTTGAGTAAATCCCATGATGTTCCCTTTTGCACACCAAGTCTTTATGGTGTCTTTCAGTTCTTGCTTTAATGAATCTCATCTCCTAGGGAATGTCCCTATCCACCCCATCCTTGCTATTCTGATAGCTATTACCTTAGCTAGGTTAGTCTTCCTTATCTCTACCCTCATGTGGACTGGAGCTGCCTAAACAACTGGCCTCTGTGGGACATTTTAGATGAACAAGACAGCCCCTGAACTCTGGGGCATGCAACTGTTCAGGCCTCACCTGGGTCCCATCTCTGTATCCTTCCTGTCCATATCAGAGTCCTCCCGTGGCGGGGGGGGGGGGGGGGAACCTCACACAGACCTCAGAGCCAATACTGACTTTAGGCAGGAAGCATTTTCAACCATTACAAGATCCACATTCAGAGTCTCAGCACTATTGGCTCTTACTTGCCTGACCTTAGCAGGACAGTAACAATGCAGATAACTGCTTCTGTTTCATTCCCAACCCCGACATCACCATCTCTCCACCCTCTTCTCAGACTTTCCCAATCAACACAGGGTTCCAACTGTTATAATTGGCTGCTGCTACACTTAACTCTTCTTCTACTGGTAATCTGCTAAGTAATCCAGGCCATTCCTAGAACTAGGACCTCTTTTTAAGAGCTTTATTGGAATATAATTCACATACCATAAAATTCACCCATTTAAAGTATGTTGTTCAACAGTTTTTAGTAATTCACAAGGCTGTGCAACCGTCATCACTGTCTAATTCCAGAACATTTTCACTACCCCCAAAAGGAATCCTATACCCCTTAGCAGTCTTTTCCCCTTGTCCCATCCCCTCCCACTCCTAGGACCACTAAACCACCCATCGGGACATTTCATGTAAATCCAGTCATACATCATGTGGTCTTTTGGGTCTGGCTTCTTTTACTTATTAGCATACATTTTTAACGTTCATCCATGTTGCAGCATGTATCAGTACTTTGTTTCTCATTCCTTTCTCAGTGATATGCCATCACATGGATATATCATACTATATTTATCCATTTATCAGGTAATGGACATTTGAGTTGTTTTTATATTTTGGCTATTATGAATGATGCTGCCATGAACATTCATGTATAGTCTTCTGGGTGAACATATGCTTTCACTTTTCTTGGGTACGTATCTAATGGTGGGATTGCTGGGTCATACTGTAACTCTATGTTCAACTTTTTGAAGAACTGCCATTTGTTTTCCAAGTAGCTATGCCATTTTACATTCCCATCAACAGTGTTTGAGGGTTCTAATTTCTCAGTATCCTCACCAATACTTATTGCTGAACATGTACGTGTCTTTTTAATTCTAGCCATCCTAGTGGATGTACAGTAATATCTCCTTACAGTTTTTTTTTATTTTTTTTTTTAAGTAATCTCTACACCCAACATGAGGCTCAAACTTACAACTGCAAGATCAAGAGTCACGTGCTCTAATGACTGAGTCAGCCAGGTGCCCCTCCTTACAGTTTTCATTGGCATTTCCCCTAACAGGATATTGAATATCTTTTCACATGCTTATTGTCCATTTGTGTACCTTCTTTGGACAAATATCTGCTCAAATCTTTGCCCACTTTTAAACTGGGTTGCCTTTTTACTGTTCGCTGTAAGAGTTCCTTATATATTCTGGATACAAATCCCTCACAAGATCTATCATTTGCAAAATTTTTTCCTATAGCCCCGTTATTTTAAAGTCTTCCTACCTTAAATTAGTACACAGTTCCTAAATCTCAATCCCGGGCCAAAGTCCTGTTACCAACCAACAATCTGCCATAATTCCAACTTCCATATACCCAGATTTGTGGGTTATATCTGCCCTTGTGCTCCATCAACCAACTGCACTAACTTTCTACTATGCGGTGCATCTGCTTGTGGTAACTGCTACCTAGAACAAAACTTCCATTGCTATACATTCCTTCTCCCCTAACACCCATCCAGTCCACCTCAACCCTGAACTTTCCCCATCACACTGAACTTGCTCTGCCTATACCATACCCTAGCACAGTTCACTTGTGCCAGTTTGTGAATTACTACCCTACTTCATCAATTCTAATATGCCATCAAATTTAAGACCAACATTAATTTATGTGCCAAGAAAGAATAAAAAAACATCAACTATGGCATGTCTTTGATTATGAAGCCTCTCAATGTCAGAGACACCAGAATGCAGGGGGAAATGTCTCTTAGAATCAATGAAATACAGTAGTTCTACACAACAACTCTGTAAGGCTGGTATTGTTCCCGATGAGATCATTGAGGCTCAGCAGCTAAATGACCTATCAGAGGTCACAAAGTCAGTAGGTTGGTAGAACTGAGATCCAAATTCAGGTCTGACTCCAAAGCAACACCACTTCCATTACACTTTCTTTAATCTGCCACGTTAACATCAAAGCATGCAACATGCACCAGTTTAAAAAAGAAATATTGTTACTCTTAAAATAACTTACCTTTAAAACTATAAACTGCTATTGCCAAATAGAAAAAAAATTAAAAGTTTCATTCAAAATGAAAACACTCCATTTCTACATTAAGAATAAAGGTCTAAGGATGGCAACATAAAACATTATACATACATACACACACACACACACACACACACACACTTTTTGATCTAGCAATTTCACTTCTGGAAATGTATCTTACCAATACATCTGTTCATAGGAAACAACATGTACAAGATTATTCATTATTGAATTTTTTTTAATCTAAAAGAATGGAAGCAACTTAAATGTCCTTCAGTAAATGACTGCTTAAATTATAAAACACTCACTCAATATGAATGCAGCCATTAAAAAAAGAATGACTTCATGTACTAATAATGTGGAGTAATCTCCAAGATATGTTGTTAAATAGTTTACCTATTTGCTTTATGGTGCATAAAATATCTCTGGAAAGATACACAAGAGAGATACACAAATACCATTACCTGTGGGAAGAACCCAACCTGGTTGCTGGGAGACACCGGATGGGAGGGAAAATTTACTGGAGGCTTTGAAATCCAAAACATGTGAATGAAAGAGGGAATCAAGGGGAAAGACCTAGACATATTAAACACAAACTCTTTAACAATAAAAGCAGAGCATGAGAGTATGAAGACACCTGATTATAGTCCCAGCTCTACAACTAGAGAAGTGTTCCTGGAGGAGTCAACCTCTGTCTTGACTTTCATTGTGAATGAGGAGTTTGCTTTGTATGATCTTTTAAAAGACTCCAGCTAATTTTATTATGGCATGTTTAGCTCCTACACTGTGTCAAATGTAATTTGTATATGATATAAAGAATTCCTTTGTTTTTTATGTGTATGATAAAATACAAAGAATATCAGATTTTAAGCCAGGAAGGTTTGCTTACAGCCGTAGCTCCCACTACTTTCTAGCTGTAGAATTTGCAGCAAAGCACATCACTAACACAAAATACTATTAACTGGGAAGTTGAAGTTATAGCTGCTTTCAAAAGTTTGTTACAAGGAGTCAAATAAGATGCATAAAAATTAACTAATATTTTTATGCCACTATGTGAAATGTAAATTATTAATATACACAGAATCCCCCTTCAGGTATTATAAACTAAGTGTAGGAATGAATGTGGATTTTGGAGTCTGTCAGGCCTGGATATCCCATTTGACTGGTATGAGATCTTGGGAAGGTTATTTAAATCTCTTTAATAAATCTTAAATCTCAATTTCCTGACCTATCAGATGACCATAATGATTCTCACTTGAAAGGGCTACTGTGAGGGGCGCCTGGGTGGCGCAGTCGGTTAAGTGTCCGACTTCAGCCAGGTCACGATCTCGCGGTCCGTGAGTTCGAGCCCCGCGTCAGGCTCTGGGCTGATGGCTCAGAGCCTGGAGCCTGTTTCGGATTCTGTGTCTCCCTCTCTCTCTGCCCCTCCCCCGTTCATGCTCTGTCTCTCTCTGTCCCAAAAATAAATAAACGTTCAAAAAAAAAAATTAAAAAAAAAAAAAAAAGAAAGGGCTACTGTGGAGATTAAATGGCACGGTCAAATACCCTGTACACTGCTTAGCTCAAAGCAAGCACTTAAAAAATGGTTCTCTTCCTTTCCAAACTTAGAAAGGAAAGACTGCCCCATAAAGCAGGTAACTAGGGGCGCCTGGGTGGCGCAGTCGGTTCAGCGTCTGACTTCAGCCAGGTCACGATCTTGCCAGGTCCGTGAGTTCGAGCCCCGCGTCAGGCTCTGGGCTGATGGCTCAGAGCCTGGAGCCTGTTTCCGATTCTGTGTCTCCCTCTCTCTCTGCCCCTCCCCCGTTCATGCTCTGTCTCTCTCTGTCCCAAAAATAAATAAACGTTCAAAAAAAAAAATTAAAAAAAAAAAAAAAGAAAGGGCTACTGTGGAGATTAAATGGCACGGTCAAATACCCTGTACACTGCTTAGCTCAAAGCAAGCACTTAAAAAATGGTTCTCTTCCTTTCCAAACTTAGAAAGGAAAGACTGCCCCATAAAGCAGGTAACTAGGGGCGCCTGGGTGGCGCAGTCGGTTCAGCGTCTGACTTCAGCCAGGTCACGATCTTGCCAGGTCCGTGAGTTCGAGCCCCGCGTCAGGCTCTGGGCTGATGGCTCAGAGCCTGGAGCCTGTTTCCGATTCTGTGTCTCCCTCTCTCTCTGCCCCTCCCCCGTTCATGCTCTGTCTCTCTCTGTCCCAAAAATAAATAAACGTTGGAAAAAAAAATTTTTTTTAAATAAATAAATAAATAAAGCAGGTAACTAACCAAATCCTTTTGCTGCCCAGAGCCTGGCCTGTTACTTCCCTTTTCATTTCCTTTCCCTTCAATCCACTGCCACATACAAATATCCTAAAACCCATCTTAATTTCTCATCTCTTCTAGAACAGAGAATGAATGATCTGTAGGAGCACAACTAGAGGTAAAGGTGGCTGGTGATTTTCACAGCCCACGTTCTACTCAACTTTTAACAAATGTTAACAGAGCACCTACAATGTCTAAGGAGCTGAGGACGGAATCCAGGTCTCATGGGGCTGTGGCAGTTCTGTGGAAGGCTGACCGTCAACATATAAGTATGTATAATATAGCAAAGGTCATATGACCTCTAAAGGAAAATAAAGGGGCTGACAGCAGCAGAAGCTAGCAAGGAGAATGTGATATTGAGGGCCAGGGAGGACTTTGCCGGCAATGTGACATTTGAGGACAAAATCCAAGGTCAGTGGAGAGAATCAGCCACGCTGCTATGTGGAGGAAGATCACTGCAGGCAGAGAGAACATCACGTTAAAGGCAGTGACGTGAGAGTATGGGTGAAATGGCTGAGCAGCAGCAAGGAGGGCAGCGTGGCTATGACAGAATCAACGACAGGGAGAACAGTACATGAATAGAGGCATTCATGTACTCCAATGTAGGCCATGGTAACGACTTTGGGTTTTATTCTAAATAAAATGAAAACCACTGCTGAGTTTGATGCTCTAATCTTACTCTATACTGGCTGTTGCCTTCCTTTCCCATTCTTGCTATGCAACAGACAGAAGTCTTCTGATACTTCTAATCCATAGGGATTAGCCAAGAACCATCCCACAGACGTAATCAAAGCAGTGTGTAGGTACATGGTGCTTATGATGCCCTTTAAGATGTTGTGACAAAAGATTTCTATTGATTCAAAGGGGGGGGGGGAAGCACTTTATACATATTTAGAAAAATGTTGGTCAATTATACTTTAAAAATGTATTACTGAAATAATTTAAGTTTATTTATTTATTTTGAGAGAGTGAGAGAGAGAGCGCACACACGCGGGAGCAGGGAGGGGCAGAGAGAGAGGAGAGAGAGAATCTCAAGCAGACTCCATGCTGTCAGCCCAGAGCCTGACACGGGGCTCAATCTCACGAACCAGGAGATCACGACCTGAGCCGAAATCAAGAGTCGGACACTTAATTGACAGAGCCACCCAGATGCCCTTAAATAATACATTTTTAAATGTGCTTAATTATTTTATAGAAACATAGGTACAAATGAAGGATATTAACATTGTGAACTACCAAAGATATATGTACACCCAGGCAAAATGTTCAACGAGCTTTGTTATTGTGAAAAACTATTAACAACCTAAAAGTCCGTTAACAGGAAATGTTAAATGAATTATGGTAGATCCATTATAGAATAGTAAAGTGCCACTGAAAGAATGAGATAAGTCTCTATGTATGGATTTCAAAAGTATCCACGGTATATCAAGGTCATTCATTCAACAAATATTTGATAAGTACTTACTACTCAGGAGCTGGGGTACAGTCCTGAGAGAGAATGAAACTGATACGGCCCTGGTGCTTGTGGAGCTCACATCTTAGTAAGGGTGACAATACATAAGCAAGCAGAATAAAGATGACAATTTTTGAAACAAGTGCTACAAAACAGAACAGACCTATGCGGATCGAGAATGGATGGGGGATGGGGCTTGTTTTTAAAAATGACATTACCAAATACTATAGCCATGGGTCTATAGCACAGGTGAACTTTAAAAAAAAAAAAAAAAAAAAAAAAAAAGGCCTTATTGAACCTCTTCTCCTAATAACAATAAGAACTAAATTTCTCATGGCTTCCATTTCAAAGTGGGAGAGAAGGAGAGAATGTTCTCACCAGAGGTTTCCTCCAAACCACAAGCCAGGAGGCTGGGCCAGCACTTCTCAGAAAGTGGTTCTGTCTATTCACACCAAGGACTACCCTTCTTACTTCTGATTATTTAACCTCATTTATCCACCCAGCAATTCTTGGCTTCTATGAAACCCCTCCTTGCGGCACACAAATTTAAATCAGACTAGATCACTGGATAAATTTAAACTCTTTTAAGTGGAGACAAACATGGTTCCTATCAAAAGGAACCATACATTCGTCTTACAAAAATACCCAAATATGTAGATTTAAAAAGTCAAGAGCTAAATGGCATGTGTCCACAGAATTTAAGACTTTACTCACACCATTTAAACGTCCCAAATTATAGCTTGTCTATATGTGCACAGCCTAATTTCACAGTACAAGAATGCCACATCAATCGCAAACCACACGAAGAGAAAATAAATACGCAACTAAATTCTGAATCACATTTGTATGTACTTAAGTCAGCTACTAAAACTATTACTCTGTTTAGTAAAAGTACTTTTACAGCGCTTACTTGCAAATTCAAGAAAAGGTTTACTCACTGTAGTGGGCTGAACTGTGGCACTCAAAAAAAGACTAACTCCTAACTCCTAACACCCCAGTACCTATGAATGGGACCTTATTTAGAAATAGGGTCTTTGCAGATACAATTAAGTTAAGGATGTACAGATGCGATCATCCTGGATTTAAATCAAATCCTTGCATCTTTATAAGAGAAAAGAGTAGAAGATCTGAGACACAAACAGACAAGACCCAGAATGGAAGGCCACGTGAAGGCAGAGACAGAGACTGGAGTAATGTGTCCACACAAGCCAAGTACAACAAGGGCTGCCAAGAATCACTGCAAGTTGGGAGAGAGGCATGGAATGGGATTATCACTCAGAGCCTCCAGAGGAAAACTAACTCTGCCGACACCTTGACTTCAAGGTTTTGGGCCCCCAAACCGTGAGCGAATACATTTCTATTGTCTAAAGCTACCAAACTTGTGCTAATTTGTTATAGCAGACCTAGGAAACTAATACACTCATCTATAAAATATGAACTCCTTCCTTCTCCCTAATAATTTTTTGTGTGCATTTTACAAGCCCAAGAAAAGTGAGTGAAAAAACAGAATAGTTTTTCTATTCACAAGCTAGTAGAACTGAAAAACTGAGCTGCCTTCATAGTAGCAGCGTTACAATCTATTGCAAAAAGATATACATAGACACATGAAGTAAGTTTTCGTTCTCTGGACTAGAAAGATTCAGTTGGTCAACAAAAACACAAAAAGTGAAAGAAAGTAAATGGATTTAAATGGTTCTAACTTTGGGGAAAGTAGTCAAAAAAATATGATAAAGTCAAGAATTCATAACTAATTGTATTATTTTTAGTTGTTTTTTAATTATAAAATACAGCCTCATTCATTGTGAAATTTGGAAAATCGTAAGAAAAAAATGTTAAACTCACCTTCAGAATCAAATCCTGTCCTCACAATTTCTCCCCTTAATTGCTCAAGTAAGGCCCATCATTACAGGCCTTTGTTTACAATCAAGTTAATATGGCAGTTACACAACTATGAAATTGAGGGTCTACAATGGAAATTCTGATCTAATTTTAACATAAGCCTTATAATTGAAACACACAAATGGGAACTACAAGGAGAGGCTATTTTCATGGGGGTTTCCGACAAGGTGCTTTCCCTTGATCATTTTGGGTCCTAAACTGTTCTGGTCTCTAATCATAATTTACATATCAACCAAGCACTTGATTTTAGAAATAATATTTTTAAGTGGTGAAAAGCAGCCAATGAAGATCAAAATATTAACAAGTTTTATTCAAGAGTTTGACTAATGATCTCCCACATTTCACTTTCATTTTATTTTCTCAAAAATAATTATCAGATAGATAGATGGCACAAAAGGTAGGTAAAGAGGAACAGCTAGTAGCTGCCACGCAATTGTGCAGGTTGAAACACTGAGAAAGAAAACTGTTGCCAAACCAAATCTCTGAATGCAGGTTAAACAGCAATGGTTTTGTTGAAAACAAAAATTTCACTAACTCCAGGTACATTTTCAATCTGTTCTGCCATCTAAATATGTTTGTTCAAAATTACACAGCCTCCCCACTCCTTCAGTGTGGGCTACAATGACTTCCTTCCGAAGAACGTAGAACACAGGCGGAAGGAGACTAGTAGCTTTAGAGCAGAGAAACCACACACACACTATCCTCAGCCAGACAACTATGGTCAACATCAAGAGTCAAGAATCGTGTTGACAGTGCACACCCTTGATGTGATGTGATGAGCATGGCACTTTCCACCTGTGTCTTCCTCCCCAAAACCCAAAACCCCAGTCTGGTCATAAGAAAAACATCAGACAAATTCCAATAGAGGGGCATTCTACAAAAATACTTGCTAAGTTCTCTTCAAAATGGTCATGGTCACCAAAAAGAAAGGAAGTCAGCCAAGAGGAATCTAAGGAAACATGACAATGAAATGTAATGCAGTATCCTGATGGGACCACAGAACAGAAAACAGATTATTAGGTAAGAACTATGGAAACCTGAATAAAGTATTAACTTCGGTTAATAATAAAGTATCAATATTGGTTCATTAGTTATTAAAAAACATACCATATAATTTAAGAGGTTAATAATAGAGAAACCGGGTGCTGGGTATACGGAAACTTTGTTTTATCTTCTCAATTTTTCTGTAAACCAAAACTTTTTTTAAAATTTTTTATTTTTTTGAGAGAGCGAGCAGGGGAGGGGCAGAAAGAGAGGGGGAGAGAGAGGTGCAGAGAGAGAGAGAATCCCAGGCAGGCTCCACATTGTCAGTGCAGAGCCCCAAGTGGGGCTCAAACTCACAAACCCTGAGATTATGACCTGAGCCAAAATCAAGAGACAGGCGTTTAATCCACTCACCCCTAAAACTTTTCTCAAATAAAGTCTATTTTTAAAAAATTTACATGAAAATCATTTCCAGAAAAATAGTAATTAAGGTCTCAGTTTTCTAATCACCTACATATAAAAGCTATGGAAAACTAGGGCCACTAAGCAGTTTCTTCTAGCACTAAGATTACATCTAGATTTTGCAAGACTGATAATTAAGGTACTCAGGGGCAAGATAAAGGGAGGCTAGACCTACACTACCTTTCAAGCAAATCAGATGATTTACAGTGATAAGGGTATGAAAGCCCTAAGTCTCATAATCACTGAGCTACTTATGAATACGATAATCTCAAGCCAATAAAAGTAACAAAAAATAGTTCAGAAGAAGATTCTTCTAAAGCAGAAACTTACGTGCAGAAGTTTGGTCGTTCTTCACCATGGACTAAAATAAACATTATGTCCCTAAACACAAGGACTCCCCATTTCCTCATTTACATAATGAGAAGTGACTTTGGCATAGTGCAATATTCAAAGGATACTCACAAGATAATACTATATCATAAATAAAAACATAACATTCTTAGTCTTTCACTTCATTGGAATCTGCTAAAAGCAACAAATTCAGGTAAAGTGTACTAAGACTTTGTCACTGAGGTAGGCGTCAGTATGAAGCAAGACAATCAACCACAGGAGAAAGACAGAATGGATGCAGGAGGGGAAAGTAGAAGTCATCGTGAACTACTTATTAACATTTACCAGGCCCTCCTCTTAAATATTTGCCTCCTCCTGCAGAAGTGTTCTGAAGAAACTCCCATTTCAATCAACACTTAAGTGAGATGACCCTAAAAACTGCTACACTGCAATTCAGCAAAAGTGGGCTTCTAAATGCAAGTCAGACATTGGAGATAACAAATATAAATTGAGTAACAGTTCTTGCCCTCCGGGTATATACTCATGGTCAAACCAGAGGCAAGAAAACAAATCCCATCTTTTGTTGACTCTAGGATGCCATCAATTGGAAGATGCATCCTATCTACAAAGACATTAAAATACGAATTTTTTAATGTCTCAGGGTGCCTGGATGGGTGAGTCAGTTACACGTCCGACTCTAGATCTCGGCTCAGATCATGATCTCACGGTTGATAGATCGAACCCCACATCGGGCTCTGTGCTGATAGTGCTGAGCCTGCTTGGGATTCTCTCTCCCTGTCTCTCTGTCCCTCCCCCACTCACACACTTGTGCTCCCTCGCTCTGGCTCTCTCTCAAAAATAAAGAAACATTTTAAAAAGTTTATTAATGTCTCGGAATGGATAAGATATTACAGTTTCTGAGTGATAAATGCTAGGGTGAGTTTAGCAAAAAGCACCGTGGAAGCAGAGATGTGGATGCACTACCAACTGACACTGCTACCTTCACAGTTCTGGGGTGCAGGTGTCACTTGAGCAGTGCCACAGCTTGTAATCCTCTACGTCAGTGGGGAAATACAATTCAAAAATTATTCATACATCTTGCCAGGAACAAATTTATTTACAAAATGCAAGACAGACCTGTAAAGATGCAGAATATCTTTATTAATAAAATATTTTAGAGCCAACATGAATAATTTCATATTGACATTTCACTAAATTATTTGGGAAACAAAATGAGCCGGACATTTCTTTAGGTCTAAGAAACGTAGTCATTTTATCAACAAGAAACTCAGAAGTGAGAGAACTTACCAGTTTTTCCTTTTGACCTTCCTCCACAAAACAAATCATACCCAAGCTTTCAAATGTATGAAGAGAGCCATCATCAACTACACTTCTAAAAGAGAATCAGGCCAGAGCACCTGGGAGGCTCAGTCGTTAAGCATCTATCTGACTGAGATTGCCTCAGGTCATGAGCTCACAGTTCGTGAGTTCAAGCCCTGTGTAGGGAGACCACGAGCCCCGCTTCTCTCCCCCCACCCCACCTGCGCCCTCTCTCTCTCAAAAGTAAACAAATAAATACATAAAGGAGAATCAGTCCATTTTTAGAGACAGCAGGAAGAGCAAAATCATTTTCATGTTTTTCCCCTTCAGTTAGGACTAACACTCTACTTTAGAACAGGAAAACCCTGTCTCTGCAAACTCCTTAAGGCCATGCACATAAACCCTAGAGAAATATTTGTTGAATGAATGAATCACTATCGTAATAAATCCTATTTTTGGACGTTCACTCTTTTAACACTACAGTGCCCAGGGATGAAATGGCATCTGTTCAGGTAGGTGCCCTTAGAAGCAAACCCCTTCTTCCACGGCAGTATTCCTGTGCCTAACCAATGGAACTCTCACCCAGTCTCCCAGGACAAGCTTCCCTGCTGTGGTCATCACAAAAGAGCCAGACTCGGCCGGGCCATGGAACAGCTGAGGCAAAAGAAATATTTCCTGAGGAAGGCAGACAGTGTACAGTAAAGACAACCGAAATACAGATATTTTATTGATTCTTTCAGTCCCCACTTTTGAGGCTATTCAAAAGTCACTGCAGATCAGACTTGCAGAAAAATTAAGTTTTACATTTCAAACTCCTTCAGGGACACAAACACAGATACACATTGAGTCACATGTATTGATTTGGCAACAATACCTCTACAGAGTTTATCATGTGCCAGGCACTAAGTATTTTGCTTACATTAGTTCACTGAAACCTCACAAGAAGTCCATGAGGAAGTAAGTACTTATTTGTCTCCATCTTACAGGTGAGGAAAAGGAGACATAAGAGGTTCAGTAACTTGCTCAAAGCCACAGGCAGTAAGTGGTAAGACTGATTCCAAGCAGTCTGGCTCGATTAGGTGCCCAAAACCACTACATTACACTGAGAGCTACCTTCGGAAAACAAAATAAATGTATTGCCTCTATTTTGTCTGTATTTATGGAGTAAAATGTCCAGACCTCAAATCTTCCCCACACATCTCAGTCAACCTTGACACTGGTAATAAGCTGGCCAGAAGGCAAAGGAGTGTTTCCTAGGTATGTATCACCGGCATTGCAATAAACACAGATATAAAACTATCCAGACTCTCTTCCACCTTCTGAGAGCACGATAACTACAAGTTCACCATACATAATGATTTCTCCTTCCCCTTTAAAGTGTTATCAAAATATCTCATACCCAATACTAAACTGACAAAAGGTCATGATGCTACCCAAGACTTATGGTAGAAAAATACAAATAAGTTTTATTTTTCCAAGTACAAAATGGTTACCCAACCAAAACAATAGAAACTTGCAGGATAAACTAGCAAAAACAGATGCAAGAGAATCCAACATGATGAGATAAAGGAAGTTAGTTCCATTCAACCCATACTGAGTCTAAGATCTCTTACCTTAAGGCACTCACAGTAAGCAAGCTGTCAGCCCAAAAGAGGAAAAGAAAGCGCTTACTAGAGAAATGATAATAAGATTATAAAATTCTAGACAACTCAACTGTAATCATTTACATACATACAACAAACTAATCACTTTACAAATGTTTAAAGAACAAGAAATGATAGGGGCAGGGGTAGTCACAGTGTGAAAAGAATATAAAGATGACTTAAGTAAAGGTCTTCCTGCATAATTGATTTATTTAGTTGTAGCACACTGTCTACTCACTCCATCCCACAAAAAAGCCACATTCATTTGAGGTCATTTTTACCTCTTGCTATTTCCTCTGCAGTGAGTCTGCAAAGTTGTGAGGCACGGTAGTGATCCTACTCATTGAACAGAAAGCAATTGAGTGAAACATACAAGCAACCAGACCTCTGGCACCCTGTGAAACCACAAGAGAGCAAGATCTTTTTTTCCCCCATGTTCTAACACATTTTTTAAAGTCTTTTTCTTAAGCAGCAGCATACCTTGAATGATTGCATGCTTGTCTAAAGTCACATGCTCTCTACCTAAAGTCAAGTCAACTGACACTGAAACTGGAGAGTAAGTCAAAAAAAAATTTTAAGTCAAAAATTTTAAAAGAGCTTCATTAAGCAACACTCATTTACTTGTTCATTTCCCTAATTTCAATCTATAAACAAAAGCAATGGAGAATTTTTCCTGTAGAAAGTCATTCATACTTAGTCTTCAAAATGAAACCAGGTTGGCCCAGAGATTTGCCTTAATCAATTTTTTAGTGCTTTCAGGAAAACTTCTGTAAAAAGCAGAGGAAAGGAATTTTTCTGAAAGGCACTAAATATACTGTGTTTGTATAAAACTGCATGGATTGACAAAAATAAAAATACTAAATAATTTATTTCAAAATTTATTTTTTCAAGATCCTAAAAGCAATTATGAAAAGAAACAGGATATAAGGTATGGGAAAACCTTGAAAATACAAGTTAATCTTCTTAGTAACTTAAGCAACATAATGATAAAAGATAAACTGACTGTCAAGAACTAAATACAGGTCAATACTTTTAACCTTTGGGGACTGTCCATAATACAGTCTCCCCTTCTACTAGCACAGAAGAGCTAGCTAATCGGGAGCAAATTTTATATTTTCTCAATACATTTCTCTTAGTGGAAAGGTGGTGGAATGGAGCAGGGAACTCTGTAAGGATGGCACTGAAGTCCCTTATTCTTTATACTTACTCTCTGAAGAATGATCAAAAAGTACCAAAATATCTAAAGTCCCGGCGGAAGGTAGGGGTTAAACTCGAATCTGTTTGCTACTTCTGCCATGTCCTGTGTTCTGTTGGTGCTTTGTTTCATCACTCCGGAGTGAGTGGGAGTAGGGAGCAGGGAGTGGTCAACTTGCTAAGACCACTTTAGCCCACCTATTCCCACTTCAGCCTGGTGGAAGGAGATCCTTGTTACTGAACAAAATCTCAGAAATAGATCCTTTCCCTCCCACCCACCCCCAACTTGTTTCTGGCCCAAAGTCTAGTCTCCAGTTCAAATTCCAACTCATTCCTGAAGTTCTTCCTTTCCTGTGTTTTCTTATCAGTAAGACCTCCCTACTCTCATTTGAGCTAACCCCTGTCTTGGGACAGAATTAGAATGCCTGAATTGGGGCACCTGGCTCAGGCAGTTGGGTGTCACAAATCCTAATTTCAGCCCAGGTCATGATCCCAGGGTGGTGGGGTTCAGCCCCACATTGGGCTCTGTGCTGAGCATGGAGCCTGCTTGAGGTTCTTTCTCTCTCTCTCTCTCTGTCTCTCTCCCTCTCCCCCTCTACCACGCTCAACACTCAGAAGGAAGGGAGGGAGGGGAATCCTGAAGAGTCCTAGGACCATAAGAAGAAAAAATTAAGAAAGAAAAGAACCTTGCTACACATATACAAAAATCAAGTCCAGAAGTGGTAAAAGCCAGTTCCGCCAAACTTTCAGGGAGCAGGTAATTCCAGTAGTACACAGATTCAGAGAAAACGAAAGGAGGAAATATTCCTCAATTCGTGAGACCTGTAAAATCTAGATACCAAATCAGACAAGGACATTAGGTAAAATGAAAATTACAGGTCAACTTCACTAAACCATAAAAAAAAAAAAAAAAAAAAACCAAAAGCCCATAAATAAAATATTAGCAAACAGAATCCAACAGTATGTAAACAATACGTAAACAAGAATGCACATTATGAACCTATTCCATGAATCCAGAACAGAAAGATACATTGGCTTTTTTTTTTGAAAAGTTACAAATATAATTCACATGAACAGATTAAAGGAAAAATAACATGATCATAACAGATACAGGAAAAGCATGAGAAAATGTCACACCTGATCTTAAAAATACATAGCAAGTGGGACTAGAGGAAACTAAAAACCTGCAGAAATATTTTTTTAACAGTGAAACTTTAAAAATCAAGAAATAATGTCCACTATTTATTTATATTTATTATTTATTATTCATTTTATTACATTTATTCAATACTATATTTTAAAGTGCTAACCAATGCAATATGAAAAAACAGAATTGAAAAAAAAATTATTTGATATGTTTATTAATACAGAAAACCCCACAGAAGATACAGATTATTGCCAACGGAATTCTACAAGGTGTTTGGATACAAAAATCTATATAATGATCCCCAGAACCCCCTCCCAAAAAAAGCCATTTCTGTACACAAGCCATTACAAAACTTAAGCCAAACAGACGATGCCATTTATAATAGCAACAGTAAATATACAGTAACTGGGAGTAAATCTAATAAAATATATTCTAGACCTTTATAGAAAGAAATTACAAAGCTTTAAATAAAGGCCAGAGCACCTGGGTGGCTCCATCAGTTAAGCATCCAACTCTTGATTTTGGTTCAGGTCATGATCTCACAATTGTGAAATCAAGCCTCCATGTCTGGCTCTGTGCTGAGCGTGCAGTGCAGCCTGCTTTGGATTCTCTCTCTGTCCCCTCACCGCCCACACACACACACACACACACACACAACACACGTGCACAAACACACACACACACACACACACACCCTCTCTCTCTCATTCTCTCTCTAAATAAACATGTAAAAACGAAGGAAGGAAGGAAGGAAGTCAGGCAGACAAGCAACTGGTCAGCCGGCCAAAGGCAGGGGGGAGATATATCTGAAGTGAAAAGCATTCTATGTTCATGGACATAATTGTCAAAATGTCAATTTTCCTTTATATGATACAATCTAAAATAAATAAACCTATTGAGTTTACCACTGAACTTGACAGAACCACAAGATGGTTATAAAATTTATAAACAGGAAAAATACCCGAGAAATTCTTTACAAGAGTCAGCTCCATGAGAATTTTTTGCTTTGGTCAGTGAGGTTTTGCCAGCACTTATAAAGTTCCTAGCACATAGTACTGGCCACAAATAATTCGTTCAATGAAATTTTTATTGAATGAACACATCAGCAAGGCTTGTCCTAACCATTTATAAAATTAAGAAAGAATGACACATGGGAATGCAAGCTGGTGCAGCCACTCTGGAAAACAGTATGGAGGTTCCTCAAAAAAACTAAAAATATAACTAACCTACGACCCAGCAATTGAACTACTAGGCATTTATCCACGCGATACAGGTATGCTGTTTCGAAGGGACACACGCACCCCCATGTTTATAGCAGCACTATCAACCATAGCCAAAGTCTGGAAAGTGCCCAAATGTCCATCGATGGATGAATGGATAAAGAAGATGTGGTATGTAAGTATGTATGTGTGTGTGTATATATGTATATGTATATATACATGTATGTATGTGTACACGTATGTATATGTATGTATATATACACACGCATACACACACAATGGAGTATTACTCAGCAATCAAAAAGAATGAAATCTTGCCATTTGCAACTACATGGATGGAACTGGAGGGTATTATGCTAAATGAAATTAGAGAAAGACAAAAATCAGATGACTTCACTCATCTGAGGACTTTAAGAGACAAAACAGATGAACCTAAGGGAAGGTAAATAAAAATAATATAAAAACAGGGAGGGGGACAAAACAGAAGAGACTCATAAATATGGAGAACAAACCGAGGGTTACTGGAGGGGTTGTGGGAGAGGGGATGGGCTAAATGGGTAAGGGGCATTAAGGAATCTACTCCTGAAATCATTGTTGCACTATATGCTAACTAATTTGGATGTAAATTTTAAAAAAATAAAAATTAAATTAAAAAAATAATAATAATACTGGGGATGTAACATACAACATAATGACTATGGCTAACACCATAGTTAGGTATATATTTAAATGTTGCCAGGAGTTCTCATAAGAAAGAATAAAACTTTTCTGTAAAAAAAAAAAAAAAGAAAGAAAGAATGACATGGACATAGGAATAGGCAAAGAGACTAACAGAACATAATAGACGGCCCCAAAAAATCCACATACTATATAAGATTATCTGACATATAAAGAAGCAGAAGAGCAGATCATAGGAGAAGGTGCTGGAACACTGCTTAGGGATGGGGAAGAGTGGGACGGGGAGGCAGGAATTCTAAAGGACCCATAAATCTATAAACGAAGCATGCATTATCCTTAGAACCTCTCTAGAAAAGTCTCACAAATTCCTATTTTCTACATATATTTAGATGTTATTCTATCTGAAAAAATATATAGTGCTTTACCTGGAACAGTAACGGTTAATGATGTAAGTGCTTACTATATATTAGCTATTATTACGTCTGAGCCCTCAAACTCACCTTACTGGGAAGCCTTGCTTTAACCACCCTAGCTTTGTAACCCTGGAGAGGTTATTTGATGAGCTTCATTTCACTCATCTACAAA
The DNA here is from genome assembly GCF_028749965.1 of Puma concolor. Taxonomy (NCBI): domain Eukaryota; kingdom Metazoa; phylum Chordata; class Mammalia; order Carnivora; family Felidae; genus Puma; species Puma concolor. The sequence goes on along the minus strand of NC_141676.1, from coordinate 45,338,517 downwards.
ATGAGCTTACACAAATACCTGACAACAGACTGGTGGAGTTTGGTTTTTGTTTTTCGTTTTTTTTAATCCTTTTACGTTTTTTATTTTAGAATGCCAGTTAGTTTACAGATTTCAGAGTTTACAGTTAGTTACTAGCTTTCAGAATTGATAGTTAAGAACTTGCATTTTCAAATCCAAGAATATAGTGTGTTTTTCTATTTCTTTAAGTCTTCTTTGTGAACCACAGTAGCATTTTTAGGTTTCTTGATAAAAATGTTACACATTTTTTTGGTGTGTAAAAGAACTTTTTGTTTGCTGTCGTACAAGGGGCCTCTTCTTCCATTCTATCTTCTATTTGGTTTGTAAAATGGTAATTTTTTACACGGAATACTACTGTGCCGTACAGAACGGAGTAGTGATTGGAGCAGCAGCAGCAACTGATCCCATTTTGAGGGAGGATGGAGTTTAGTATCTCAGTAGACTTTTCTCCATGTACTTACACAAATTTAAGACTTTCTGTCTGGGAATATTATAGAAAAGCATACAGCAAAACATTAACACATTAGAACCTCTACAACATAATTTGGTTGTGTTATCCCATGGCATGGAACCCAAAGATAGTAGTAAAGGCTTCAGAAGAATATGTACAAATCTGAAGATCTCAGGGCATATACCTAATGCTTTATTTTTCACCAGATGAGAAACAGTGACAGCTTAACACTACAACCATATGTTATATAGCTTCTAAAATGCTGCTATTATATAATTTTTAGCATTTTGTATACTGAACTTTCTGTGCCAGGAAGTGTGCCATTGTTAATTATTTTACAGATGCTTAAATTGTATTTAAATTATCAAGTTTCACTGATTCTGAAATTTGTTTAGTAAGACTTTTGAAAGCTAAGCAATGATTAAAAAAATAATAAGGGGTAAAAGTTCTATATCTTTACTCCCATTCACATAACAAAATCAGGAGTTCCAATTCAATTTAGGACATAGTTTCCAGTAAGAGTAAAATGTGTGAACTTCCTATGTTTAGCACACACTGGCTGCCCCCCAGAACTACCCCTTCTGTACCTCATTTGTAGTTTACCACAGCTACCCTCATCTGAACTTCAGATTACAACTTGAGCCCTGAATTTCAGTTCCATACCCTCTGAGCACTCAAGCCCTTGCTTTGTTAGTATATTACTTTGAACTTCTAATTGTTATGTTGTTCCACAGAAAGCATCCGTCATTATTTCTCTTGTATTGGGGGGAGGAAAAGGGGGCCTCTCTCCCTCAGTATTTTTTTTTTATTTAAAAAAAATTTTTTTAACGTTTATTTATTTTTGAGACAGAGAGCATGAACAGAGGAGGGTCAGAGAAAGAGGGAGACACAGAATCTGGAACAGGCTCCAGGCTCTGAGCTGTTAGCACAAAGCCCGACGTGGGGCTTGAACTCACGGACCGCTAGATCATGACCTGAGCCGAAGTCAGACGCTTAACTGACTGAGCCACCCAGGCACCCCTCTCCCTCAGTATTTTGTTCCTTCTCTTCACAGTCCTTGGCACTAAAGTGCTCAGTGGATACTACTGCCTGACATCCAGTCCTAAGTACTAAGTACTTAGAAACTAAGTACTACACTATTATGGGATCCCAGGCATTTGAAAGAATACTGTAACATGCACTACCCAGATTTATGTTTAGCCTTTAGCAGTGAAGGCAAACTGCAAACATAAAATTCATTTAAAAAAAAAGTCTGTCCCCTACTGGGGGTGGGGACATAGAGCAACCAAGCAGTTGAAATTCATGTCATATCTTACATAATTTAAATGTTAAGCAGAGAAAGCAAACATTGCAAATCTATTAAAAGTCTGATTTGGCTTTTTAGCTCAGCTGTGGCAAACTAGGCATTCATTTGTTAAAGAAAAAAAACAACTCAGATAAAGCAGAAATAGCACAACCCAATTAATACAAATTAAGTCAAAACAACAGTGGTGTTTTAAGACATACTATGCATGCATGAGTTTCATTATACAAGATGTTATAGTTAAAATACCACTAAGTGTACTCAAAATGATATGTAAAAATAAAAATAGCTGAACAAAGGGTGGTCAAACCTCAAAACAAGTGCTATAACCACCACCCAAAAATGCAAAATAGAGGAAGTGGTCTTTTTCAGAGTTTAAGAGGGAAAGAAATTCTCATTCTATCTAACTTTATTCCACTGGGGAAGGGAGTCCCACGGAGGAAAATCAGTTTCAGGCTCTTCCTGTGTGTTAAAAGAACAAATACTTTGTCGTTACTAACACTAAAAAAGGCAAGCAGTATTGTGTTAGTGTCAGAAACATTTTTATCAGTACTAGCAAAACTGACTTTTAATTTGCAGAAACTGCAAAAACAGTCTGCAATAGTTTGCATGTGTACACACACACTCACTCTCTCTCTCTCTCCCCCCCCCCAAAAAGAAGCACAGAAGGCTTACTCCAAGAGAATAACCGATTAGCCTATCAATTTTCACTTGATTTCATTTGAAAGGCATCAGTTACCACTGCTACTAGAATTATGACAACATGAATTCATGCAATAAAACCCAAACAATATAAATTCTCCCCTACTTAACCAATCTCTAAATGCTTTAGGGAAAGAGAAAATGTGCACTACCTACTTCACCTCCCAACCAGCTCTTCAAAGATTTGCACACATTCTTGCCCACAGCCACAACTCATGAGGAGAAAAAACACTCATGGACGAAAAGGTGACTTACTCCCCACCCACACTACAGGTAACGAAGATAAATGCTGCTCCTTAAAAGTCACTGTAAAATAAAGACACTAAAACACAGGTCAAACATGAGAAAGTATGGAGGGAAAAATACAAAGAGGCCAAACCAGTAATCGTGATCAAGTGGCTTTAGTAGAAAAAAAGAAGCTCAACAGGATTTCTTTTTATTTTTTTTAAGGTTCATTTATTTGGGGAGGAGGGAGTGGGAGTGGGAGAGGGGCGGAGAGAGGGAGAGAGAGAGAATTCTGAGCAGGCTCCACATTGTCAGTGCAGAGCCCGACACAGGGCTTGACCCCACAAACTATGAGATGACCAGAGCTGGTATTAAGTCCTACACTTAAATGACTGAGCCACCCAAGCACCCCAGGATTTCTTTTTTTTTTTTCTTTTTAACTAAGCAATATTTTAATATATACATAAATTTTTTTTTTTTGGTTTCTTTCCTGAGAATGATTTTTCTTTTATTTTTTTTACTTTTATTTTTTATTTTTTAAAATTTACATCCAAATTAGTTAGCATATAGTGAAACAATGATTTCAGGAGTAGATTCCTTAATGCCCCTTACCCATTTAGCCCATCCCCTCTCCCACAACCCCTCCAGTAACACTGTTTGTTCTCCATATTCATAAGTCTCTTCTGTTTTGCCCCCCTCCCTGTTTTTATATTATTTTTGTTTTCCTTCCCTTAGGTTCATCTGTTTTGTCTCTTAAAGTCCTCAGATGAGTGAGTCATCTGATTTTTGTCTTTCTCTAATTTCACTTAGCATAATACCCTCCAGTTCCATCCACGTAGTTGCAAATGGCAAGATTTCATTCTTTTTGATTGCCGAGTAATACCCCATTGTATATATATACCACATCTTCTTTATCCATTCATCCATCGATGGACATTTGCTCTCTTTCCATACTTTGGCTATGGTTGACAGTACTGCTATAAACATGGGGGTGCATGTGTCGCTTCAAAACAGCATACCTGTAGCTCTTAGATAAATACCCAGCATTTATGCTGGGTCGTAGGGTCCCAGGATTTCTTTTTAAATAAAATCTAACAATGTGGTGCTCAGAAGGCTAACAACAAAAGGGTGGGCAAAAAAATGCATCAAACTGAGTCCACAGAAAAAATCAAGTATGAAAACATCAATATTGGACATGGTAAAATTTATTTGGCAACAGCTACAGCCAGATTCTTAAATGCCATCATGAAATAATGGAATGATATTATTTAGGCAACAAAAAGTATGAATCGGTGCAAAAACTATTAGAACCACTGGAAGTTGAAAAAAATATTATGACACATAGTCAAAAATATAGGACACAAAGCAGAGAAGATTCATGAAGATTCAATGTACATCAACCAAATTTTATCCTTTCAAGCAGAGGCAGATTTGCCACAAAATGAACGAAGATTGGGCCCTTCATTCACTCATGCCCTTCATTTACACGAATGACTTCTTTTCTCATTCTAAATAAATATCCATCCGTGTATATAATTCTGTAGCCTCTTTCTTAAAGGGGGAACGCCAAAACTACACAGGCTTTGGGCCCCTCAACATTTGAAAGATATCTTCTCTAATGTCCAAAAATTCCAGAATGCTAAAAATAGAATAAAAGAGCAGAAATCAACCAAAATTTAAATTTCAAATATAAAATAATTTGAATGAGAAAAAAATTAAAACAAGATTTCTACAAATACCAAATGACTAATGCAATTTTCACAGGTGAAATCATAATTTTGAATGTTTATCAAAAGAAAAAAGCAATAAAATATAAAACTTTAAAAAAAAATGATTAAACCCAAAGGAAAACAGAACATAATAAAAGATAAAAACAAAGATCTATCAATTGATAGCACTGACAATTTAAGAACTAATACTTTGGGATGGGGGTGGAGACCATTCTAGAAAATCTAAATGAGTACCACTGGGCAGGAATAGCTTAGTCATCTTGGATTCTGTGAAAAAGAGGCAGTATGTTGGCATTTGGTAGCACTCAAAAAAAATATCCAGAAAATACATATATTCAAGGGAAAGAGGCTGTAACAAAAATAAGATAAAGATACGCTTCTACACAGACCTATAATAGAATTAAAATGCTTCATTATGGTAATATTTTCACAAAATTTAAAAAAGAAAAAAAAATTACACACAAAGCTGTTATCTCAAAAAGGAGAGAAGTGAATTAACAGAAGATAAAACGGACAAAATTCTCTAAGAACTAGGAACAAAATGAGTATCTGGAATAATGACCATAGTGATAAGCCCAGATTTTTAAAATGCACAATTTAAAACTCTTGATGCATGTGAAGATGAATATGTCATCCCATTCATCCTACAAGACAAATATGATCTTGATCACAGCTTTTATGTACCCAGAAAAGGGAAATAAACACACATACGATACAATTAAAGTAAACCAGAAACTGACCAGGTAAAATGATAGTATATAAAATTCTTCAGTGTACTAATATACCCTAATCAAGTGACGTATATCCTAGATATTTCTTACCAATTCAACATCAAGGGATACGACTAATAATGGCCTAACAATAACAAATGCCAAAGAGCATCTGATAAAATTACACTGCTAATAGTAACATTAATAAAAACCCTCATAGGATACTTAATCCAAAAAATCTGTAAAATTTTTTATATGATGTAGAGAAATAAAATCAGAAGCAAAACAAGGACATCTACTACCACATTTATTTTAACTATTTTGTTATTTTTAAAGTTTAAAAGTTCTGGCCAATGGAGTAAAACTATAGATATAGGATGTAAATATTAAAAGGGAAGAAATATGTATAGAGACAGATGTTATGAACTTCTGGTGATCATTTCCCAGTATATGTAAACATTGAATCGTTATGCTGTACATTTGAAACTAGTATATCTCCATTATATGTCAACAAATAACATTATGTAATAATAATATAGTATATAATATATATCACATTATATATAATAGAAACAAACAACAAGTCAAGGAGAAAATATTTACAATACATATAGCTGACAAAGGACTTGTATTTCAAATTTATTTTTTTTTAAACATTTATTCATCTTTGAGAGACAGAGAGAGACAGAGCATGAGCGGGGAAGGGGCAGAGAGAGGGAGACACAGAATCTGAAGCAGTCTCCAGGCTCTGAGCTGTCAGCACAGAGCCCGACACGGGGCTCAAACTCATGAACCGAGAGATCACGGCCTGAGCCGAAGTCGGCTGCTCAACCGACTTAGCCACCCAGGCGCCCCCCTGCCTTTTTCTTTTTAAGCGAAGGACTTAATTTCGAATGGTAGAAGCCTTGCAGCTCAGTTACACCAACAACCCAATTTTTTAAAAAGACAAAGGATTTTAAAAGACAAATGGGATGTACATAAAAAGATGTTCAGCGTCATCAGAGAAAAGCAAATTAACACCACAGTGAGATGCCACTACATATCCAGCAGACTGGCTAAAATATGCTGGTAAGAACCCAGAATGACTGGAATTTCCATACATCTTTGGTGGGAATAGAAACTGGTACAACCTTTTCACAAGAAACTGTGAAACGACATTCCAAAGTTAATGACTTTATGACCTTACCATATGACCTGATCATCTACAACTTGGGTTTTTTTTAAGTTTTATTTATATGAGGGGGTGGGGACAGCAAATGAAGGGCAGAGAGGGAGAGAGAATCCCAAGCAGGCTCCACACTGTCAGTGCAGAGCCCGATATGGGGCTCAAACTCATGAACCCATGAGATCATGACCTGAGCTGAAATCAAGAGTCAGAGGCTTAACTGACTGAGCCACCCAGGTACCCCTCCATAACTTGGTTTTAATCCAAGAGAAATAAAATATAAATCCATATAGTAACATATAGTATATGAATGTTCAGTGCAGCTTCATTCATAGTTCCTAAGAACTGGTAACAACCCAAATGTTCCATCAAAGAGTAAATAAATTATGGTATATCCATAGTATGGAACACTACCAAGCAACAAATAGGAACAAACTACCAAAATAAGCAAGATCATGCATGAATCCCAAAAATATGCAAAGCAAAAACATACCAGACAAAAAAAGAGTATGTTCTTTATAATTACAGGATATAAAGTCCAAATCAGGCAAAATTAAATTATACTAATTGAAGTCAATATAGTGGTTACCTTTGGAGGTTAGTAATTGGAAATAGACACAAGGGACTTTCTTGGGGTGATGGAGTATTCTTTATCTTGCTTGTGATCATGGCTACATAGTTTTGACACAAAAATTTGTCGAAACTCAACTAATACACTGAATATGGTTGCATTTTATCATGTGATTACGACTAGAGAATGAAAATGTGGGAAGTAATGGAGTGGATAAGCAGGCATAGCAGGGAACTTTTACTTTTTATTTTACATGCCGTTGTATTGCTTTCATCTTTGCATATGATATGGTAAAAAAAATCTTATTTTTAACGAAATCTTCACTAATGTTTCACTTAGGGTTTTTCTGTTTGTTCGTTCGTTTGTTTTGAGAGTAAATGAGCAGGGGAGGAGCAGAGGAAGAGGGGGAAGAGAGAGAATCACAAGCAGGCTCCAAGCCCAGCACAGAGCCCAACTGGGGGCTCGATCTCACAAACCGTGAGATCATGATCCGAGCTGAAATCAAGGGTTGGACACTTAACCGACTGAGCCACCCAGGTGCCCCTCACTTAGTTTTTCAGTTTTTAAAAAATCACACATACATTATTATTGGAGCAAAAGAGAAACCAAGACATAAATCTCTTCTAAAAGACAGAAGAAAATTTGGTCACAGAAAAATAAAGACATGCAAGTCAGATTTTAAGAAAGATGTTTTCCTAAGGTTTAAGTAATAAAATAAATCTTGAGTTTAATCTATTCTGTGTTTACCACATAATGGAGAAACTAACTGAAGTAAAAGATATACAGAGGCTTTTTCTATCAATTAGCAAATTTATTTACAACTTTATAATTATAAAATAATGACCACTGTAGAAAACGTCTAACAGTATAAAGAAAACAACTCCATATTTGGATCTCTTTCTTCCTGTTGTTTTTTCTTTTATTTTAAGGAGGAAAATCAGGATAAAACTTATACCATTTGATATTTTTTCTCTGTGTAAATGATAGCATGAAAACTTCCTGTTTCATCATATACACTCCCAAAACCATTTTTTCACAGACTGCATTGATCTGCCTTATGTCCACTGGAAGAATGAACTATATTTTAACCACTGGCCTATTTAGTACAATGAGAGCATGTCCATTATAAATCATATCACAATAAATCTTTGTAAAACAATCTTTATGGTTCTTATTCATTTCCTTAGTAAAAATCCCTGGAGGTATACTTCTCAAGTCAAAGGATAAGGCTAGACTATCGATAAAGTACAAGCTGTACTCTAGAAAGCTACTGGTCACCAACTGTATTCCCTTAAGAGTGCATTCAGCAGCACTGAAGTTTTTAAAATTCTTTTTCCCTATTATAGGATATATATTGTAAGTGCAGTGAAGAAAATCCAGACACAGAAAAAAAAGAAACCAAAAATAAAAATCATCCAGAAATGTTTACTCTTAAGTCCTTGTTTCCCTGTGCATATGTAATTAAACTTGTACTGTATATGGTTTTATAATCTACTTTCCTCCCCTACTTAATGAGCATCTCCTCCTTGCCAAGGTGTCTCAAAATTAATTTTAATAACACTAGCCATTACTCAATCCATCTTTATCACTGACCACATAAACCATTTCCAAAATGTTAAAAGTAACATTGTTACAAAATGTATCTAAATCTTCTACCATTCTACTAGTAAATTACTTCTACTAGTAAATTACTATATCGGGAAAAACTCCTTGAAATATAGCCACACTGGATCATAGTATATGAAATTTAAGGCTTAATTCAGCTTTTACTTTTAAGATTCCAGGAGCAGTGTAAGAGAGTATCCTTATCCCCATATCTTTACCTACAATAGGTAACCTTTCATTGATCTTTGTCAATGGGTAATTTAAAAATGGCTAATTGGGGCGCCTGGGTGGCACAGTCGGGTTAAGCGTCCGACTTCAGCCAGGTCACGATCTCGCGGTCCGTGGGTTCGAGCCCCGCATCAGGCTCTCGGCTGATGGCTCAGAGCCTGGAGCCTGTTTCCGATTCTGTGTCTCCCTCTCTCTCTGCCCCTCCCCTGTTCATGCTCTCTGTCCCAAAAATAAATAAACGTTGAAAAAAAAAATTAAAAAAAAAATAAATAAAAATAAAAAAAAATAAAAATGGCTTATTTAGCACCCCCCTTTTTTTGCTACTCAGAGATAATTTAAAACATTTACTATATTTTGGTTCTTAATTGCTCATCATATTGCCATTTTTTTCTTTTAGCATATAAGAACTGTTGGATCATCAGCATATTTTTTAAAAATATATTCAATTCTGACATGCCTCTAATGTAAACTATTAAATTACTAATTTGGGTAAAAATTTCTTGAAAAGCATTTATGTACATCTAGGTTATTTTCCCTACTTCTGAGACTCCCATCAAGCTTTGTCTTGTTTCTATCCTTTCCACCCTTTCAGGAGGAAAAAAAAATATGTATATCACTGTCCTCAACTTTTGATGCTTCGTTTGTGCTCTAGATTCAATCTTCCACTTTATCAAAGGTCCTTGCCATCAACAGTACCTTCCTTCTCTGGTGTATTTCCTATCATACTAGCTCTTCTTCAGCATATAAGTAAGAATTTTTAATTTTAAAACACTACCCCCGGGGCACCTGGGTGGCTCAGTCAGTCCATGATTTCACAGTTCAGTTCGTGAGTTCAAGCCCTGTATTGGGCTCACAGCTATCAGTGCAGAGATCCCTTGGATCCTCTGTTCCCCTCTCTCTCTGCCCCTCTCCAGCTCACACTCTCTCAAAAAGAAACATTTTTTTTTAATTTGTAATAAAATTAATAAAACACATGCACCTCAGTTTTTACCTTCCTTCTTTCTCCTCCATCGATATTTTTCTTAACCTCCCATTCAGTGTAATCTGACTTCTATTGCTATCATCCCACTAACACTGCCTTCTGTGACTTACTCATTGCCAATGAGTAAGTATTAGGATTTTCACCCTTGGATTACTTAACCAATCTAACATATGTGACTCTGCTCAATACTCAACATTTCCTGAAGTTCTCTTCTACTGGTTTCTGCAATACACGGTTTTTGTCTCTAGCTCTCCGGTGGGTTCTCTTGGGTCATTTTGTTCCTTTTCTTCTGCCTATCCTCTTTTAAACGGCAGCCTTCCAGAATTCCATCTTGAGCCATGTTGACCTCCTCCACATGGGTAAGCCTCATCTACACAAGCTACCCTCAACAATCACGTATTATTTTAAATTCCCCAATCTACCTCTTCTCCCAGATCACTTTCCTACGCTACTTTTCAAGTTATAAATAGGGATAACACAGAGCTGCCCCTGAAACACCTCAAACACAACAGGTACAGAGCTGAACTCCTTATAAAATCAAGTTGGCATAATTACTAGCAATGTGAATCAAGAGGCATAAAAATAGTAATCCATTTTTAAGCTAATAACCTAAAGTCACCCATCCCATTCACACCCCCACCAGCAAAGTCCCAGTAGGGAGCCTAGCATTCCACTCTCAAAGCTATAAAGGCCCCATTAGGATGATGTTAGAGTATGTCAAGCAGGGAGCCAGGGCTTTCGTCCCTGCCAGTCAGTAATGAACTTCTCTCCCTGAACAGTTCCAATGGAGATTATGTGGGGAAGCCTGGACTCTCACCTAGGAGTAATATGTAATGCCCCCCCCCCCAACCAAGGTTTCCATGGAGGCTCAATCTCTACCTGGCAGTAATGAGGCAGCACCTCCACCTTCCTTTTCCTGCCAGAGTAGTATAAAAAAAAAGTCAGCTAAAATAAATGGTTTGAGTAAGATCCAAAGACTCAGAACAAAGTATAAAAACGTATAAGATTTCAATTAGAAAATGCAAAAACTGTCATGATGAGCACTGAGTGTTGTACAGAAGTGATGAATCACTGAATTCTACTCCTGAAACCAATACTGCATTATGTACTAACTAACTAGAATTTAAATAAAAATTTGGGGGAAAAAATCAAAATCCAGGAAGATCTCAAACAGAATGACAAAAATAACCAAAAGAACCAACATCAAGATGACAGAGATGTTAGAATCATCTGATGAAGACATTAAGGCAGACGGTCTTGATAAAATATTCAAGAATGTTTGGAATAAATGGGGGAAAAGTCTCAGAAATCAAAGTCTCAACAAACAAATATGCTTTAAAGAACCAAATGAGAACTTAAACTGGAAAAAAAAACAATAACCAGAAAAAAAGTTCAGAGAAAGGTCTAAACAGCAGAATGGAAGAAGAAATATTCAATGGACTGAAAGATAGAAAAACAGAAACTACCCAATCTGAAAAACTGAGAGATTGGGGGGAAAAAAAGGGGGGGTTGAGCCTCACAGCCCCAAGGGACTATAACAAAAGATCTAATACTCACATTATCGGAATCCCGGAAAAGAGAGGACAGAGAGGGGCTGAGAAAATACTTGAAGAAATAATAGCTAAAAACTTCTCAATGTGGCAAGACAAAAACCTACAGTGAAGCAGCTGAGCAAACCCTATAAAGGAAAAAACACAAAGAAATCCATAACCAAGACACATAATAATTAAACCTCTAAAAACTAAAGAAAAAGTCTTAAAAAGGCAGAGAAAACACCTTACCTATAGGGAGAAAAACAATTAGAATGTCTACAGATGGCTCATCAGAAACTATGGAGACCAGAAGTGACACAATTTTTTAGATGCTAACCAAAAAGGACTATCAACCCAGAATCCCATATCCAGGAAAAAAAGTTGCCTCCAGGAATGAAAATAAAGCAAATAAAAGTGACTATATCACCAGCAGACTTAACTCTAAAAGAATGGCCAAAGAGGTTCTCTAAACAGGAGGGAAACAAAGAAGGAATCTCAGGAAGGAAGGAAGGATGGATGAATGGATGGATGGACGCAGCAAAAATATGGATAAGTAGGACAGACTTGCCTTCTCTTCAGTTTTCTATAATACACTTGTAAGTTGAAGAAAAATTATAATACTGTTTGATGTGTTTCAATATGTATGTAAAGGAAAGCCTGAAAATAATTATAAGCAGGAGAGAGGGAGTAAAGAGACATAAAGGGAAGTAGGTTTTTATACTTCACTCAAACTGGCAAAATGAAGGGGCGGACTGGGTGGCTTAGTCAGTTGAGCACCCAGGTCTTGGTTTTGCCTTGGGTCATGATCTCAGGGTTCTGGAGATCGAGCCCTGCGTCATCAGGCTCTGCATTGAGGGCGTCATCGGGCTCTGCATTGGGATTCTCTCTCTCTCACTCTGTCTTTACCTCTCCTCCCCCTCTCCCACTCACAATCTCTCTTTCTCTCAAAATAAATAAACATTAAAAAAAATAAAACTGGTAAAATGACAATACCAGTTGACTACAATAGTAGATGGAGATGGTAACAGCACTTGAGGGATTTTAGCTTTTTTGTGGGTGTTCTAGGTATAATAGGCTAAAATCCCACTGGTACTATTTTCCATCTCCATTATATTGATGAGGAAATTAAAGCTCCAAGTTGAGAAAATACACAGACAGTTGTTAAGTAGCAGATGAGACTCAATCCCATAGTTACCTGGCTCCAAATCCAGACTTCTTTTTCACTACATTAAAAAAGGGTTCTTCAAATTAAATCTTCATTTAAAAATGTGGCTGGTGGGGGCGGTAGAGGGGGTCCATTAACCTCTAACTGAAATTTAGCATTTAATTTCCTTCAATAAACCACTGTAGCAGTACCTGTGACGGTCACCAAAAAAAAATCACAGATATTTCATGTAACAGTTATTGCAGGCAAATCAGGTTAGCATTTATACTCAACACCAGTTAAAAAGGAAAACTTTTGTTTTTAATATTTCAATAACTAGACTTAAATGTAATTGGTTTCCTTTATAAACCTAGATACTTTATTTTATACATTCAAAAAACTGTATTCTGAGGAGTTCATACGTTTCACCAGACTGCCAAAAGAGTTCTTTGTACAAAAAAGGGTGAGGAACCCCTGCGTGTAGAACATTTCCCAAATTTTATTTCAAAAATCTTAATGGACCACAGCTTCCACCTGCCACTGGAATGGGTAGAACGGCTCTGTTTGAGGAGATGCCAAGGAAAGAAAACCTTTAAAGTCAAACTATGTCAAAAGCAAAACACTTTTTCAAGTTCTCAAAAATCAATACCGTAAAAGTCTAGTCCTTAGATGACATTCAGAATCTATCAAAAAAAATCACCAAGAAACCCCCAGCATACACCATGAATTCATATGTGGTAATCTTCAAAAAAAGGAGATAATTCAAACCTCTAAACTCAGGAACAAGGTCATTAATTCCACCTTCCCCAACCTTCCACCTTTTACCCACCCCAGCCCACCCACTTCCTCTTAAACTCACACTGTAATCTATATAAATCTAAAGGTGCCCTTAAATCACGTTTTCAATCAATCTCTTTGTTGAGAATTAGCAACATTCCAGTATACATACTTTCACGAAGAACACAGAGTTCCTCTTCTCTCTCCCACCTTACCTCTCCAAAAAGCAAAAGTATCCAAATAAAGGCAAAACTTTTTAGATGAATAACCACCAAGTGCATTTTTTCTAATCCCATGATCATCCAAACTTGGAAATAAGATTCCTTTCATTCACAAAGCCACCAAAAGGGTAACACATTTTAAAATAAATAAATAATCCTACCCGTCCCCTTAAAAAAATTATCAACTCTTGATGAAACATGCCCTCAGCCCAAAAGTTATCCACTTTAGAAATGAGCAAAAATGTCGAGAGTATAGTGCAAAGCACTGGCCTAGTATATGGTACTCTAGATTTTCTTTTAATCCTTGGTCACACCTACCTAAAACCACATTATGTGAGCATTCATTTTGTGCATCTACAAATAGTATTAAGAAATTTGTGATGGGAAAAGTTAAAGGTATCACTTCTTCATACAGGAAATTTACGGCAAAATTAATCATCAGTTCCTGTAACCAAGATGAAATCAGAGGCAGTGCTTTGGAGAAAGCTACAATAACAGTATATAGTAATTTTAGAAGCAAATCAAAACACACGTATACACACACATCCACACAAAACAACTTTGTTCACAAGTTCAAATATGAACTTTTTGCTGTAATAAAAATTGTACTCAATTTTTATTTGCTGTTTGAACAGTCAGGGAAAAAAAATAAAAAGTTTCCCACCCTGAAGGAAAACCCCTAAAGAACACACTTGTGTCTTGTCAACCAAGTCGTGATACCTTGAACATCATATGAAAAGCTAAGAGTTTCCATTTGACTACATTGTTGTTCTTCATTAACCATAAAATAACTCGGAAAATGTTTTATGAAGAAAAAAATATTAAAAATATGTATGCATACCTACCTCCCAACTTAGGAAATAAAAAAATTAGCAACAATTCTCGACCCTTATATGTCTCTCGAAAGTCATATTCTCCCATCTTCCTCATCCCCACCCCAAGAGGTGATCGATCCGTACTTAAATCTGTTGTTTGTCATTCTCGTGCGTGATCTATCCATACAGTGAATACCTCAGCTTTCTTATGCTGCATTTTAGAGAGGATGCCATTACAAACCTTAGTCCCTCCACTAGCTTCCAACAGTGCCCTCTTCATCAACAGCTCTAGTAGAAACCCATCAAGTCATCAAGTGTGCTTCTGAGGAAATCTCATTCACTGATCCCACCCCTATTCAGTGCTCCCTCCAGATCCATACTGGTAACAGGTAGCAGAATTCCATCCATTAAATGAGATTATATCACTCCTTTCAGTTCCCCTCTAGTAAGTGTTGGCATTTTTTTTAAATGTTTATTTATTTTTGAGAAAGAAAGCGACAGAGAGAGAGAGAGAGAGAGAGCGCGCACAAGTGGGGAAGGGAGGGAGAAAGGGGGACAGAGGATCCAAAGTGGGCTCTGTACCAACAGCAGCAAGCCCTATGCAGGGCTCCAACTCACGAACTGTGAGATCATGACCCAAGCTGAAGTCAGATGCTCAACCAACTTAGCCACCCAGGTGCCCCAGTGTTGGGGGTTTTATTCCAATATAACATTCATAGGCTGTAGTAAGACGATTATTGTATTTTAGGAGTTGGGAAACCCAATCTCAGCTTCCCTGCTTACTTGGTATAGGACCGTGGGCAAATAGCTGCTTCCCAAGCCCCCATCTCCTCTTCTACAAGATGGAAATAACAATGACCATGATCACCACCTTGCAATCATAAAGGGTTATTGCCGGTATTAAAAGGAAACCATATACACAAAAGTTCCCTGAATGCTCAAGTGCAAAACATCATAAAAGGTAAGTTCTAGTTAGTATAAAAATTCTTTTTTTTTAATTTTTTTAATGTTTTTTATTTATTTTTGAGACAGAGAGAAAGACAGACCATGAGCAGGGGAGGGGCAGAGAGAGAGGGAGACACAGAATCGGAAGCAGGCTCCAGGCTCTGAGCTGTCAGTACAGAGCCGGATGTGGGGCTCCAACTCACGAACTTTGAGATCATGACCTGAGCCAAAGTCGGATGCTCAACCGACTGAGCCATCCAGGCGCCCCAGTATAAAAATTCTTAAGAATTATTTTTAAAAAGTTAAGATGTGGCCAAGCAGTTTTTGTAATTCATTAAATAACCTAATGCTTTTACTGCAGAATTTTAAAGTATTAACAACGCTAAAATAACAGGACTCTTCCAGTCTGTTTAAAATGAAATTGACTTCTACAACTAAATAATTTGTTCTAAACTCTACAATGAATCAAGATTCTTTTTATTTTTTTTTTTTGAGAGGACGAGAGAGCACGAGCTGGGGAGGGACAGAGAGAGAGAAAGAGAGAGAATCCCAAGCCAACTCCGACATGGGGCTTGAACTCACGAATCATGAGATCATAACCTAAGCCACAATCAAGAGTGGCTGCTTAACCGACTGAGACACCCAAGTGCCCCAAGATTCTCACTTCTTTAAAAACTATGATATAATGATTAGAAATTCTATGAAACCCTGCAAAAAAGTTACATATAAACCATGTTTTTAAAGGTAATAAACACAACTAGACTGAATAGGGTTTTTTTCTTCTCTTCCTTTTTAAGCAATTTAGAAAACTCCATGGGATGACAGGATTTATTGATTGTGCAGGAATGAGTTCTCCACTCCATGAAAAAAGAAAGGCACACTTTGTCTTCCAGGTTGGAAAGAGGAATTACCAATCCAAGTGTGAAGAATATCATGGCCCCAGTCAAAGATCAGTTCTATTATAAGCCAAAGCAGTGAGACATCTATATACTGTACAGGAAGTATGAAGACAACTTTTTAAAAATCTTAGGGAAAAAATGCCAAACAAGATAAAACCACCTAACTGGAAAGAAAACACACACACACACACACACACACACACACACACACACACACACACAAACTCCTAAACTTATGTGCCATAGGACTGTAGAATCTAAAAGGACCTTAGAATATGATCTATTTCAGAACCTTCATTTTACAGATGAAGAAACCAAGGACAACAAAATATAGATCCTTTCACCAAATAAAATGTGGTATAACTGGGGCTCTGCCCTTAAAAACCTGTGAGTACAATTCAAGCATTCTTTGAGGATAAAAAAAACAAACAAACAAACAAACAAACTTGTCACAAAATGCAAATTAGAGACAGCGAGTATAAGAAAGAAAGAAGGAAACTAGGAAAGGAGGGAAAGAAGAAAGGACAAGAGGTTGAGCAATGAGAAAGAAGACACAACCCTAAAAGCTCAAAAGTAGTTATTAACCTGGCCTCAGTATCTCTACCCACAAGATACTTATTACAAAGGGAACAGTCATCACTTCTCAGTGGTTAACAGAGTGGTCCAATTCTACACCAGTATTGGGAAAAACAGACATGTGCCTCCCTAATATAAGGTCTGTACTGGAGGAAGACTCTTCTTTTGTGATAGTTCTGCCGAAACTACCTAATTTGCTTCTAATGATAAGAAAACATCAGACAACCCAAATTGTGGAATGTTTTACAAATAACTTTAAGACTAAAAAGACATTAAAAATAAGTACAATGTTCAATCCTGGATTGGATCCTAGACCAAAAAGATTTTCTTTTGCTACGCTATAGAAGACATTATTGGAACAACTAAGTTTCAATAATCTAGGTTAAAAGTATTACAACTTCCTGGGGCGCCTGGGTGGCGCAGTCGGTTAAGCGTCCGACTTCAGCCAGGTCACGATCTCGCGGTCCGGGAGTTCGAGCCCCGCGTCGGGCTCTGGGCGGATGGCTCAGAGCCTGGAGCCTGTTTCCGATTCTGTGTCTCCCTCTCTCTCTGCCCCTCCCCCGTTCATGCTCTGCCTCTCTCTGTCCCAAAAATAAAATAAATAAACGTTGGAAAAAAAAAAAAAAGTATTACAACTTCCTGACTTTGGTAACTGTACTAAGGTCATATTAAAGACTCTCTTTTTTGTTCTTCAGAACAGTAAAGGGACATTACTTCCACAACTTACTCTCAGAAAGTTCATCAAAAATATGTACAGGATTCAATGGAGGCACATGGGAGGGGCACCTACTCCAATCTGGATATTCCCTGGGGAAAGGCTTGCTGGAGATGAACCCTGAGTCACATCTAGAAAGATGACTAAGAATTAGTCAGATAAAACGGCATACTTGGTAAAGGACAGAGCTTCAAAAGAGTCATGGATGTGCATTTCACACAGATTGTGACTAAGCATGATCAGACTGTGCTTCTCCAGGAGCAATGGGCTGTGTGAGAGCAGGAATTTCAAACAGGATGGGCAGGCGTCTGGAGGTTGCCAGGTCTGGGGAGAGCAGAAGCTAGGGCAGCGTGTGCAGGAGTAATGGGACATGGATCACAAGGAAGCAGGGGAACAGAGAGGGAAGCAAGGCAATACTTTAAACAAAACCTCACTCACTATGCAATCTCAGCTCTCCTAATTTCAACTAAA
Source organism: Puma concolor (assembly GCF_028749965.1). Classification (NCBI taxonomy): domain Eukaryota; kingdom Metazoa; phylum Chordata; class Mammalia; order Carnivora; family Felidae; genus Puma; species Puma concolor. The sequence continues at coordinate 45,320,732 of NC_141676.1, read as the reverse complement.
CGGAAAATGTTTCATGCTTAACTTTAAAAGAAGAAAAAAAGAAGAAAAGAAACACAACTGAGACAAAAACGTCATTATTAAGGTAACTCATTAAATAAAAAGTGGTTTTTGGGGGCAAGGTAGTATAGTGTAGCCCTTAGCACCTGTAAGGTGCTTTGTAATCAGAAAATAAAGGTTCAAGTCCCATCTGAGCCATTATTGTGGGATCCTGAGCAACATATTTAACCACTGAGCCTCAGTCTCTATAGCTGTAAAAAAAGACATAATAAATCATAAAGATTAAATGAGGCAATATTGATAAAGTTTTTAGCATGACGTCTAATACACAGAATACGTTCAATATATATTAATCATCATTGATTCAAAATATTCTTCACAGGTCCTTGTTCCTTATTAAATAGCAAAACAAACAGGTGCCTGGTTGGCTCAGTCAGTGGAGCATACAACTCTTGATCTTACGATTGTGAGTTCAAGCCCCACTATGGGTGTAGAGATTACTTAAAAAATATGATCTTTGGGGTGCTTGGGTGGCTCAATTGGTTAAGCGTCCGACTTCTGCACAGGTTATGATCTCACAGTCCGCGAGTTTGAGCCCCACATCGGGTTCTGTGCTGACAGCTCAGAGCCTGGAGCCTGCTTCTGATTCTGTCTCTCTCTCTCTCTGCCCCTCCCCCACTCATGCTGTCTCTGTGTCAAAAATAAATAAACATTAAAAAAAATAGGATCTTTAAGAAAAAAAACTTGAAATCATTAGTATTGTAATTCAGTTACAACATAAGATAGTAAAATGAAGTCCAACCACTGTATCAAAAACACAAAGTAAAGTCTACCTATAAAAGTACTACACAAGCTTTATAAACCATATTATGGCTTTCCATCTTATAATTCTGTTGAAACTTATTAATACAAACTCAAGGTTAAAATAGGAAATTAGAAGATGCCAGTTTCATATCCAAATACCAACTATTTATTTGGGGACGTTACATTGGGTGCCCTTTTCAATGTTAACTACTTAACCTGTACAAACATTTCACAACTGCAACTTTAATTAACAACAAAAAATTATAAATATGACAAGGCTTATAAATCACTCATAATCCATTTTAGCGCCATTCTAACTAATTAGCTATGGATAGGAATAAAAGTGAAGAAAAGTCATTAAAGTAATTAGTAGGACCCATTTTAAGCAATAGAGTATAGAATATTACACGGGGTTCCACTTAAAAAAAAAATAAAAGGAATGTGGGGTATTTTGTGACAGGCCAGTAAGACAGCTGGAACAAAGCTGTTGGAGCAACAGCTGTGCACCATGTACTGTTCATCTAAAACCACAAACTAAAGTAACCCATGTCAGACAACTTCATTTGACTAATCAGCTCTGCCAATGGCTACTTCCTGAAACTGTCTGCTACAAAGAAATCTAAGTAAATACGTAATTTGCAATTAAGAAAGGAGAAACAATAAGCAAAATCAGTCTGTGTCTTTAAACATAAAATTAAAACCCAAGAATCACAATCTAACATTATAACAAAACTTTCCACACTATTTTAACACCTGCTAAAATTATGATCACCTATCAGATTTTCTAATGGTAAGAAAATAATCCCAAAACCCAACATTTGATGAAGTCTGAATTGCTGATACATAATCTCACCAATTTCTACTCCATTCTTAACGCTCAGCTAAATGTAAAGTGTTTGACCATATAACACTGCAGTGATACGAAGCTGTTAACATTAAGTAACTTGATAATTGAGAAGTAGCTAATTCAAACCAAGGATTGGCATGGAAATTCCATGCCAATATGTGAAAATAATTCGGGTAGTACTCAAGCTATTGTAACCATTCATTTAAACATCTGCAAGTTAAATTATCACAGACCAAGTCCACTGTTTTATACTTTATCTGCATTTTTTTATTCCCAAAACCCATGAACCCTTCTCTAAACTTAAATTCACTCTCAGTTCGAACAAGATCCACATTTGTGTATGCTTGCACACATGCATACACACGCTTAAGGCAAATTTCCCCACCTTACTGACACACCTTAATTTCAGAGACAAAAGGGACAAAAATTACAAATTTCATAGTCACGCAACTTTTCCACAAGATTTCTAAAACTTAAATGTTATACCTATCACAAAACTTCCTTTGCAGTTTGACTCAACTATGTGCTTACTATTCTTTTCCTCTCAGCTAACAAATTGCTGACTGTTGTAATCTCAACCACATGTCATCATTTAACCAAAAGCAAGGCATTAAAAGAAAACCCACCAGGAAACAAGACAAAAGTAATAAATCTTTTAAGACCTTACTCTCAGGCTGTTATACATTTCCTGAGTCAGAATTTCCAGAAAGAAATTACAATAGGACTATCTTCTCTAAAGACTATTTTCAAAAAAAACTGAATGCTATGGATCAACTACTAAAACTTCTAACACAAGATTCATTCAAATGTACACGTTACTACGTTACTACGTATAGGTTATCTTTTAATTACAAAGAAACTCTGAAATCCAAAGTGAAGAACAGTTCGGTTCTTTGTCTTCTTTAGTAACCAGCAGCTATGGAACCAGAATGGACACAACTCATCTTTCTTAAGACCACTTTCTTTTCCCAACCATTTACTATTTCCTGTTCAAGACCTAATACTAACAATTAATAAATATTAACATATTTTGCTACATGATTACTTCTATGTAACAGAAGTATCCTTGGTCTATGACTCTCAAAATCTAAAGTATAAAATGTACAAACAAATACAACTAAGGGGCAGACATTCGGGCAAAATATTCCAAATCTATAAAATCCTTTACTGAAATACTTGTTCTACTTGTAAACATTGTAGTGTTTACAGGGCTTAAAATAACAGTGCCAAAGTGAATCAAACACAGAATGGTTATCTTGTCCAAAGCCACAGTCATATATAGGCTAAACCAAGATCCACATAAATGTCTTGACTCACAAAAAGGATTCTTTGCACTACCTCAAACTGTCTTTTCTCAGATAAGCAGCATGAATTTTTTCAGGTCTAGGAAATCTTTTTAAAAAAACAAAAACATGGCAGCTGTTGTGGTTAATGTCACAGACTACATATGACTATGACAAAAGCAACCACAAGGAATAAGTTTCAAAGAAACAAACTCTACTTTTAAAATAATTTCTACATTTATACCCTCAATGCATGGTAAATAAAGCAATAAAAATAAACTCAATTAAGCCTGCATAAATAAAAATTAAAAACAAAGAAAATATAAAAATAAAAAGGATAAAAATGTATTTATCTAGATTACTTCACAAATACATAATCAAATTACACAATAAATGTGAATGGGCTGAATTCCCTACCAAAAGACAAAGACCCTCAGATTTGACTTTTAAAGATCACATTAAATACTGTTCACAAAAGCTTACTACAAAATAACCAAAAAAGAAATGTAAAATATCAATGAAGTAAATGCATACAAACAGAAAGCAGAACGGCAATGTAGTATCACAGGATCAAAATCAAGGTTAAACTCCACACAAGACTAATACTACTGAATTTTAATACAAAGATTCAAGCATAACATTTTATATATAAAATTATAACATCAAAATAAAGCAAAATAAGACACTCAAGGAAACTTAAAACACAGTCTTCATGGGATATTTAATGAATGTATTTCAGAGTTTCACAGATTAAATAGGTAACAAAAAAAACAGAAGCTATAAAAGATCTAAATATAATCAACAAATTCCATTATAATAGATTTGAACAAAACTTTGCACTTTAGAAGCTACAAATGAATACTCATTCTTCTCTTGTGTTCTTAAAATATTTACAAATATAAATAGTATTTGGCCACTAAAAATTCTTAATGTTCCAAAACACAGAGAATTTATAGGTCACATTCTTTGACCACAGCCTAACAAAGCTAGAAATCCACAGAAGGATCCACTCAACCCTTCCCCAAATGTGTATCTTAAAAATTAAGGAGACATCCAAACAAATGAAATTTATCTAAGAATACAAAGTACAAGATTTCATATCAAAGGAAGCAATGCAAAATCAGTCTTACAGTGCCTTTCCACAAGTCATTAAGGGCACTACAAACATCCTAGAAAACCTCTCATTACAATTTCTTTAAAATGCCATGTACTACTGTAAAAAGTAGATGGCAATCTCATTTAAAAAAAAAAAAAAACAAGGAAAAAGAACAAAAAAGTTTATGAAATCATGAAAAGACATCTATACAATATCAAATAAGCACACTTCAGATCACAAACATACACACACATGCTAAAGAAAGGACTTCTTTTGCTTCTAAGCCATTCCAATTTCTATACCTACAGCAAGAAAAACCTTTGCCTTGATCTTCATCTTACAGCATCTCACACTCACTGTCTCCCCAGCTTCTTCCATGTGCCTCAGTGCAGAAAGCTTAATCTTGAAGGGTAAATAAACCTGAAAACTATCCCTTTTAACCACCTCTAACTCTCCAAAATGACACCTCTCAGCCAAAACCCCAAATATGACTGAATTAACAGAATTTCACATTTGTTGAAATCCTGCTGATACTCCAAAAATTAAAGCCCCCTGGAATCAACCTGCCCTTCAGCATCAAAAAGATTGAGAATCCAAATGCCCCACAGTAATTCTGAAGGATGGCCAGTTCTTTACCTCCAACACCAGGAATGGCTAAAAGCAACTCTTCATGGGACGATACATTTTTAAAAACATACTCTACTACACAGGGAAAAACGTCTCCCCCTGGAAGGAGTTATTTCCTTAAATAGCACCAAACTTTAGAAAATAGTAGTTTTGTGGCCTTAAGAAAAAAAAAAAAAAGAACATTACCACTGGTTAATATCAGACTGAGATATCAAGGGCATTAAATCAGTTTGAGACAGTAATTAGATTTCACATCCAGAAAACTACATCAATGATACAGAAGGCAATTTGGCAAATTTTCCTAGAATAAAGACTATCTTCTTTTTTGCTGATTAACTTAACACAGTATGGTATAATGATTGCAGAGAATCGATGCATAAATAATAAGTATTTCATGAGATGATTGAGAAAATGAATTCAAAAATGAAGAAAACCTTCCCAGACCTGAGATGAGAGGGTTTCATCATTTCCCAGGGAAACCTAGTGAACAGAGAAAAAGTTCTACCCATATCCTGATAAATGTTTCCATTTCCAGTGATAAGCAAAGGCTACAAGCATGCAAGCAGAAAATAATTATTCCTGCAGGACAGAAATGGGAGGCCCACCAGCCAAATAAAGGTCAAGAATCAGAAAACAAAGATACACCCCCACTGTTGTAGTACAAAAACGCTGGGGGGCCCAACAATTTTATGTCCAGCCAAATCATCACTTACCATGCAAAAGTAAATATAACCTTGGCTATCTTTACAGTAAAAAGTAATACTTGAAAGTATTCTCCAAATCACATTTCAAAATAAAGACTAGCTGTTGATAAAGACTACCTGTAAGCACTGACACCAGTGAAAATGACACAAGTGGCAAATAAAAGCAATGACCCTTCATAGGAAAAAGATTAATACCATTACTATTTACTATTATAGTAGCAAAACAGAATGTAAAAGACAAAAAACGATCTTTTAAAAACACTGCAACACACACTTGGTTGCTTTAAATAAGGACACTAAATTTATGAAAGATACGGGTGGAAACAGCAAACAAAACTTCTAACTTCCTCACTTCCCATAACTGGGAATAAAACAGTATTATTCTAATTTTCTAATTAAAAATGTTTATGAATAATTTTAAGGTAAATCTGAGTAAAAAAAGATAGAAGATATATAGCAAAATACAAGATTAGTACAAAGGGAGGTCATTATGCTAAAGATCATGACCAAAATCTGTACTGACCTAACAGAAATTTTTCAACCTTTCCCTCAAGATACCTGCCTACAAACTTAGACAGAAATTTTCTCCTTAAACAGAACAAGTCAATCCCCTTTTGCCTCAACTTGGTTTCTTTAGGCTTAATTTCACTCCATGCCGAGCTAGACTGATTATGAAGACCAGATTTTGTTAACATAACTGAATAGAACAAACTCTGCTTATTATCATTATCTAAATAAAGCAACATCAGAGGTCTTAATTTTGATCACTTGGCCAAGGTGACGTCAGCCAGGTTTCCTCACTGTGGTTATTTTCCCTCGATAATTAATACCTTACGGGCAGATACTTTGAGACTATGTTAATATCCAGCTACTCTCAAACCCACCAGTTTTAACATCTATTTATGATTCTGACTTGAATCAACTGTTATACTGCCAAATAGTGATTTTCTAATTCCACCACCTCCTCTAAGCTTATTAGAATTCTACCATAAGAACTTTCCTTCCTCCTTCATTTATTTATCCCTATGGATTCACAGATTCTTACTTTATGGACGATAATCAATTAGTATCATTATTCGATGGCCTATATTGTCCCAGAGTTAGCCAATGGGAGTTCTTTGGGTTGGCTGTGTCTCTGACATGTCACCATTGTTTTGTCTTCTGAGCACTATCTTACTTTCTGGCACTACAAGATGTTCCTAGCTCATCTTCTATTCTCTGCTCTAGGCCTGGGATTAGTCACTTCTCCAAGTTTCCTTCTAGTAAAGAAGGGTATTTAGAAACCAAGATCTGGCTCTAGGTATTCTCACTGCTAATAAGAAGTCACGATTTCTATATACTCTCAGCATACAGAGCTGGAAAAAAAAAAAGTGCAGATATGTGCATGTGTATCCACACACATCTTTTTCTGCATCTATAATTTTTAAACCATGAATTTGTGACAACATCTTCAATTCCAAGCAAGCATCTGAGTTGAGGCTAGCCTTCCCCCTTTCCACATTTAAAACTCCCTTCACCAACAATGAGAAAGTTGGCTCCCATTTTCCACAACATATTTACCTATTTGCTTAATCCTAGTATAGAAAATTGTTTCAGAATTGAAAAGCCATGTTCCTCTCTCTCTCTCTCTCTCTCTCTCTCTCTCTCACACACACACACACACACACACACACACACACACACACACACAGCCTATTAACTAGAGTTCAATGTTTGCTTCAAGTTCTTGTCTTTATCCTGAGGACATAGTCCAAACACCCAGTTCAAAAGTTAGTTTTTTTCTTTCCCCCCTTCAGTGTAGTTATCTTACTCATTTGAAATAAGGTTCAGTTCATTTATTTCCTTTATTTTTTTTTAAGTTTATTATTTTGAAAGAGAGAGAGCAAGCGAGGGAGGTGCAAAGAGAGGGGGAGAGAGAATCCCAAGCAGGCTCCACGCTGTGAGCACAGAGCTGGATGTGGGGCTTGAACTGATGAACCATGAGGTCATGACCTAAGCTGAAATCAAGAGTTAGCTTCTTAACCCACCAAGCCACCCAGGCGACCCTAGTTCATTTATTTGTTTGTACTCCACCTGAGGGTGGTTTTTTCTTCACCACTTGATTGTACTCGTGTTTGCTGTTTATGGACTAAGTATGTGAAACATTAAACATGGTTCCAAAAGTCAGAAAGTATCCTCAGAAAGGTTACCAACCCCATTCTTTCTACCCCTTCCCCCTCATTCCTACCCACCCTCTCTGGCTAACCAATAATCTCATTAATCTCTGATTTATCCATTCTGTGTTTTTGTCCCAATAAGCAAAAACATATGTATTTTCTTATTTCCCCTTCTTTCTTACACAAAATGCAGTATACTGAACATTATGCAATAGGTATTTTGCACTTTGTTTTTTTCACTGAACAATTTATCCTGGAAGGCCCTTCACATCAGTTCATAGAAATCTTTATTTTTTTTTTTTACAGCTACATAATGCTCCACACGTACCATATTTTATTCAATCCCTCTCCTATTCTGTGTTTCCAATTTCTTCAATTACAAACAATGCTGTGACCTCATGCGTGTGTATTTTAAGGGTAAATTTCTAGATCTGGAGTCAAAAGGTTAAGCACAGATAGAATCAAATCTACATCTATTTTACGTCTCCTGATATAATGCACTAAGAAGAATTCATTATTTCTGTGTTGTTCCTCCCCCCCAAATGCAGAACCTGAATTTAACAATGAAGAAACAAACCCTAGCTAGCTATGTTAAATGTTACTTAAAAGGAAATAATTGGATTATATGGTCATTTTCAATTGTAGAAAAATGTGTTGCTGGGGAAAAAAAAAGAAAAAAACAAACCCTAATCAAGGAACTCTACAAATAAGATACACGCTTCAAAAATATCAATGTCCTAAAATACAAAGACTAAAGAACAGTTCCAAATTAAAGAAGATATGGAAACTGAATGCAATGCTTAATCTGAGATATTCTTTTGCTATAAAGGGCATTATTGGGACAATTGGCAAAATCTGAAAAAGCTCTACATGTTAGATTACTAATATATCAATGTTAATTTCTGATTTTGGTTATATATCTTGTTTATATAAGCAAATGCTCATTTTTTAGGAAATATACATGGAGATACTTAAAAATAAGTGGTCACTGTCTTCAACTTACACTTAAATGATTTTTAAAAAGCATATATGGGGAAAAGGATAAAACAAATATGGTAAAATGTTAGCATTTGGAAAATCTGGGTAAAGTTTTTTTTAAAAAGCAACACTGAATATTACTTTGACATTTATATTCATACTTCTAGTACTGAACATGTACTTACTTGTATACAAAGCTCTTTCTCCTAGAAAAAACATCACCATATGAGGCGGCAAGATAAGTTGGCTGGCAATATTAAACTCCTAATGTATACAAACAACAAATTCTGTGACTATAATATTTCTAATTAAACTATGATTTAATGCATGTAACCAATAAACAATCACAGCACTTTTATACAACACTAAAAATAAAATATAATTTATAGGGTGACAAGGAACTCAGTCTAATTATGTCTCCAGTAGCACAATTTTAGACAACTTACATTTCTTTGCTTCTTTCAGAACCACACAGAAAATACGTGAATATATAAATCTTTGTCTTTTTCACAAAAGCCTGAGAGACATTTCTCTTGGCAAAGTAGAAATAAATCAAAGGCCTACCAAGGACATTACTTTAAGTTTCAATCCCAAACACAGACTCAGCAGCTCTATCTATCCAAAGTAATTCAAGATCAAGGCCTTGCCAGTAGATTCACTATTAACTAACATTGTCTACCAGCAGAATGAAAGTCTTTTACTCATTATCACTTTTTAGTAAGAAGGGCACAAAAGAACTAATACTCTAAACACGCTTCTATTTTTCCTAACAAGAAAGAAAGAAAGAAAGAAAGAAAGAAAGAAAGAAAGAAAGAAAGAAAGAAAGAAAGAAAGGAAGAAATGTTCACATTGCATCACAAAATTTCAATTTTATGAGATCAGTTTTAATTTGAAAAAGGAAACATAAGGAGTGCCTGGGTGGCTCAGTCAGTTGAGCTTCAGACTGCTGATTTCAGCTCAGATCATGATCTCACAGTTCATGGGATGGAGCCCGAGTCAGGCTCCACAATGTCAGGGGGGCCTGCTTGGGATTCTCTCTCTACTCCTCCCCTACTCGTGCTCTCTCTCTCTCTCAAAATAAACTTTTTTAAAAAAGGAAACTTAAAATAAAAACAATACTGCTTCAAGAAAGTCTCTTTCCCCACTCCTTCCCCCCCTTTAAAGTTACCAATTTATTTTCCTTACCGAACCAAAGACTTCTTTCTTTCTTTTCTTTCTTCTTTCCTCCTTTCCTTCTTTCTTTCTTTCTTTCGAGAGACAGACAGTATCCCAAGCAGGCTCCACATTGTCAGCGCAAAGCCTGATGCAGGTCTTGAACTCATGAAACGTAGGATCATGACACAATCCAAAATCAAGTCCAATGCCCAACTGACTGGGCCACCCAGGCGCCCCTTAAGCACTATTTTCATTTCAAAGCTTGGTAAAGACCCACACTTCAGCAACACAGGTGAATTAAAAATCCCATCCCAGTAGGCAGCTGCCTGTCACCATCACTTTGCCTTCTAATGGTACTCGACCAAGGGAAAAGAGGATTCTTGACACTCAACAGAAGCGTCTCCACTAACTCCGGCAACTTCCCCATCCCAATAAGGAGACACACATGTAAGAATGAGTTTTAAGAAAACCTAGGTTAGAATTTCCTTCTGCTTATCCTCTGTTAAAAGTGATCATCCTTTCCCTTGAGTGCCTACCATTTCTATGCAGGAACCGCCAGCACATCCATTTCAGGTGTTACCAAAATGAGGCAATCTCTAGTATGTACCACCATCAGCTGAGGTGCCTTATTTTTCAATGCTAAGAATTCACTTGCAAATTACTCTGAAAATATAACCTGCACACAAAAAAACAAGTCTACAGTATAGTTTCAAACTCACAGACACAAGTTATTTTAATTGCAGAGAGTGTCTTCCAGACATCACAACAGAACAGCAATTCTGGAATCTAAACTCACAACCTTCACACATGGATCAATTAACTATAACATAAATACATGTGTCTTGAAATCTCTTTGGGATCTCCACCCCAAGGAAAAGGCAATGAAAAAGCATCCAGCAAAAGACAAACTCTGGGTTAAAAGCAATGTCTGAGTCAGGTCCAGCTAACAGGTTGTAAGACTAAAACCCAGTGAGTGAGGAATCAACTACCCCCTACATAGTTCAAAATCTGACAAACTGCTCAACAGAAAGTAAGGATGCTAAACAAAGAACAGAAGATGGGAAATTCCTCTCTTTAATCTTATAAAACATGTGTGGTCTCTTCTCAGAGTTAGCAGGTAAAGCATTAACCTCAAACCCAACGATTACTCCATCTTTTCCTAAAATCAACTTGCAACTGATAAAAAGAAGTTTCCCCGACTCAAAACAGGATCAATATTCATCACCTAAATACCACACAAAGTGAAGAGGGGAGTTTGAGGTTGGGGTGGGAGGCAGGGGGTACTGAAGACTTAAAAGACCAGATTACATGTCAAGGAAAAATAAATACATTACAAATTTTGTTTCGGAAGAACAAGATACAGAAGTAATAGAAGCAATTAAAACCAGGTAACAATTATTAACATACTCTGTAGATGGCACTGTGCTGAACAATTTGCGTGCATTATTGTAATTATTCCAAAAAACCTAAAGGTACTACTTAATTTCCCTTTTCATATAGGGAAACTGAGGCTTGGGGAACCCAAGAAACTTGACTAAGGCACACAGGTGGTTAAATGAGAACCTAGAATTTCAAAGGTGCAGGTTTGTTCACCCAAACTCAGTGTTTTATGGAGGAAAAAAAACTAAAGCCTTGAAAAGATTAGGAAAGATTAAGAAATTCCCTAGCATCACCTGAGTAAGGAAACCTAGAATCCAGATATGCAAAATTCTCTCCATTTCACTTTGTACAATGCTAAGATCACTTCCTAACTACTCATCATTTAGGTATTTACTCATCATTTAGGTATTCCATTTACCAACAGAACTTAAAACATTTTTCAAAAAACTATGAACAACAAAAACATATTTTACGTCTTTATACAGGCATTTTATGATCTGATAAAGTCATTTTTAAGGAGAAAATGCACTAAGTAATTATTGCCTTAATCTCCTATTTTGCAGCTCTTCATATGCTAAGTTACAAGTATACCTAAGGTTACAGAAAGTCAAGGCTAAAAACAAAGTGTTTTTACATTCTCCATTCCCCAATTTATTATATTTTTTCTGCTCAAGATTATATCATAGAAAAATATATACAGAACACTGTAAAAAGGATGTTTCAGAAGACTTAAAAAATAAATAAAACCAATTTGTGTCATCCTGATCTACAAAGAGAACTCACTTCCGCTTGTTAAGATTATTATCCTTCTGCCATCTCCTCTCCCAATTACTACTGCTAGACAATCACAGCAGAATGAATTTTAATTTCCCAAGAGTCATACAATAAATAGTGGCTCTATTAAGTGTAGATGATAAATAGTCACTTTAGCTCCATAATATAAGATTAATATAACAGCAATAACATCTGTAGATTTATTATGCACTAGGCATCGTTTTAAGCCCTTGACATATGTTAAGTCTAATTTTCACAACAACACTATCTGGTACTTTCTATCTCTCCGGATTACAGATGGGGAAAATTGAGATACCAAGAGGTTAAGTAATTTATCTAAGATTATACATGCAGCAAGTGGCAGAGCTGAGACTCCATGGAAGTGGTCTGGCTCCTACCTCTCCAGAAAGTCTCCTCCGATGTCAGAACCTATATTCCTCCCTTTCACTGGCTCCAATTCATCTGCCTCTCCCACTCCCCTCCTTGCCTGCCTTCTCTCTCCAAACTAGCATATAACTCACCCATGCTCACAGAAGGTATGTCCTCTCTCCCTACCGCCAAGCCTACACAGTACTTTTATCAATTCTTTGCAAACTGACTTTTACCCAAATCTGAATTCTCTTTGCATTTAAATGTGTTACAGAACTGTACACAGACACTTATACTAGCAGCAATCATTAAGTGAGCACATATTACGTGACAGATACGGTGCTAACAATATTCCCATAATTTATAGGATTATAAACAATGTGTCAGCCCACCCGTTTTACTGATAATTAAATTGAGGCTCAGAGATGCTGAATGTTCTGTCACTGTTCTCACAACCAATAAATGACAGAATAAGACAGACACTTCAGTTGACTCAAAGCTCACTTTTTCTCTATGTATATATATGTATGTCTTTCACATGCATACACACCTTCCCTTCTTTTATACCATCTAGTACAGTACTATTCATGAAGGTGTTTCTTTAGCAAATGAATTCTAGAAAATCATTTTAAAAATAGCAATTACTGTTATCTTAACAATTTCTAAAACCATTTCCCAAAAACAAAAGGTTCCAGTACCTTAATTAAGTAACTTAAGATTCAAATACATTCAGATGATCCCTCCCCACCAAAAAAAAAAAACAAAAAAACAAAACACTAAGTATGTGTGGTTTAAACCTGTCAGGTGACACTTTACTAATACTGGAACCCAGAATTATCCTCTCACTCATCACCACCACCACCAGCCCAACAACAGTCCCCAAAGAAAGGTTTAGCTATAAATTGTTTTGCTCTGCCATCAGTTAAAGTCTCTCTCTGGGCCCTAGGGATATAACATAACATCCCTGATTCTGCAGCCTGCTAAACTTAAACCAATCTCACCTCTTACAAAGTGTGATTTTTTTTTTTAACCCACTAATGAGCATACTGTAAATATTCATTACACAAACATCTTCTCTTCCTGGATACAAAGGTTTTAGCAGCAGTTTTTAACCCCTTGAAATATTACAACAGCAAATTATTGCTCATTTAGGCAACGTGAAAGGTAACAATCACATTTAACAGTACTCTGTATTTTTATGTCACTATAAACGTGAAGTGAAATGAAATACGCCATTCAAGTATCCCAGTTGATAACAAATGAATGAAACGGAAACCAGAAATTAATTCTTCACCAAAGCATCTTAGCAGTACTCTTGTGTACTAAGAATATCTTTTGTTACCTGTTATAACGGGGTCCCTTCCTTCTCTCGCAGCGTATGCCACACCTTTTAGGTTGACAAAAGCGGAGAGACATCTGGGTTTCTCATTTTTAAAATCCCGAAAAAGATCGCTCAACCTTCTTAACCAGAGCAAATCCTAAGAATGAAGAATTCCATCGCAATTGTCTTTACCACAAGCCCTGACTTTCGCCTCCAGCATCCAAAGAGGTCTCGGGGTGGGGGGAGTGGGTAGTTGGAACAGATACAGCAGGCACGCCCCGGTCGGTCATCTCCGAGCATGGCCCATCCCAAACTTCACCTTGGCAAAGGGAGAAGCAGGAAGGCACCAGGAATTCCTAGGAAATGGTCTCACCCCTATCCTATCGGAGAACATTCTCAACTTCCTCGAAGCCACCATTTCCCTCGGGCATTCTCACACACCTCCCACCCGGACACATTACCTAAGAGATTACTTAAAAGAAAAGCACAAATACACACAAAGAGAAACACACAGCTCGAGCGGGCAGCTCCGGCTCAGCGTGCGCAGAGAAACCCGCAGACCACGCGGAGCCGCGGCCAACTTGCCACCGCGATCGCAACCGAAGGTGCAGGAGGCGGCCCGGGGCGGCTGGAAGCCCAGCTCGAGGGGCTGCAAGCCCCACGCCCGACGCCCGGAGCCCGGGCCTCGGGGCAGGAAGACGGGCGCGGCGGCGCAGCCTCCCCGGAGGGCTCGGCCCCGGCCGGAGCGATAAGGTGGATCGACGCTTCCCACCCTGCCAGCTCCGCCCTCCCGGACACATTCCTGAGAAGCCCGACTCCCGGGACGCCGAGCAGGGCGCCGGGCAGGCAGGAGCGCGGCGCCACGGCCGCAGGGCAGGAGGGCAGAGCCGGGCCCTCACCCCCCGCCCGCCCCCGGCCCGCGCGGCGCCTCCGGGGCGGGGTCGCGTCAGCAGCCCCGCCACAGGTAGCGAGAGCCCCCGCCCGCCGCCACCCCGGCGCCCCCGGCAGGCCCGCTCCAGGTACCTGGATGAACTGGATGGTGAGCGCCGACTTGCCCACGCCGCCTCCGCCGACCACCACGAGCCGGTACTTCTCCTGGCCGGAGCCGTCCCGCCAGCCGGCCGCGGCCATGGGGACGCCGCCGAGCCCGCCCGGCCACGCCGAGCCGCCGCCCGCCCTAGGCCCGGCTCCGGGGACGTGTGCGGCCGGCGGGCTGCGGGCGAGCGGCGGGCGGGGGTCCCGGGCGCCGGGAGCTGCCGGGAGGGCCGCTCCGGGCGGCAGCGCGGCGCCCGGGCTGGCCGGGTCCCGCCCGAGGCGCGGAGGAGCGGGAGGACCGCAGGGGCCAGGGGCGGCAGCGGCCGGGGGGCGCGCTCCTCCTCACGTCGCCGCAGCGCCTGCCGAACGCTGCCTCCAGCGCCGCTACAAATGGCCGTCTGGGGGCCGGGCTGCTAGGCTGAGGTGCTGCATATGCATGAGGGGGCGGGGCGGGGCGGGGCGGGGCCGCGTTGGCCTGGGCTGGGATTCCGGCGCTGACCCCCGGCGGCTCAGACCCCCGCGGACCCGCCCCTCGGATCCCGGGACTGTGAGCGCGTGTGCGTGAGTGAGTGCGTGCGTGAGTGAGTATGCGCGTATGTGTGTCTGAGTAGGTGTCAAGTGGGAGTGAGAAGAAGACAGCAGACAGTGTGTGACCATAACTGTGTAATGTCAGGGATTGTCAGGGATTATGTGGATGAAAAAATACAGTATGTGAAGGCGTGTGTGAAAAATAGAGCTGTTGTCGTCTTAACCCAATTTTTGCAGGAGAGTAAATATCCTGTTTTAAGAGTACAGATGGTGATCGTGATTGTGTGAAAACCAGTGTGTGACAGTGATTGAGGATCAGAGCTGTGTCACAGTAACTGTGTATGGGATGGGTTGCAGTGATGAGGTTGTGTGACAGAGACTAGACTGGGCATGGGGAATAAATCACCGTGATGGAGGGTGCATGGACGAGAGTGAATGGGCAGGTTTTGTATGTGTCAGGAGACTGTCCTGGTGGCTATATTTGTGTGTAAGAAATATGTCATAATTGTACAGAGGAATATAAGTGAGAGGTTAGTTTGTAATTAAGTTCACACTACATACCAGGCACTGTGCTCAGTGCTAGAGATCCTTTCCTAAACCAAACAGTGTCCCTGCCCTCAGGGAACTTAAGAGTCCAGTGAGGGAGACAGACAGGACAATAGGCAAATTATAAGGCATAATGTAAGGGCTATAGCTATTTAGCATCTGTGCCCATGGCAGAAGCATTCACCCCAGAGCTGGGTGGTCAAGGAAGGCTTCCTAAAGACGTGAAGAATCAATAATAGAAACAGGCAAATCATTAGAAGAAAAGTAATCCAGGGAAACGAAACTGCATGTAAAAAAGTCAGAGCTGAGAAGATAAGAACTGTCACATGATTTTGAATGTACTGGGGAAGTTCTCGTGCCAGTGATTGTGAATGAGAAGTGATTATCGATGTGTACGGCAGTTTAACCAAATGTAACAGGAATCACAGCTCTGGGAAGAAGTAGTGTAGGGTAGTAGATAAGGCCATGGGCTCTGGGGCTAGACTGTCTGGATTCAAATCCTAGCTCTTCTACTAATGGTGTGATGTTGGGAAGTGAACCTCTGTGCACCAAGTTTTCTCCTCTCTAAGGACAGTAAGACTTACCTACCATCAGGGCGTTTTATTTTGTTTTGGTAAGAATCAAATGAGCAAATACATTATAAAGCACATAAAACAGTGCCTGGCATGCAATAAGCGTTTATGGCAGTTTGGGAACATGACTGCAAGTTCTTGGACAGTATTTAGTGACTCGCTTGGAACCAATAGAATGCAGCAGAAGAGATGCTGTATAACTTCCAAGGCTGGGTCAGAAGAGGCCATGCAGCTTCCACCTCTTCTCTTGGGATTCTCACTCCGGGAGAAACAAAGTAAGAAGTTTGGCTACTCCAAAGCTGCTGTGCTAGCAAAGCATAATGCAAGGCAAAGATACAGCTGAGCTCCTAGCAGACCGCCAGCATCAACTGCCGGCCATGGGAGATATCTTGGGCACCCAACTCTGTTGAGCCTTCAGATGAGGGCAATCCCCGCTGGCATCTGACTGCAGCTGCATGAGAGACCACAAGGAAGAGCTGCCCAGGCCAGCCCTTCCTGATCCACAGAATCATGAGCAAAATAAAGTAGCAAACTGGTTGTGCTTTTTTCAACTTTTTATTTAGAAATAATTTCCATGTGTAAAATATAAAGTACACCCATACATTTTTACCCAAATTCCACTATTGTGAGCATTTTACCCCACTTCCTTTATCTTTCTCCCCTCTCCATTTCTCTCTGCCATATATATGTATATATGTATACATATACATACGAAAATTTATAATATTCACATATATATGTCCATATATACATGTGTACATATGTGATTGTGTGTATATATACACATATATAAATTTATGATTATTCCTATATACAAATAAATGTGTATGTGGATATATAAATGTATGATTCATATATATTATATATATAATCCATATATAAAGATGAGTTTTTTAACCATTTAAGGATAAGTTACAGACATTATGGCCATTTGCCCCTAAGTACTTCAGTGTGTATTTCCTGAGAATAGGGACAGTACAGTTATCATCTGTAGTAAATTTAATATTGATTTGAATACTTAATCTACCATTCATATTCCAATTTTGTCAGTTGACTCAATAATGTGCTTTAGAGCATTTTCCCCCCAGCACAGGATCCAGTCCAGGGTCAAACACTGCATTTAGCCACCAAACTCTATTTATCTTTTTTTGGTGTGGTACAAAATGGTTGTTTTAAGTATTTGGGAGGAGGGGCAAAATGTTTGTTACACAGCAGTAATGGCCAGAAGGGCCTCAGTGACAGATATTATTATCAGTGTGAAAAGGAGAAAAAGGAGAGAAAAGAAAGAGGAACCCACATCAAGGAAGTGCTGAGAAAGGACCAGTTATACTTCTCACAAATGTCTCCTAATATCTGCCTAGCCCTAAAATTTCCCATAATCCTTCAGGACCAAGAAGATGACCAGAGTCCTTATGCTCTTTGCCTTCTAAAGTACCAGTCTATTTTCAGTAGAATCTATTTCATTCACCTATTTGTGAGCTTCTTCTATGCCTGTGTCCTGACCAAGATGTTCTTTCCTTCCTGCTCTGCACCACTAAGATCCCCAGGTACAGGACAATTCCTGACACCAAGCAAGCAAACCCATCCTATAGGAAACATGTACTGGTTGCCTTCCAGCCAGCCATTCCTCCTTCCTTTCAAATAGTTATCTCCAAATTTTCCCTCTAGTTTGTGAAGGACACCCACCTACCTGCAGCTTCAGCTGTTCACTCTAATTCAGTTAAGATTATCAACCTGCACTGGCCACAGTAGTTAGCGGGAGGGGAGATATAGTCTAGGTCAGGGCCATCAGGAACAGATTCAACTGTGGAATCAAAACTACAGTGTGATGCCATTTCATACCCACTAGGATGACTTTTCCGCTTTGGAAAACAGTCTAGCGTTTCCTCAAAAGGTTAAACATAGAGGGGTGCCTGCATGGCTCAGTTAAGTGTCCAACTCTTGATTTCAGCTGAGACCATGATCTCGAGGTTCGTGGGATCAAGCCCCGCAGAGCGCAGAACCTACTTGGGAATTCCCTCTCTCTCTCTCTCTCTCTCTCTCAATAAATGAATAAAACTTAAAAAAAAAAAAAAGACTACTTAAAAAATGTTTTTAAAAACGTTAAACACAGAGTCACCATATAACCCAGAAATTCCCCCCAGTGTATATCCAAGATAAATTAAAACATGTATCCATACAAAAACCTGTGCATGCAAGTTCATAGCAACATTATTCATAATAGCCAAAAAGTACAAATAACCCAACTGTCCATCAACTGATGAGTGGACAAAATGTGGTATAATCATACAATAGAATTTTATTTGGCAATAAAGACATGAAGTACTGATACATGCTGCAACCTGGGTGAACCTTAAAAATGTTACACTAACTGAAAGAAGCCAGTTAGAAAAGAGCACATATTGTATAATTCCATTTATATGAAAGGTTCAACCTAAGAAAATCTATGAAGACAGAAAGTAGATTAATGGTTGCCAGGATGGAGGGGAAAATGTGAGTGACTGGTAATGGGTACGAGGATTCTTTCTGGAGGTAGGAAAATATTCTGAGATTAGATAGTTATGATGGTTGTACAATTCTAAATATACTAAAAACCATTGAATTATACACTTTTTAGAGTGAATGTTACGGTATAGGAATTAAATCTTAAAACTGTGGGGAGAAAAGATTGAACTGCAGGATTTTATTTGAGCTATGAAGGAAATGTCTTTTTACTTCAAGATGTTCCCCATATCAGCTCTATTCCTTTATTGATTGATTGATTGATTGATTGATTGATTTGATTCAAAGTTGAGTGTTCAGCACGCAGGAAGCTTATATGCTCAACTCCACCTAGACTTCTATTCCAAAATGTTTTCTTGGCCTTAGAAAATATCCCAAAAGCCTACACGAAAATAAATCTTTACAAAAACATAGGAGAATATGGGAAAGAAAGAACTAGTTGTCATTCAAGCCAATTAAAGATGAATTTTCATCTTACTCTGAAAAATGTCCTTCTCAAGTAGCTAGAATAGAATGGATAAGAGTATAGGGGCGCCTGGGTGGCTCAGTTGGTTAAGCATCCAACTTCAGCTAAAGTCATCTCATGGCTCATGGGTTTAAGCCCCGCATCAGGCTCCATGCTGACAGCTCAGAGCCTGGATCCTGCTTCGGATTCTGTGTCTCCCTCTCCCTCTGCCCCTCCCTTGCTCACACTCTGTTTCTCTCTCTCTTTCTCAAAAATAAACATTAAAAAAATTTTAAATAAGGAAGAGTACAAATCTTCACAAGAAGAATGACTTACAAACTTGGAAAGAATGGTAGAGATCACCCCCCTTAACTTATCCAAAGAAATATTGTGACTAGGGAAAGAATTTCTTTCCCAATGTCACCTAGCAAGTTATCAGGACACAGGTCTTCTGACTCCCCCGCTTAAAGCACTTTACCTAATGCCAAGCTGGGTGTTATCCAGAGCCCCACAGAGCCTCACAGCATGGAGTCAGTGTAATGCTACCAATCAAGAGAACTGTTGAATGCATCATTTTGCCTTAAGTAGATGACTGTCTGGCTAAGGAGTTGTCAAGAAATTTCAACAGGCAGATTCAAGGCCTGTTTTGGCCAGCAGATATGTTTTGGTGCACAATTTAATTTTTGAATTGAATTACCAATATTTAATTGAGTTACCAATATTTTTTCAAAAAAGATAGTTTGGGGCACCTGGGTGACTCAGTCATTTAAGTGTTGGACTTCGGTCATGAGCTCACAGTTTGTGAGTTTGAGCCCCATGTCGGGCTCTGTGCTCAGAGCCTGGAGCCTGCTTCCAATTCTGTGTCTCCCTCTCTCTCTTGCCCCTCCCCTGCTTGTGCTCTATCTCTCTCTCTCAAAAATAATAAATGAACATTAAACAAAATTTTTAAACATATTTCACAAACAAATCTGAATTTCTAACTCTTCCCAATAAAATTAAGCAGAACATCTAGCAATACCAGGCCGTTACCATATGACAACTGGGTACATACAGGTAAGTACATGCTGTCTTCAAGAAAAGGTATGGATGCTCCTGTTCTTCAGAGTCACCCGTACTCTTATATTGCACCCCATCCATTTGATGTTACCTGCGTTTGCAAATCCTACCACTATATGCCAATGCTCCCCAACTAGGATGCACATCTCATTGGCCTGTATTGTCATAAAACAAAGAACCTGGGCTCCCCCACCCCGCATCTTGATAAGTAAGATTTCAGAGCAAGACTCAGCATTTATATATTTAAATATCCAAAGTAACTGAGACACTTCCATAATTGAGAATTTTTGGAGGAGAATAGACTCATCCGAGTCCACTCTTATTTCAGAACAAACAATGACCTTCTCATCTGGAATGTTAGTGACTCATCATCTCTAAAAACTACCATTGCCCAAATACCATCCCTGGCCCATCCCAGAGAAAGGATCTAGGGGTGGAGTGAGGAAGGAGGTAAGGCTGAAACGAAGGTCCCCCTGACCTCATCTATAGCTGAGTCAGATAGAGCCCAGGCCTGATAACCAAAGAGGGCCAAACCCCAAATCAGAGAGCATTCAGTTGATGGAAGAGCCCCATCCACTTATTTCCTTAATGGGCCACCACTTACAATGTGCATGAATGGCTGGTGGAGAATGAAACAGCCCAGCAGGAGCTGCATGTATCTGATATGAGACAGATGCACAAATCTATTCCTTGTTTAAAGATCACACTGCTAAGAATAGAAACTGAAACACACGCTGAAGCGTGTGCACACACAGCCCTGAAGAAGGCCACAACAGAGCTGGAGGAATCCATAGCTTAGTGGAGGATCATCTGAGAATCATAGAGCCTTAGAGCAGAAGAAGCACCCTGAGATCATTCCCTCTAAAGCTCTCATTTTAATGGTGAAGAAGCAAAGGCTCAGACAGAAAAGAGCAGTCCCCAGCGCTGCCTAGAGATAGAGCACAAGCATGACTGGAACTCACATTCTGTCCCCCAGATTGGGGTCTGACTCAACGGAGAGCACTGTCCTGGGAGCCCCAGAGCATAGAGACTGAGCAGGGTCAAAGTCACACTGCCCCTTTCTGGAAGAGCTGCCAGGAAGAATCAAGCAAGAGTGTCCCCTGCTGCATCCTTTCCGAATAATGAAAAATCAAAACTACTTAATTATTCAACAACGGGGGCGCCTGGGTGGCTCAGTCGGTTAAGAGGCTGACTTCGGCTCAGGTCATGATCTCACGGTCCGTGAGTTCGAGCCCCGTGTCGGGCTCTGTGCTGACAGCTCAGAGCCTGGAACCTGTTTCGGATTCTGTGTCTCCCTCTCTCTGACCCTCCCCCGTTCATGCTCTGTCTCTCTCCCTGTCTCAAGGATGAATAAACGTTAAAAAAAAAAAAAATTCAACAACGGAGATTCAGTTAAATAAATGATGCTACAGCCATAGTATGAATACTATTGGCCATTAAAAATAATTTTTAGGGGCACCTGGGTGGCTCAGTTGGTTAAGCATCTGACTTTTGATTTCAGACTCATGATCTCACGGTTCATGAGTTTGAGCCCCACATCACACTACCAGTGCAGAGTCTGCTTAGGATTCTCTCTCTCTCTCCCTCTCTCTCTCTCTTTCTCTATTTCTCAAAATAAGTAAATAAACTTTAAAAATAATGTTTATTTATATAGGAAAATTAGAATAGGATACAAACCAGTAAAGACAGTGTTATAAAATATAAAATATATACATAACAGTTACCATTTACCTAGCACTTACCATGAGCCTGGCACTGTGCTAATCACTTAAAGTCTATTATCCAATTTAATCTACAAATCAACCATCTGAAGTGGGTTCTATTATTTATTTGCATTGTACCAAAAACTTGAAGCCCAGAAATGTTAGATAGCTAAT
The DNA here is from genome assembly GCF_028749965.1 of Puma concolor. NCBI lineage: Eukaryota > Metazoa > Chordata > Mammalia > Carnivora > Felidae > Puma > Puma concolor. The sequence goes on along the minus strand of NC_141676.1, from coordinate 45,298,680 downwards.
AAATGGCAGAGTGCATAGTTGAACCTATGAGTGGTTCAAAGTTTTTGTAGTTACATGTTATGAACAGATGAAAAGAAAGAAAGGCTATAAGGGTTATTCAGTTATCCTGGGTGGTGAGATCACAGGACAGTTCTATTTCCTTTTTTTTTTTTTTTTTTTTTTTTTTTGCAAAAAAAAAATATATCCCCATTGTATGGATATATTGCTGCTATGAACATTTATATACAAATATCTGAGTTCTTGTTTTCAAATCTTTTGAGGTATATGCAGAGGAGTGAAATTGCTGGGTCAAATGGTAATTTTATGTTTAACTTTTTGAGGAACTACCAAACTGTTTTTGCACAGCAGCTACTCCATTTTTTTTATTTAAAAAATTCATTTTTGAGAAGGGGAGAGAGACAGAGCGTGAGTGGGGGAGGGGCATGGAGAGAGGGAGATACAGAATCCAAAGCAGGCTCCAGGCTCTGAACTGTCGGCACAGAGCCTAGCGGGGTGAGGGTGGGGCTCAAACCCACGAACGGTGAGATCATGACCTGAGCCGAAGTCGGAGTCTCAACCGACTGAGCCACCCAGTTGCCCCACAGCTACACCATTTTAATTCCTACCAACACTGTGAGAAGGTTCTAACTTTTCTACATCTTCATCAGCACTTGTTATTTTCCTTTTTTTGTTGTTGTTTTTCTTGCCATCCCTCTAGGTATGAAGTGGCATCTCACTGTAGTTTTGATTTGCATTTTCCTAATGACTAACGATGTTGAACATACTTTCATATGTTTATTTGCCATTTGTGTGTCTTCTTTGGATAAATGTCTATGCAAGTCCTTTGCGTGTTTTTTAATCGGGTTGCTTATCTCTCTGTTATTGAGGTGGACGACTTCTTTGTATTTTCCGAATATCAAACCCTTATCAGATATTGTGATTTGCAAATATAGCCTCCCTTTCTGTGGTTTTCACTCCTTGATAGTGTTCTTTGATGCACAAGTTTTTTACTTGAACGGAATCCAGTCTCTTCTTTTTTTAGTCAGAAAAAACATGAAGTCATGTTTATGAACACTTTTTCATGATACGGGCAAAGCAGGAGCCAAGGTTGTACATACATAATCTAACTATGTAAACTTCAGTGTGAGTTAGATAATCTGGAAGAATTAACCATTCCAGGAAGAATGAGAATCAGGGCAATATGTGGAAAATGCTTACCTTGTCCTGTGTCACTCAGGTTGACCTGTGATAGCTGCTTCATCCCTTCCTTTCCTGCAGCAACTTTCCAAAGACAGTCGTGCCTGCTGCTGTAGAGGGACTAAACCCCGAAAATTGAGCTTTCTGTAGCACCCAGGTCTGATTTATAGAGCTCCAAACAGGCCTCTCTTTAACCCACATCCCTTACCAGGACCATGACTATGACTATTTTAAAGATTTGTAAAGAACTCATGAAAAGACCAAGAGCATGAAAGAGAGAAAATGGAAGTCCTTGCTTCAAAATGATCGGCTAAGACATCTCTAGCCTCCAAAACAGAAGGACACAATTCAAATGCAGCCATATAGTTTTAGGTTAGACAACTGGTAGAACCTGACAGGAAGGCAAGGTAGACAGCTCCTAGGAGGCTTTTTTAAATGCACTGTTTTCTAGGCCCCATCCCTGCCCCCAGAATTATACCGTTTCAGGGGAGAACTGAAAGGAAATGCTTTGTGATTGTAATCTTCCCTCCTGTGCCAGGATACTCCTGTCTCCCGCAGGTGCAACACCAGTGGTCTGGTGAGAACAAATAACGTTTTCTTCATGGGGCACTCTGGACCCCTGGGGAGAGAGTGTGAGACACAGTGCCCTAAATGTAAGAAGGGAAGGCACCTGAGAGATCTTCTACTCTACCGCCCTCCCCCATATTTGTCAGTGGTAGGCATTAGGGGACACAATACATAACAGCCCTCGTCCCCACCCAAGTTTTGAACCAAGTGAGAAATAAGGCACAGAAAACCAACAGATGGAGATTAAAATGTCAGCTTTATTACTGAGAAGAGCTACACTGGACAGACCTGGCTTAGATGTGAGGCCAAATAGGCTTGCTTCCACTGTTCCCAGAATAAACTCACCACCAAGTTGCAGGCAGGGCGGGGAAAAAAACGCAGTCCTCATCTTATGGGGATCTGCCTCTGTGACACTCAGGAGCACGGAGTAACTGCCCCCTTTTGTCAGATAGGCTGCCAGAGAAAACAAAGGGAAAAGCTAAACTGAGCATGCCCAGAGTATTCTGCTGAACTCATTAATTAGATAATGCATACCTTCTTCATGGAGAAGGATGAACAAAGGGTGGGGAGAAAGGCTAGGAATCTCACTTTAGTGATTTTCAAATGTTAGTGGGCATCAGAGTCACCAAGAAGACTTATTCCAGCACAGAATGTCAGACTCCACCCCCCAGGACCCTGATTCAGTAGGTATGGGGTAGGGTCTGATAAACTGTGTGGTTTTGTTGTTTTTGTTTTTTTAAAGAGTGCTGGGGTAAATCTTTTTTTTTTTTTAATTAATTTTTGAGAGAGAGCATGAATGGGGGGGGTGGTCAAAGAAAGAGGGGGACAGAGGATCCAAAGCGGGCTCTCCCTGATAGCAAGGAGCCCGACCAGGGGCTCAAACTCTAGAACCACGAGATCATGACCTTAACTGAAGTCAGTTGCTCAAACGACTGAGCCACCCGGGCACCCCTGATAAACTGTGTTTTTTAACAAGTTCCCTGGTGATGCTGATACTGTCTATCTTGGTACCACACTTTGAGAACCAAAGCTTGAAAAGAATCTCTCCCCTTGGAATTTAAGGAGGAATAAATGTTCCCTTTAACAGTCAGGATTTGTTTGGTTGCCAGTGACAGAAACCCAACTCAAACCGAAATAAAAAGAATTTATTGGTTTCTGTAACTAAATGATACAGCTGTTGAGTTAACTTCAAGCTGGACCAGACTCAGTCAAATCGTGTCTTTAGGACTCCTTCACTCTCTGTACCTCTCAGCTGTGCTTGTCCTACACAGCTTTTGTGTCAAGGAGGGTTTCCCCTGGTGTTGGCAGGATGGCTCCATTTACGTTTTTTCCCCCAAGCCAGTGTTTCTCAATCTTCAGCATGAATCAGAATCACCTGGAGGAATTGCTAAAACACAGATGCTGGGGCCCAACCCAAGAGTTTCTGATTAAGTATATGTGGGGAAAGCCCAAGAATTGGCAATTCTAACAAATTCCCAGTTGATCATTTTGATTCTATCTGAAGAATAAAGAGAGGATGCTGGAGAGACGCAAACAACAGGTGTTCACTACTCTTTGTTTTATACATCAAAACACCCCCATGAGTTAAGTGGCTGGTCTGTTTTATCCCATTTAAAAGATAAAAGTCCGAAGGACACATAGGCACAATAAAAAGAGCATGGGTTTTAACGTTAGAAAACCTGATGTTAAATCCCATCCCCACCACTGACAAAATGAGTGGTTTAGGGCAGGTCACTAAATCTCTTTGCTCCTCTCTTTGGTATTTTAAAATGAAAATAACAGTCACACCTACTTATAGGGTGAGATGAGGGTGCGATCATTTACTGGAACATGTAAGAGTCAGTCCTTTAGAGTTAAAGAAGTAGTAGACAGACGGTGAGTTTTATTTTATTTTATTTTATTTTATTTTATTTTATTTTATTTTATTTTATTTATTTTATTTCTAGATAGATGGTGAGTTTCAAATTATTTTAAAAGCCAATGTGAATGATAGCATACATGAAAATTAAAATGGCACAGAGTTACTATTTTGGTTTCATCAGTAGTAGTATTTTTCACCTAGACAATTGGAAAGATCAAAGATTTAACAGCACCATGGAGTGGAAAGTCAGGGGAAACAGATATTTTCATTCATTGCTGATTGAGCCCAGCCCAGCTCCTAGGATTTTCCAAGGTACTCAGGGACCCAATGCCTCAAGAATTTCATCTCTTTGCCTGAGGGACTTTTCTCAACTGCGGAGGTCCATTCTTGCCACCAGCAGGCCAGCTCAAGGAATTAACACATACCCCCCTAGTCCCATCTCACATACCCCCCTAGTCCCCCTTGCTTCTAGGGCAGCCTTCCACCAATGACTCTTGGGAGATGCGGCTCCTTCATCTTTGTTTAGGAGACTCTGGACCAGGTCTCATAATTTCTCAGTGGCATTAAGTTCCAGCCACCCACTGGAGTAGCTGGCCTCATGACACATCCCATTCCTGATTACCCCCCCCCCCCAAAGAAATTACATCTCTTTGGCCAGAATTGTGTTATATGGTCACCCTTTCTGGTATAGGAGGCTACAAAAGCAAGTATCCTTCAACTTCTTTCTTTGGAAGCAGCATGGAAGAAAAGAGTTGGTGATGTGCACTAAAGTAGGCTTTCTGGTGTTGTCACAGGGGCTTCTCAACAGTGTTGAAGCTGTGAAAACCTTCCTTCAAATAAAATCTTTCATGGAAGCATATTTTGAAAAGCTGATGAAGGTGGGGTGACTTTGGCTAGAGGAGAATGAGGGCTTAAAGCTTTGTGTGGCCAGCACTCCCTCACTCAGTAAGAGGTATTTCCTGCTTTCTAGCTGTCAAACACCCATATCATCTTGCAATTAGTTCTCAAGTCTTCCATCTGAGAGACAACCACATGCGTGTAAGCTTGGAAAGTAGTTCCCATCTTCCCTTAGGAGGCCGAAGACCCAGATTCCGCACCCCCACCTCCAGCTTCCTTGCAAAACCTGAGCCAGGTGATTTAGGTTGTCAGTCACACATTCTTTCCTGGTTTTTTTGTTTTTTAAGTTTATTTTATTTAGAGAGAGAGTGTGCAAAGGGTGGGTGGTTCAGAGAGAGAGGGAGAGAGAGAAAATCCCAAGCAGGCTTCACACCCACACCGTCAGCATAGAGCTCAGTGAGGGGCTCAAACCCATGAACCATGAGATCATGACCCAGAGCCAAAGCCAGAGGAATAACTAACTGAGCCACATAGGCACCCTGGTCTTTAAATCACAAGAGCATGTGACAGCGGGGGGTGAGGGGTAGTGGTGAATAGAGGTCATTTTCCTTTCAGCAGCAATGCCACATGCACCTGACTGCCCTTGCTCTGTGACCTGTGGTGTGGTTCCAGCTGTCTAGCCCTCTGGAATTCTCATTTCCTGCCTGTTTTTGGAACCTGGTTGTATAGCTTCCCATAGATTCTGCAAGCCTCTGAGTTTCTCTCAGTGTACTGACTTTTGGTTTAAGATAGGTAGGGTTAACTTCTTTTGCTTATAGCCCCAAATCCTAGCCAATAAATACCCATAGACAGTTCTGTAGAACTTCTAAGGTTCCAAGGGGCATAGTTCAAAATCTGCTGCCTTAGGATAAATCTTTTGGACTGGAATTAAGGGACAAAGGTACAAATAGTTTAAAGTTTCTTGATAATTATTGCCAAAGAGTGTTCCAAAAATATTGTGAAAATTTATTTAATCACAAACACTGGGTATTATCATTGTCTTAATTTTCTCTAGTATGATGGCAGGGAAATGGTTCCTATTAATGTTTTGATTTGCATTTATTTGAGAATATGAATCTAAATACTTTTCTGTATGTTGACTTATGGTTATAGTTCTATTTATGGAAGATGGTTTGTTCAAGCTTTAATTTTTCTTTTTATGATATGAACTTCACATAATTTAGATATTCATTCTTTGAACACTTACTGCAAACATTTTCTTGGCCTATTTTTATCTTCCTCTTGTTACTTTTCTTTGTATAGAAGCTTCACATTTTTATGTAGTAAAATCTGTTCATCTTTTCCTTTGTGATTTCTTCTTTTGCTTCAATACATTAAAAGTTACTATTCCTTCAAAGATCTGATAAGTAGTGAATTCAATTTCCTGCCAATTTTTTCTGTGATTTGGCTTTTATATATGTAATTCTTTAATCTGAGATTTTTTTTTTTTCCAGTATTATGTGTGAATCTAAGTGATTACATTGGCTTTTAGATTGATAGGCTTTGTGAACAAGCCAGGCCTCTGTATTCCTGTGTTGCTTTGTTTGGGGTTTTACTAATGCACACACAAATTGTCCAGGGAGCGGGGGCTTGTTATTGAGAGAAGTGTGAGTACAATGCAGAGAGAACTTTAGGCAATTGAGACAGAAACAAAGAGACAGGGAAGCACTGATTCAGAGACAGAAAAGCTGGAACAGAGAGTGAAACAGAAACAAAGGGAAGTGAGGAATCAAAGGTCAAGAGGCCAAGGGAGGGAAACCAGGATCCAGTGCAGGAGAGGGCTTTGGATGTCTCAGGCCTGGAGCTTCGACTGGTGACCACAGAGGTTGTGGGAGTGACGGCAGAGGCTGAGATGACATCAAGGGGCAGCAATGGAGGATCTCCCTCTGCCACACTGCCCACCCAGCTTTAGCCTATCCATGCACCTGGGGAGGCCTTGCATTTCATTTGGGGAACCCAGTTGCCTCATCATTCTCCAGCTGGCTCCAGGTCTGAGGATCTCAGGGCATAGAGGAAAATATCTTTCCTCTCTCCTATCTGTAGTCTTCCTTCTCTCTGTTCTCCTCTTTGATCTGCCTTCAGGCAAGCTTTCAAGGAAGATCCTGAAGACCAACCATCTAAAATGGACACCAGTGGGGGCTACATAATCCAAATATCTCAGCCTGCCTCTGAAGCCCCATTATTATCCTTATCCAAGGGGGTAAGTGATTGTGCCAATATAGAGTAGATCTGGGTTTGAACCCTGGTCCCATCTAATTCCAAATCTTACAGTTCTTTACCGTGCATCAAGATATTGGGCTCGCCCTACATCTCCACTAGAAATTATCTTCCCTAAAATGCTTTCCTCTTTATCTCTGCTTATCCAGGTGTCATCTTCCCATCACAGCCACCTTCCATGTCCTGTAGCTCCGGCTTCATTTGGCACAGAGATCTTACTTATAGTCTGGTTGTCTACACTCACCTAAATATTATTGTTTTATTGTCTTGTCTCCCCATTATAACTTGGGGTGGTGTGTCTTACCTGTTTGGACTTCCTGTGTTACTTCACACTGCACTTTCTGCTGCCCAATTGCTGGATCTTTCACTCCATCACTCCAGGGAAGAGAAGGCAGCCATAATAAGGGATGTGTCATGAGGCCAGCTGCTCCAGTGGGTGACTGGAGCTTAATCCCACTGAGAAATTACGAGACCTGGTCCAGAGTCTCCTAAACAAAGATGAAGGAGCCGCATCTCCCAAGAGTCATTGGTGGAAGGCTGCCCTAGAAGCAAGGGGGTGTGAGATGGGACTAGGGGGGTATGTGTTAATTCCTTGAGCTGGCCTGCTGGTGGCAAGAATGGACCTCCGCAGTTGAGAAAAGTCCCTCAGGCAAAGAGATGAAATTCTTGAGGCATTGGGTCCCTGAGTACCTTGGAAAATCCTAGGAGCTGGGCTGGGCTCAATCAGCAATGAATGAAAATATCTGTTTCCCCTGACTTTCCACTCCATGGTGCTGTTAAATCTTTGATCTTTCCAATTGTCTAGGTGAAAAATACTACTACTGATGAAACCAAAATAGTAACTCTGTGCCATTTTAATTTTCATGTATGCTATCATTCACATTGGCTTTTAAAATAATTTGAAACTCACCATCTATCTAGAAATAAAATAAATAAAATAAAATAAAATAAAATAAAATAAAATAAAATAAAATAAAACTCACCGTCTGTCTACTACTTCTTTAACTCTAAAGGACTGACTCTTACATGTTCCAGTAAATGATCGCACCCTCATCTCACCCTATAAGTAGGTGTGACTGTTATTTTCATTTTAAAATACCAAAGAGAGGAGCAAAGAGATTTAGTGACCTGCCCTAAACCACTCATTTTGTCAGTGGTGGGGATGGGATTTAACATCAGGTTTTCTTTCAGCTCAGATCATGATCCCAGGGTCATGGGATCGACCCCATGCTTGGCTCCCCTTTGACAGCATGAAGCCTGTTGGGGATTCTCTGCCAGGCTCTGTGCTGGGTGTGGGGCCTGTTTAAGATTTTCTCTCCCTCACAGAGCACCTGGGTGGCTCAGTCAGTTAAGTGTCCGACTTTGGCTCAGGTCATGGTCTCACAGTTTGTGAGTTTGAGCCCCACATTGGGCTCTCCGCTGTCAGCACAGAGCCCCCTTCAGATCTGTCCCCCTCTTTCTCTGCCCTTGTTTGCCCTGCTTGCACAACCTCTCTCTCTCTCAAAAATAAATATTAAAAAAGAAAGATTTCTCTCTCTCTCCCTCTCTCTACCCCTCCCCCACTTGCACATGTGGGTGCACACACCTGTGCGCTCTCTCTCTCAAATAATAAAATAAATTAAAATAAAACTTTTGCATGTAGCAAAATTCTTTGCGTATAGCCAGGGAAAAAAAACTTGATTTGAGGAATTCAGTATTGTTGCTCTAATGTTGTTTTTACATTGAATAAAATTATGTTAGTCACAGGATATAAAATCAATGTACAGAAATCAGTTGCGTTGCTATACACCAATAATGAAGCAACAGAAAGAGAAATCAATGAATCGATCCCATTTACAATTGCACCAAAAAACCAAGATACCTAGGGATAAATGTAACCAGAGAGGTAAAAGATCTGTATGCTGAAAACCACAGAAAGTTTATGAAAGAAACTGAAGAAGGCACAAAGAAAGAAATGGAAAAACATTCCATGCTCATGGATTGGAAAGAACATTGTTAAAATGTCGATATTACCCAAAGCAATCTATACATTCAATGCAATTCCTATCAAAATAACACTAACATTCTTCACAGAGCTAGAACAAACAATTCTAAAATTTATATGAAACCAGAAAAGACCCTGAATAGCCAAAGTAATGTTGAAAAAGAAAAGCAAAGCTGGAGGCATCACAATTCCGGAATTTAAGCCATATTTCACAGCTGTAATCATCAAGACAGTATGGTACTGACACAAAAACAGACACATAGATCAGTGGAACAGAATAGAGAACCCAGAAATGGACCCAAAAATGTATGACCAACTAACCTTTGACAAAGCAGGAAAGAATATCCAATGAAAAACAGTCTCTTCAGCAAATGGTGCTGGGAGAACTGGACAGTAACATGCAGAAGAATGAAACTGGACCACATTCTTACACCACACATAAAAATAAATTCAAAATGAATTAAAGACCTAAATGTGAGACAGAAAATCATCAAAATCCTAGAGGGGAAAACAAGCAGCAACCTCTTTGACCTCGGCTGGAGCAAATTCTTACTAGACGTGTTCCTGAAGGCAAGGGAAATAAAAGCAAAAATGAACATCGGGACTTCATCAAGATAAAAAGCTTCTGCCCAGCAAAGGATACAATCAACAAAACTAAAAGGCAATTGACAGGATGGAAGAAGATATTTGCAAATGATATATCTAATAAAGGGTTAGTATCCAAAGTGTGTAAAGAACTTATCAAAGTCAACACCCAAAAAACAAATAATCTAGTGAAGAAATGGGAAAAAGACATGAATAGACATTTTCCAAAGAAGACACTCAGATGGCTAATGGACACATGAAAAAACGCTCCACATCACTCATCATCAGAGAAGTACAAATCAAAACCACAGTGAGATACCACCTTACACCTGCCAGAAGGGCTAAAATTAACAACTCAGGAAACATCTGTTGGTGAGGATGTGGAGAAAGGGGAACCCTTTTGCACTGCTGGTGGGAATGCAAACTGGTGCAGCCACTCTGGAAAACAGTATGGAGGTTCCTCAAAAAATTAAAAATAGAACTACCCTATGACCCAGCCATTGCACTACTAGGTATTTTTATCCAAAGGATACAGGAGTGTTGTTTCAAATGCAACTCCAACATGTATAGCAGTGTTATCAACAATAGCAAATTATAGGAAGAGCCCAAATGTCCATTGACTGATGAATGGATAAAGAAGATGTGGTATATATATATACAATGGAGTATTACTCTGCAGTCAAAAAGAGTGAAATCTTGCCATTTGCAACAATGTGGATGGAACTAAAGTGTATTATGCTAAGTGAAATAAGTCAGGGAGAGAAAAACAAATATCTTATTATTTCACTCATACATGGAATTTAAGAAACACAGATGAACATAGGGGAAGGGAAGGAAAAAGAAGATAAAAACAGAGAGGGAGGCAACCCATAAGAGACTCTTAAATACAGAGAACAAATTGAGGGTTGCTAGAGGGGAGGTGGGTGGGGGGGGTGGGCTAAATAGGTGATGGACATTAAGGAGGGCACTTGCTGGGATGAGCCCTGGGTGTTGTACGTAAGTGATGAGTCAGTGGGTTCTACTCCTGAAACTGATACTACACTGTACGTTAACTAACTTGAACTTAATTAAATAAATTACGTACTCTAAAATTTTTTTTAAAAAGAAACAAAACCAAAAAAGAGTAAACATGGAGTTCAGGAAACAGAGGCTCCAACCCAAGAGTGCAGTCTCAGATGTCAGTCATGAAACCAGACCATGCACTGCTTGAAGAGGCAGCCAAATTTAATCGACAGCATGACTGAGGGATGAAAAAACTGTAGGAAATCGTAAAAGCACATTATTCTTTTGTCTGTAAGAAAAACGCAACAGCCATTTGAAATTCCAGGGAAAACAAAAATCAAGACAAGAAAGTCTTGCCCAAACATGATGAAAATAATAGGGGTATGATTATAAGCAATGGATAATGTATAAGAAAAGAGAATCCTCTTGGCCCTGATGCTAAAAATATTACCCCCTATAAAGCCCCAAAGACCTGTTCCGAAGAAAATACAAAGCTAGTATGCTATCTGGTTCAGCAGAGACCCATATTTACTAACTCAACAATATAAATGCTGTGCATTCACTTTTACCTTTTAAAATTAATCAATAGACAAAGCACACACACCCGGCACTAGAGCATAAGTAAATGTTAGGAGTTTTGGTAATGCAAAAATAATAAAATAAAATAAAATAAAATAAAATAAAATAAAATAAAATAAAATAAAATAAAATAAGATAAGATAAGATAAGATAAGATAAAATAAAATAAAATAAAATAAAATAAAATAAAATAAAATAAAATAAAATAAAATAAAAACTCTTTGCATATAGCCAGGAACATAAGCAAATAAAAACAATTGATTTGTCAGAGAAAGAAGTTTGTGGCTCTTTTGAGGAATTCATTATTGTTGCTCTAATGTTGTTTTTACATTAAATAAAATTATGTTTTAAAACCACTGTCGAACTGCCAGAGTAAAGCCTTAAATATGTGCATACTGTTTGACCCTGCAATACTGCTTCCAAGAATTGAAAAATATAATCAGAAATAATGCATGAAAATGTACATTCTCGGGCACTCATCACAGTATTGTTGTAGTGGGGGGAAAATGGAAACCACTTAAATGCCAAACAACAGAGTATTGATTAAATAAATTATGATATATCCACATAATGGGATCCTGTACAACCATTAAAAATCATATTGTAGATGAACATTGGTTGTTACAGAAAAGGTTCATGATTTGCTCCTAAGAAGTAAAACCAAACGAACAAATAAAAAACCCTACAAAATGGTAACCATTTTGGTGCCTTTTATTTATTTTGGCGGGGTGTGGGAGAAACAATGTATTTTTCAGGGGCAGTAAAAATATTGACATGGAAGGACAGACACTGCCAAGTAACGACAGTGGTCGTCCTTGGGCTGAGAGGACGCGAATGAATAGAAATGTTTGTATTTTTCCTTTATGATATTCCGCTTCTCTCGTGTTTTTCCACCTTGAGTATCTTTTTTATGCAATTACGGAGGGGGAGAAACGGAGGGATCCCCGCCCCCCCCCCCCCCCCCCCCACCTTTTAAGAAAAACCTGCTGCCCGCCGATGTGCCTAGGGAACCACCGCCACACTTGCCACCACAAGCTTGGAGCCCCTCGAGCTTGGAGAAACCCGGAGTCCTAACAAAAGCAGACTTGCTCTCAGCGCAAAGCGCGCAGGTGACCGCCAGGAGAGCGGACTCGAGCGCGGATGTGAAGGCGCGCACGCTGGCGGACAGACCCGGCGACAGCCAGCCCGGAGTCACCGGGCTCTCGTTCCCTCCTCCGCGCAGGCCACCGGGGACGCGCTTGGGGGCGTGACTCTGGGACCAGTGGGGGCCGCGGGCAGTGCTGACGAGGGGCGCCAACCGGCTGTGCCGTCAGAGGGATGGGGCTTCAAGCCAGGGAAAAGCCAAGCCACCTAGGCGGAAGCGGCGGTGCGGGAGACCCAGCCCGGCCGGGGCCGCGGAAGTCCGCCTGGGGCGCCCGGAGCCCGCGCGCCGCTGCCCGGGAGCCGCGGCCAGGCAGGGGCAGGGAGGGCTGCGCCGGGAGCGCGGCGCGCGCGGGTCACGTGCCTCCGTTCCGCAGCCCTGGCCGGCCTCCCCGGCTCGCGTTCGCCCCGCCTGTCCGCTCAGGGGGCTGTCCGGCTTGTTTTAAAAAGACAAAGAATTTATGGTGACAGACGAGGTATGGAAATGGGAGTCCGAGGACTTAGATTTGGCTCTCCGCTCGTGACCATGAGCAGGTCCTCTTGCTGCCTTATGCCCCGGTTTCCCATCTGTGACACGCGTGGGGGCAATGCTAATATTTACCCCAGTAGGGAGCTCTGAGTCTTATTAATGAAGACAAAAATGACCTAGGAAAGGATCTGTGAAAGCTGCTTCCTAGGTTATGAATGGAAGCCGAAGCTGATGTCAGTCCCTGCTCATCAGATGTATGTTTTTTAGTTCTTTAATTTCGAAAATTACTTGTACAAATGGCATCCCACCGCTTTTAACTTTCCACAATTCACAACGGAAGACTCCTCAGAAAAAAATGATAATTGAGAGGTAGGAAGGAGAGCAGATTCAAAGCAAACACGTACCTTGCCAATGTAAAGATCGATAAAATATCTGAGATTGAGTTTTGAATTTAGTTCTGAGTTTCCCAACAGAAGATGCAGGGATGCCTTCGGGCAGGGCTCAGTCTGTTAAGCCTCCAGCCTGTTAAGACTTCCGCTGAGGTCACGATCTCTTGGTTCGTGGGTTCAAGCCCCCATTCTGGGTCTGCTCTGACAGCTCAGAGCCTGGAGCCTGCTTCGGATACTGTCTCCTTCTCTCTTTCTCTGTCCCTCCACCGCTCTCACTCTGTCTCTCTCTCTCAAAAATAAATAAACATAAAAAAAAAGAGAGAGAGAGGGTGTCAAAGGAACCATGATCAGATATAGTGTTCTCATTGTTGGGAAAGAAGGTTAGTACAGAAGAAAAGATGAAGCAGGGCAAATGTCTTTGGGGGGAAATGGAATGTTCTCTAAATCCACATTGCTTGGGTATCAGTCTTTTTATATACCACCCTCAGGTGTTCTGCTGTGTCCATTTGTCACATGTGTTTCTAGTTAGTGAATACTTTAAAAAAGTCTAACAAAAATCATTTCCCAAGAAAAAAATATACCCATTCTTTAAATGCTTGCTATATATTTTCCCTTTATTAAAAAATACATAACCACTGGGGCACCTGGGTGGCTGAGTGGGTTGAACCTCTGACTTTTGTGCACGTCATGATCTCACAGTCAGTGAGTCTGAGCCCCATGTTGGGCTTACTACTGTCAGCATAGAGCCCCCTTTGGGTCCTCTGCTCAACTGTCTGTCCCTCCCCTGCTCGCTCGCTCTCTCTCTCTCTCTCTCTCAAAATACTAAATAAACATGAAAAAATACATAGCCATTAAAATAGAAAATGCTTATCTTCTATCCCCCTAAGATCACCTAACCTGATGTGTATGTATGTGAACATGATGTGTGTGAGCTGTGTCTAGCACACATGGGCAGCCCCTGCTCTGGTGGTTTGATGGGTCCTTTACAGGGATGATGGCATGTCCACCCTGATGGAGATCCTAGTTATCAGTACAGCCAACTCCCTGGACAACACTGAGGAAAGTGAGCACCAGCAAAGAGACCACCTGCCCAAGATCACACATCCGTGGAGGGATGGGCTGAGGCTTCCTGATCTCCATTCCAGTGCCCTTGGCTCCCCCTTGCCCGCTGCCTCTCCCTTTGTCCCTTCCCCCACCATCCTAGTAGGCCCCTCAGTCAAGATCCTCACGAGGTCCCACTAATGTGCCCATATCTGATTCTGAGAGGAGGTAAATGGATGCAATTTGGGTGACTCCTCAGAACAACCGTGGATTCTTTCCTGGTCTCTTTCCCTAGATTATGAACTCCAGGAAAGGAAGAGCCATGATTCAGGAGATCGGTGAGGGACAGTAGGTGTGGATGTGGAGTTCTCTAGACCTCATCTTAATAGGTAAGTGGTGGGGCATCTGGGTGGCTCAGTTGGTTAAACGGTTAAGTGTCTGACTTTGGCTCAGGTCATGATCTCATGGTTCTGTGAGTTTGAGCCCCACATAGGGCTCTCTGCTGTCAACGTGAAGCCTGCTTCTAATCCTCTGTCTCCTCTCTGCCCTTCTCCTGCTCACATGTGAGCTCTCTCTCAAAAATAAATAAACATGAAAAAAGAAACAAAAAAATGCACAAAACAAAACAAAACAAAAAAACAAGTAAGTGGTGAATAAGGCTTTGAACAGATCACAGGATCAAGAGAAATGGCCAGAGGAGGGGAAGAATTTCTAGGGACCAGAACTTCTGACAGGCTGCAACTTCTGGTGGGGCAATTTGTGCCCTGAAGGAAGGCACCTTGCAGAGGAGACAGCCCAGGGCCACCAAGTGACACTGAGCCAGCCTAAGGAAGGGAGGTTGTGTAAAATGGGCTCCCAAAGCAGCATCCTTTCCCAATTGGTCCACCTGGCATGATGCCTACTTGTAATATGCCCTAAACTGCTCTTGACCTAGCAGAGTCCCATGTGGCTCCCAAGGGAAGTTTTATCAAGAACTGAAATGTGGTAACCCGAAACCCAGGCAGGTCCCTCAGGGCCAGACAGGGATATGTCCCCTTCACCCCGATGCTTCCCAGGACCCCTGCAAAGCAGATGAGCAGTGCTTCCTTGGCCCAGCAAGAACAACCTTCAGAGCTCATCCAGAGCTAAACTCTAATGCTGATTCAGGATGGGAAGAGGGGTATAGAGACCTTAGAAAGTCTAGTAGTCACAATGCCAATACTCAGGAGAGATGTCAGAATTGCCTTTTTGGCTCCCCTTAGCCTCTGCCAGGTGTTGCTGTGTGGGATATGGTAGGCCGCAGGAAAAAGCCCCAGATGAGGAGGCAGGGGGCTCTGTGTGATGTGGGGCAAATCGCTTTGCCATCCTGGGCTTCAGTTTCCTCATCTGCACAATTATTTTCCTCATTCTTGTTCTTCCACAAAACTTAGGAAATTTAGGTTCTGAGGTCAGGCAGTCTTGGTTTCTAGTCATATTCCTCCCAAAGGAACTCAGAGGTCAGCAGAGGACACAGACACCCAAAGATATACAATAGAGACTGGCATAAAAGCAATGATCTCGCTTCTTTGTCAAGGTAGCACAGTGAATGGCAGAGTAGGGTCTAGAATGCAGGATCTGGACTCTAATGCAGAGACACATCGAACAAATCATTATCATACATGTGACGGGTGCTGTGGAGGAAAAGGAGAGGATACTCTGAGAACACAAAACAGAGTATAACATGACAGAAGCCATGTGAAAGATTTTGGACATTCTTCAAAGAGTCACAGGAAATCATTTAATCCCAAGTGCAATGGTAAGAGTCTGCTGCAGTGGAGACGTGGGTTGGAAGGATTACAAGGATGCAAGAGTAGAGGCACAGAGGGCTGCGAAGAGACTCTTGCAGTCATCAGACGAAAGATGGAAATGGAATGGGTTAGGGTAGTGAGGAGACTAGACCAATTCAGTAGAACCGTCAGGACTCAATGATGGATTCAGTATGAAAAAGAGAAAAGAGAGGGCAATGTGAAGGAGGACCCTGTGTTACCGGAATGAGCAGCAGAGTACATGATGGTGCCATCTAAGATTGGGGTATGAGGGGCGCCTGGGTGGCTCAGTCGGTTAAGCGTCCGACTTCAGCTCAGGTCACGATCTCGCAGTCCTTGAGTTCGAGCCCCGCGTCGGGCTCTGGGCTGATGGCTCAGAGCCTGGAGCCTGCTTCAGATTCTGTGTCTCCCTCTCTCTCTGCCCCTCCCCTGTTCATGCTCTGTCTCTCTCTGTCTCAAAAATAAATAAACGTTAAAAAAATATATATATATACATAAGATTGGGGTATGAGAGGAGAGCAGCTTTCATGGGAAAAGACCTTTAATTCAACTTTGGCCATACTGGGTTTTCTAGTTGTGATGGTAGTTGTCTTGATTGTTTCGGTCTGGGCAGACGAAATTCAACTATGAAATTGAGAAAGCAGTTATATACCTGAGCCTCTTGGCCACAGATGAGTGGGCATTGGAGTTAACCCAATAGGGCAACAGCAGCCACAGTGGACCAGGAGAGGCAGCCTACCTGGCCCTACAGCAGAGTAGGGAATGAATGGGGCACAGGCTCTGAATGACACCCACTGGTTTCTCTTCCTTCTTTACCACCAGCCATGTGACCATTGCTTCATCTGTCTGAGCATAAGGCTCCTCATTTGTCAAGTGGAAATGATGTTAGCAACCTTCCCCAACTGTCAGGAGATCTATGCTTTAATACAGCTCACAGTCCAAAAGATTCTCATTTGCGCTATGTGATGATATTTCAGACAAGCACATTGTACTATATCTTTATAAGCTTGGCGTGAAGTGTAACACCAACCCATTTCTTTTACTAAAATAAGATATCCAAGGCATTTATCATGGTAGAAATACAGTGTCGCATATGTTTATGCATGTATTTTGGAGGTAGACGACCCTGGGTTCAAGCCTGGGCTTACCCGCTTCCGAGCCATGTGACTTTGGGCAATCATTTACTGAGTTTCCTTTTCTGAAAAATCAGGAGAATAATGGAATCGGCTACATGGATTGTTGCATGGGCTAAATGAAATAATGATGTAAAGGACCTCGCACTTACTGTGTGTTCCCAAAATCCCAATTATTGTTGTTATTTGTAATTCAGCATCCAGCACACAGTCAGTATTCATTGTGTTTGTTCCCCGGCACCCGCCCCTCCGCAGGTCCATCGGCATTCGGTTTATGTACACCGGCCTTACTCAGTGTCTGTTCACAGAGGAACCAGAGCTCTCTGAGTTGTAACTCCTCCCGGCACCCCCAGTTCAGCTCTCTCCGCAGCAATCTATTCTTCCCCTTCATTCAACAAGCACAGCAGATAATGTAGGACATTGTGGCGTTTTTCTCAAGTACCAGCTCCCCTCCCTCACTGGGAATGTAAGAGACAGAGGCTCTAGGCCATATGCTCACATCATCAGCTGTGTTTCCATGACGACCAGCCCAGCATAACTAGATGTTTCAGCAGAGATGAGCTGTGACACCCAGCTCGCCACAGAATGTAGCTGACTCGCTATTATTATATTCCTTACACTGACACTGACCTAAGGGCTAAAGCAGGCTAGACATGGCTCTGAGGGGCGGGGAAGTTTTTGTTTGTATAAGTAAGAGACTGAATTTGGGAATGCATTTGGCTGGCCACTGCAGCAGTAAATGCTTTGGCTGTAATATGTTAAAAGAAATCTAAAAAAAAAAAAAAAAAAAAAAAAAAGTCTGTTGTAAATGCTGCAACAAGAAGAAGGTACCCTATTACATGTAAACAAAATGAAGACACAGGCCTAATACTTCCTAAGAGGGTCACAGCAGACTTCTTTTTTTTCTTTCAGAAGACTTTAACACAGTGTTTGGTGTTTTCTCTATCTTAAAAAAGGGAAACATAGTATAAATGTATTAGTTAGGGTGCTTTCGACGGCAAGAACAGGAAACCTAACTAAAGGAGTTTAAATAATTAGGACATTTGTTATCCCATGCTCCAGGAAATCTAGAAGTATGTCATTCCAGGGCTGGTTAATTCAGTGGCTTAGGGAGATCAGCAAGATCCAAGTGCTTTCAGTCTTTCTGCTTGCCTTTCCTTAGCACGTCTGCAATATCTGTCCTTGTGGTTAAGACACAAGCAAAGAATTTCCAGATGTCACAAGCAGACATTTCATCTCCAAAAGAGAAGGGGCGCATTAGTTCCTGTGCATCCCCTTTTAGTTGTGAGGAGAACCTCTCCCAACCCTTCCCCTGCACACTTCCTATCAGGTCCTCTTCATCGTGGATTCAGGGTCCAGGATTTGGATATTATCCCGAGAGAAGTAGAGAACCATTAAAGGACTTTCAACCAACTGATGGAGTATAGATTTCTGTTTCAATAGGTTTCTGGGTTTTTTTTTTTAATGTTTTTATTTTATTTTTGAGAGAGAGAGCATGAGGAGGGGAGGTGCAGAGAGAGAGAGGGAGACCCAGAATCCAAAGCAGGCTCCAGGCTCTGAGCTGTCAGCACAGAGTCTGACATGGGGCTCGAGCTCACAGATGGTGAGATCATGGCCTGAGCCGAAGTCGGACACTTAACTGACTGAGCCACCCAGGCGCCCCAATAGGTTTCTGTTTCAATAGATCACTTAGACAGTAATATGGAGGGTGGAATCCAGGGAGAGAAAGATGAAAAGCAGAGAAACCTGTTAGCAAAACTGTTGCAAAGTCCATAGAAGAAACACTGAAGTCTGAGCTAAATCAGCAGTGCTAGAAATCGGGATGGGAGTTGGGAAGGTAGATGAAAGGCATTGGAGATGTTAAATTGTCAATGACATCAGACACAAAGATGGACTGGATAGAATATTACTTAGATTTCTTATTTTGTGTCTGAATAAAAGAGTCTTGCCACCAACTGAGCTCAGGAACATCACAGAAGCAAATTTGAGGAAACTGATGATTAGCTCAATTGTGTCAATATTGAGTTGGGGGACCTGGTCTATCCAGGGAATGGGACGATAAAGAGGTTGGAAGCTCAGAAAAGCGATAGGGAGCTGGGAGTTGTCAGTGTGTGATGGACTGGTGAGGAATGGGTGAGGTCACCCAGAGCAAAAAGGAGATAGTGTCAAGGGCAGACCCTGGGTGAGCAGCATTTAAGGAATGGGCCACAGAGAAGAATTCAGTGAAAAAGCTGAATTCAGAGAAATCAGAGAGGTACAGAGAGAACCAACCAAGAGAAGAGGATCCCAAGAATTTTAGGGCCAACAGAGGAGCAAGGAAGATAAAGGAGTGATTGGTGTCCACTTTCACGATTTGTTGGGAATTATTGCGGTAAGACCATAAACGCAGCAGAGGCAAACTCTTTCCAGAAGACTGACTTCGGAGGGGAGCAGAGAGATAACTCGGCAACTGAGGGGGGTGCGGGAGGGTTTTGTACACGTGGAATGAGGTTTGAGCATGTTTGAAGGCTGAAGGGAGGAGCCTAGAGCCAGGGAGATGCTACAGTTACCTTGCCTGACCCAGATATGGGACAATTTTGGAGCAAAACTCCAACAGCTACAGTTGTCTCCTCCCCCAGCACCATTCCAGAGGGTTCCTCGGGTTGGCTTCGCGACAGGGGGCTGCCAGGTGTCCCTCCGCTTCTGCTCCTTCAATGACATTCATCTACGTGCCCTTATTGTTCTTGGAAGATACAAGGGAATGATCATGGTCCTCACTTAGTACTGGCCTACTGGGAATTATGCAAAATACCGGCTGCCTCTCAGATCACCTTATTAGTGCCTCGGGGTGATAATTTCATGGAAATAACTCTGAGGGAGAGTTGAACTGCCTAGCAGGGAGCCTTTTACACTAGGCATCTGTCTTCTATATCCTCTCTGCCTCTTTTGGGGCCAGCCCAACTGTCCTCAGGCCAGCTTCTCAGAAGGCTGCACCCCCAGCCTCTCTGCTTCCTTCAGATGCAGAGTGTGTTTGCCCTGGCCTATCACGCGCTGTCCATCCCTTGATGGCTACCAACTTGAGCTACCAGCAAAGGGCATGGGACACACCTTGGGGGGGTGAGGGGTGTGTAACCTGGAGAAGACCCAGGAAAAGCTGTCAACGGTGCACAGATCCCATCAGAGCCTGGGACAAAACTGTTACCTTCACAGCCACAGTGGGACGTATTTTGAGGTATTGACTTCTCTATAGAAACTATTTGCTTCATGTCAGGAGTTTAGGATTTAGGGTTAGGGTTAGGGTTAGGGGTTAGGGGCCAAAAGCCATGTTACTACTACATCATCCTATTTCTCACCCCCATCATTGGCTAATTGGTCCAGGGTGGACACTGGGCCCAAGAACTTTACCCATAATCTTTTTCATAGCAGAATCCCAGTGCCTGCCTCTCTAATGCATACTAGGCACTAGTAAATATTTCTTGACTTCTTTTTTTATGTTTCAGTCACCACATGCTATTTGCTTTACCAAGAAGGCTCTTTCTCCATCCTTATCAATTAGCTAATGCCTACTCATCCTTTCAAGCTCACCCAAGACATCATCAACCCCATGAAATCTTCTCTGCTTCCCCAGCCCAAGTCTGTTTTGGAATAATCAGAGCTCATATCTGAGGTAGAACTTTGGTCTCTGTATTGCAAATATTTTCTTTTCCATCTGTTATGTTGGCTTCTTTATTTAAAAAAAAATTTTTTTTATTACGTTTCTTTATTTTTGAGAGGTAGAGAGAGACAAAACATGAGTGGGGAGGGGCAGAGAGAGAGGGAGACACAGAATCAGCAGGCTCCAGGCTCTGAGGTGTCAGCCCAGAACCCGACACGGGCTCAAACCCATGAACCGTGAGATCGTGACCTGAGCCAAAGTCAGACACTCAACTGACTGAGCCACCCAGGCGCCCCTATGTTGGCTTCTTTAGATAGATAGATAGATAGATAGATAGATAGATAGATAGATAGATAGATAGATAGATATCCTAATGCCTTTGAGATTTATGCATGTTGTAGGATGTATCAGTACATCATTCCTTTTTAGTTGCAAATAATATACATTTTATTTCTCCACTTGTCAGTTGACAGACATTTAGTTTTGTTTCCACTTTTTGGCTATTATGAATAAGGCTGCTGTGAACATTCATGTACAAGTTTTTGTATAGATACACATTTCCACTTCTCTTGGAATTGCCAGGTCATATGGTAACTCTAGGTATAACATTTCGAGGAACTGCTAGGCTATTTTCCCAAGCATCTCTACCATGTTACATTCCCACCAGCAGTGTATGAGGGTTCCAGTGTCTCCAAGCCTCAGTAATACTTGTTATTCTCTTTTTCATTATATCTATCCTAGTGGACACGAAGTGGTATCTTCTTGTGGTTTTGATTTGTACCGTTAACCCTCGAACAACACTGGGGCTAGGGGCACCAACCCCTATGCAGTCAAAAATCTGCATATAACTTTTGACTCTCCAAAAACTTAGCTACTGATAGCCTACTGTTGACTGAAAGCATTACTGATAACATAGACAATTAACACATATTTTATATGATTGTATTCTTACAATAAAGTAAGCTGGAGGAAAGAAAATGCTATTAAGAAAATCATAAGGGGGGGCGCCTAGGTGGCACAGTCGGTTAAGCGTCCGACTTCAGCCAGGTCACGATCTCGCGGTCCATGAGTTCGAGTCCCGCGTCAGGCTCTGGGCTGATGGCTCAGAGCCTGGAGCCTGTTTCCGATTCTGTGTCTCCCTCTCTCTCTGCCCCTCCCTTGTTCATGCTCTGTCTCTCTCTGTCTCAAAAATAAATAAACGTTAAAAAAAAAATTAAAAAAAAAGAAAATCATAAGGAAGAGAAAATACATGTACAGCTCTGTACTGTATGTATCCCCAAAAAATCCATGTCTAACTGAATTTGCACAGTTCAAACCTGCGTTGTTCAAAGGTCAACTGTATTTTTCTAACAATTAGTGGTGTTGAGCATTTTTCCATGTGCTTAAGGGCCATTTGCATATTTTCTTTGGTGAAATGTTTATTCAAGTCTATTGCCCTTTTAAAAAATATTTTTTTAATGTTTATTTATTTTTGAAAGAGACAGAGCATGAGCAGGGGAAGGGCAGAGAGAGAGGTAGACACAGAATCCAAACCAGGCTCCAGGCTTGGAGCTGTCAGCACAGAGCCCGACGCAGATCTCAAACTCATGAACTGTGAGATCATGACCTGACCCAAAGTCAGACACATAACTGACTGAGCCACCCAGGTGCACCTCAAGTCTATTGCCTGTTTTTAAATTGGGTTATTTGTCTTTTAATTACTGAACTGTAAGAGTTCTTTACATAATCTGGATACAAGTAAGATGTATAATTTGCACGTATTTTCTCCTATTCTGTGGGTTGCCTTTTCAGAAACACTCTTTTTTTCAACGTTTATTTATTTTTGGGACAGAGAGAGACAGAGCATGAACGGGGGAGGGGCAGAGAGAGAGGGAGACACAGAATCGGAAACAGGGTCCAGGCTCTGAGCCATCAGCCCAGAGCCTGACGCGGGGCTCGAACTCACGGACCGTGAGATCGTGACCTGGCTGAAGTCGGACGCTCAACCGACTGCGCCACCCAGGCGCCCCTCAGAAACACTCTTGATGGTGTCCTTTGGAGCATAAAAATTTTAAATTTTGATGAAGCCCAATTTATTTTTTCTTTGGTTTCTTTTGCTTTAAAAAAATTTTGTTAAGTTTTATTTATTTTGAGACAGAGAGAGAGCACATGAGTGGGGGAGAGGCAGAGAGAGCGGGAGAGAGAATCTTAAGCAGACTCTGCACAGTCAGTGCAAAGCCTGACATGGGGCTCCAACCCACGAACTGTGAGATCATGACCTGAGATGAAATCAAGAATTGATGCTTAACCGACTGAGCCACCTAGGCGCCCCTGGTTTCTTTTGCTTTTGGTGTTGTAGCTAAGAAGGCTTTACCTTACCCAAGGTCATGATTTACTCCTAGGGGTTCTATAGTGTTAGCTCTTACATTTGGATCTATCATCCATTTGGATTAAAAAGGTTTAATCTTAAATTATGTATAAATTATATCTCCTTCACTCCTCTGTCCCAGGCTTAGGTTGGGACCCTGATTGTTTAGAGTGGAAGCTGGGGGGTGAAATATAGCATGCAGATACCTCTTCTCCTTAATAAGGGGAAGGCCTCCCCCTTATTGATATCTTCTTTCAAAATGAGAGCTCTAGTCTATTAGCATGACATTCACCCTTTATTTAATCTGTGCACAGAAAGTAAAGTGACTTATCTGACTCATAAATTTAAAAATAGTCTGGATATGTTTCATGCAAGGATTTGGGTTTTTTTCCCCCCTTATTTTTCTTGGGTCAAAGCATGCCAGCTGAAAGCAAGAGTTCTCTTCTGTTCCTCCTTGTTGTAAGTCTTGCCTGGGCAGGACCCTATGTCTGCAGGGCTGCTGGGGTCCAGCACTACCGCCACTGGACAACGAGTGTGCATAATTTTGGAGTTGGGCTAGTTGACTTGTTTGGTTCTTACTGAAAGCTAAGGCCCTAACTTGGCCTTAATCATCAGAGATGGTATTTTGGCTACCATCTACCTTATTCTTTGTCTGATTTCTCAATTTGTTTAGAATCCAGGCAGTGAGAGGGGTACTCTTACTGGGCACATCAGAGACTAATAACCCTTTTCCTGCTTTAAGCTTCTAGTTTTTTGGAAGTGGGCAAGAAGAAAAGGGGCAAGTGTCTTAATTTGACTGTCTCTGGTAACAGTTTTCCTTCTATTGCTTGCTGTTGCTTCTCTGGCTGATAATGACTAGCCGCGGATGACCTCTGTGAATCAGATTTCCAAATGTAGGTCTCTCATGGAGAACGTGTGGGAATTTTCCGGAAGGGAATGGTAGAAACCTCCCCACTACAGAGCAATCTGACAGATCTGTCAGAATCCAGGCAGGAAACAGATGCCATGTTAAAAAAAGTGACTGGAGACACTCTGTGAAGGGACTGTTGGCAAAAGGGTGGACAGGTTAAGGGAAGCGACTAGGACTGCTGACGTAGCCAGGGTCGTCAGTGGGAAAGGCTTCCAGAAGGCAGGTCAGAAGGGGATGGGGAAGGAATTGTTAACCATGAGAGAGGGGCCACCTAAGGCTGTGGCCATAGGAAGACAAGTGAGGCTATTGTGCAACTGAGGCCCAGCATGGAGGGTAGTGTCTATCTGTCTTTCCTCCCAGCCTCTGATCTCTTGAAGGTGTCTCCTATCATCCGGACCCACTTGGAAGCCAAAGGGTAAGGGAGCGTGATGACAAGGTCGACAGAAGTCAGTCTCCTGCACAGAGCCGGGTAGAAGTGATGGAGAACACAGCTGGAGGGGCACGTGGGTAAAAGCCAGCACACCGATGTGGGTAACAGGGCTCTATTCTTCCATATCCTTTCAGCGAATGTAGTCAGGGTGACAGCCAGCAGCACTGCAGCCAACGTTGTTTACGTCTGGTATATATTCCGATGAAGCAGCATCCATGCCATCCAGCTATTAAATACTTATTTATTTAAATATTGTTATTTACTTTTGAGAGGGCGAGAGAGAGCGCAAGCAGGGGAGGGGCAGAGAGAGAGAGGGAGACACAGAATCTGAAGCAGGCTCCAGGCTCTGAGCTGTCAGCACAGAGCCCGATGCGGGGCTCGAACTCGTGAACCGCGAGATCATGACCTGAGCTGAAGTCGGACACTTAACTGACTAAGCCACCCAGGCGCCCCTTAAATACTTATTTTGAACAGCAACTCTGGGCACACTTTACAGCTTCTTAATGGTGGGTTCACCGGCCTGGCAAGTAGCTGAACAACAGAACAGACTTGGGCTGGGGAAGCAGAGAAGGGAAGCAGTAGGAGGGCTCAAACCACCCTGACATCTGTGATGTTCATTTGACCTTCAGGGAACTCAAAAACTATCAGCTCTGAGCAGTGGGTGTGCAGGCTATTCCACTGTCCCCTCTCCTCTCTCTGGTCTGCACCCTCCTCCAATTTTCTTCTTTCTTCTCAGTTAGACACTGGAGGCCGTCCATTCGTCTGCTGCCCAAGCAGATGTCCAACCGGGGAACAGAATTCTGGTCTCCTCTCTTTGCAACTCTAATTTCCACAAATGATTCCTTGGGAACTCCCTATTCATGCCCCACAACTAGCCCTCAGAGAAGAAAAAATCCACTCACCAGGAATAAATGCTGTTGACTCCACAGGGCCAACTACCCTCAAGAAATCTCCCGTCTTCCCTACCCTGTATTTTAATATACTTTGGAAATGGAGGTATCGTAGTAGAGGGGTGGTAGGTGACAGCAGAACAAATTCTGTACCTATTTGTACGCCCAGGAGAAGATTGAAGGGTGTGGGGGTACACTCCCAAATGTAGGCTCTTCTCTTTAGAAGGTAAGGCATTTGTTTTTTTCTTTTGGCCATGGCTTTAGTGTGACTGTGTGGCAGTAGGAAAAGAGCCACCAGTATCCTGTTAAAAAAATAGTTCCTGCTCTTGGACAAAAATAATAATAATACCATAAATATAGATGTAATATAGCAAGTATAAAGCTCCCATAAACCTGCTTCTCTGAGGAAAAAAAAAAAAAACAATGCTAGCAGTTTGATCCATATTCTTCCAGACTTTTCTGCAATGCAGATTAACTTGATTAACTTTAAAAAGGGGGATCTCATAATGTACATACTATTTTGTAACTTCCTTTTTGCACTCAACAGAACATCCTACACATCGAAAAGTTTTCTCACTGTCAGAGTATAGAGTTAAAAATAGTGAAAGAGAGAAAAACAGAATGCAATGCTGAATTAGAAATTGTGGTATTGGGGAGCCTGGGTGGCTCAGTCCCTTAAATGTCTAACTTCTGCTCAGGTTATGATCTCATGGTTCATGAGTTCAAGTCCCGCATCAGGCTCTCTGCTGTCAGCACAGAGCCTGTTTCAGATCCTCTGTCCCCCTCTCTCTATGTTCCTCCCCCACTCGTGTGCACCCCCCCTCTCAAAAATAAACATTAAAAAAATAAATTGTGCTATTGATAAAAATTGACAAATTTCAATATATATGGATAAATGTAAAATATACATACAAATGTCTGTATGTGAGCATCACACACACACACACACACACACACACACACACACACACATGCACACACACATGCATATACATAGATAGATTCCCTAGCTGCCCATTCTTAGGGTCTGGAAGCAGCAATAACCCAAACACAATGAGCATATCTAGCCCTCAGTTCTGGGTTTCTAAAAACCGTTCTCCATCATATGGAACCAGAGCCTGGAGAAATGGTTGATTACAGGACTCAGTCAGGGAAAGTACAAGATGAACATGAAACATCTTTTTGTGCCAGAAAGTAAGGAAATGGTCAGAAAACAATGGGGACATATCAAAAGGACATAGAAACAAGCTTAAGAGGACCCCCACTAGCCCACTGGCCAAATCTACGATAATTTGCACATCAAAATAAATAATGATGGAGTACAATCCACTACATATAGTAGGAAACAATGAGGGCATACTGACATAAATAAATGAGTAAACTGAAAGCTTAGAGAAGAAGAGAATATTTGTGTGGTTTCAAAACATGTCTCCACAAAAATACCCATTAGCTACAAAAAGGAGAGTTGTTGCTCAATGGGTATAGTTTCAGTTTTGCAAGATGAAAGAGTTCTAGAGATCGACTGCACAACAATGTACGTATAGTTAACATTACTGTAGTGTACACTTAAAAATGGTTAAGACAGTAAATTTTATGTTAAGCGTTTTTTGTTGTTGTTGTTTGTTCTTAACCACACACACACACACAAAATACTAGTTACAAAAGGAAAGAGCAATTTTTCAGTGAAGAAGCCTGGATGACACCGCCTTAATCCAGTGATCAAAGTGAACACCATTAGTGGGAGGACAAATTAAAACCACATAAATGATAGAATGCAGTAAGAACATAGCATTCCTCTGATATATCTGCCAAAGATACATAACCTGAATCTCAGGCAAACCTGAATTGAAGGACCATCTACAAAATAACTGGACTGTAATCTTCAAATGTGTCAAGATCATGAATGTCAAGGAAAGACTAAAGAACTGTGTCAGATTAAAGGAGGATAAAGAGACCCAATCACTAAATGCAACATGTGATTCTAAACTGGCGTGCTTCTCTGTAAATGATCTCATTGGGATAATTGGTGAAACTTACAAGGGGTCTGAAGACCGGATGGTTGTCATGTGTCACTGTTGAGTTCCTGATTTTGATGGCTATAATGTGGTTAAGTAGTCGAATTATCTTTGTTTTTAGGAAATACACACTAAAGTACTCAGTAGTGATGGGACATCCTGTTGGTGGTCTACTCTCAAATAGTTCAGGGGGAGAGAAGTTATTCCACATATATTGAAATTCACCAGTTTTCAGAATACCTCAGTAGGTATTATAGTGGCAACTTTTCTGTAGGTTTGAGATTATTTTTAAAAACTAATATTCTTCCGGGGCTCCTGGATGGCTTAGTCAGTTAAGCATCCAACTTCAGCTCAGGTCATGATCTCAGTTTGTGAGTTTGAGCCCTGTGTCAGGCTCTGTGCTGACAGCTCAGAGCCTGGAGCCTGCTTCAGATTCTGTGTCTCCCCTCTCTCTGACCTTCCGCCACTTGCGCACGCGCTCTCTCTCTCTCTCAAAAATAAATAAACATTAAAAAAAAATTTTAATTACTATTCTTCTGTGAGAAGAGTGTGGCATTTAAATGCCGATTAGAGTCTGTCAATGGGCAGGAATTGTTGATAGAAAGCTTCCCTGTAGCTTCTCCATGGGCAGGGTTGGCCCATTCATTGGTGGATCTCATTCCTGCCTTCCAGAGCATCTAGTGCCCCTCCAGTTCCACAGGGTACTTTCTCAGGTACTGCAGGGGAAACTCATTTGCTGCTTGTCAGTGTCCCCCTCTACAAACATGTTGTGCCTTAGTTTGGTTTCTCCCTAAAGTAGAGCCCGAGACCAAAGCTAGGGTGCAGGTAGTCTATCTAGGAGACAACCCCAGGAAGCAGGAGTCAGGAAGCAAAGAAAAACAAGCCAAGAGAAGAAGAAAAAGCCCTATACAAGTGCATTATTGAGATCGTCCCTGTGGGCAATAGGGGCTGGAGAAGGGTACAGCATGCCTCCTTGAACTGTCTGTCTGAAGCACTGGATGCTGGAGCTCTTATCTACTGTTTGCTCCCCTTTTGGTTGAGTACTCCCCCCTCCCCAAAATACTCCTTCACTTGTACATGAGCAGGTAGCCTTCATAATACCAGAGAGTCTCCAGGGCAAAAGGACAAGATGCAAGTCGCATGCTTGAAGTACAATACTCTCAGGACAGGCAAGGTTGAGCTGTGGCCGAAATCAGAGGTGGGCTTGAGGAGATGGGAGTGAGGCACCCCAGGGACCTGCTGGAGGGGTTTTACCTTCCTCCACTTCCTTGAGATAATCTCCCCCGCTGCTTTCTCTCATTCAGATTGTATCATCAAAGATGGACTTTCTGTTTTTATGGGTCTCATTGTTTGTGTGGGCTGATTTCTGAGTAAAGAAGAAGAAAAAGACCTTGATTTTGCTATCTTGTAACCACAAGTCCGCTAATTGATGACTAATATACCACTTACTTGTCATTTACTCACTACTTGCACCACTGCGAGCGATCCACAAGCGCTGTCCCAGGCCCTCCCAGTTATCTCATTTTTCAGGATTTCTTTGGCCATCTGTCAGGATTGCTGGTTAGTGAAATGGGATTTGCTCATCCTAGGCAAACCATAGGTTGCCTATTGCCTATTCCAACAAGAATAAAGTTTAGCTTCCACAATTTTCACAGAAGCATGTCAGCTTTGGTCTTATACTGAAAGTCTATGGAAATCCCTTTAGTCATCAAATGAATGCCACAAGCCCTTACCAAGAAGCAAAACTTAGAACTGAGTGCAAAGTACCTTCTTACAGGAAGCACAATTGAAGTGAAAACTCCAGTTAAGAGGGGCGCCTGGGTGGCTCCATCTGTTAAGCATCCAACTCTTGATTTAGAAGCCAAATTAGGGTATGTAGGCTGGAATCTCAATGGCTGACCCAGGGGAAATACATGTGATCGTGATCACAAAGTTCATGAGTTCAAGCCCCACATCAGGCTCTGCGCTGACAGCACGGAGCCTGCTTGGGTTTCTGTCTCCCTCTCTCTCTGCCCCTCCCCTGCTTGCTCTCCATCTCTCTCTCAATATAAGTAAAAATAAAAGAAAAAAAAGTCCAGTTAAGAGAGAGACTGAGGCATGAATGTGCAGACAAGATCAGAACTTCCCTTTGCACGTTCTCCTTTGTACCATTTTACACTATCACAATTAAAAAATTAATTGTGAAATCAGCTGTCTGATGTCTGGCCCTCCTCCACTCTACAATGAGCTCTGTGGAAGTGGAGATGAGATGTCTTGCCCTGCACCTGATAGTTTGACTCCAAAATATATTGGTGGAATATATGCTTTCAGTTGCAAGTGACTGAACTCCCAACTGAAATTTGCTTTAAACTAAGCTTAGAGGCGGGATGGGTTCCCAGGTTCATTCAGCAACTCAACAATGTCATAAGAATCCTGGTTCTTTCCAGTTCTCTCACATGCCATCTTTGATGTTGACCTCATCCCTCAAGCTGCAAGATAACCTAAGAGTTCCGGGTATCAGGAAGGAAGAAGAGAGAGTATCTCTCTACCTCTCTTTCTTGGAAACAAAGAAACTTTCCCCAGAATCCTCCAGCAGACTTCTCAGCTCTCCTTGGCCCGAATTAGGTCATAAGCATATTCTTAGACTGATCGAGGGCAAGGGGATAAGACTGCCTTTAGAGCAGCCAGTCAGGCCTGTCCCTTGTAGCTGGGAGCAAAGTCCACTTTCCCTGAGGTACATGGCTAACTGAGGGAGGAGAGGATAGAAGAACAAAATCATGGTTCTGTTAAAATGGAAGCTGGAGGCAACAAAGTGTCCACTGTGAGTTCGCGCAGGGGCCAACTCTCCACGTAGCGCACTGCAATCCAAATATGCTAGCCTGGGCCAGACAACCATCTCTGACGTCAGGCTGCCCTCGCTACTGCCCCTTCTGTTGTGGACTCCTCCCCCCAAACATTTTTCTTGTTACCCACCTCCCCACTGAGTTCTGGAATCAGCCCCTCGGGCACAGCTTGTGTTTCCCTTGATGTTTTTGCTACGCTGCCACGGAAGACACTGGGTTTTTTTGTTTTTTTAATTTTTTTTTTATTTTTGAGACAGAGAGAGACAGAGCATGAATAGGGGAGGGGCAGAGAGAGAGGGAGACACAGAATCTGAAACAGGCTCCAGGCTCTGAGCTGTCAGCACAGAGCCTGACGCGGGGCTCCAACTCATGGACCGCGAGATCATGACCTGAGCCGAAGTCGGCCGCTTAACTGATTGAGCCACCCAGGCGCCCCGGAAGACACTGTTTGTGTTCCTGCAGACTATCCCTTACATACAAGAATCTGCCATGACTTTTTCCTTGAATTACAAGTTTGTATCTATGGACAAATGCTCTGTCACCAAACAAGGACAATTACACAGTCCGTAATCATTCTTTCTTGCAGCAGTGAAGCTTAGAGCTCTATGTCTTGCTCAGTAACCATAATGATCTCATCTCAGGCTCTCGGTGCCATTATCTTCCTCCTAGTCCTCATATTGTATCTGAGATCTGGTGCTGGTGGTTGTTGCTCTTTATGTAATAAATTGATTCTGGGAAAGACTAGACCCCAGGATTTCTGAGCTCTTTGAAGAGACACCAGCTGAAACTGGACTTCGTTTGGCATATTTCCCCTGGGTCAGCAATTGAGATCCCAGCTTACATACCCTAATTTGATTTCTAAAGCCCACTGACAAGACATTGGGAATGCATTCAAGTCAGATTCTTGTGATTGTCTTTCGAGGACCATAAAGCCAAAATACACCCTTGTGGGCATGCAGGGGATACTTCCAGAAGGGGATGGATATTACCACTGTTAATCATCCTGACAAGAGTTCAGTCCTTTGGCTGGAAATAATTTCTGGTGAGCCAATCCACAGACCGGGGTAAGGGAAAAACTTCCCTCTTTCTCTGGGGTCCCAGAGAAACCCAGCTTGGCTCAGTCTCAGAAGTGGGGATATTCCTGGAGGGCTCCTGGTGATGATGAACAGTGACTCCTGTGCAATGAGGCTAGGCCTGGAACACAGCGGGATGGTGGTGGACCACAGGGGATCCTGAGGAAGGATCTGAGTCTGTGCCTTGTAGGAAGCTATCATCTTTTGTTATTCTTCCCTTTCTTTATTCTGGAATCATCAGTCACTTCTCTTTAGTATTATGGGCTGGTCCCTGCTAGCCTATGTGGCACTGAAGGGAAGGTCTTGTCTCGCACTTGGGCCAGAGGAACCAAGAGGAGAGCAGTGCCTTGCATGAAACCCAAATACTGTCAACAATAGTTGCCAGCAGGGGATGGCTGAGCCCGGGGAGCAGCAATCTTGGGGACTGTTAGAGCAAAGATAGCAGTGTGGCTGCATGGAGAGAAGGCCAGAGCAACAGAACAGGAAGAATTCTCCCTCGCTTCTTCCTTCTCTCCCTTTTCTTGCTTCTTCCCTTTCTTTCAGCCTTTTTTCCTTCCTCTGCCCTGTCCTCCTCTCTTTTGTTCTCCTCTCTTTTCTGGTAGTCTTCCCCTTCCTTCCTTCCTTCCTTCCTTCCTTCCTTCCTTCCTTCCTTCCTTCCTTTCTTCCTTCCTTCCTTCCTTCCTTTTCTTCTTTTTTAATAGGCAATATAGGGGCGCCTGGGTGGCGCAGTCGGTTAAGCGTCCAACTTCAGCCAGGTCACGATCGCGCGGTCCGTGAGTTCGAGCCCCGCGTCAGGCGCTGGGCTGATGGCTCAGAGCCTGGAGCCTGTTTCCGATTCTGTGTCTCCCTCTCTCTCTGCCCCCTCCCCCATTCATGCTCTGTCTCTCTCTGTCCCAAAAATAAATAAACGTTGAAAAAAAAAATTAAAAAAAAAATAGGCAATATATTCACGTGGTCCTAAATGAAAAGCATAAAAAGTACATAACACAGATATTCAGTCAACCCATCCCCTCCTCACCGTTGTTACTAATTTCTTTTGAATTCTTCCAGGAATATCCTATGACTACAAAAGCAAATATAAAATATAAAATAATACATGTATTCTTTGTTTACTCTATTCTATATGAATGGTAGCATACTCTACTCACTATTCTGTGCCATTTTAATTAAAACAATGTTTTAGTGTTTATCATCTTTGAGAGACAGAGAGACAGAGCATGAGCAGGGGAGGGGCAGAGAGAGAGAAGGAGCACAGAATCTGAAGCAGGTTCCATGCTCTGAGCTGTCAGCACAGAGCCCCGACATAGGGCTTGAACTCATGAGCCATGAGATCATGACCTGAGCCAAAGTCAGATGCTTAACCGACTGAGCCACCCAGTTGCCCCTGTGCCATTTTTCTTAAAGTTTATTTATTTATTTTTTTGAGAGAGATAGAGAGCAAGCAGGGGAGGGGCAAAGAAAGAGGGAGACCAGAGAATCCCAAGCAGGCTCCACACTGTCAGCACAGAGCCCGACGTGGAGCTCAAACCCACAAACTGTGAGATCATGACCTGATCATGAAACAAGAGTTGGATGCTTAATTGACTGAGCCACCCAGGCACCCCTGTGCCATATTTATTCACCTAATAGTACACCTTGGAGATCCTTACATAGCAGTACGTAAAGAGCTTGCTCACTTTTTTTAATGTTTTATTTTATATTAGAGAGAGAGAGAGAGAGAGCACGCGAGCGAGAGCAGGGGAGGGGAGAGAGCAGAAACAGAATCCAAAGCAGGCTCCAGGCTGTCAGCACAGAGCCTGACGCGGGGCTCGAACTCACGAACCGTGAGATCATGACCTGAGCTGAAGTCAGCACTTAACTGATGGAGCCACCCAAGTGCCCCAAGAGCTTGCTCATTTTAAAAAATAGTTAGATGTGGTTCCATTATATGGGGACATATTTTATTCAATCTTTTCCTTTCACCAATAGTGTGCATATTTCATTTCCCATGTGGGAAAGTATGTCTATTGGAGAAATTCCTAGAAATGGACTTGCTGGCTCAAAGGGTATGAGCATCTGTAATTTTTGTATATATTGCCAGATTGAGGAAGGGCCCGTTCTTGCATACACATGGATTAACCCCAAGACACATTCTCATAAATAACTCTGTGAATCCATAAGGAAATTTTTTTCTTCTGGCAATTCATTGTCGGGACTTAGCAGTTTGGGCCTAACAATGGGATTATGACTGTATCTCCCGAAGGATGGTTATTTACTATTACAAGACCCCTTGTGACAGAGACTACCAAGTATCCTCCCAAATCCACTCTCCCCTTCTTCCACAGTAAGCTAGGCAAATGGCCACCCATTTTCTAGCTAGTGTGCAGCGAGATGTGGCCTTGTGACTAAGTTATCAGCAAGGGACTGTGAGTGGAAGTGAAGGATGGAGCTTTGCCTCATTTGTTAAAACAAACAAACAAACAAACAAAATCATTCGCTCTGGACTTCTACTCTATCCCCTTCTCACAAACTGAAACATGTATAGGACACACACGGCCTGTCTTTGACCATGCAGGTGAGGATAATGGCATTGAGGATGGCAAACCAATAAGATGGAAGGAACTGAGGCTCTTAATGACTGTGCAGATCAGAAGGGCTCTGCCTCCCTGGCTTGCTTACTTGGGGCTCTTTTGTGAAAGAGAGAGAAACTTCGATTTTCTTTGAATCATTGTATTGTGGGCTCCTTTATGATAGCACCTTAGCCTTTACTCTAACATCCACCCATTATTTTTCTGGAAGTAGGCACTGTTCTGGAGTATTATCCTCAGTGTCTAAGCCAAATGATTTATTTATATATATTCTGCCTTTTCAAATAAGGATTTGAGAGGGCTTAGCAAGGGCCTGCCACAGAGTAGACAACCCCTTCCCCCTTCCTTTCGCAATATTGACTGAGCACATATGATGTAGTAGGCACATTGCTGAGTGCTAAGGAGACATTGGTGACCAAAACAGACACTGTCCTTGCCATCATAGGCCTTCCAGTGTTGTGGAAGAGACAGACACTATTCTGACAGCCACACAAATAAATACAAAGTTCAAAAGTAATGAGTATGGGGAAAGTGGTATTAGCCGAGATTGGACAGGTCGGCAGAGGCCGGATAGTGCAAGGCCATGTTGAGGCTGAATGGTCTACGTTGATAAGCGGCTGCTGATAAAGCCAGTCTTCCACTCAGCTTGAGCCTGCCCACCTACCCCCATCCCACTGCACTCATTTAATAGGGAAACTTAACAGGGAAACTTGGGAAAACTCATTTAACAGGGAAACTTGGGAAAACCCTGGGCAATCATGTGTGTAGTCCTTTGAAGAGGAATTCTCTAATTCAGATTGGGTAGTTATCTGAAGTTAGGAGGATGCCTGGGAAGGCCTGAATTTCTGCTCACTGAAGGTACTCAAGCCAAAGCAGGATTGGTGCCTCATAGAGAAACTGGACTTGGAATTCAGGGACGGAACACAAGGTTTGGGACCTGGATGCCAAACAGTGCACTTTTAGTCCTCAAGGGACGGCAGAGCTGAAGCAGGAAACCACGGCCTCGTGCAGTTGCTTCTGAACTAGTTGTCCTTGCTAAGGCCTTCCCCTCGCTGGGGTGTGGGGTGTGGAGTGAGCTGCTGCCCCTTGGTGAGTCCAGGCTCCACCCCTGCTAATGCAACTTGAATGTGACAAAGAATTTCCGAGGGCCTGCCATAGGCTTACCGGTTCTTCCCCCTGCCTCCAGTGAGCCCTGACTCAGCCTCACCTCTCCTCAAACACCTCCAGGAAGGCCGAGGAAGGTGCTGGGTTTTCCATCAATATCACTATCCAGGGAACCGCAAGGTGATGGATTAGAAAGAGGACTGGCAGAGAAACCTGGTCACAGCTCTATCATGTTGACAACTCACTTTCTCCGGTTTCCTAGTCTGTAAGAAAGGAAGATGGGGAGGGTACCCTCTGAGACTCCTTTCTTCTCTAATACTCTGTTGAAGGGGTTCTCAAGGTGTGGTACCCGTTTAGGCAGCATCAGCATCGCCTGGGAACTTGTTATACATGTAAATTGTCAGGGTGCACCCAGACCCGCTGAATCAGAATCACTCTCCTAAGGTGAGGCCGAGCGGTTTGCAAACCTCTGCTCTATGGTACAGTCTTTATGGAACCCAGTGCCTCCCAAGCCTCAGAGTACGTGGTGGCATGAGAGGGCACTACTTAAGAAATGTGCAAGATGTGCTTTGCACAACCCCATGCCCTTAGCAGCATGGACGTTGTAGATTTGTAGGGTTATTGGCAAGCTCTGGAAGACAGCAGTGACAGGTCCTAAAGAAGGGACACATTTTTCCAATTAGGCTGGAGGTGAAAGTGCCAGAGGCTGGAATTCAGGGTTGAAAGCTGGAGGAGCCTCAGCTTAGCTGTAAGGCCTTCCCCACTCTCCAGCTTTCTGCGTGCAAGCCACTGTTGCTGCTCTTACTATTTCCAAGCCTAACAGGAGGGAGTCCTGTGGAAATTTCCTCCTCTCATTGGCTCTCCTCCAGAAGGCATTCATTTGAGATCCAGTGATTCAGAACTGGAAAGTCCCCTAGAGACTTCCTCACTCAACCTCTTCATTTTACAGATGAGGAAACTGAGGCCCAGAGAGATTAAGCAACTTGCTTAAGACAGTTTGTAGCCGGGCACCTGGGTGGCTCAATTGGTTAAGCGTCCGACTCTTGGTTTTGGCTCAGGTCATGATCTCACGGTTTGTGGGTTGGAGTCCCACATCAGGCTCTGCACTGACAGCATGGAACCTTCTGGGGATTCTCTCTCTCTCCCTCTCTCTGCCCCTCCCCACCTCCACTCACTCTCTTTCTCTCAAAATAAATAAATAAACTTTAAAAAGAGAGAGAGAGAAAGAGAGTTTGTGGCATAGCCAGATTAGACCCAGGTCCTCCCAAAGAGGTCCAGCTCTGTTATGATCTGCATTCAATGGAGCCCCAGCCCCAATTCTTTTCTTTCTTTCTTTCTTTCTTTCTTTCTTTCTTTCTTTCTTTCTTTCTTTCTTTCTTTTCTTTCTTTTTTTAATGTTTATTGATTTTAAGCAAGGGAGAGCAAGCGCGAGTAGGAAAGGGCAGAGAGGGGGAGACAGAGGATCTGAAGCAGGCTCTGCACTGCCAGCACAGAGCCCAATGAAGGGCTCGAACTCACAAACCATGAGATCATGACCTGAGCCAAAGTGGGATGCTTAACCAACTGAACCACCCAGATGCCCCCTTACCCCACACAACCCCAATTCTGAATGGGTTTCTTCTTTCAATTCCACCTCACACATCTATCTCCAACACACACAGAGACACCCTCAGGCTATCTCCCTCTCCAAACCAGATAAGAGGACAGGAAGTGAAACTCAAGTCTTTGATAGTCTCAGAGGATAGTCAGTGAAACTCAGTCTTTGAAGCCTATGGGACTGAGGTCAAGTTTGAGGACAGTCTTGAACAGTATAGGGAGTTGCATCTTAATTGGGACCAAAGCTTCCAAAGGTAAAGGGAAGCGTCTGCTGGCTTATTTTAGGCACTCAGAGCAGCTGGGGAAGGCGTGCTGGGAATGGAAAACTTCCAGATTCCCCTGCCCCCACCCCCATATGGCCAAATGAAGCCCACTCTGCCTGCCTAGGAGATTCCCAGGGCGTGTGCAGCCACCGCCCACTGCTGTCCTTGCCAAATTTGGGAGGCAGCAGCTTTAATTCCTTAACTCAGCTCTGAGTCATAGGTGGCCCAAGCTTCCGAGCCCCAGCCAATGCTGCTAGGGGTGAAATTGCTAACTTATCCCTGCAGGCTCTGACCACATCATCCCTGAATTACTAAGGCCCAAAGCAGAAAATCAGAAATTCTCCAGCAGCCTCTGCAACAGAGCTCCTCCCCAGGGACAGCAGTGTTTCTCTGTGGCTCTAAGACCCACATGGGGGAAGCATTGGCCTTCCCTCCCTGGGTGAAGCATTTCTAAATTGGGGAAGGGATAGGGGAAGTCTGAGTTGGGGGGGAGGGTTGTGGGTTTGCCCCAACCAAGCAACCATCTGGGAACTTCTAGCTGTGAAGAGAGTCAATTCAGGTCACAGACCCAGCCCTTCAGGGGTCAAAGCCTCATAGAAGAATCATACTATCACAGACTCAGGTGCCCAGAGATGGTCCCACCCAGTGCAGGCACTATAGGCTGGGATTCACCGTGTCAATTAACTCAACTACTATACTCACAGTCTGCAGCCCAGGGTAGCCCCGCTTTGACCATGTGACCGTACCTCCCTTTGGCTACAGCTGACTGGGCAGGTGGAAGCAGAGAGCTTGAACCCACGTGAAACAAATCCATGGGTTGGCCCATTACCTACGATGTGGAATGACACAAAAAGAGGAGCCGGAGAAAACGCACATTTCTTCATTTGGAAACTTAAACAGAGAAATGCCGCGAGAATGAGACATTTAGGAACAAGAGCAGACGTTTGAGGGTTATGATTTAGAGAGAACCAGGGGCAAGCCTGATGAGCAGACGAAAGTTTTAAGGAAACAAGGATTATGAGGAATCCGAAACTCTAAGTGGAGACAAAACTGAGAAAATGGAGCAGACGTAGAGACCTGCCATGTAATTGAGTCACATTCAGAGAACAGTGCAGTGGTGGTCTAAGGAAGCCCTGCCATTAAGGTCCCTTGAACCTGTTTAGATCTGGAGCCACCTTCCAGACTTTACAGCCCAGCCACAGTACAGTAGGGGTCCTCTCCTTAGAGTCAATGAGAAGCTTGTCTGCCTCTTCATTTCCCTCTCTCACATACATTAGACACATTACTTGAGATAAATTGAATGATTCTTCATTCCTGACAACCAAAGGAACCAAGCACAGACTTATCTCAGACTTTTACTAAATATAATGGTTCAATAGTACTAATGACAATGTTGAAAGAGCAAAATAAAATCACCCACCATGCTTCCCCAATTAAGAAAGTAATAACAATAGTAGTAGCTTTCAAGTATTAGATACATACTTCTGTGTATCCTTGTACACATGAGTACATGACTGCAGTTATGGTGAATATATATTTTGATTTTACGTTTTATTGCCTTACTGGGACTTTAAGAGATATATAGGAGAAGTGTCAGGAAGAAATCAGGATTCAGGGAAAAAATTTACTTTTTTTTTTTTTTTTTAGTTTATTTATTTATTTTGAAAGAGAGAGAGAGAGAGAGGGTGAGCATGAGCAGGGCAGGGGCAGAGAGAGGGAGAGAGAATCTCAAGCAGGCTCTGTGCTGTCAGCGCAGAGCCTGATGCGGGGTTCAATTTCACAAACTGTAAGATCATGACCTGAGCCGAAACCCAGAGTTGGACGCTTAACTGACTGAGCCACCCAGGTGCCCCCATATTTCTGAACTGAGTTATTGTATAGAACTATGCTGTTGAACATAGTAGCCACTAATCACATGTGGCTATTTAAATTGAAATTTCCAAAAATTAAAATTGATGGGGGCACCTGGGTGGCTTAGTTGTTTAAGCATCTGACCAGCTCAGGTCATGATCTCGAGGTTCATGAGTTTGAGCCCCGCATGGGGCTCTGTGCAGACAGCTGGAGCCTGGAGCCTGCTTCGAATTCTGTGTCTCCCTCTCTCTCTGCCCCTCTCCTGCTTGTGCTCTGTCTCTCTCTCTCAAAAATAAAAATTAAAAAAAAAAATAAATTAAGGGGCACCTGAGTAGTTTAGTCGGTTATGCATTGACTGTGGCTCAGGTCATGATCTCACAGTTCGTGAGTTTGAGCCCCGCATGGGGCTCTGTGCTGACAGCTCAGAGTCTGGAGCCTGCTTCAGATTCTTTTCCTCCCTCTCTCTCTCTGCCCCTCCCCTACCCGTGCTCTGTCTCTCTCAAAAATAAATAAATATTTTAATTAATCAATTAATTAAAAAAATAAATTTCCAAAAATTAAAATTGAATAAGGGAAGAAAGTGGTGGGGGGTGGGCACCTGGCTGGCTCAGTGGGTAGAGCATACGACTCTTGATCCTAGTTCGGGTTGTGCATTCAAGCCCCACACTGAGTGTAGAGCCTACTTGATAGATAGATAGATAGATAGATAGATAGATAGATAGATAGATAGATAAATTGAATAAGGTAAAATTTAAGTTCCTTGGTGACTAGCCACATTTCAAGCGCTCAATCACCACACATGGTTAGTGGCTACTAACCATGGACAGCACAGACCTAGCACATCTCTACCATTGCAGAAAGTTCTGTTGGACATTTGTAGGAAAGAGGCTCCTCCATTATCCTCTATCACAGGAGTAGGTAAACTTTTTCTGTAAAGGGCCAGATACTAAACATTTTAGGCTTTGAAAGCCATGTGGTCTCTGTTGCAGCTGCTCAACTCTGCCATCGTAGCAGGAAAGTAAGCATAGCCAGTATGTAAACAAATGACCATGGCAGTGTTTCAACAAAACTTTATTTACAAAGAAAAGGCAGTGGGTCACATGTGGCCCACCTGCTGCCTGTAGTAAGTACCCTTGCTCTCTCACAGCACCCTATTTGTTTCCTTCACAGCACTGAATATAATATATAATAACTTACTTTATTTGTTATTGTCTTTCTCTCCACATTAGACTGTAAGCTCCATGAAAGCAGAGACAATGTCCATTTTGCTCATCGCAGTGAATCCAGTACTGACAACACATGCTTAATTAATATTTGTTGACTGACTGAATGAATAATGGTGTTGCCATTTACTGGACTAGGGTATGCCAGAGAAGGAACCGTTTTTGTTTTTGTTTTTTTTTTAATTTTTTTTTTTTTAATTTTTTTTTTTTCAACGTTTATTTATTTTTGGGACAGAGAGAGACAGAGCATGAACGGGCGAGGGGCAGAGAGAGAGGGAGACACAGAATCGGAAACAGGCTCCAGGCTCTGAGCCATCAGCCCAGAGCCCGACACGGGGCTCGAACTCACGGACCGTGAGATCGTGACCTGGCTGAAGTCGGACGCTTAACCGACTGCGCCACCCAGGCGCCCCAAGAAGGAACCGTTTTTTTAGAGAAGATGAGTTCCCTCAGGGACACGCTACTTGTATTATAATTCATTATTTTTATTTCTCTCTCTGGAGTCCCTTTCACCTTTAGCCTTCTTTAAGCCTCATTAGCCTGGAAGTCAGTGATGTTTTTCAAGAGCGGACAAAGTTACTGCTTTTTGGACCCGCTCCCTGGGAGGCTGTAATTGGAGGCCCAGCCACAGGGGATATACCCTAAGACATCAGCCCCAAGCCTAAGGAGCAGGAAGAAGACTTGGGCCTGGCCTGGTCCTCCTGCATATTCGTCAGTGTTGGCTCCAAGAACTTAGATTGTTTTTCCCCCATTCCATTTAGACTAAGCAGAATTAGAAAGACCAAATTTGTGACCTAAGGAATATCTAAAGCAGAATTTCCAAACTTCCATTCATATACCCCCTTCATAGCATTCACGGTACGTCCATAGCATCTGAGAACACGTTTACTTAATATTTATTTCCAACGCTTTCCAAGTCTTAACAATATTTAATCAGATTGGGTCACTCCTCCCTCAAAAACTCCTGGCTTCCCATCTCCCAGTTAATTTCAGTTAGCCTCTGGATACTTCTCTGGCCTTGTTTCTTCACTCAGTTAGCTCCAGCCACATAGCCCCCTCATATTCTCTGAATGTTCTAAGCCACCTGCTGCCTCAGTCTTGGCCCAACCGGCCCAGAAAGTTTCACTCCTCACAATTATCTCTCGGAGAGACCTTTCCTGAGCACCTTACATAAAATGGCACCCCTTTCACTCTTCCAACTACATTTTAGAATCAGTTAGAAAAATTTCACATACATACACACAAATCCTGTCAGCAGACTGATTGGGATTTTTTAATTTCTAGAATAATTTGGGAAAAGTGACAGCTTCATAATATTGTGCCGTCTTCCTGTCTATGCTATATCTCTTCATTTGTTTAGGCTTAAAAAAAGTTTTTTTTAATGTTTATTTTTGAGAGAGAGAAAGAATGTGAGTGGGGGAGGGGCAGAGAGGGAGACAGAATTGTTTAGGATTTATTTTATGCTTTTCATTAAAGTTTTTCAATTTTCTTGATAAAGACCAGGCACACACCTTTTGTTAGATTTGTTTCTAGATGCATATAATTGTGTTGCTTTTGTAAAGGATATCTTTTTGAAAACCATTACGTCAGAAAATATTTATCGCTGGTCTTTTTAGTATCTGTTGTACCAATTGTCATGACCCCATTTTTATTTCTAACATTATTTGTGTTTCCTCTCTCTCTCTCCGTCTCTCTCTCTTTCTGCAGTCTTACTGGTTAAATAGAGAGGCGTTAAAGACTGACTGTACCTAAAAGACATGTTTGATGTAATCAGAAGTGTTGAAAAGGAGTGAAAAGGGGAATAATATTATTTAATGTTGGTGTTTATGTGGAAACCTTAAAATCATTTTGTGTCCCACCAGAGCTATCTGGCTTCCATACTGGGAAGCACTGATTTACTACATTTCATAGCCACAATGAAATACCTTTGAGTTATCCGTTGTTTTGCTTCACCTCTGGACCTGTCTTCAGCTCAGGAGGTAATAGACGTCCGCTAAGCCAAGGAGAAATGGGTGTGGATGGTGTCCCAGAGAAGCGGGCGATCCCAGAGTCTGAGAAGCCGAGAGGCCTTCCTCTCACCCCGTCTTGGTGCTCATGCTGCTTCACAGCAGCTGTGCACACAGAGGTATTCCCCAGGGTGAGGTGCTGGAGTGAAGGGCGCAGTGAGTGAGGGCCTCCCTGACTTTCCCCACCCAGGCCCTGGATGTGAGGCAGGAAATTGGGGCTTCTCAGAACTGCCGAGTTTCCTGGAAGCCTATGAGAGCTGAGGCCATCTGGCTTTCTGCAGCTTACTTTCTGATGGTGTTTGTGACCTGGAGGAGGGAGCCCCCTCTGGGGACATAAACGAACTGATCATAAGCTCTGAGTGCCCGGAAGGTGTTCGCGTTGGACGGGAGAAGGAGGCTTTGGGTTCTAGCTGTTGCGGTCTCCACGGCTGTTCACCAAACCCTCATACCCCAGCCCCCTGGGCGGGCTTTCAGCCTGTGCTTGTCAAATCAAACTATGTCTTCTGAGAAATATGATTATTTTGAAGGCTCCTTCTCTAAGAAACCCTTGAACTGAGGAAGGCAGGAAGCCACAGACTCCTGGGTGGGCAGAGCTCACCTGGGTTACCCGCCCCCCCACCTCAGAGGGGAAAGCAGCTGTTCTGAGTCATCAAAGAAGCCTCACAAATAACACCTTCTTAAATGTTAGGATCATCAAAGAGGTAGTTTCCAGCTGGCATGAGGGTACTGAAACGAACACAGGCTTGGGGGCTAGGAGGCCCAGATTCCAGTTCTGCCTTTTCCACCTCTAGGCCATATCTCTTAGCTGACCTCTTGCAGCTGTGAAAGCCAAATAACATCATGGTGTACCATGTGAGCCCATTTTTTTTTTTTTTTAACTTGTGTAGGCGAATTTAATGTAACATAAAATAGCTTGAGTTTGCACACTCTGTGTTAATTATGGTACTGCTAGCTGCTGCAACAAATAAACCCCGGATGCGTAAAGACTCCAACATAGGGGTCCCTGGGTGGTTCAGTCGGTTGAGTGTCTGACTTCGACTCAGGTCATGTTCTCATTGCTTGTGAGTTCTAGCCCCACGTCGGGCTCTGTGCTGACAGCTCAGAGCCTGGAATCTGCTTCAGATTCTGTGTCTCTCTCTCTCTCTCTCTCTCTGCCCCTCCCCCCTCCCCTCAAGAACAAATAAAACATTAAAAAAAAAAAAAAGACTCCAACATAACAGAGTGAGTTCCCACTCACATGAAGTTCAAGGTTGCTCGGCTAGTGGCCCCCCCCCTCCCCTCAGTGATTCAAAGACCCTTTCGTTCAGTGGGTCTGCCACCTCCCAGGGCTTCAAATGGGCAGAAGGAGAACAGGGCGTGGAAGACACACACTCCCTTCCTGAAAGCTTCAGCCCAGAGATAATACCTCATTTCTGCTCACACGCCACTGGCAAAAGCTATATACGTGGCCACACCTGGACACAAGGATGGCTAGGAAATGGAACCCTGCCTGGGTAGCTTCCTGACACCAGCTTGTATCAGAGGAGGAGCTAAAACTCTGGTATACGTGCCATGCATCCCAAGGAACAAATCTGGAGAATACACGCTAATTCCTTAACAGTAGTTACCTCAGGGAGTAAGATTAGAGAAGATGGAGAGACTTTCACTTTGTGCTGGAAACAAGTAATATTTTATGAGCACGTGGTAATTTTATAATTCAGAAAAGAGCAATTGGTATGGCTCATTGTACGTTTCTGAGCAAATGCGTGGTTACCTGTTGTGACTTTTACTATCAGTCTTTTGTCCAGTCCTAGAATTGGAAAATATCGCCCAAGAAACGAATGCCCTACTAAATGTCCCTCATTAGAGGCAGATGGGTTTTAGGGTGGGAAAGTATGGGGGAAAACAGAGTTTTTCCCTGAAAAAAAACTGTTTTTAATTTTTAAAAAAGTAATCTCGGGGTGCCTGGGTGGTTCAGTCAGTTAAGCGTCTGACTTCAGCTCAGGTCATGATCTCTCTCTTCGTGAGTTCAAGCCCCGTGTTGGGCTCTGTGCTGACAGCTCAGAGCCTGGAGCCTACTTCAAATTCTGTGTGTGT
The DNA here is from genome assembly GCF_028749965.1 of Puma concolor. Taxonomy (NCBI): domain Eukaryota; kingdom Metazoa; phylum Chordata; class Mammalia; order Carnivora; family Felidae; genus Puma; species Puma concolor. The sequence goes on along the minus strand of NC_141676.1, from coordinate 45,255,070 downwards.
ATCTCTCTCTCTCTCTCTCTCTCTCTCTCTGCTCCTCCTCTGCTCATGCTTTGTCTCTCTCTCTCTCTCTCTTTCTCTCAAAAATAAGCATTAAAAAAAAAGTAATCTCTTCACCCAACGTGGTGCTCAAACTCACAATGACGAGATCAAGAGTCACACACTCCGCTAACTGAGCCAGCCAGGTGCCCTTCCCTTAAAATTTAAAAAAATATTCATGCAAAGGAGACTTCAAAAAGGGTGAAAATGTATTTATCTATGTATGTAAAGTTTATTTTTATTTTGAGAGAAAGAGAGAGAGAGACAGCATGAGTGAGGAGGGGCAAAGAGAGAGGGAGAGAGAGAGAATCCCAGGCTGACAGAATCCCCACTGTCAGCACAGAGCAAAGAGGGTAAAAATTTAGGAAGCCCGGAATGGTAGACTCAGAAGAACCTATAGGAACTCCACATGCATTTCTCAAACACGTCTAAAAACATAAATGTAGTTCTCAAAAAAATGAGACGCTATGTCTTAAACAGCAAGATGGAAGAGCCACTCAGATTTTAAAATTTTATTTGGATATGATATACTTAGTATTGTGCATGTAGAGGAGAAGCGGTAATCTGCAGCATGAAGAGGGAAAAGAAAAAGATTGATGATCAATTCTATATAGAAAGAGAACAAAATGGACAAATACCAGCCTGCTCTGCGGATGGACGTTAGAGGGACAGGGAGACAGATGCAGGTGGAGTCAATGGAGAGAGAGCAGGGGGGAAAGATGAGGGGATCTGAGGAAGCTCAGATGGTTATGGGGCCATTCCCAGGCCCTATAACAGGTGGCCACCTCTGAGGAAGACAAGAGGAGTCTGGTCTGGCCAGAATCATTTATTCATTCAACAAACTGTTATCGCGTGCCTACTATGAGCCAGGACTCTTCTAGGTACTAGGAGCAGAGCATTGAATAAACCAAACTCTCATAGAATTGGTTTTTTATTATTTTTATTTTTTTTAATTCTTAAAATGTTTTTACTATTTATTTTTGACAGAGAGAGACAGAGACAGAGCACGAGCAGGGGAGGGGCAGAGAGAGAGAGGGAGACCCAGAATCTGAAGCAGCCTCCAGGCTCCGAGCCGTCAGCTTGAGCCCAACGCAGGACTCAAACTCAAGAACCATGAGATCATGGCCTGAGCCAAAGTTGGACGTTTAACCAACCGAGCCACCCAGGTGCCCCTAGAATTGGTTTTTTAGAGGGAGGAGACACAATACACACATCAAGCCAAAAGTACATGACATATCAGGTGGTGGGTGGTAAGTGCTTTAGGTAAAACTAACACAGGGTGAGGGAGGCAGGAAGTGAAGAGGAGAGGAGGAGAGGAGTGGAGGAGAGAGGGGAGTATGTGTGTTATTTTATGTAACTGATCTCATGGTCAAGGTCAACATCCCCAGTAAGGAGCCATTTGAGCCAAGGCCTAGAAGAGACAGATGTGAGCCAGCATACAAAAAATTCAATAGAGGATGAATCATGGAGGATGCTATTGGTTGCCCAGCCAACATCCACATATTCCTCCCTGTCTCTAACAGGACCCTTTCCCTCTTGCTGTGATACATCCATGTGACCAGGAGAAAGTTGGACTCTACCTCTGACTCCATAAATGGATCCTAATTAGTCTAGGCATTCCTGGGAAGCCAACCTCACTTACCAGTGACTGGTTCAGGAAGGCAGGCTTAAGCCAGTTAACGCAGTGAATCCCCCAGTCCCTGTCATTGGCCCAGGAGAAGACACATAACCTAAGCTGGCCTGAACAGATTTAAAGAAGGGATTTATATCTCTGTCTGGATGAGGGTGTTCTTTCTTTCTTTTTTTTTTTTTTTTCCTCTGCTGTGATGGACGTGAACAAGGAAGCATGTTGTCACAGCTGCTCAGGACATGGGGACAGCCATCTCTAAACAATGAGGAAAGCCATTCTGCAGACAAAGCCAATACAGAGAAGAGGGCTGAGCTGGGAGAACTGCAGAGAAATGGAGTCAGAGCCCTGATTATTCCATGTCTAGAGCCTACTCTACTTCAAGACTCCCATTATAGGAGATGAAGAATCTCCTCACTGTTTGCGCCAGGGTGAGTTAGGCTTTCTGTTCCTTGGAGCTTAAAGGTTCTTAACTAGGACAATAAAAATAATAGCAGCTAACGTCTCTTGAGCACTACCTTGTGCCAGGCCCCCTCCTTAAATTTGTCATTTCATTTAATGTTCCCAACAATCCTACGAAGCAATTAAAACTATTATCCTTATTTGTAAAATGTGAGTGACTTTGCCCAAGGTCAAATGGGTAGGTAAGTGGCAGAACCAAAATCTTTCAGAGCTCATGACTGTGCTCTTAATCACTGCAATTTTTCTATCGATGTATGAGGCAGAGAAATAGAGGGAATAGTGTGGGAAGAAGTCAGAGGAAGAGGAGATGAGGATCCTCTGATAAATTTTGTAATTATATGTATTTTTTTCTCTGCCTGAAATACCCTATCCCCAGAATACCTTTTTTCCCACTCCCACTTCTCTGTTTAGGAGCTTCTGTTTGTTCTTTAAGACCTTGTCTCTGATGTCATTTCCCCTGAGAAGCCTTCGCAGATCCTATCTCCCCAAACCTCCCACCTTCTTGGATCCCACAAAGATTTTTTTCAGATTTTTATTTTAGCCTGGGCTATATATTATGATGTGTTTGTTTTCATAGCTCTTCTCACTAAGCTCTGAACTCCTTAAGGAGGACTGTGTCTAATTAATCTTTGTGATCTTGGTGCTTAGCTCATTGTAGATACTCAAGAAGATTGAATGAACTGACCATCCATCTGTCAATCATCAACACCCTTTCTTGAAGACCCTGTATCTTAGTAGGGAGTATGCTGGGCCCTAAAGAGATGTCAAGCTAAAAAGACCGGGCCTTGTCCTCTTGAAGTACATAAACAAGGCAGGGGTATGTTAGCGTGAGGTTTTTTTTTTAAGTTTCTTTATTTATTTTGAGACAGAGATTGTGCAAGTGGGGGGAGGGGCAGAGAGAGAACGAGGGAAGGGGAGAGAGAATCCCAAGCAGTCCCTGCACTGCCAGCACAGAGCCCAGTGTGGGGCTCGAATCCACAAACTGTGAGATCATGACTTGAGCCATCCAGGCGCCCCTGTGTTTTAAATATATATTACAGAAACCCAAGTCAGACTAACTTAAGAGAAAAATGTGCATGGGGCAGAACTTATTTGTCCTGGGCAGATTACTTCTCGCTTTAGGAATAACTAAATCTAGATCCAAGGGCTTGCAAAAATGTCATCATGAAGATTAAGCCTTTCTACGTAATCTGCTCTTGGATGGCTTCATCCTCAGGAATTCTTTTTTTTTTTTTTAATTTTTTAAAATATTTATTTATTTTTGAGAGAGAGACAAAGAGACAGAGCCTGAGCAGAGGATGGCAGAGAGAGAGGGAGACATAGACTCTGAAGCAAGCTCCAGGCTCTGAGCTGTCAGCACAGAGCCCGATGTGGGGCTCGAACTCACGAGAACCGTGAGATCATGACCCAGGCCAAAGTCGGATGGTTAACCGACTGAGCCACCCAGGCGCCCCTCAGGAATTCTTTTGCCATGTGAAAGCCCCTCACAACTCCAAATTTACATCTGATCATAGCAAAAATAGAGCTTCTTATTCCAGTGGTTCCAGGAAAAGCCCCAGGGGTAACTCTCAATGCTTTTGTTGAATCACCTGTCCCCCTCTGAATCAATTCAGTGACTCTGATTGAAAAGACCTAAGGCACATGCCTACCTCTGGATTTGGGAAGTACAGTCAACCTCATCCAAGTCATATGGACTACAATGGAGAGAAGGTGGTTCCCCAGAGGAAAATCAAGTTGCTTTTACCAAAAAAGGGATAAGATGTTGGGCAGGCAAAAACCAACACAAGTCCACCATAGAAGAAATATCCTATAGATCAACAGTTGTATGGCAAGGCTATGAATGATACATGTCTTAAAAGGTTATAGTCAAAGATTAGGTAGAGAAATGGGTCACTTCAAGGATCACTATCTAGGAACATCTCCTAGAAGGAAGCCTATGAACTGGGCCTTGATAGAAAAGTAGGACTATGATAGGTGAAGATGAGAAGGCTTTTCAGATACAAGGAAAAGTGTGAACAAAGGCAGGGAGGTAAGGATCCTTTGGAGATTTTTCTAGTTTGGTGGAAACTTTTGGGTACTAGGGCTGGAACTTTGGTTGGGGGCTAGATCCATAGACAGTCTACTAGTGAACTAACTATGCAGATTTCTTCCATTTATAATCTCAAGGAAGAGTATACTAATTCAGGCAGGTACCAGGAGTAGGATTATTCTCTCCATGTTACCAGTGGGGTAACTGAAGCCCAGTGCAAGAAGTGCCTGCTGAGAGGTCGTCCCACCCAGAGACAGATGGCACAAGAAGCCCTCTATCTAGTCCAGGACAGTGCCCCCACCCCCTCACCACCCATCCACAACAAGACCAACTCTAGGGTTGGGAATCACCAGGACAAGAGCTGTGGCTCAGCCCCAGAGCCAGCCTGAGGAGACATTTGAACAAAACTCTGGAAACAACCATCCAGGCTACCTGACTTGTATGATGGTTAAGAGCAAGGTCTCTGGAGTCAGATAGGCCTGGTTTTGAATCTCAGTTTCATGAGTTATGATGATACCTTGACAAATTACATAACTTCTCATAAGAAGAACTTCATACTTGTTATATGCATGATACAATATATATCATGGAGATGGAATGTACAGCCTAGGGAATATGGCCAATAATATTGCAGTGACATTGTATGGTGACAGACAGTGACTACACTTATCAACTATACTTCAATAATAAGTCTTTTTCTAAAATTTTTCATGTTTATTTACTTTTGAGAGGGAGAGAGAGAGAGAGAGAGAGAGCGCAAGTGAGCTTGAGTGGGGGAGGGGCAGAGAGAGACGGAGACACAGAATCCGAAGCAGGCTCCAGGCTCTGAGCTGTCAGCACAGAGCCTGATGTGGGGCTCAAACTCACTAGCCATGACCTGAGCTGAAGTAGGATGCTTAACCAACTGAGCCACCCAGGTGCCCCTATACTTCAATAATAAGTCTTAAAAAAGAATTTAGTGCAATGTCTGTTCCATGGAGTGGTCAAAAAATGTCAGCTTGAGGGCGGTACTTCAGGCCCGGGAGGCAGACAGACTTTCAGTCACATCCCAGCTGAGGTAAGACTACTATATTTCGTTGATTCTGTAATGGACTTTCCCTACACCTCACCCCCTTAAGTGTCTCCGCATCAATGCATCTTAGCATTGTAACATGATTTAATCGCCAGTGTTTCTTAGCAATCCATGAGATAACAGCGTGATTTACAATCAATGTCTAAATGGGGCAGGTTACCTAATCTTTTGGTACTTCAGTTTCTTCAGCTGTAAAATGGGGATAATAATAGTATTCGCTTTCTAAGGTTGTTGTGAGGGTTAAACTGGATTTGCTTTGCAAATTTCTAGCACAGTGAGGGCTTAACTAATCCTGTGTACCACTATTATTTTTGATTACTCTTACCCAAATCAGATAATGGGGGTGGTGGGAGCTGTACGGGCTGAGCAGTCAGAGCTGTGCAGAGGTGAAGGCTGGTATTGGAGGGCCAATGTTGATTCTCAGACTCAAGCCGGGGGGTTGTGAGGAACAGTAGGAAGACACACAAGAGGCCTCTGGAGTGCAAGGTGGATCGAGGCATTTGGTTTGCAGATGAGGACCGGAGACCATGCCGGGGTACCCACTGTGGCTGTCCAGTGGTGACGGGATGGTGAGTTAAAAGGGCTGGTCTATGGGGCACCTGGGTGGCTCAGTCGGTTAAGCGTCCGTCCGACTTCTGCTCAGGTCATGATCTCATGGTACGTGGGTTCGAGCCCCACGTCGGGCTCTGTGCTGGACAGCTCAGGGCCTGGAGCCTGCTTCGGAGTCTGTGTTTCCCTCTCTCTCTGCCCCTCCCCTGCTCGTGCTCTATCTCTGTCTCTCAAAAATAGATAAATGTTAAAAAAATTTTTTTTTTTTTTTAAGAAAAGGGCTGGTCTACATGTTCTCTTTAAACCCTCATGATCTCCAACTATGGCAACCACCCTTTATTAAGTCCTCTATGTGGCAGGGCACTGTGCTAATTGATGTCTTGTCTTGTAAAATTCTATTATCAACCCTGTGCATTCGATGATTGTATTAGGTCAGTTTTATAGAAGAAACCAAGGCTCAGAGAGGTAAATTAACATGTTTAAAGTCATATGACTATGAAATGCCAGAGCTGGAGTTTGAATCTGGTTATTTTGACTTTGTGTCCAGCACCCAAGTCCCCGTGCCATGCTGCCTCTTGAAAGCTCTCCATCGTCTCTCAGTGTATCAGAAGGCAATCTTCTCTCCTCACCTCCTTCCACTCCTCCTTCCTCCTCCTACAGGTCTCCACCTCCCAGGCCCACAAATGCCAAGCTCACAAGTCATCTGTTTTGCCAAAATTCTGTTCCGATTTGATAAACCCTGGCTGGGCCAGCTCACTCAGCATGATTCAGCCAAAGAGAATAGCGAGGCTGCGTGCCCGGCGTGCCGACCGTCTGAGCTCAGGCAGGATGGGCGGCGCAGGAACCTCAGCCTGACAGATGGCTCCACTCGGCTGTCTCCCTGGGCCTGATGCCAGGGACAGCGCTTGCTCTCTGCAGGAGGGAGGGCGGGAGCCAGGTCGGGTGATTCTCACATGCATGGCTGTCTCTATGTGTGTGGTTACGAATCGAGCTTGCATGGGCAAGGCTGCATGTGACCCAGAGCACACATTTGTAGGTGGCCGGTGTGCGTGTGGATGAATGTGTTTGTGTGTGCCTGGCTGTGTGTTTGTGTGTGTGTGCGGGTATTTCTGTGCACGCAGAGGAGTGTGAGTGTGTGTGTGTGTGTGTGTGTGTGTGTGTGTGTGTGTTTGAATTTTAAGTTTGCATTCATCCTGGTACGCAAATCATGAGCATAAAAGAGAAAGACTGAGAGGCAGGGAAAGGAGGGTCCTAGGCTTTGAGAATCCAGCCTTCTGACTGTTCCCACGTGCAATCCAGAAATGCTGCGCACCCCTCCCTCCATGTCTGCCCTCATCACAGGACCAAGTGACAGCAGGGGCAACAGCAAGCACCCCATTCCCGGGACAAAGTGTAGGCTCTGAGTTTCAGGTTTCTAAAAACAACTTCTTGGCTACCCCTTCTCCCTAAGTACCCCTTCTCCCTTGGCCACCCCTTCACTTTTGTGAATCCAGGCCCCCTCTGAAAATCTGGTGACTAGAATGAATCTTCTTTCCAGGAAAATACCCTCAAAACACACAATTTTCCACAACAATGCCACAGAACTCAGGGGGCCCTCCAAAGCCTATTCGGGACCTCATTTAGGAAATCAAAAATTATACCAACAGTTACTGAACATTGACCGAGTTCTGTTGTACTGAGCCTTTGTTAGAGAGATACGTACCTAGAGGAATAAGGTGGCTGCTGTCTGTGAAGAGTGTACAGTCTGGTAAGAGAAATAAAGGTCCACGTGTAACCACAGACCACTGTGGCTAGTGCAGTGGTGGTTGGGTGAAGGAACCGCTAGGGCATGGGAGGAATGACGGAATGCAGTTCTCGAGAAGCTCCAGGGAAAGAGTCCCTGAAGAAGTGGACACTGAAGCTGTAACTTGAAATATGAGAAGGTGTTTGTCAAACAGAGAAAACGAGGAAGGACTTTCTGGGCAGAAAGAAGAGGTCATAAAAAGGCAGAGGGAGGCTGCACTGGGGGCGAACACATCTGGGAGAAGCAGGAGGTAGGGCTGAAGAGGGAGTCTGGGAGCAGGCTGTGAAGAGTCATGTGCAGACTAAGCTAAAGATTTTGGATTTTATTCTGTAAGTGGTGGAGAACCATTAGGAGTTTTTAAACAAGAGGGTGGCATGATCTCGGTGTTTTGTAAAGACCACAGTGCACCCAGCACTTATCCACAGACCAGATAAAGAGGCTGTTGCAATAGTTTGGGTGAGAGATAATGAAGGTGTGAACAACAGGAATGTGGGAAAACCAGGGCATGGGTTTGAAGAAAGAGATATTTAGGAGATGAACTAGACAAGAATTAGGGGCCTCCATTAAACATACAGGGATTAAGAAGAAAAAAAGAAGGAATAGTTGAGCATGGCTTCCATATTTCCAGCTTGGGAAGAAATGTGGATACTAGTGCCATTCACTGTGATGGAACCAAGATACAGATTATGTTGTTGGAGAAGAGAATGAGTTCTGTTTGGGACACACTGTGAGACATCCAACTAGAGACATGCATTAGGCAATTGGGTCCGGAGTACTGGGGAGAGAGATGTGGAAGTATAAATTTGTGAGCTGTAAGTAGGTGAACGATAACTCAAGTCACAGGTAATAGATGAGATCGTGCAGGGAGAATGTAGATACTGAGTGAGAAGCAAGAATGTGGTTAACATTTAAGAGTCCATGAAGGAAGAAGAATTAGAGGAAGGAGGTTGAGAGAGGGTTTATAGGGTTTGGAGGGGTTGAATAGACACCGGGATAGTGTGTGTGTGTGTGTGTGTGTGTGTGTGTGTGTATAAATTTTTTTTTTTACATTTATTTATTTTTGAGAAACAGAGTGAGACAAAGCGTGAGCAGGGGAGGGGCAGAGTATAATGTTGAGTGAAATAAGTCAGAGAAAGACAAATACCATATGATCTCATTCATTCATGGTATTTAAGAAACAGAACAAATGAGCAAAAGGGAAAAAAGAGAGAGAGAGAGAGAGAAACAAACCAAGAAACAGATTCTTAACTATAGAGAACACACTGATGGTTACAGAAAGGAGGTGGGTGGGGGATGGGTGAAACAGGTGATGGGGATTAAGGAGGGCACTTGTCGTGATGAGCACCGGGTGATGTATGGAAGGGCTGAATCACTATACTGTACTGAAGCTAATATAACACTGCATATTAACTATACTGGAATTAAAATTAAGAACTTAATTAAAAAAAAAAAAAAAAGAAATGACAGCAGGAAAGAGGGATTTCCCGGAAGCTGACAGCAAAAAAGTTTTTAAAACGAGGGAGTGGCCATTAGTGTCGAAGGCTAAAAAAAGGTGAAGTAAGTTGAAGGCGAATGTAAAAACCGTGCAAGACCAAAAGATAGAAGACCGGAAGGAAAGATGAAATACACAAAACACTAACTAGAGTTATTGCTCTAGGGAGAATTATGGGAAATTTTTACACTCTTTTTTATAGTTGTCATCTAAATATTCCTGGCCCAATCCAATAAGTGTGTACTAAATTTGAACAATGAGAGAGGATACCTAAGGAAGGTGTGGGAGGTTATTAGAACAGGAGACTTCCACTTCCAGCCAAGATGGAGTAGCAGACACTGGGATTCAACCTCCTGCCTAAACCAATTCTAAAACCATAAAAAATATATGAAATCACTGTTTTCAGGCCTTGGACAATAGGCAGTGCAGGGCACCGATCCCTAAAAGTGGGAGGAAAAAATAAGATGAGTCCAAATACTGTACCTCCAGGCTGCGGTGCATGGAGAGAAAACCTAGGAAGAACAGGCAGACTCCCTGTGTTGAAGAGACTGAGCTAGCTGGTTGTTCAGGGAGGTTAAGACGGCCAGAATTCACAGGGTGAGGTACCAGACAAGACAGAGTTGCACCGGAGATCCACAGAAATTTCTCCTGAGGTCTTCAAGCGAGTACTGATAATTGAATGCATTTGAAGAAACTACTTAAGGCCGGGGAAAGAGCACTTGAAAGAATCAGGTAGAACAATTCTTGGAGCTCACACGAGGTTGGAAATAGTTTACATTCCCAACAATCAGAGTGTAGGAACCTCAGAATATGGTGGGCATACGAAGAATACCATATCCAAAAAGATACTGCCTCACAATGGAGCCAAAGTACCCCTAAACTAGACTCTGCTCCCAAAGCAACCTCTAAAGGATCAAACTCTTTCCAAGCAAGTTGACTGAATCCTAGAACAAAACTCAAAATAATTAAGGAATAAAAAAGGCCAGTGCTCAACCATGTAAAGTTCACAATGTCTGGCATCAAATCAAACTTACCAGACATGCAAAGAAGCAGAAAGACCTGTAAGGGGAAGAAAAATCAATCCACAGAAACAGACTCATAATAACATAGATAATAAAGAATTAGAAGACAAGGAAATAAAACCGAGACTATGAATATACTTCAGATGCTTAAGAAGACAGAAGAACGCAGGAACACCTTTCATCTTTTTGAATTTCCTCCTTAGTTTCTGGGAGATTTCTTCAATTTAACTTCCAATATTCCTATTGAATTTTTCATTTCTCTACTATGGTTTTCGTATCTCTAGGCTCTGTTTTTACTCTGCATCTTCCCTTATTTAAAAATAGCAAAGGTGGGGCGGCATCTGGGTGGGTCAGTCAGTTAAGCACCCGACTTCCCAGGTCATGGGAAGGCCCAGGTCATGATCTCACAGTTCGTGGGTTTGAGCCCGTGTGGGGTTCTCTGCTGACAGTCCAGAGCCTGGAGCCAGCTTCAGATTCTGTGTGTCTTTCTCTCTCCCTCTGCCCCTCTCCCGCTCATGATCTGTCTGTCTCTCAAAAATAATAAACATTAAAAAAAATTAAAACAAAAATAGGAAAGGGGGAGCCTGCGTGGCTCAGTCAGTTAAGTGCCCGACCAGCTCAGGTCATGAACTCGTGGTTCGTGAGTTTGAGCCCTGGGTCGGAGTTGGAGTCAGTGCTGACAGCTCAGAACCTGGAGCCTGCTTCAGATTCTGTGTCTCCGGCTCTCTCTACCCCTCCCCCACTCACACTCTGTCTCTGCCTCTCGAAAATAAATAAACATTTAAAAAAAATAGCAAGGAAAGATCTTTTGTCTCTGTAAGTGTATTACCAATAGTGATTTAGAAATTTCCCTTTTCCTGCATTATCTTTCTTTCCTCCAAATTACTTTTATCCGCTTGTTTGTTTGGTCTTATCCTTCCTGTTAGAAGTTTTACTCAGATGTTTGTTAATCCTTGTCCACTCTTGTTTAAGAAGGGACACTAAACACTGATTGCCCATGTTGAGTGCATGGGCAAAGTTTGTGGATTTGGAATTTCACCGTGGGATGATCTTGGGTCATTTGTCAGAGAACACCGCCTCCCCCCCAAGTTAGTATGTTCTATTTGTTTCCTGTTTGGCTGATTAGTTCCTCCATAAAGTGTTTAAATCATGCCCAGAGAAGAGATGCCTGGCTGCTTACATTCTGGGATCCCGGAAGGGGAAGGGAGCTGGGAGGTCTCGGTGTTCAGCCTTCAGTAGACATATATTTATTTGTCCACAGATGGACCATGCATCCCTTAATAGAGGAGCTCTCTCTTTTTTTAATTCTAGAGAATAACCCTCAGTCTTCTGCTGGAGTAGAGAAGGGGTAGTCACTCAGGGGAATAAAATATGGAAGAGGCTAAGAATCTGTTTCTTGAACAGCATTCACTAAATTTTCTTAAATTTACTTTCTATCACCTTTGTCCTCAGTTCCTGAGGTTTTTTTTGACGATTCTGTAATACTGATCAGGTTGGTTCCCTGCTTGTCCCTCTTCACATGTAAGATTTCATTTCTTAGATCTGCCAAGTCAGTTACCACTTGTCCATCCACTTTCCTGCTTCCAAAATTTTATTGCTCCTGTCTCCTCTCATTTACCTCCTATCCTAGTGAATCCCCGTTTCTCTAAATCCCTTTAGTGTAGTTTTCATGGGTTTTCAGGAGAGAGCAAAATTATATGTGTGCATTCAACCCACCATCGTTAACTGAAAGCTCTTGAACACTTTATGCTAATTCATGGATGCAACTCTGAAGGTTTGGACTATTGTCCCCATTTTACATGTTACAGGGGAAATATCCAAGATCACACAGCCAGTACAAACTCAGGTCTGTCTAAACACTATTTATATACAAATATGTACATCCGAAGTTGCAAACCAGGAGCCTGCAGACAGATACAGCCCATAGAGATTTTTATTTGGTCCCCAGAGGGTTTTCAAACTCAGGAAATTTGACATAAAAATCAAGTGTTTGGCTTTGCTTGAGAAATCCAAACATCTAGCAACAGAGGACTTGGCACTCCTAAAGGACAAAATCAGCTGAAATGGAGTTGCATCTGATTGCCTTAAATGTAGGACCCACTCCCTAGTTTGCCCCAGTCCCCAGCATGCTCTATGGTCTTCTACCTGCTTGCAACACTCATGGGTCACCTACCTGGACCCTGTTTTCATTTGTACAAGAGAGAAATTTTTAAGAAGAAAATGAGTCTTATTATACACACTGTTCTAGACATTGACTTTTTTTTTTTTTAACTTAATTGTAGTAATTATTTCTTGTGTCTGTTTATCTGCCTCACTTACAGCCATTGTCCTTTTACTGCACAAGTGAATCCGATACCCAAGCAAAGGCGTCCTGCAATCAGGTCCTTGCTATTTGATACTATTCCCCTCACCCAGAGCTGATTGATGCAAGGGTAGACACCTGACCGAAGCAGAGTCAATGAATACTCTCTCTTGGGAACTTGAAACTTGGAATGGAGACTCCTGAGGCTAGCAGTCACTAAAGCTGAGTCATATTAACAACAGCACTCCAGAGAGAGGACCCATAAGCTCCTACTACCAAACTCCCTGGGGCTGCCCTCATTCCTTCCCTACCCAGTTTTGGTTATTCAAGAATTTATTGGAGTTTATGAACTACCTAAGTATCCTTCCAGTGAATTCCTCCCTACACACTTTTTTTTTCTTTTTTGCGTAAGCCAAAGTTGCAGATTAATTTCTTATAAATCCATCTCCCCTTTTCCCTATTGGTGCCACTACCCCTTTCCAAGCTTTGCAAAAACAATACCATTAACAATTTTAAACTGAAACAAGTTTATTGAGATATAATTCATACACCATATTATTCACTCACTTAAAGTATATCATTGAATGGTGTTCAGTATATTCAGAGTTGTGCAACCATCATCACAATCAATTTTAGAACATTTTCATCACAACAAAAGAAATCTTGTACCCATTAGCAGTCAGTTCCTATTTCCTCTCAATCCCCTGCCCCCTTGGCCTAGGCAACCACAAATCTACTTTCTGTTTCCACAGATCTATCTATTCCAGATCTTCCATATGAGTGGAATCATGTAATACGTGGTCTTTTTGTGACTGGCTTCTTTCAGTTAGCCCAATGCTGTCAAGGTTCATCCAAGTCGTGCCACGCATCGGGACTTTATTTCTTTTCATGGCAGAATTTTCATATTCCATTGCATGGATATGCCCTATTTTGTTTATCCGTGTTGATAGATATTGAGGTTGTTTCCACCTGTTGGCTATTATGAATAATGTGAATATTCATGTACCAGTTTTTGTGTGGATGTGTTTTCATGTGTTCTGGATTTCTGCTTAGGAGTGGAATCACTGGGTCACGTGGTGGCTTGACGTTTAACCTTTTGAGGAACCACCAGACTGTTTTCTAAGGTGGCAGCTCTATTGCTACATTCCCGCCAGCAGTGCATGAGGTTCCAGTTTCTCCACATCCTTAACACTTGTTATTATCTGTCTTTTTGATTATAGAAACCGTAGTGGGTGTGAAGTGGTATCTCACTGTGGTTTTGTTTTGCATTTCCTTGATGTCTTATGATGTTGAACATCTTTTCATGTGCTGATTGGCCACTTGTGGATCTTTTTTGGGGAAATGTCTACTTAAATCCTTTGCCCATTTTTTTAACTGGTTGATTTGTCCTTTTATTATTGAGATGTAAGCATTCTTTATATATTCTGGATAGAAGCACCTTATCAGAGATATGATTTGCAGGGGCACCTGGGTGGCTCAGTTGTTGAGTGACTCTTGTTTTCGGCTCAGGTCATGATCTCATGGTTTGTGAGTTCGAGCCCTACGTCGGGCTTTGTGCTCACAACACGGAACCTGCTTCGGATCCTCTGTCTCCCTCTCTTTGCCTCTCCCTCACTCATGCGCTAGCTCCCCCTCCCTCTCCCTCTCTCTCTCCCTCAAAAATAAATAAATGTTAAAAAGAATTTTAGGGGCGCCTGGGTGGCTCAGTCGGTTAAGCGGCTGACTTTGGCTCAGGTCATGATCTTGTGGTCTGTGGGTTCGAGCCCCGCGTCGGACTCTGTGCTGACAGCTCAGAGCCTGGAGCCTGTTTCAGATTCTGTGTCTCCCTCTCCCTGACCCTCCCCGTTCATGCTTTGTCTCTCTCTGTCTCAAAAATAAATAAACGTTAAAAAAAAATAAAAGAATTTTAAAAAATACATATGACTTGCAAATTTTCTAACATTCTCTGGGCTGTCTCTTCACTTTCTTGACAGTGACCTTTGAAGCACCTTATTTTTTTTCATTTGTGACCATTATCATTTTGATATATACTCCTCCAGATATTTTCTATGCATTTTAATAAATATGAGACAATGTATATCTCACTGCTTTATACACTTAATAAACTGTGAACAATTTCAATGACTGTACATCATCATTATTGTCTTCACAGTATATATTGTGTGAGCTTTCCATAATCTGTTTAAGTCGTCACCTAGAGTTGGACATTTAGGTCATTTCCAATATTTTGCTACTATAAGCCATCCTTGCACAAGCATCTTTGCACACATGTCTAAATTGCTTGACAGAGGAAAGCAGGACTGAAGCATGTGACAGGTGCAGGGAACAGCATGATGAAGGTCAAAGAGGAGGAGGAGCTCATCAATTCTGTATTGAGTAGTGTGTAAGCTGTGTGAAGGAGAGTAGGAGAAGCTAAATCGTGCCTACATTGTTGAGGATCTCAAATGTCAGTTTAATAAGCTTTGATTTTGGAAGTCACAGAATTCTTTTAAGTGGGGATTTGACTTGATAACAGCCATTTGATTCCACTTTGATGGAGTGAGAAAACAGTATGGTATAGGTCATAAGATACAGAGAAATCCAATTAGGTGATTTAGTAATAAAAGAATTGTAGTGGCATTTGCCCGAATAAAATGTCAATAGAGAGGAGGCTGAGGACTAAAAAGTATGTCAGAAATAATGTGATTCTTTTTTAAAAAGTGCACAGAGGTGGGGAAGTAGAGACAGTACATGTGTTCGTCAGGCTAGGCTATGCTGTAGTAACAAACCACCCCCAGACTTCAGTGATTTGACACAGCAAAAATTTGTTTCTTTCCGACACTCTGTGTGTTAGGGGGACTGCTGGAAACAGTCATCAGGGAGCTCAGTGTGATGGGGTCTCCGTCATCGTGAGGTCGTAATTTCTGGAGGACAAACCCCCTTCACAGTGACCTCAGCCATTGACAAGAGCTTGTGGGAAGGTCACATGCCAGCTACTCTATACTTGAGTCCAAAGTGAGATGCTAGTCACCTACGCCTGCCTAACTTCAAAGGAGCTGGGAAATGTGGGGAGTTCATGGACTATCTGGAGAGCACCACTGTCCCTGACATTTGGGAGGGTAGGCTACATACGAATTGTTATAAAGGGAAGGAGAGAGATGAGGTAGTAGCTAGGGGGACAGGAGGTGAGTGGATTTTGATTTTCATTTGTCGAATTGGAAGAGAACTGAATCTGTTTACAGGACAGGGAGTGAATAAGCAATGGAGCATGGCATTGGTCCTAGAGAGGTGGAACGATGGGCCTCAGACAGGAGACCTGACCCTGTTTCTCTGAGATCGGCAGGAAGGAGCCGGAGGAAGTGCAGTTAGGTAAAAGTGTGGGTGTAGAGGCAGGAAACAGAGGACGTTCACACCTGATATTTTTAGTTTCCTAAGAAGTAGGAAGCAAGTCCGTTGACAAACATGGTGATGGTGGTGGTGGTGGTGGGAGGGGCCAGAAGTAGATGATGGACCTTTCGGAGTTTGGAGAAGGTTCTCAAATCTATCTCCACTAAGCCTTGAGTCACTGAGTGGACAACACTAACAACTTCCTCTCTGGTTCACTCATCTCCGTTCAACCTGTCCGGTGTACTATAAGTGGGTGGTAGTAGACAGGCCCAATCAGGTGATGCCATCCTCTGCATAAAAGCCTATGGCAGTTCAAAATCCTTAAAATGCCTCAAAGATCTGGCTCAACCTGACTTCTCCAGCCTTGCCCTCAGTGCCCTCCATGCACTGTCGCAGGGTCCCCTTTCATTTGCTTCCTTCTTCCTGCCCCAGGACCTCCACGGATGCTCCTCCCTCCACCCGGAAAGCCCTTGCATTCCACCATGCCCACTCCTGTCACTTAGCTAATCCGAACCATTCCTTTGGTTCTGAAACCAAGAGTCAGTCTCTCAGGGAGGCCTTGTCGGGCCCATCAGAGTAGGGTGGGTCTCCCTGTCGGGTGCCGTTACAGTATTTGGAATTTTTCCCTTTGCAGCACTCTTCACGGCTGTTGAGTACGTTTGTACACAGTGGGCAAAACCTCCTTCCTCTGCCAGACTACAGTTCTGGGAAGGTGGTACTGTGTTTGCGGACTGTTTTTGTCCACTGTAATGTGTTTCACACGTAGCACATTGCCTGGCATGTAACAGCTAATGAATAAATATTTGTCAAGTGAATGAAGGGATTAATCCGTTTTGTTAGTTACTGAATTTGTACCTATTGGGAAGAGATGACCAAGATAGCAATACCGATGAGAGTCCAGTCAGGGGTGACCACAGAGCTACTTTAGAGCCAGTCAGCATGGTTGTGTTCAGCCGCCCAAGAGTAGGGACTGAGAAGGCAGAGATTGGACTGATACAAAGTTTAAGCTTTTCAGAGCGGGTGTGGCAGAAAGAGGATAATGCTGGTTTTCACACTGCACTGTAAGGTCTAGGCTGATAGGGAAGGAAGGGAAATACTAAGATGGGTGATGGACTGGGAAGAATACAGTGAGGCCAACGGCCTTGTGCTAACTGGGGTGTTCAGGAGCAGGCATGGTGGAGCAAGAAAGTGAGGGGGCGGAGAACCAGGGGTGACGTCAGAGGTGCGGTGCACCAGACCTCAAGACCTCTCAAGTGGAGTGGTTCCAGGTCCTGAGAAGGCCCAGGGTATAACCGTGGATATGAGACACTGGTCATTATTGCCAACATTAAGGAATAAAGAGACCAGGATGGTAAATGGCTTCACGTGGTGAGGTCACCTGGTGACGGCAGGACTTGAAGTGGAGAGGACTTTAGGGATCCAGGTGGCCAAATGAACACCACTGCAAAGAGAGTTTGGAAGGTGGCATGTGCCTCAAGGATAGGCCCTCTTGTCATGCTTTCCATTCTTGGGTCACTCATTCAAGAGTCAAGGCCCTGGGACAGAGGGTCTGATGGGTTGAGCTGGATGGCATAAGCCTCAAAGGGAAAGTCACATTGCATGTGACAGAAGGCATCGTGGCAGGTTGGTGTCAATGGGGAATGGCGAGACCACCAATGGAGGCCCCAGTGGAATATGTGAGGGGTGGGCAGCCTCTAATCAAGAGGTTGGAAGATAATTTGGGGAGGTGTGCCTTTGAGGGACAGCCAAGTTTGCATTAAGCAGGAGGTGAAGGGAGTAATCTGCCATGCACTTTAAGTTTATAATGGAGAGTGTTTTGTCTTTTTGCTTGTTTCACAATGGATCAAGGGTGTTCCACCAGTCAAACTAACAACATGTAATAGAGAAAAGACATGCTCTGGGTCAGAGGTCAGAGTTCCATTTCTGGCCCCATCACTTACATGCTGAGCAACCTTAACCAATCACTTCACCTCTCTGAGCTCAGTTTTCCCATCTGTGAAATGATAAAGTCGTAACTGGCTCGTGTGAGGATCAAAGAGATAATAGATGCAAAACTGCCTCCTAAACTCGAAACTGTTGTCCACATGTGAATTGTTATTATCATTATTGCACGGTGAGTTAATGGTAGCATTTGGACTCTTGACTCCCAATTCAGAACAGCCCGGGGACGAAGGCAGGCAAAGGCTATCTCCATTTTACAGGTTCATTTATTCAAGAAAACTTGCTGAATGCTAATCCTATGTCAGTCACTGAGCTGGGCAAGGGCAATAGTGAGATGAATCAGACGAAGTCCCTAACTTTGGAGTTCATAGTCTAACAGAGGAAACAGACATGGTAACGTGCTAAGTTGTGCTACATGGTATAAGGGTGGAATAGAGGATGCTGTGCTAGCATACAGAAAAGAACAGTTAGGGAGAACCTGAGCAGGCGTGGCAAAGGAAGTGGCAGGAGAGTTGGGTCTTGAAGATTAAGCCCAACAAGAGGAGAGATGTTCCACTCCCCGGCGAGTCAGTGGTGGAGACCCAACTTAGAGAGAACCCAGGGCCACAGACATGCCATTATGTGTCACCTCCCCAATGCTCTTTGGACAAAGGGAAAAGAAGCTTCTTTGGTCTCACACAGAAGCTTATTCTCTTTGCTTCTATTAAGGGCCTGGCTGCCATGGGAACAACACTTGCTTGTTCAACAACTCTTTCCAATTTGCTGTCAACAACTTACTGTCAGGGTGCAAATGCACAGCTCAGATACCCTAGATATGAGGCATCGGGCTTCAGTTTCTGCCTCCTAGCCTCTTCCCAACCATCTGATGATGGCCGTATTGTCTGACTGGCCTGCCTTCTGGGGGAACCAAAGCGAGCCCAGTGGGTCAACCTGGGAACAGCTTTTGCAGGAAACCAACAGGGCTTTAAAGGAATCATTACTTGTCACACAGCCTATAATTGTGTTACATCTGAATGAGGCTGCTGGAGGACTGCCCCCTCCTCCGGCCCGTCTCCTTTCCCTCACTATTTCCTTCAACAACCGTAAGGAACAACCTGATTCTATCTGGATCTCTTCTTCCTCAATCCTCTAGATTCCCAAACTCTGACAGTTCCCTTCTCACTTTTTCAAAGGGCATTGGTGGGGACCCACCTCATTCCTGGAAACTTGGGCACCCAAAGCTGGGCTTTATTCCTATTTCATAGCCAACAATAATGAAAACTATGGTATATCCATTTTCCAGATGAACCTCAAAGAAGGTAAGAGGTGAGGGGCTCCATCTTGGAGGGGTAGCAGAACTCGAGACTGGACTAAGACAAGAGAATAAAGATCGTCAACATGGGCTGTCCAGCATCCACATCCCCCTTCCTAATAGCATCCTGATTTCTGTGCATGTTACCTACCGTCTTGCTGGGTGTGGACATCCAGATGCCTTTCACCCACTATGGTCACCGAAGGGCCACAGTGCTGTGACCTGTGAGTTTTAAGGGAAGTGCCAGAAGTTATCTCCATGTTGAGACTAGCACTGTGTCTAGCCCACAGTACATGTGGAGCAAATGTCATTTCTGCCTCAGGACTGTTACTCATTATTTGTGTTGTTAGGCAAGTCACTCATCTATTCTTTGCCTTGGAGGGGCACCTGGGTGGCTCAGTCAGTTAAGCATCCAACTTTGGTTCGGGTCATAATCTCACAGTTCCTGAGTTTGAGCCCCACATAGGGCTCTGTGCTGACAGTTCAGAGCCTGGAGCCTGCTTCAGATTCTGTGTCTCTTTCTCTCTTTTTGCCCCTTCTTTGCTAGCACTCTGTCTCTCTCTCAAAAGTAAATAAACATTAAAAAAAAGTAAAAAAAAAAAAAAAAAGGAGGTCTGAGGCAGTGGCTATGTACAGAATCCAATCCTCCAGGGAAGCTGAAGGTCAAAGCTCAGAGAATAATTTGTTTAATTTATTTTTAAAATTTACATCCAAGTTAGTTAGCATATAGTGTAACAATGATTTCAGGAGTAGATTCCTTAATGCCCCTTTCCCATTTAGCCCATCCCCTCTCCCACAACCCCTCCAGTAACCCTCAGTTTGTTCTCCATATTTATGAGTCTCTTCTGTTTTGTCCCCCTCCCTGTTTTTATGTTATTTTTGTTCCCTTATGTTCATCTGTTTTGTCTCTTAAAGTCCTCTTATGAGTGAAGTCATATGATTTGTGTCTTTCTCTGACTAATTTCACTTAGCATAATACCCTCCAGTTCCATCCACGTAGTTGCAAATGGCAAGTTTCATTCTTTTTAATTGCTGAGTAATAACTCCATTGTATGTGTGTGTGTGTGTGTGTGTGTGTGTGTGTATACACACATACATGGAGATATATATATATATAGATAGATAGATATATCACATCTTCTTTATCCATTCATCCATCGATGGACATTTGGGCTCTTCCCATACTTTGGCTATTGATAGTGCTGCTATAAACATTGGGGTGCATGGGCCCCTTTGAATCAGCATTTTTGTATCCTTTGGGTAAATACCTAGCAGTGCAATTGCTGGGTTGTAGGTAGTCCTATTTTTAATTTTTTGAGGAACCTCCATCCTGTTTTCCAGAGTGGCTGCACCAGTTTGCATTCCCACCAGCAGTGCAAAAGAGATCCTCTTTCTCCTCATCCTTGCCAACATCTGTTGTTGCCTGAGTTGTTATGTTAGCCATTCTGACAGGTGTGAGGTGGTATCTCATTGTGGTTTTGATTTGTATTTCCCTGATGATGAGTGATGTTGAGCATTTTTTTCATGTGTCAGTTGGCCATCTGGATGTCTTCTTTGAAGAAGTGTCTATTCATATCATTGCCCATTTCTTCACTGGATTATTTGTTTTTTGGGTGTAATGTTTATTTTATTTTTTTTGAGCATGAGCAGAGGAGGAGCAGAGAGAGGGAGAGAGAAGATCCAAAGCAGGCTCTCTACTGACAGCAAAGAGTCTGATGCAGGGCTTGAACTCATGAACCGAGAGATTATAACCTGAGCCCAAGTCCGACACTTAACCAACCGAACCACCTAGGCGCCTCTCAGAGAATAATTTTTATCAGCTCCTTGTCTTCCTCTCCTACTGCATCTTCTACCACTTTATCGCTCTGGAGCAAAAAAGAAGCAAGAATCCCAGCCATTCTGTTCCTCAAATGTACCAAACTCATTTCCACCTCAGGGCCTTGTTACTGCCTTACTGCCCTCTCAACCCTTTCTATCGTTACCCTCCCTCTACCAGCCAGTATCTGTCCCATTAGCCTATTTAGTTCCTGCAGAGAACTCATCCACTCCGAAAATATTTGATTGTTGTCACAAAAATGTAAGCTCGAGAGCACAAAGATTTTGTCTGTCTTGTTCACTATATACATGCTGGGACAAGAACGGTGCTTGCACAAAGGAGGAGCTCAATAAGAAAAAAAAAACCCACTGAATTAATGCAAAATTGGAACTCCTCGTAAGGGAAAATGTCAAGCAGGGAGACTGAGGAAGAAATCCAGTTGTGCTATTGGGACCCGGGAGCGTGGAAGTTCAGCAATTGTGACATCACCTTTTGGGTTGGATTCAGAGGCACCAATAGAAGGAAATAAATACTACTACAGCTGTTTTTCTTTTTCTCCTGCAAAAGGCAGTTATCACATTAAAAGGGGAAAAAAAAAGGTGAGGCCACTGCCAGGGGAACATGACACAGTCTGTATGTATGAGTTTATTGGAAGTGCTAAATGAGTAACTTCCTGAATGATGTGGAAAGTGATGAGGCTTGTGGCATTCCGGAAAAATTTGACACAAATTGTGCACTAAAGCAATTCCATGGAATCATGTTTGATGTTTTAAGCGGTCACTGGTTTAAAAGGTTTTGGCTTGAAGTTGTTATGACAGGTGAACATTTCTTACACACCAAAATCCCTGGTATGCAGCTATTCACTCAGCTTTTGGGGGACACAAGAAAGCAGATAATTAGGGTTCTATGCCCAGCCTTCTGTGAACAAGTAGGAAAAATGAGAAGGGGCTGGGGAAGGAGGAGTTGAGACTTTTATTCAACATCTTTTACATGCCATACACTAACAAGTCATGACTTTTCTCATGTAATAACACTGCGAGGCAGGCATTATTTCTATTTTCCAGACTGGGGGGAGGGGAAGGCTAAAACGGATCGACTAGTTCAAGATCAGTGTTAATCGATTACAGAGAAAAATCTGATTCCAGGTTTGACTCCAAAGCCTGTACACTTTATACTCTTGCCTTCCCAGAATTCCTGGAAACCCCTTTGATGGAATGTATTGCTCATCTTTAAAAAAGGCAGGGGGACAATGATATGGCCAAAAAGGAGGCAGGAAGTAACAGGAGAAAAGTCACGAACTATTAGGTTGAATCATATGAAATTTCTGATAGTTGATTTTTTTTTTTTTTTTTTTTTGGCCATAAAAGAGGCCAAAATTATTTGTCCTGTGGATAAAAATCATTATAACAATACTATTAATAGCCACTCTGCAGATTTGTACACGCCTTTACAGATTATGTAAAGTGCCATTTCAGTAAACTTTTAAGACAGGAAGGGTAAGGATTTTGTATATTGAGGAAAAGCAGATTTGGCAACCCCGCCCACTTACCAGAGCAGTGTTTGCCCTTAGGGAAGCCTTTAACAGTTGTTTTGTTTTTGAGGCTTCTACCTGTCCTCCACTCTCTGCCCCCACCATGTCCCACCCTCTACACCACCTTCTGTCAAAATAACTCTGCTTCTACAACACATTCCTAACTGGTCTCCCATGCCCCAAATCTACTTTCCCAACATTAGCCAGAGGTTTCTCTAAATGCAAATGTTTCACTCATCTGCTTAAGATCCTTACTAGTTCTTCATTCCCTACAAGATGAAGTTCAAATGTCTCAGCCTATCCTTCATGATCTGACCCTTGTTTGCCATCTCCAGCCTCACCCTCTGCCATTGCCCCAACACACCCTGTGCTGAGTAAACCCATCTCTCTTGTGCATGTCCTTCTGTGACTGTACCCAAACTATTCTGTGGCTGGAATGTCTCTGCCGTCCCTTCTCTCCAACCCTCATCTGGCATTCAGCAGGCAAATTTTTGCTTTTCAAGGCTGAGTTCCAATGTCACCTCTTTTGTGAAATCATACCTGCCTTACTTCTGTTACCCATTTTCTGTGCTCTCTCAGCAGCTGGTAAGACTTATTTTTTTTAATTTTTAATGTTTTTATTTTTGAGACAGAGAGAGAGCATAAGCAGGGGAGGGGCAGAGAGAGAGGGAGGCACAGAATCCAAAGCAGGCTTCAGGCTCTGAACTGTCAGCACAGAGCCTGATGCGGGGCTCAACCTCACGGACTATGAGATCATTACCTGAGCTGAAGTTGGACGCTTAACCTACTGAGCCACCCAGGCGCCCCTGGCTGGTAAGACTTATTAAGTGCTCTGATTAGGTATTTATGTGTGGTCATTAAAATACTCACCAAAGTGTATCTTAGCCTTAATAAGTTCAGGACACAGCACTAGACATATAGCAGGTCTTATTAGTCAGAACCCAAGGACCCTAGAAAGTCTCGGTCTTGTGCCTTAGGTTAGGAAATAAGGGAAAAATCTTATAGGTTGAGTGTCAAAAACTGGGGCACAGTCCTCCAGGACTTTTCCAGAGGTCTTTACATTGAAGGGATAAGCCAGGGACTACCTGAACTTGGATTTGTACTTCCATTACCAAGGCTTATTTTCATTTAAGTGGTGCCTGTGAGTATATGATCCATGTGAATTACGTAAGAACATTTTGGATTTTATAAGTTCTATTTCACACAGACACATAGGCCAGGGGTGAAGCACCTAGAAATCAAGTTACTCTTTGCTGACCCCATGATAGTAACATATTTTATTTAGTTTGATGAATGAGGAACAGTTTACTAGCAGAAAATATAATGTATGCAATATAAAACAACAAGGGATACACGTGGCCACAAAGACAAGCTATTTAGAACAAGAACACTCAGCTAAATATTCCCATAATACTTCTTTATTACTTCTTAAATTTGGTAGCAGGTATTAACGTGGTAAAAACACTGATGGAGAAAAAACATAACATTGACAAAATTCTATCAACTTTTCTTGGACCTAAGAAAAAGAGCACCATTATTTGATTTCAGCTGTGGGAACACACTGGTCTAGCCAGCAGAACCCTAGTGTACTAGCAGAGATCGTTTGAAAACCATGCTCTGAACAGTCATGAGTCATACCTTTAATCAAAGCTCAGGGCCATTAAAAAAAAAAAAAAAGCGTGACCGTAACTTCATAGAAAGAGAAAATTTTGATTATGATTAATTACATTTACTTTTTAATGTTGGTGGGCTTTAAGAAATGGTTTACATAGCTTAGTAGAGTTCAGTCATTTCCCCAGACTTCTGGAGCCAGATAGGCGTTTTCCCCATCCTGGCTGTGAAGTCCTGTACGGTGATTCAGTCCCCACCCTCTTCTAAGAGAATGCAGCGCTCCCTTACAAGGGGACACCAGCTCTCTGGGTGGGCCCAGAAGAAGCTGTGCTTTCAGCCACTTAAACCCCAGAGATCAAGATCACAGATCTAAAAATCACAAGTGCTGGACTCAGGGACTCTGGCCAACGAAATATCTTAGCCACACCCAGTGTCCTCAGGGGGTAGACAGCATTTATTCTCAAGATGTATTAGTGATATGACAGATGTGAGATTTTGATTTTCTATTCACTTGAGAGTTAGGCAGATCTGTGACATATCCAGATTCATCTTAATGCAGGAAACATTCTTAGAGAGTGGTATCTCTTTTTCCCACCTAACATTATTTCATAGACACATGTCAGTGGTGTGATTTAATCCACACCCTCTTATCTTTATAGCTACATGCCTCCTTCATTTGGTCCCTCAGAAAGAATTTATCAGGCATCTACGGTCTAGTGGGTATTCTGACATACACAGCATATAATTTATACCATTTGCTTATTAATACTCGTTGTGGGGTGTCCCAGTTGTTTTCAACTTTCATTATTAAAAATACTATTATTAAAATCTTTGGGCCTCTTCTTTTCAGTTAAGTCTCTCAAAGTGGTATTACCAGGGAAGAGTCTGAGTAGGCAAGGAATTGTATAGCTACTGTTGTACGTGGTCAAGATTAAAGTGTAGGTTTTAATTGTAGATTATATGTGAAATGTATGGTTAGGCCACTGAAGACTAAAGGTGACAAGAATCTAAACTAAGGCAATGGTGGTAGGGGCAAGAAGAAAAGATTACAAAACTACTGAGGAAGGGAGGACATGGGACTTGGGGTCTGACGAGATATGGAAGGAAGAGTTAAGGTGACCACTGGGTTTCTAGCACAAGTGACCAGAGAACACAGCAAAGGAACAAGTTTGAGGGGCAAGATAAGCTCATTTCACAATGTTAATTTTAAGTGGCCTGTGGATAACATCCAGGAGACATCCCAGCTGATGATACAATTTGTTAAAGAGGTAGCTATAAAAACACAAGGCTTTTTATTTTTTTGCATGAATTTTTTCAGCTAGGAACCCTGGAGTTCAGCTAAATGAATTGTTTCATTTTAGAGATAAGGAGATAGGCCCACACAGATGTATCTACTTTCAGAAAGTTACTTAGAGAACAGAGATTAGATTTAAGAAGACTCATTCGAGGACTGTTTCAGCCCACCATGCTGCATCCCACTGGTAAATCTTGTTGGTTTTACAATTATTCAGAAAGACATACAGAGCTGTTTTCTCAGAATCCCACAATGATACACAGAACCCCAGATGAAAGGTACAAATCCCACTTGCACTCTTGTCACTGCATAACTAACCTCTTAACCAAAGAGATCCTGCCATCGCTAGGTGGAGAAAATAAAGAGAAAAAGGTCAGACTGCTAGAAGTGACTTGATGAGTGACTCGAAATATCACGTTATTACTATCACCTGGCTGCACAGATCTTTGTGCTCAATTTTTAAAGAACTGCTCATTTGTCATTCTGAAAGCAAATAAAACCAGCATGTTCATCACAGACCATTTATTATATGAGGTATATGGGCATGACAGTCACATCAGCTGTGATAAGTTGATATGCGGAAGTGCCAAAAGCTAATTAAAAAATTGACATGATATGGGTGCCTGGGTGGCTCAGTCGGTTAAATGTCTGACTCTTGATCTCAGCTCAAGTCATAATCTTACAGTTCATGAGCTTAAGCCCCGCATTGGGCTCCACACTGACAACACAGAGACTGCTTGGGATCCTCTCTCTCCCTCTCTCCCTGCCTCTCCCGTGCATGCCCCCTCTCTCTCAAAATACATAAATAAACTTTAGAGCTTTTAAAAAACTGACACATGAAGGGGCGCCTGGGTGGCTCAGTCGGTTGAGCCTCCAACTTCAGCTCAGGTCATGATCTCGTGGCTTACAGGTTTGAGCCCCGCATCAGGCTCTGTGCTGACAGCTCGGAGCCTGGAGCCTGCTTCGGATTCTGTGTCTCCCTCTCTCTCTGTCCCTCCCCCCTCATGCTCTGTCTCTCTCTCCTTCAAAAATAAACATCAAAAAAAATTGTTTTAAATTGACACTGTTAACAAACTATAATTTAAATAAAAATTTGAAGAGAAAAAAATTGACAGAAAAGACGTTATAAAGTTGAGGGCCAATGACACTTCAGTTAAGGAGTTCTTGAGAGTAACTGGTGCTGAAAAACAAAAGCATTCAAGTAGAGTATAGAATTAGGACCTAAATTCAGAGGGAGGTATGGAGTGAGCGAGAGCAGGTTTCCAATTGTCTGCAGGTGAAGGAAGGAAGGAGACGGGGAAAGAAATGGAATGAACATTTACTGAAGAGTATGTGCGACGTGCCAAATAGTCACAATTAAATGCAGGCTTTAACTTCATCCGCACATTAACTCTGTTAAGTAGCCATTATAAACACCTTACAGATGAGGAAACTGAGGCACGGAGCAGGCAGTAGTGGCAGTGTGTGACTTGCTGCACACCAGTTGTGTGTGACTGTCTGACACCCTGGCTTTGTATATGGTTTCAACTCTTACTATTAAGCCTTAACTAGTAGTAACTTACCCTCTCCTAACACTGTAATCTTCATCTGGAAATGAGGATATAATAGTATTTCCTCAGTCATTGGGAGGATTACGTATGCCACAGAAAAAGCACTCAATGTTGCACCCGGTACGTATCAGCACTCCATAAACCAGCTATCATTGTCTAAGAACACAGCAAGTAATTGGAATACAGGAGTCCACATTTTGATTCTAAAGTGAACTTCTGCACTATACCTGGTTGTGTCTTTAGGCTCCTGAGATCCTGGGGGTGGAGAGTGCAGCTCAGGGGCAGGGACAGATAACATTAATGGTGTGCTGGGAGTGTGGGTGAGGGCAGTTAAGGCAGGCAGCAGATAGGCCTGACCCTACTTTGAGGACGGTATTTAGAATTGCTAAAACAACAACAAAGTATAATTTTAAACTAAATCTTGACTTACAGGAATGGCTATAAATTATTAGCTAAGAACATTTACCAGTGTGGAAGGAAAAAAATCACCAGTAAAGCTACTTACTTTACCCAATATGTAGCACAGTTATTTTACCTCCGATACTACTGAGTTTCTAAAAATTTGTGGTTCTCTTGTCTTTTTAGATATCCTGAAAGGAGTTCTGTCACCTATATTATTTATAATTCATGTAGACAAGTTTCTCACACCAAGCAGAATAGCACTAATATCAATCTCCTTGCTAACAGAAAAATTACCTTTTTTTTCCTTTTTATAAAAACAACTTAAGGGGTGCCTGGGTGGCTCAGTTGGTTAAGCATCTGACTCTTGCTTTCTGCTCAGGTCATGATCTCATGGTCCATTGAGTTTGAGCCCTACATCAGGCTCTACACTTGTAATTCTCTCTCTCCCTCTTTCTTTGCCCCTCCCCCACTTGCACACATGTTCTCTCAAAATAAATAAATAAACCTAAAAAAAAAATACTACAAAAAAACCAAGCCTTTAAACTCCAATCACTCTAATCCCAAAATGAAAGTAACTTCCTTCCTAAGAGCTCTAAGGGAGCACTGAGAGCTCCCTCTAGTGTCATGACAGCAAAATATAAGGGCCATTAAATTCTCTTGTAAGATTTACAGGTTTATTCATTCAATACCTTTTATATTATTAGGCCCTCACCTGGTGTCAGATGCCATGTTTATTCTCTTGGCACACATCATGGTCCTAATTATATGATATCTTCTAATATGAGCAACCACAACCTTTAAATGTATATTATATCCTAACACAGCACAGTGTGAACAGCTTTCTCCAAGCAGTGCTGCTACCCCATTCAGTTCACATTAATTGCATAAAGCTAATAAAATGCTAATGAAGTAAATAGTTTAATGTAGTATAGATATCTGACAAGTGCATTAACTTCTCTTTGTTCTCATGTATGAATTTAAGAAAACAGCAATGTGAGCCAATCTGATGCCAACAATCAGCTTTAGTATGTTAGGGAGGCAATTTTCTGACACTGCCAAGAGAGATTAGATGTAGAGGCATAATTCCTTGACACTTTAAATGCAATACTGGTTGACTGTGAATAAAAAACCAAAACCTTTAACAGGCCAAGTCACTTTTCCTGTCCTGTAGTATCAGCTAAAGGTATTCAATGAATATGGATTCCCCGACCAAGTAAGATTAAGATATACTGGGTTGGGGGTGCCTGGGTGGCTTGATTAAACATCCAACTTTGGCTCAGACCCTGGAGCCTGTTTCAGATTTTGTGTTTCCCTCTCTCTCTGCCCCTCCCCTGTTCATGCTCTCTCTCAAAAAATAAAATAAAATGTTAAAAAAAAAAAAAAAAAGGATATACTGGGTTAAACCAAATTAAGGTGCTTCTTTATTCAAGGAGCTCTCTCAGAATTTCTAGTATGCTAATGTACATGGTGAATTTCCTGTTCAGGACGGTATGAAGCTTTCCCCAAACTTACTTGACTATGGAATCTTTTTTCTCCCAGAATATCTAATGACATCAAAGAAGCTAATGTTCAATGGAACAGAGTTTGGGAAATGATCTAATCCAAAGTTCCATCAGTTCCTCTGCTCTCATCATAAATTTCCAGCACTTGACTCAATGCATGAAACTGACCCCTTTCCTGCTTTCCTAGTATCTTCCCCACTGGTAGCCACTTACTTTGCTTTGGGATCTCAGTGCTCTGGAATCTCAAATGCCTTGTAATCCTCTGGTTCCTTCTGATTAAAAAAGCAAGTGGCTTCAAAGTTTATGACATCATACAAGGTATCAATCTCCTTTATACTCCAAACAAATCATTCTGTTCTCTCTCAAGTGCTGAAATAGGAGATGCCGCTCTCTTTCACACACCTTATCTATGGACACATCCTGAATGTAGCCTGTAGCCTAGCTGGAAGACAAAGTATGACAGTTCAGTGTTCAGACTTGGCTAAAAGACCAGACTACCTCAATCATCCCCAAGGAATGCAAGGGCCAACAGGGCAGCACAGCCAGACTCTAGGGAACTCAGCACACAGAGCCATTTGGAGTCACATTGAGAAGTGAAGGTGCCCAAGCCCGGGTGTAAAGTAAGGAAAGGGGAGGAGTGTGTAAGGCTCGGAGGAGACATGGGAACAGCACAGCTTTTTGAATCCCCTGGAGTTGACTCGTCACAGTGCAGCCCCAGGAGCTGGCTGCCGCCAACAGAATTCCTAACAAATATAAAATAAGACTTGAAGCTAAATGTGAATGATAAAAAGATCTATTTTGGATGATCACTTTTCATTGTTTTTCAGAATAAGTAAGAATAGTATGTTTATTGCAGAAGAATGAACCTGGACCACTTTCTTACACCATACACAAAAATAAACTCAAAATGGATTAAAGACCTAAATGTAAGATAGGAAGCCATCAAAATCCTCGAGGAGAAAGCAGGCAAAAACCTCTTTGGTCTTGGCCACAGCAACTTCTTACTCAACACGTCTCCGGAAGCAAGGGAAACAAAAAGCAAAAATGAACTATTGGGACCTCATCAAAATAAAAGCTTCTGGGGGCGCCTGGGTGGCGCAGTCGGTTGAGCGTCCGACTTCAGCCAGGTCACGATCTCGCGGTCCGTGAGTTCGAGCCCCGCGTCGGGCTCTGGGCTGATGGCTCAGAGCCTGGAGCCTGTTTCCGATTCTGTGTCTCCCTCTCTCTCTGCCCCTCCCTCGTTCATGCTCTGTCTCTCTCTGTCCCAAAAATAAATAAACGTTGAAAAAAAAAAAACAAAAAAAAAAACCAAAATAAAAGCTTCTGCACAGCGAATGAAACAATCAGCAAAACTAAAAGGCAACCAAAAGAATGGGAGAAGATATTTGCAAACGACATATCAGATAAAGGGTTAATATCCAAAATCTGTAAGGAACTTACCAAACTCAACACCCAAAAAACAATAATCCAGTGAAGAAATGGGCAAAAGACATGGATAGACACTTCTCCAAAGACATCCAGATGGCCAACTGACACATGAAAAAATGCTCCACATCACTCATCAGGGAAATACAAATCAAAACCACAATGAGATACCACCTCACACTTGTCAGAATGGCTAACATTAACAACTCCAGCAATGACAGATGTTGGCGAGGACGCGGAGAAAGAGAATCTTTTTTGCACTGCTGGTGGGAATGCAAACTGGTGCAGCCACTCTGGTAAACAGTATGGAGGTTCTTCAAAAAATTAAAAATAGAACTACCCTATGACCCAGCAATTTTACTACTAGGTATTTATCCAAGGGATACAGGTATGCCGTTTTGAAGGGACACACACACCCCCCAATGTTTATAGCAGCACTATGAACAACAGCCAAAGTATGGAAAGAGCCCAAATGTCCATCTATGGATGAATGGATAAAGAAGATGTGGTATACACACACACACACACACACACACACACACACACACACACACACACACACAATGGAGTATTACTTGGCAATCAAAAAGAATGAAATCCTGCCATTTGCAACTATGTGGATGGAACTGGAGGGAATTATGTTAAGTGAAATTAGAGAAAGACAAATATGGTATGACTTTACTCATATGAAGACTTTAAAAGACAAAAAAGATGAACATAAGGGAAGGGAAACAAAAATAATATAAAAACAGGGAAGGGGACAAAACAGAAGAGATTCATAAATATGGAGAACAAACTGAAGGTTACTGGAGGGGTTGTGGGAGGGGGGATGGGTTAAATGGGTAAGGGGTACTAAGAAATCTACTCCTGAAATCATTGTTGCACTATATGCTAATTTGGATGTAAATTTAAAAATAAATAAGTAAAATTAAAATAAAAGCAAAAAATAAAAAATAAAAAATTTAAAAAAAAATTTTAAGAGAATAGTATGTTCACTAGGGTGCCTTGGCGACTCAGTCTGTTGAGCATCCAACTCTTAATTTTGGCTCAGCTCATGAGCAGAGGGTCATGGGATTGAGCCCCACATCAGGCTCCACATTGAGCGTGGAGCCTGCTTAAGATTCTCTGTCTGCCCCTCCCCCTTCTTGTGTGCTCTCTCTAAAATAAAAAGAATAGTATGTTTATTTAAGTTGGGGTTCATAATACTTTTTTACACTGAAGATGGATCTATTTTCTCAAGTTATTTGATACTTCCCCCTAGAGCTAAACGCCAGAGAAAAGCCTTTAGAACACAAGGCATTTTTGGAGATACTGGTTGCCGAAACAGTAAGTAAAACTCAAATCAAGTAAATCAAGGCCTGTCTCATTTCATGTCACTGAACTTTTCTTTTTAAAGTTTATTTATTTATTTTGACAGAGGCAGAGACAGCACGAGTCGGGTAGGGGCAGAGAGAGAGAGAGAGACAGAGAGAGACAGAGACAGAGAGACAGAGACAGAGAGAGAGAGAGAGAGACAGAGAGGGAGAGAGATGAATCCCAAACAGGCTCCGCACTGCCAGGACAGAGCCCAATGCAGGGCTTGAACCCAAGAACTGTGAGATCATGACCTGAGCTGAAATCAAGAGTTGGACACTCACTGACTGAGCCACCCAGGCGCCTCCTCCTATCACTGAATTTGCAAATTCTCTTTTTGAGAGAGACAGAGTGTGTGCACACACATGGCAGAGGAGCAGAGGGAGAAGGAGAATCTCAAGCAGGCTGCATGCCCAGTGCAGAGCCCAACATAGGGCTGATTTCACAACTGACTGAGATCATGACCTGGGTCAAAATCAAGAGCTGGATGCCCAACCAACTGAGCCATCCAGGTGCCCCTGTAACTTCTCTTAATAATGTCTGTACATGCACAACTCAAAAGGTCATTTAAATTTATAATAGAAACCCATTTAAAAAATATAAAATAAAAAAAAATTGAAAAAAGGGGCACTTGGGTGGCTCAGTCAGTTAAATGTCCGAGTTTGGCTCAGGTCATGATCTCACAGTTCATGAGTTCAAGCCCTGCATCAAGCTCTCTGCTGTCAGTGCAGAGCCTGCTTCAGATCCTCTGCCTCCCTCTCTCTCTGCCGCTCCCCCCATTCATGCACATGCGCTCTCCCTCTCTCTCAAAAATAAATAAAACATCTCTAAAATAAACTATATTAAAAAGTATAAAATAAACTATAACTAAAAGAAATCCATTGCTACATAACTAAAGTTATGTAATTATAGATTTATTTATAAAATAACAAAAGATTTAGGAATAGATCTGTTTATTATACTGTGAAAATGGTCTTGGTACATGTGAGAAATATTATATACTTTAAGGACAGCATTCAGAACTGTTAAGACAAAAGACAAACTATAATTTTAAACTCAATCTTGATTTAAGGGAAGGCTATTAAATTATTGGCTGGAATGCATTCAGCATGAACTCAGATTCTATATAACATAAAGCATGAAAGAGTACAAAAGATGTTGGGAGTCCAGTAAGCCCATACCTAAATATTAACTGTAAAACTGCAAGGACTTTTTTTTTTTTTTAAATCTTATACACTAGTTTTCTTCTGAGACAAGTTGATTTTATCTCCAAGACTTAAGGCCATTCCCTGTAAAGAAGAATGAAAATGTTTATAATTATTAAAACTACATAAAATCAGTAGGTTATTCTATCTTAACCAAGTCCCCATTCAATAAGACATCAATAATGAGGGGCGCCTGGGTGGCTCAGTCCATTAAGCACCCAACTTTAGCCCAGGTCATGATCTTGCAGTTCATGAATTCGAGCTCCACATCGGGCTCTGTGCTGACAGCTTAGAGCCTGCAGCCTGCTTTGGATCTTCTGTCTCTCTCTCTGCCCCTCCCCGGCTTGTACTCTCTCTCAAAAATAAATAAAACATTAAAAAGTAATAATGAAACCAAGGATATACAAAACAGACTCAACTCAACTTTACTTTGTTAAGTACTTTTAGTGCTAGATTTACAAATAGTCAATAGATTTGTAGCCTGGATTTCAAAAATTATAGAGAACCCATTTCACAAACACCCTACGGGAACCAATCTGTTTTAGGCAAATAATCCAGAATGACAGGCCCAAAAAGTGGGCCATTTTAATGAAGCAGAAGTTTTATTTCTATTCAGAGAATACTATTATTACATACATACATACATACATCTAATACATAAAACACTAGTAAGATAGAGAATACTACATATAGAAATAATGAAGAAATGCATTCTTCCTTTTTATTCAGTTTAGAGATGATCTCAAAAAAAACCCCCAATTGTTACCTGACTCTTTGCACGAATTCTTATGTGGCCTGTAACAGGGGCCTCTGGTCCCTGTTGAATTGGCTTTTCAATGCTGACATTTGCAAGTGCATCTTCTCCAAATATGGAACGGGCATAGAGGTTGGCTGCCATAAAGCCACAGTAACCAGAAAGAGCCTGAAAGAAATTTGCAATAAATTCAATACTTCACTAGACAACTACACATAAGCAGGACCCATCAGCATAGGTAAATTATCATTTTTCAACACAGAACTTACCATGTAGTGATGGTTACATGACTACATAAATGTGTCAAAACTCAGAGAACTATATATGTAAAAAATGTGAAGGTTACTGGGGTGCCTGGGTGGCTCAGTCAATTGAGCGTCCAACTTCAGCCCAGGTCATGATCTCACAGTTCATATGTTCGAGCCCCACATCAGGCTCTCTACTGGCAGCACAGAGCCTGGAGCCTGCTTCAGATTCTGTGTCTCTGTCTGTCTCTGCCCCTCCCTTGCTCTCTCTCAAAAAATAAATAAACATTAAAAAAAAAATTTTTTTAAAAAGTGTGAAGGTTACCGTGTCTGTATTATGCCTTAGGAAAAATGACTTCAATCAAAGACACAACACTTATTCCGGTTTGTATTTTTACATTCCCTGTTTACTTACAGTTTCCTGATTGCACCAGACCTTAAGTTCCAAGAAGGAAGAGACCATTTTTGTTTTGTTCATTACTATATATCCAGCAGCTCACAGAGTACTGGGCATATAGTATTTGTTTGTGTATCTGCTAGACTATTTTTTAAATAAACTAATATATGAATTAAAACCTATTTGGCAGAATTTTACTGGTAAAATTAGTATTATAACATTAGCAGAAATTCTACAAAGAAAAAAATTTCCATAGAGCCTCAGTTTAATTTTTCTTTCTAGTCTTTTTTCATACATATACAACTTAGAAAATTCTGTATTCGAACAGATATATTCTGACCCACAATCAGAGCCAAGAGAAAAGAGGGCATGGACATTTTTAAATCCAGTATCACAACCTATTCTGGAAGGAGCCTTTAGCTGAAAGAGAGAAGACTGACAAGGAAAACTAACTTGACTCTCAACTGGGTCACTGCACTGGGAACAAGCAGGTTGATGCATTCTGGTAGAAAGGGATAAGTGGACTGACGCATTCTGTGGGATAACTTATCTCTTAGCTAGTCCAGAATGACACTGCTTTTCTCATGCTCAACAGAAACACAAATGCACTAAAGGAAATACAACAAAGCCAGGAATCTGCCATACTATTATCAGATTTAAGAAGTTCTCAGTTAAATCTTACCTTCTCTGGAGTGAGGCATTTCATGTTGGTTGACTTTAATATATGCTGTAAATAGTCATTTAAGTCAACAATATTTGTGTTAACTGTCACCTGCACAGAGGGAGGAAAAAAGTCAAGGAGATCAGAATCCTAACCATGAGAAAGTTGTGAATTTCTTATCTTCAGGTTGAGAAAACACTCAGATGTCATATAGAACGTCCTCAGTATTTATTGGGGAGGATGGGCAACAAAAAAAGTAAATGACATCTCTACAAAATCCAATAAACTGTAAGCTGGCATCAGAACTTTCATACATAGATAACTTCATAAAAGATCAACATGCTGCACATAAAATATTTCTAATAAAAATTAAGGCCACTTTGTAAAACCTCTTTTGGACACTGGATTCAATGGTAAATTATTATTTATACATGCAATTATTATTTATACATGTCTTTAATGTCTTGATCAATCAGATTAATAATAGAACTGCTCCCTCACCAATTTATAACAGCAACTTACTGACCTACTTGCATAATTTCTGGTGAAGACTAATTTGCAAGAATAGATTATCGAGAGACAGCTTCTCATATCTGACACTTTTTAGGGGGACTAATTTTATCAGACCATCCCTCAACACTAGCCAAATAGGAAGATAAGGAGTTCAAGGAAATCTCCCAAGGACTAACTTTGTTTTCCCATTCGAATTCAGCCCACATCTGACGGAATTCAGCATCAGTGCAAGTTGCAGGCTGGATATAGTCCATGATGTCGATGTGAA
Organism: Puma concolor; assembly: GCF_028749965.1. NCBI lineage: Eukaryota > Metazoa > Chordata > Mammalia > Carnivora > Felidae > Puma > Puma concolor. The sequence continues at coordinate 45,219,571 of NC_141676.1, read as the reverse complement.
TATCACTGAGGACTACACAATTTCTGTCACTTGCTGCTCCGGAGACATCATAAACTGCAATATACACACACAAAAAGGTCCTGAATCACCAGAGACAATCTAAAGGTAAATCTGAATGTTTTACAAATATTAACTAATACTTTTGTTTTGAGAAAACAAAAACAAAGAGAAGTCATGTAAGTTGCTCAAGGTCACAGGGTTGATTAAGTGGAAGGGCCAGGATTCAAACTCAGTTGGTAAATACACAGCAGTTGCAGTGTGTTAGGCACCCCAGGTGGATATGTAAGTAGGTAGTATTCATGGAGGCAACTACCCTAAGTAGGTGCTTAACTAATAGTTTTGAATGAATACTGAGGAGCCATGGTGCTTAATGATGCAATTATTTGCTTCTACGACTGCTTTTTCCACAGCAGAGTCGAAATCTGATTGGAGTCTCTTCTCTTGACATTTCTCCACCGTCTTGACATTTCTACTACCGTCTCTCATTCTTAACAAAACCAAGGTTCCAACTCAGAAGAGTCTATGCTCACTGTCTATGTCTCCATCTCCTAGTCTTCAACCCACCACCACTGTGCAAGACATACCAAAAGTGTTACTTCACTTCACTGATCGCCAAATCCAAAGGACCCTTTTAGACTTCATGCTACTTGACCTTTTGAAGTTTCAGATTCTTTATGAAGAGTTTTCCTTAACTTCTTCTTGACCACATTTCAGATACCTTTGTAGGATTCTCCTCGGCTGACCCAGCTTTCAGTATTCCTGTTCTCTTAGATTTGGTTTTCAAATCCCTCTTCATGCCCTCTCTGGGGGGGATTCTTCCATTTCTACGGCTTTCAAACAAATATTTATCTCTAGTTGAGACCTCCTGTTCAGACTCCTATCAAACTGTGCTTTGACATCTTTAGAAACTTTATCACTCAACTTGCTTAATATTTATTTTTTCTCTCAAATTTGTCCTTCTCTCCTGTTTTCCTTGTTTTGGTGACTGCCATAAATATCAACAGAAGAAAGGCAATAAAAAAATCTGAGGGTTATTCTAGTCCCTTCCTCCTCAATCAGTCCGTGTCCTGGGCATTCTATCTTCTTAATACTGATAATATTCAGCCCTTCCCTCCATCCCAACCTCTGCTACACTGGTTCAGACTCTGTCATCTCTCACCTGTGCTACTAAGATAGTCTGCTAGTTAACCTTCCTGCCTCCTCCAATCAGTCTTCTATCGTGCTGTTTAATCACATAACTCACTTTTAAGTCCTTAATGGCTCCCCTTTACATTAGGACAAACTGAAATCCTTAGCATGACAAAATATAACTCCTACTAACCTTCCTAACCTCTGTACCCTCCAGTCCACTTTGAACTCCAAGTATGTCAAATTACTTGCATGTGTTCCAGCTGAATCCTTGCCTATCTGTGGAACACTTAGTAATCTTTCAAAACGCCACTTGAGCATTTAGTTGTTCCACAATGCCTTACCTAACCTTCCCTGCCCACTCCCCCCACCACTTTGAGAAAACTGACCAAATGTCTGCACAGACTCCCACTTTCCCCAGCACAAACTTCCTCGTAGCACTTACGATTCTGTATTACACGTATTCTCTGTTTTCTCTGTATTCTCTATTCTACTTGTCTGTTCTCCCTTACCACAAACTACGTGAGGAAAGATCTGTTGTCCTCACCATGGTGGCCCCATCCCTGACACAGGACTTACTTTAAAAAATGCTATTGACTAAATACCTCTGTGTAAGTTAGTCCCTAGGTGGTCCGGGAACCAATGCCTGTACAATGTTTTAGACTCAGTTCAAAAGTTATCCTTTGAGGGGCGCCTGGGTGGTGCAGTCGGTTAAGCGTCCGACTTCAGCCAGGTCACAATCTCGCGGTCCGTGAGTTCAAGCCCCGCGTCAGGCTCTGGGCTGATGGCTCAGAGCCTGGAGCCTGTTTCCGATTCTGTGTCTCCCTCTCTCTATGCCCCTCCCCCGTTCATGCTCTGTCTCTCTCTGTCCCAAAAATAAATAAATGTTGAAAAAAAAAATTAAAAAAAAAAGTTATCCTTTGATAACATATCCTCTTCCTCTGTAAAGCCTTCAGTACAGTCAGCATTTTTCCTGTATGATCTCAAAGCGTATAGTATATAAACTAGTACCAATCACATTGTGCTGTACTAATATATTTACTTATCTATCTCCTCCTTTTGCTTGGCAGTTTCTTGAAGACAATGACCCTCTATGGTTCATTTCCGTACATCCATGAACAGAGTACAGTGCTTACAATAGCAGGTGCCCCATAAATGACGAATGGGTGAATGAATGAATGAATGGAATAGATTCAGGTGCTGTCCTCAAGAAATGGCATACAGCTACTCTTTACAGAAATTCTTTAATAAAAATATTCAAACATCACAGGCTATAAAACAATTCCTTACCTATGTTACCAAAAATTATTCCATTTTCTGTTGATGCTACTTTGACATTAGCTTTAATATTTGCAAAATCATGAGGAGCAAGAGTCAAAGGAGATGGCTTTTCCACAAGTTTCAGATCCCCTGAGAAAACATTGAGATATGGTTAAAAAATTATTAAATCACATATATATTTCTCAAATCATAAATCACACGTCTCCCTAAAAATAAAATCTTAAAATGTATGCAACTTAATTGCTTCTAGCAAAATAAGGAACAAGAGAAATGTTAGGATTCAAATATTTTGAGGAAAAAAATAAATCATTTAACATCTTATTCACATCAATATGCACATTTTTAAAAACAGGCTTCTCAGAATAATTCTATATTTAATTCGTGTGTGTGTGTGTGTGTGTGTGTGTGTGTGTGTGTGTCTATTTGGGGCATACCATTTTATCTCAATGACTGAATACAAACTTCTCAAAAATCTTAAATTTTAAATTATAATATACTCCATTATAAACAAAGATAAAATAATCCACAGAAAGACTTGTAAATGCTTAGAAACAGTTTTTTTTGTTGTTGTTTTTTTTTTTTTTTTTAATATAGGCATCAAGCTATATTGAGGAAGACAGGGCAGAAGTATCTTTTCCCTTGATATCTTAAAGTCCTTTAACTCTTGCTTCAGTCACACAAAATTTCTAAAAGGCACTGTACTCACTATTCCTGTACACAATTTGTATTTTCCAACTTCAAAGCCAGCTGTAGAAGTGGTCAGAGAGAGTAGGATTCATGTGTCTTTATTAAGAAGAAAAAGACATCTCAAGCTGCTAACTGTAACAGTATTACTTTGGTAGGTATTAGTTACAGACTCAGAAAATCCCTAGTTCTGTTCTAAGGCAATTAAAAATTTAACTAAGTGAACCATGTGGTAAATCCATAACTTTAATAGCTCTTATTAATATCTAGAAAAACTGATATTTGTTAGATTACTGAACAAACCCATCTGGATGTACCAAGAGCATAAACCTAAGAAAGGCAGTGTCACAGAGGTTCAAAATATTGGGAGCTGAAGGAGACTAAACATTAAATGTAAAACTAATAAGCCTTGATACAAAATGTCACAAAGACTCGAGAATTCTTACACTAAAACTTGTACACTTCCCTTATTAATTTGTCATAAAGACTTGCTATGTAATAATATCTTTCCTTTATGGTAAATGTCCTTACCCAGAGTAGCTAACTCTAACGTGCAGTTCTGCAAAGTATCACTGGTTTGGTTCACAACAAGTACATCCAGGACGATATCATACTGGTTGACATGGACATAAGCTTCTGCATATACAGGATCTGAGAAACCTGTCAACTGGGTGACCTATCAAACAAAAATAAAGAGATAATCAAGTTACCAAGACCATTTAACCAAATATATCCCTAGCCAAATGACTAACTCTGTTAGGTAATTAACAGGTGTACTTAGACAAATCATTTTGAAGTAGATATAATAAAACTATTTTATAATGTAGATGTGGGTAACTGAAACAGAGACGTTAGAAATAACAGGTGCTAGACTTTACAGCTGGGTAGGAGAAAGATGAGCAAATACATTAAACATGATCTCCATTTAGGAACCGAACAGATTTGGATACATTTTCAGTTAAATCCCTCAGCATCTAAACTTACTAGTTGCTCTCCAAAACTTGGGAACTAAATAAAATCCAGATCATGTGGTAGTCCCTGCTACCTAAGCTCAGGAACTAAACAGATTATATAGCAAGAAATGCTTGTAATTCCACAAAGATAAATTTTATACACTTCTCCCACCATATTTTTTAAAAACACCCAAGTATAGCATTTTAAACATAATATTGTCACCAAAAACACATGCAGCAAAAGAAAAAAAAACAGATTAAAACTGGATTATGTCAAAATGAAAAACTTTTGTGCATCAGAGGACATTATTAACAGAGTGAAAAGACAACCTATAGAATGGGAGAAAATATTTGCCAATCATACATTTGGTAAGGGACTTATGATCCAGCAATTTCACCTCTGAGTATAATCCAAAAGAAATGAAAGTAGTGCCTCAAAGAGATATTTGTGCACCCATGTTCAAAAAGCATTATTCACCAACAGTCAAAAGGTGGAAGTAATCCAAGCGTCTATCAACAGATAAATGGATAAACAATTATTCACAATGGAATATTACTCAGCCTTTAAAAAGAATTCTGACACATACTACACCATGAATGAACCCTGAAGAGGTTAAGTGAAATAAGCCAGTCACAAAAGGGCAAATTCTGTATGATTCTGCTAATATGAGGTGCCTGGAACAATCATTCATAGTGATAGAAAGCAGACTGGTGGTTGTCAGAGACTGAGGGGAGGCGGGTATGGGAAGTTATTGTTCAATGGGCACAGAGTCTCAGCTTTGCAAGATGAAAAAAGTTCTGGGGATGGATGGATGCTGGTGACAGTTGCACAATAATGTGAACATACTCAGTGCCACCGAACTGTAAGGGGCTTGGGGTGCCTGGGTGGCTCAACCAGTTAAGTGTCCGACTCTTGATTGCAGCTCAGTCATGATCTCAAGGTGGGTTTGAGCCCTGCATTGGGCTCTGTGCTGACAGGGAGGAGCCTGCTTGGGATTCTCTCTCCCTTGCTCTCTGCCTCTCCCCTGTTTGTGCACATACATTCTCTCTCTCAAAATAAATATTTAAAAAAAAAAAAAGAATACTTAAGAGGATAAATTTGATTTTATGGAAATTATATCACAATTTAAAAAAATTAATTAAAAACAATTAAAAACTCTAATATTGTTGGGGCGCCTGGGTGGCGCAGTCGGTTAAGCGTCCGACTTCAGCCAGGTCACGATCTCGCGGTCCGTGAGTTCGAGCCCCGCGTCAGGCTCTGGGCTGATGGCTCGGAGCCTGGAGCCTGTTTCCGATTCTGTGTCTCCCTCTCTCTCTGCCCCTCCCCCGTTCATGCTCTGTCTCCCTCTGTCCCAAAAATAAATAAAAACGTTGAAAAAAAAAAAAAAAGTTTCAGTTAATCTTTTAGGATCTCCCAGCTTATGTGTTAGTCTATGATTCCACAAACAACTGGAACAAGTTATAACACCATCTACTGGACTTATAGTACTACTGTATAGTAAAATACTTTATTGGAATCTGAGGGTTTTTTAAGCATTTTATTTTTTTTTTAAGTTTGTTTATTTTTGAGAGAGGGTGCACATGCATGCATGCACGCAAGCAGAGGATGGGCAGAGAGAGGAGACAGAGGAGCTGAAGTGGGCTCTGTTCTGACAGCAGACAGCCCATTGTGGGGCTTGAACACACAAACCATGAGATCATGACCTGAGCTGAAGTTGGATGCTTAATTGACTGAGCCACCCAGGTGTCCCAGTATCTTGAGTTTAATTCATGTTTCGTGAACCTATTGATCACAGTGACTTGACAAAAACTGATGCTGTGTAACAAGTTATTTTTCTTTTAAAAAACAGCGAGACCATGGGCGCCTGGGTGGCTAAGTCAGTTGGGCATCCGACTTCGTCTCAGGTCATGATTTCACAGTTTGTGAGTTCGAGCCCCACGTCGGGCTCTGTGCTGACAGCTTGGAGCCTGGAGCCTGCTTCGGATTCTGTGTCTCTCTCTCTCTGCCCCTGCCCTGCTCACTCTCTGTCTCTGTCTCTCAAAAAGTGAATAATGTTTAAAAAAAAAAAAAAACAGTGAGACTAGGGGTACCTACCTGGGTGGCTCAGTCGTTTAAGTGTCCAACTCTTGATCATGCTCAGGGCATGATCTCATGGTCTTGAGATCAAGCCCTCCATTGGGCTCTGCATTGGCAGTGCAGAGCCTGCTTAAGATTCTCTCTTCCCTCTTCCCTCTGCATCCTCCCCACCCCCCCAACAAACAAATAAACAAACAAACTCCTGTTTAAAAAAATATGGGAGCAGCCACTTCCTAATTACTACTTTTTTTTTTAAATACTAATTTTTAAAAAAAAATTTTTTTACATTTATTTTTGAGAGAGAGAGAGAGACAGAGCACAAGTGGGGGAGGGGCAGAGAGAGAAGGAGACAGAATCTGAAACAGGCTCCAGGCCTTGAGCTGTAAGCACAGAGCCCATTGCAGGGCTTGAACTCACAAACTGTGAGATCACGACCTGAGCCAAAGTGGATGACCTGAGCCAAAGTGGATGCTTAACTGACTGAGCCACACAGGTGCCCAATTACTACTTTCTTAAGTGGCTAATTTAAATAACTTACCAATGTATTTGACATTTTGTTACCTTGTTAAGTTTAGATGCCAGGGGATCTGCTGCCTCTTTCCTCTGTGTGTTGCCCATTGCTGCCAGCAAGCTCAGCTGAAACTGATCTTCCTTGCAGTTCATTTCATTCTTAGCAGTTAGTTGCATAAAGGAAATGGGGTCATCAGGCTGTACTGTCACATTTCTCTTTTCAGATTCTTTCTGTGTTGAGAAAACAGTACACACAACTCTTTTTAATACAGAAAGGAAGACAGCTTTCTGTAGGCCTATAGGGACAGCCTTCACATAGGAGAACAGAAAAATCAACAAAATAAAAAACCACAAAGTGCTTTTATGACTTAATCATATACACCTTACCTTCTGAGATAATTTCTCTTCTTCTAGTTTAGCAGATAACATGTGAGAGAGGGACTGTCTGCATTCCTTATTGAAAATGTCATTCATTAAAGGTGAACATTCAGACAAGACCTTGAGGCACAGGGAAATTCGATCTACATCATCATCTGTAATTGGCTTCTTAGGAAGAGACGATTTTCCCAAATGAAGGATAGTGGCCATAAGCAACATAGCCTCAGCAACAAAAGACTAGAAAAGTAGAGAAATGGATTATTATTGTCACGGTTCTCCAATTCAATAATGTCACTTTATTATAACTCACAATCCAAGGAATAAACCTAATTTTCGCTTCACTCAAATAAGATTTCAAATGCTTTAGATTTTATCGCCATATATTTGATACACCCTTTTCCTTCCTATCTTTTTAACTGCCACCCTCTAATACCTTCATTAACCTTCAACTGAAATAGCAATGGCTTTTTAACTGTTTTCCCTTACCTAACCCCTTCACATGCCAGTGCTATCTTTTTTTTAAATTTCCAACTACAGAAAAGTTAAAAGAATGATACATTTTACCAGTTGTCGACATTGTGCCACATTTGCTTTCTTATTCTGCCCGTATGTGTACACTTCCTTTTTTGACTAACCATATGAAAGCAAGGTACTCCACCCCATAAGTACTTCAGCATACACGTCTTAAGAATCAAGGCAGTTTCCTATACAACCACAATATCGTTATCTCACCTGAGAAATAGAGCAATCTAAAAATACATATACTATACCCTTATATTCAAATAAATTTTCCTAATGTCACAAAATGTTTTTATTGTTTTTTTGATCCAGGATCAGCTTCATCAATCTTACTTGGCTGTTATTCTCTTTAGTCCTTTCTAATCTAGACCAGTACTCCCTGGCTTTCTGTACTGTTTTCCAGAAATGAAAACCCATTTAAGAGACACTTCTGGGATAAAATAGACAGTGACTGACTAGATGAAAATACTGGAGAGAGAGGTCTTTCCTTCACTGGGCCTTGACTGATCCTAGCAAACAAACGAATGGCTTCATAAACCCTTACATTTCTTCCACAAGCTACCATTATCGTATTACTTTGTCAATTTTACAATAACGTTGTATTACTATGTCCGTTTCCCCATTACCATAAGCTCTTTATTTTTAATAATTTTAAATATTTATTTTGAGAGAGTGTGCATGCACGCACACACAAGTGAGAGACGGGCAGAGAGAGAGGGGGAGAGAAAATCCCAAGCAGGCTCTCCGCGGTCAGCATGGAGCCCGACACAGGGCTTGATCTCACCACCATGAGATCATGACCTGAGCTGAAATCAAGAGTCAGATGCTTAACCAGTTGGGCTACCCAGGCGTCCCCATAAGCCCTTTAATGACAACAACTTCAGCATTTCCTTTTAGGTCCTTCACTGTTCAGTGCATATAGTAGACACTCGATATTTGCTAGGTAAATGCAGGATAAATAAACTTACATTTTGCTTTTTCTTCTCCTGAACCAAAGCTACATAGCGCAAGGCAATCTTGGTCAGAGTTGTGGCAAGGGAGGCAGCAACAAAGAAATCTCCATCCAGAAGGAATCCTCTTAGGGGAGGTCTGCAAAGCAACCACAAAAAGTGAAACCCACCCACCATTTCTTTTAAAAAAATTTTTTTTTTCAACGTTTATTTATTTTTGGGACAGAGAGAGACAGAGCATGAACGGGGGAGGGGCAGAGAGAGAGGGAGACACAGAATCGGAAACAGGCTCCAGGCTCTGAGCCATCAGCCCAGAGCCCGACGCGGGGCTCGAACTCACGGACCGCGAGATCGTGACCTGGCTGAAGTCGGACACTCAACCGACTGCGCCACCCAGGCGCCCCTACCACCCACCATTTCTTAAGCAGCATACAGTTTTTGCAGAAATGATTCCATAAGCCTATTTAACAATCTCACTGCCACCCTTCAGTGAAAAGGATTCTCAGTTTCCTCCTTAGCTTTTAGAATGGAAAAAGGAAAATATACATGGTTTTACAGCTTATCCTCAAAAGATGCTAGAGCCACTGAATATGGAAAAAGAAAATGATTTACCAGTGTATGTACTGGAGCCAATGAGCTACATTCAAATTCCAGCTTATCTATTTATTGTGTCCCTATGGGTAAGTTACAAACTTTTCTAACAGAAGAGGAATTTGAGGTATCTTCTGTAAAACGAGGATAATCATATACTGCATTTCAACAAGTTGTTGTTAATAGACAAACTACTTAGCACAGTGCCTAGCATATAGTAAACAACTGTTAAAATTTTAGGCATCATTTTTATCTTCGTTATACAATTGGGAGTGCAAAATAAGGCAGAAACATCAAATTGTTATTCCATCAATTAGAAGTGGAAAATCTTCAAAATAGGTTTCCCAAATACTAATACAGACAATGAAACTCACAAAGTTACCTCTACTTTGCATTTTCTATGTGAGTAAATTAATTTTAAACAGAACAGTTATTTCAATGAAAATAGTTTTAAGAAGCAGAGATTCAAGCCATTAACACAATTCCTGGGAGAAAGAAATTAAATGTCCTCCTTTCAAGTATCCTAAATGGCTAAGATTTCCATTTTGGTCAAAAAAAGCAAACTAATCAGAGAAAAACCATTTGTCCTATCACAGGAGTGATACCTTAAACAGTACAGATGGTAAGGTACAGGTGCTGCGAATTACCTTTCATCCTCTTTCTTGGTGGGTCGGGAACTACTAAGGGCGCTCTGAGTTGCATACGTGCCCATCTCAGTTACCAACTTCTGAACTGGCCCCACAGTCATTTCCTCTTCAGGTTTTAATTCACCAGCTTCTTTCTTTATTTCTGACTCTACGATTGGGATCTAAAAATCAATTGGAATATCAATTTAGTAATAATATCAACCACAAGCAAATTGTATTTAAATATTCAATCATTTCTATGGAGGAGGCAATTCCCCCGAGGGGATTTTTGCAACTCTGCATTCAATTTTCTTTCCTTCCCTGGGCAATGTAGTGAGGAGAACAGGGCTTTGGAGTGAATGCCACTTACTTGTTGAATGGTTCTGGGCAAGTTAATTAAACTACTTTGAGTCTCAGTTTCTCTCTTAAATGGAAATCTTAATTCTATTCGTACAAGTTACTTTATAGGAAAATGCTTAGGACAGTGACTAAGACAGAGTAGATACTCACTAAGCCTTACTCCTCTTCTCTATCCCTTCCCCTGCAATCCTAGCCCTAACAGCACCTATGCTAAAATGAAATAAACCTGACTTATATGTACATAGTAACTTCATCAACTACCTTTTTTAAAAAACCAAATGGCTACTATGTATTTATTCCTCAATACCAATCCAATCATCTAACTTAAGAGCTCTTCAATCATTAACTGTCAATTCCCTGATTTCATAAGTGAAAAACCTAAAGTCCAGTCATGTTAAGAAACTTAGATCCAAGGTCCCAGAGTTAATTACCAGCAGAAGCGAAACTGTAACCAAGGTCTCCTGACAAGCACTGTTCTTCCTATTCTACCATATGGTGGGATGAGGAAACACTGCCAGTTTTAGTACAAAAATATTCTAATGTCAGCCCAGTTCTTATAATATTTACATTCTCCTTTCAAAACATAAAGGCTAGCACAGAGTTTTACAAGTCTTTTTTTTTTAAACATAGAACCTCTTGTTCAAAGAAAACCTTACCCTAAACAGTAAATAATACAGACAATGCTGTATGCAGATCAATGCAAGGGAGAGGGATGCCCCTAATTTCCCACAGCCTCTAAGCCTTAATTATAGAGGTAATTAAGACATATTTTTCAATGTTCTTTAACCCTGACGCTACTAACTAAAAACATGAAAGCAAGCAAACCACCACACAAAAGTCAGATTTACTGAAGTAAATACCACCATTTAAGTAGTTTTTTCTAAAGTAAGACATACCTCCCCCAGGGACCTGCGGACTTCAGTCATCACACTCTGAATGTCCTCCTTGGTACTACAGTATTCTCCCAGGATCCATAATGCTCCTCGGTAAATCCTGAGGGAAGAACACAGTTCTTGAAGCAGAGATTGTTCTCCGTGAATTTAAGCTCAAGGAAAACAACAAGATTCTGCAGTTCCAAGGGTATATGGATGAAATTTTAAAAAAGAATGTAATAAAGGCACTAAGTTTCTTTGATTCTCTCCAGAAATCACAAGGATTAAAAAGAAAATAAGTGTTCTCACCCATTATTATTACAAATATTCTAAAACTGGTAAACTCATTAGTAAAAATAAAACACCAAAATGTTTCCCAGAAAGGTGTTATCCTCCATTTAGGACAGAGTTAAGGTAAATTTTATTTTAATCACTTACTACTATAAAAACTGTATTACTTTGATGTAAAAAGTAATTCACTTTTTATTACAGCCACTGAAAAGAACAGACAAGATGCTGAACAGAACTATTAGGAAGGAGTGCAAAGGATTGGTAATACAAAAAACCCAAAAACAGAAGGAAAGCAACAATTCTCTAATTAAAAATGTTAAACTGAATAGAATCTTCAGTCATCTTTTCCCTAAGATTTTCATTAAATTTATTCAGAAAAATTTTAGAAACTAAAGCTCTAAGAAATGATGGACACTGAAGGCAAAACTTAGGTATACTTGTTTTCTCACAAAGGAAGCAAATCTTTCTCACTTCCACAAATATCAATTCATTGTCATATCATAAAAACAATTTTGCAAAACAAAAAAAACAAAACAAACAAACAAACAAAAACAATTTTGCAATGGTCCTTTCTTTTCTATCCAGGCAGATATAATGGAAGTGTATTACACTCCACCTATCAGATGCTTTCAATGAAGCAAAGTTTGGATGCAACAGTCCTTTCTCATTAGCAAAAGCTATTTTAAGGGAAATGCATGATGTCAGATTTGGGCTGCATTTTCAATCCCTCATTTTAGTAAATGCTAATAGGGGATATAAATACTGATATCCAAAAAGTGATACCCTTTAAAAATATGTTCCTTCGCCACGTTAGGATACACCATGTTTTAGAGGAAATACGGATAGAGAAACCTAGGTCAATCATACCTACAAAAACAAATTCTGCCCATAGATTGCAGATTTACAGAGAGTAAGGTAAGATGATGTTTACTATGACACTTATGTTGGTTTAGTGTTTTGATTCATTTCTTCTCTCTTGTATTTTCTACCAAATGACCCTTTAAAGATAGAAACGGTAAAATGCTTGCTTGACCTTACATTTAAACAGATGTTAAACCTACTTGACAGATTTAATAGCATGAAAGACTTCAAGCATCTTCTCAACAATAAGCATTCTCAGGTTATCAAAGCGCTGAATGGCTTCACGGACAAACTCCAAGACATCAGCGGCTGCTGCTTCATTATTGTCACTGAGAAATTCCATTAACTGGAAGGAAAAAAAAGAAAAATAGGTAAGTTATATAATTTTCAGAAAGAAAATTATCTAAGTTTTAAGAAGTAAACAAATTCACAAGAAATATAATTAATGATTTTCAAACACGTAACAAAATGTTGAGAGACAAGTACTGTTATGTAAACAAAGTCACAGTGTCTTTTCTGGTTTTTGTGCAGCCAAGTTTACTACAAAAAAAACTCACTATAAAACAAAAGCTGGAAATACACAACTCAAAATAAATTAATTGGATACACCTCAGTTGTAACTAAAAGCAAAATCATTTCAGAGGAAATCTGAAGTTCAAAGATAAAATTTCAAATTATAATAACATACTTCATTTATCTGACAGTGACAGAAGCCAAAGATTCTAGGTACATATATTTTTCCTATAACTAAATCCTTCAACTTTTTTTTTTGTTTTTTTTTTTGTTTGAGAGAGTGAGCAGGGGAGGGGCAGAGAGGGAGAGAGAGAATCCCAAGCACATTTCGCACTGTCAGTGCGGAGCTCAATGAGGGCTAAAACCCACGAACCATGAGATCGTGACCTGAGCTGAAATGAAGAGCCGGCCACTTAACTGACTGAACCACCCAGGTGCCCCTAAATCCTTCAACTTGTAAAGAGATAAAACTATTTGAGAGAAATACTTACTTGCCCTACTGAATCACATATACACAGCATAATTTTGCCACAGGTAATTGTAACAAACATCAATTATAATAATACATGGAAGTACTCATCACTGTGTTTTTCTGTATTTACTTAAAACAAAAAAATGTTTGTTTGTTTATTTTTGAGAGAAAGAGAGAGAGAATCCCAGGCAGGCTCCACGCTGTCAGTGCAGAGCTCAACAGGGGGCTTGAATTCATGAATCGTTGAGATCATGGCCTGAACTGAAATCAAGAGTCAGCCGCTTAACCGACTGAGCCACCCAGGCACCCCCGTTGTTTAGTTTTTTTTTTAATTAAAAAAAAAAAATTTTTTTTTTTTTAATGTTTATTTACTTTTGAGAGAGAGAGAGAGAGAGACAGAGTGCGAGTGGAGGAGGGGCAGAGAGAGGAGATGCAAAATCTGAAGCAGGCTCCAGGCCCTGAGCTATTAGCACAGAGCCCAACGCAGGGCTCAAAACCACAGACTGTGAGATCATGACCTGAGCCAAAGTCGGACGCTTAACCGACTAAGCCACCCAGGTGCCCTGTTTACGTTTTTGATGTAGATGTAAGAGAAAGAAGTCAGAGTCCTTAACCTTCTGAGCTTAACAGTGAATATCAAGATCCCGTCTGACCACAAGATTTAGTGAATCTACTAGACAGTTCCAGAGTCTAAGTGCTACATAACTCTTTTCATTCTTTTAGAGAATTTCAAAGTTAAAGTCACTGGAATTACATACCACAGGAATAACATTTGCAGCCATATCTGGAAATCGGACAGAACAGGAATGCAATGTTCTCACAAGGAGTTGTCTGTATTTGTCAGTATCTTCATGCTCAGACACATTATTTGTTTTAATCACTTCCTTCTTCAGAACAATAACCAGCTAGAGAACCAAATAAAAGTTAAGTGGGAATTATACCATGTTTGGCCTGACAGCTTACAACAGTGCTTTCTTTCAGAGTTTTGTTTTACCTCTTCAACATTCCTAGAAGAAACAAGATCCAGTGCTAATTGCAGAGTTTTCTTGCGTACTTCTAAGTCTGGTGTGCTCAACACTCTCAGGATGTCCATAACTAGATCCTGAGAAAGAACAAAAACTCCAGAATTAACACAAATATTAACAGAAAAAAATCTTAACCACACAATAGGGTATCTATCACCACCTTACTTCTTTAATCAATAATACAATCACTAGTGGTAGAAGAACCAGATATCTGGGGTATCCTGATGTAATGCAATATGAAGTATATAATATCACATATGATGCAAACTACAAACATTTACTCTTTATCAAGCTTTAGATCAAACATATAGTTAACAGGAAATATAGGAATCAGAGAAACAAACTGAATGACACCACTGGAAAGTCATTAAATAAACCCACAAGGAAGAGCATCTTACAGGACAATTGGTCTGGTCTCTTCAACAAGCCCACGTCATGAAAAAAAAAAATACTGCTCCAACTGAGACATAAGGACATAATCAGGTAAGCCATATGGTCAAGAATTGGACAAGCTAAACAAAAGTACATTTCAGGGACATCTGGGAAAATCTGACTTTGGAGTTGGCATTGGATAATATTAAGAAACTATCAATAATTTCATTAAATGTGATAACATTATTTTTGCTCTGCAGGAAGATGTTATGTTTTAAAGGAATATACTTTAAAATATAGCAAAACTAGGGATACTCGGTGGGCTCAGTTGGTTTAAGCGTCTGACTCTTCATTTCTGCTCACATCTTGATCTCACGGTTCAGGAGACTGAGCCTGGCATCGGTCTCCACGCTGTCAGGGGCTCTGCCCCTCCTTCCTATTCGCTCATGCGTGCGCTCTCTCTCAAAACAAATAAACTTAAAAACATGTTTAAAATATAACAAAACTAATTTACACATGATTTTACTTCTTTAAAACTTTATTTAAAAAAATTTCACTGATAAAAAAGTTCTAAAACTCTATTCCTGTGTAACTTTCACTTACATTCACCAGTTGTTTTTTTTTTAAATATTGATGTTTATTTTATTTTATTTTATTTTTTTAAACATTTATTCATTTTTTGAAAGACAGAGAGCGCAAACGGGGGAGGGCCAGAGAGAGAGGGAGACACAGAATTGGAAGCAGGCTCCAGGCTCCGAGCTGTCAGCACAGAGCCTGATGTGGGGCTCGAACTCATGGACCGTGAGATCATGACCTGAGTCAAAGTTGGCCGCTTAACCGACTCAGCCACCCAGGTGCCCCATTCACCAGTTGTTAATTCTGTTGCATATGCTTTATCAAACTCTACCCCTAAACATTGTCGTGTACATTTCCAAAGAAGGACAAGCTCTTACATAACCACAGTACAATGATCAAATTCAGAGAACTTAACACTGGGAACAATGATATTAACTAATACACAGTCTATAATGCACATTTCTCCAACTGTCCCAAAAATGTCCTGTAAATTTTTGTTGTTGCTCTGATCCAGGATAGCATTGGAGTTAGCTGTCATGGGGCTTTACTTTTATAACAATTATTATTCTCACAGATTAAATAGGTATGTTGATAATTCCATAGAATTCAATTATCTTTTTTTTTTAAGTTTATTTATTTATTTTGACAGAGAGAGAGCACATGCACGCACACACAGGGGAAGGGCAGAGAGAGAATCCCAAGCAGGCTTCACAGTTTCAGTGCAGAGCCCAAAGCAGGGCTCAAACCCACGAGTTGTGAGATCATGACCTGAGCCAAAATCAAGAGTCAGATGCTCAACCAACTGAGCCACCCATGTGCCCCCAATTCAATTACCTTTTCTTTTCAATCAATTGGAATAATTATTTTTCACAAACTGTAAATTATATCCAAATTAAAATGCGTGTATTTCTATTACTAAGAATATCCAATGCAGTACAAATAGCATATAAGATAACATTAATTCATTTTAGAAAAAAAATTTTTTATGGCAAAGACAATACCCCAAAAGACTATGGTGATTCAAAAGTTACATCTTAGTTGACCAAAATTTAAACTGCCCAGTATCCAAGAATTTATGTTACTACACTTGATCTTAGCCAAAAGGCCAAGGAGTGATTCAAGAATTTATGTTAACCAAGACAGCAAGGCTTAAGTATTATCTCAACTTGAAAAAGATTTTATCTAGGATTTTTCTCTTCCAGATAATGTTTACCTGTAGTACTCGTTCATGAGCAGGATGCTCTTTTAATTCTATCAATCGATCCAGAACTATGAGCTTTACATTGTTGTCACTTTCCTTAATAATTAAATCAATGTAGCACTGAGCAGCAGCCTATATAAAAAAAGAAACATGTTTTAAGCACACACCCATCTTAAACACAGAATTTGAAGATAAGGAAAAAAAGCCCCTAAGAAGCCAAAATATATTCACTACTACTGTACTAAAACTTTATGTATTTTCCCCAAAGGAATATGTCCCTCTATTTCCTAAATTCTAACAAATTTCATTATTTTCAAGTTTAAAAAAGTTAAGAAGCATCACAAATTAAAATAATGAAAAGGGGCTGCTATAGGTAGAAATACCAACAGTCAAAAATTAAGAGTCGAAACTAAGGAAAAGGTAGAAAAAAGCAGACAGAGTATTCCCTAAAATATAGCTATTGAGTATCTTTTAGTTTAGGTGCAAAGTCTAACACACCTGCATTACAGTACAGAAAAATAAGACCATAAAAATTACCCTGACTCATTAAAAGCAGAGGACAAAGGAACAACCTGAAAGAGCTCCCAATGACCAAAGCTGGAATAACATGACCAATAAAATTAAATAATAATGACTACAATATACAGAATGAAATAGCCATGCTAATATGAAGAGAGAAAGAAAGGGGGAGGGAGGAAAAAGTACAGCTCCTCCTTGCAGAACTCCAATTATTAAATGTAGAATGAGGAAAATAGAAAACCACCATTAAAATATCACATTAACAACCGCTGTACAGGGGAGCCTGGGTGGCTCAGTCGGTTAAGCATCCAACTACTTATTTCGGCCCAGGTCACAATCTCATGGTTCGTGGGTTGAAGTCCCACATCAGACTCTGTGCTGGCAGTGCAGAGCCTGCTTAGGATTCTCTCCCTCTCTCTCTGACCCTCCTCCATGCACTCTCTCTCAAAATAAATAAACATTAAAAAAAAAATTGCTGTACAGAAATGTTAAAATTATTTGGTTTAAGTCTGAGCAGAAATAGGATATTTCAAAGTATCTTCCCATGTTATTTATGGATTACAGTTTTTTTTTAATGTTTTATTATTTGAGAGAGAGAGAGACAGACAGACAGACAGACAGACACACACACACACACACAGTGTGAGTGGGGGAGGGGGAGGGGCAGAGAGAGAGAGAGAGAGAGAGAGAGAGAGAGAGAGAGAGAGAGAATCCAAAGTAGGCTTCAGGCTTTGAGTTGTCAGCACAGAGCCTGACATGGGGCTCAAACTCACAAGCTGTGAGATCATGACCTGAGCTGAAGTCAGACACTCAACTGACTGAGCCACCCAGCAGCCCCTCATGTTATTTACTGATTACAAAAGAAGAAATCATAACTCAACAGTGGAGAAATCTGGCAGACACCATCTTCACTGACTGATCAAGGTTAACACCACTAATAATACTTTAACATTACATACTCCTTGATCTAATACACTGAGAAAAGTGCATCACTTCCACAGTATTCTTCCCCAAAACGCATAACCTCAATCTAACTATAAGAAAACATCAAACTCAAATTGAGAGAGACATTTTACAAAGTGACCCACCCACTACTCTTCAAGTGTCAAGGTCATGAAAAACAAGAAAAGGCTTGAGAAAGTGTCACTGATTAGAGGAGACTGACACATGACAACTATGTGTAATGTGGGATCCTGGATTGAATCCTGGTACCAAAAAAGGACATTTTTGTGGGGAAAACTGGTTAACAATATTATTGTTAGTTAACAATATTATTGTTCCAATGGGAATTTCTTAATTTTGACAATTATACAATTGCTATCCAAGACACGGACATTATGGGAAGCTGGTGAAGGGTGAACTTTGTCCTACTTTTACAACTTTTGTTGTTTCGTTGTTCTGTAAGTCTAAAATTATTTCAAAAGAGTTAAAAAAATTTTTTTTTAATTTTTTTGTTTACATTTATTTATTTTTGAGAGACAGAGACAGTGTAAGCAGGGGAGGGGCAGAGAGAGAGAGAGAGAGAGAGAGAGAGAGAGGGAGACAGAATCCGAAGCAGGCTCCAGGCTCCGAGCTGTCAACACAGAGCCCGATGCAGGGCTCGAATCCACGAACCATGAGATCATGACCTGAGCCGAAGTCAGACGCTTAATCGACTGAGCCACCCAGGTGTCCCAGAAAATTTTTTCTTCTAAGTATTGGCAGCTAAAGCAATCGAGTCTCCTATTTATACAAGCTGGCTTTATAGAACAATTCATTCTCTGAATATATTAGAGGTTCATCGTGCAGTCTTGATACAGTAAATTAAAGAGAAAACTTAATACTCCATTATTGAAAATATGCACTCTTTTTAGGACCCATCATGTAGAATCTAAAATTCATTTCCTAGATCTAGGTTTTAAGGTAATTAAAGTATGGAGAGTGATCTTAAAATCTTCATCATTCTCCAGAAACCAGAAATATTAGTATTCTCTGTCACTCTTTCTCCCCACATATATACATATATATGAAAGCAGGAAGGAAGAAAACAACATTGCAGTATGTAAGGAATCTAATAACTTCACAACATTTATAAATTGTTGTCTCTGTTCCATGTAATCACATAGTAAACTGCAATGCCACTAAATCATAGTGCTAAGACAGCATACGTATCATCCAACTGGCACCAAAAGAAATAAGCAGTACCTTGATTGCAGTGGGCGCACTAGAAAGTGTCACTAATGTTCCAGCGGCTTCATATTTTACAGCAGGGCTAGATGACTGTAGTAAGTTATAGATGCAGCGAATGAAACGAGCCCTTTCTGATGGATTAGCATGACAGACCTGGAGAAGGAAACATTTAGGTTTCGACGGACTTCAGGGATACTTGCTTTCAAACAGATTTTTTGTCAGCTTATGGGATGTTACTTCTTATCATCTGAAAGCTAAGAATAGTCTTATAAGGGCATCTGAAGATGTCAGCCAACATGAGATGAGACACTGTGGCTGGTAATTTCAGAAAGAAATAGGTTTTACTTTGGATAATTGTTATAGCTACTCATTCATTTATTCATTCAGTCATAAATACTCTCACAAAAGGTTTTCAAATGGTTTATAATAAAAGATATGCATACTATACACAAATGAAATAGAAAAAGAAAATGTAGAGTAACAAAATCAAAGACAAATTATTAACCAAGTGATATTAAATTTGATTCTAAATTTTTATTCCAGATGTAATGCCAAAAAGGAAAACATAATGGGTATCAATCTCAATAGCTAATAACAGGAAAATATCTGTTCTTAAAGCAAGAAAGATAACCCCCTTTTTAAGTACTACTACTTCTTATTGGGAACTATGTTCCATACTGTGGAGATAACTAATTTTCTATGTTGTCCTAAATATATTTTAATACCTTTACCTATAAAGCAAATTTTTTTTTTTGATGTTGGTATTTCTGTCAGATTTTCCTAAAATATGTACAGTCAAATCTCTCATTCCGGCAAGACTCAGAAGCTATTCCCTTTTACTATACCTGGACTCTGTTAGACAAAGAAGTCTCTGAATAGCAGAGAACCGCTATTTTTGAGAACCTAAGTGGCATCTCTAAACCATAAAATGAATTAAAAGGAACTATAGTAAAACCTTGGATTGCAAGTAACTTGTTCTGCAAGTGTTCTGCCAGATGAGCAAACATTTCTAATAAATTTTAACTTGATAAACGAGCGAAGTCTTGCAATATGAGTAGTACGTGACACCAAATGTCACATGATCATAATTGAGCCAATGGTTCTCTCTCTCTCTCTCTCTCTCTCTCGATGATGGATTGTGAGTGATCATCTTCCATGCTCGGATGCATCTCAGGCCACAGTGTTTGGCAGAAATCAGTGATTTTTCGGAACATTGGACGGTGACCACAGCTGTCACTAGTGTATTTTTTGTCACTTCAAAGCACCTACGGACAGACCTTTGCTTTTCCATACAAGAGTAAGCTTAGGAATGCTTTGCTTCATTCTAGGTCAGGCTGCCTGCAGATACAGACCCTTTCCTTTGTTGCCTTATTGGAAGTTACATTAAATACACTATATGACAAGAGTTTATTAATACTGTACTGTAGTCAACATCCGTGCGAGCATATACAATGGCCCCCAGGCAGAAAAAGGTTGAAAAGAAAGGCGGTAAGAAGGAGATGATTACAGTGGAAGTTAAGAAGGAAATCATCGAGAAGTACGAATAAGGTATACAAGTAGCCGAACCTGCAAGATTTTATAAGAAGGCTACATCTGCATCTCCTCTGAGAAGAGGAAGAGAAAAAGGCGGAGGAATACCTCACTTCAAAAGATATTAGGGAGATGTGTACAATTTAGGAAACCGTGCAAAATTTTATAGAAAAGCCCCACCCAAATAAGGCTGTAGCAGTGTGAGTGATGACTCTGTCTAACAATAATGCAATGTCACATTTCCACAAAATCCTCAAAAGGAGGCAAAAGCAAGTGTCACTGGATAGGTTCCTTGTTAAAGTTGCATGAAAAGAAAAAGATTCGATTGAGCCAATAGGTAGCAGTGATTCTGTTAGTGATAGTGAAAGTCATCCTACACAATAACCCTCCTTTCTTGTCTCCCTGACACTAGCCATGGAGATTTTCAAAGGTAATGCACGTTAATTTATTTTTCTTTATATTTTGTATTTTCTTTATTACTTTGTATTATGTTACAGTACTATAATCATTTTTATATAAATATTTTTGGGTTGTGGAATGAACCATCTGAGTTTCCATTATTTTTTATGGGGAAATTCACTTTGATATACAAGTGCTTTGGATTACAAGCATGTTTCTGGAATGAATTATGTTCACAAACCAAGGTTTTACTGTATATATTTACAGCTCTGGTTTCAACTTAAATGCCAGTTCCAAATGACTGGTACCCCGTATGGAAAGGGGCTCTTTTCTTTCAGAATCAAAGACAGCTGTAACCAGCAGTGTCTGCTCTAGGTACTTTGTTAGTGTCATCCTATTTAGCAAAGTCATTCCTGATGTATATTTTTGTTGTCCTCCAATGAATGGTATCAATAGCAAAACTGGATGTTATTACATCTTTTATCAGAATATTAAGATGCAATCAATTCTAAGGCTATATCAAATTTAACTGTTTCCAATAAAGCACTTCATTTTAAAACCCAAATCTCTTACCTAGTTTTAATGGCCTACAATGTCATATTGACATATTTAAAGTCTCTCTATTCTCTTTTACAAACAAGGAACACAGTAAGTATTTAAAGCTTTTCTGGTTTGTTTTTAGATGTCCAAAGTAGTCTGGTGTGTACTCAAGAAAAGACCTGAATTTTATTCCAAAGCCTGATTCACAATCTATTCAGTTACGGAACAGTGCACAATGATTTCTCTGCAGCTGTATTGGGTCAAGCCATGAGTTTTTAATAGAATTATTTACGGAAGTTTAGAAAAACAGGAAGTGCTTGGAAAACAAAATAAACCAAAGGGAAAAGAAAAAAAAAAAAAAGACTTTCACAGGCAATGCTATAAAATATTTCTACTACTAAAACATTATCCCAGCAAATAAGCAGCATTCCAGAAAGAGATGATTTAACCTTGTCTTAAACTCCTGAAGTTTATTTTACCCCTTATAGATCAGTCTTACCTTGTAAATTAGCTCAACAATAACCAACTGAAGAATGTCTCCAAATGTCTGAACTTGATCAATGCAAGTACTTAGGTAATCCAAAGCTCGATCCTAACAAAATAAAAATGTATTTATCAAATTCCACTTCATTCAATAAAAGGACTTAATTGGTGCAACCTTAAACATACACAACTGAATATAAAACAAATGAGGCAAACAGGGCAAAGAAAAATTAAAAGAAGGGGGAAAAAAGGTTAACACATAAATGTTAAGAAAAATACATTTTCTAGAAATGGGCCACAAATCTGAGGTCTGGATTTTCTAGCACCTAAATGGAAAAGAAAAACCACTATGTGTTATATGACTCAGAGTACCCATACAATCAAAACAAACCAGCTATTTAGGTGCATAGTTATTCCTATTTCTAAGACCTAAAAGAAAAATCTCATTGATTTTCATATACTGAATGTGTGATATAGAAAACTATGACCTCAACAGTATCTCTACAGCAAAAGTATCAGAAAATTTCACCGAACTTTTTCTGATTATGTACCCCCCTCCGGCCCCCAGGTACATAAAGTGCATAACACCAAATATATAGGTTAATAAAACCAACACTACAAGAGGACAAAACATTCTGGCCTAAATAAGCAACTTTCTTATAATCTTGTTCACAAAGATAAAATGACAGCATCTAGATTTCAGAGAAATGGATAGAGTCCCTATCCTTCAGTCTTCAAGCATGTTATTTTCCACATTTTGATAATACTGGATAGCAAAAATTCCAAGATTAGATGCCACCAAAGTATGGAGAGTCATTGCCAAGCCACCAGCAGACCCATTCACTTTCAGTACCAGCAGAGCTGGATGTAGAGTTGACACCAACTTATGAAATTTGAAGAGCCTAATAAGGATACACATCTATGCTGAAGGCCACGCTTCTTTCAGGCTCAGGGCGAACCCTATACAAAGCTACTACTTTTCTCTGTTAAGCCATTTTAGAGCTACATCAACAGAAGGAAAAACAGGTTCAAAGCCCCAAAATACAGTGCCACAAAATAGGACCATAATAATTTCAATCTGGAAAAACTGTCAAGTGGCTATTATTAAATATCTCTCAAATGTTTACTTAAAAAAAAGTGTATGTATAAGCAATAGTCGGGAGAGGGGTTAAGAAAAACTATCTTAGGGGCGCCTGGGTGGCGCAGTCGGTTAAGCGTCCGACTTCAGCCAGGTCACGATCTCGCGGTCCGTGAGTTCGAGCCCCGCGTCGGGCTCTGGGCTGATGGCTTGGAGCCTGGAGCCTGTTTCCGACTCTGTGTCTCCCTCTCTCTCTGCCCCTCCCCCGTTCATGCTCTGTCTCTCTCTGTCCCAAAAATAAAAAAATAAAAAAAAAAAAACGTTGAAAAAAAAAAAAAAAAAAAAAGAAAAACTATCTTACACAAATCAAGTTCAAAAATCTAAAAAAAACGCCAAAATATACAAACACTTCTATAAACAAAATTACTAAAAAATTTGATTAGGACTATGTAGTACTTTTATTTCTCATTGAATTACAGACACAAAAGTATTTTTTAAAAAGTACTTCACCTGATCTGCATGAATTAGCATCATAAATGCATTCCTTTTACAACTTGCATCCTTCTCATTCACCAGAAAATCATGTATCAGTTCAGGAGCATCAGGTATAAGGTGTTCAAAATTCCTTGAAATAAAACAGGTAATATTCATATTTAATAAAAAACTACTGTTATTTTAGTAACTCAAAATTAATCTTTATCAAGCTTTATAACACTATTAATTGTTTTACCTTTTGAAACTTTTTTTAAAGGTTTTTTTTTTTTTAAGTTTATTTTTAATTATTTTGATAGAGAGAGAGAGAAAGCATGAACAGGGAAGGAGCAGACAGAGTGGGGGAGGGAATCCCAAGTAGGCTCCACGCTGTCAGCATGGAACTCGATCTCATTAAATGAGATCATGACCTGAGCCAAAATCAAGAGTCATACACTTAACCATGCCACCCCGGGTGCCCTGCCTTTAGAACTTTAAATCGATTAAAATTGTGGGTAGGAGGGGCACCTGGGTGGCTCAGTTGGTTAAGTGTCCAACTTCAACTCAGTTCATGATCTCACGGTCCGTGAGTTCAAGCCCCGCGTTGGGCTCTGGGCTGATGGCTCAGAGCCTGGAGCCTGCTTCCGATTCTGTGTCTCCCTCTCTTTCTGCCCCTCCCCCGTTCATGTTCTGTCTCTGTTTCAAAAATAAACATTAAAAAAAAATTTTTTTTTAAAATAATGGGTAGGAATCACAAACTTACATTTTCATCTATTAAATTATCAAATTATACGTTTTCTAGTCCAATAAAGAAAAAGGTTGGGGCGCCTGGGTGGCGCAGTCGGTTAAGCGTCCGACTTCAGCCAGGTCACGATCTCGCGGTCCGTGAGTTCGAGCCCCGCGTCGGGCTCTGGGCTGATGGCTCAGAGCCTGGAGCCTGTTTCCGATTCTGTGTCTCCCTCTCTCTCTGCCCCTCCCCCGTTCATGCTCTGTCTCTCTCTGTCCCAAAAATAAATAAACGTTGAAAAAAAAAAAAAAAAGAAAAGAAAAAGGTGACTTATTCCACATGCTATCTATCACCTGAATATCTCTAATAATTGTCTTTCATATACTTTAGGAATATAACATCAATGCTCATAATGAGCATCTCAAGGTACTAAAAGATTCTTCATTAAGAATTATCAGAGGGGTGTCTGGGTAGCTCAGTTGGTTAAGCGTCCCAACTCCTGACTTCAGCTCAAGGCACAATCTTGTGAGTTTGAGCCCCATGTCAGACTCTGTGTTGACAGTATGGAGCCTGAATAGGATTCTCTCGCTGTCTCTCTGCCCCTCCCCTGCTTGCTCACTCACACTCTCTCTCAAAAGAAATAAATAAACTTAAAAAAATTATCAGAAAAAAAAATAGTACCTTGAATTTTATTAATTATGCACTATATTTATTTACTTACTAACTTCCTATTCTGGAAATTAAGTACTTGCAGTATATAGAATAATGAATACTAGCTTAAAAACCATCACCTATGGGAATGCAAGCTGGTGCAGCCACTCTGGAAAACAGTATGAAGATTCCTCAAAAAACTAAAAATAGAACTACTCTACAACCCAGCAATTGCACTACTAGGCATTTATCCACCGGATACAGGTGTGCTGTTTTGAAGGGACACATGCACCCCCATGTTTATAGGAGCACTATCA
The DNA here is from genome assembly GCF_028749965.1 of Puma concolor. Classification (NCBI taxonomy): domain Eukaryota; kingdom Metazoa; phylum Chordata; class Mammalia; order Carnivora; family Felidae; genus Puma; species Puma concolor. The sequence goes on along the minus strand of NC_141676.1, from coordinate 45,194,447 downwards.
ACAATAACTAAAGTATGGAAAGAGCCCAAATATCCATCGATGTTTGAATGGATAAAGAAGATGTGATATATATATATATATATATACAATGGAGTATTACTTGGCAATCAAAAAGAATGAAATTTTGCCATTTGCAACTACGTGGATGGAACTGGAGGGTATTATGCCAAGTGAAATTAGAGAAAGACAAAAATTATATGACTTCACTCATATGAGGACTTTAAGAGACGAAACAGATGAACATAAGGGAAGGGAAACAAAAATAATATAAAGACAGGGAGGGGGACAAAACAGAAGAGACTCATAAATATGGAGAACAAATTGAGGGTTACTGGAGGGGTTGTGGGAGGGGGGATGGGCTAAATGGGTAAGGGGCACTAAGGAATCTACTCCTGAAATCGTTGTTGCACTATATGCTAACTAATTTGGATATAAATTTTAAAAAATTAAAAAAAAAAATCACCTAACAATTGTTAATTTATAGTCATTTTTGTTTCACTTATACCTCTGCCCACTTCTCCTCCCATATTATTTTGAAGCAAATCTCAGACCACTTATCATTTTTCTGTAAATATATCAGCATATTAAGGATTCTTTTAAAAAAAGTAATCATAATACCATTATCATACCTTAAACCGAAAATTCCTTAATATCATCATATACAGTGTTCAAATTTCCAACTGTCTTATAAATGTACTAATTTCTATGTGTGGAATCTAGTTTAAATTCTGATATTTGTGTAGTCTGTACGGTAACTTACAAAGAACTCTACATTATTAACCAGAATACCACTTCCCTAACAGATAACAAAATCTCATGTAATAATAAGAGAACTGTGAAATTACCTAACAATCAACTCTTAAAGTACAAAGACATTTACAAAAATCACATCCTACTTCTAAATGGATTGACACCAGTGATTGTAAAAACCAAGCATTCTAGCCTTATCTAACTGGTTCTCTGAATCACTGTTAAAGTCCAAAATCTTCAGCTTTCCAAGAACAGGAGTCAGTTGAGAACTGCAACCTTTCTCATTAAAAAATTCCCTCCTTATGCCTCTAAGGGTAAAAAGACAAGAACCACATTCCACATAAAGAGAATTCAAAAACAGGGTCAAAAAACTCAAAATCTACAGGGTTAACTTGACCTAACAGGTTAACTGGTCAAAACCAGTTAATAAATTAATTAAGCGCACTGAAGTTACCACAGTTAAGAATAATAGGCACTGTAAACTAGAGAGTGTACAACTTATTTAAAGGGAGCTAGTGTCATTCAATATCAGCATATTGTTGTCAAACAGAAACTAGGACCCAGTGTTGTCAGATCTTTTCAATGATGACAATATAATGATATTAAGAAAAAAATACTGTTCAAGCCAAACCAAACATTACCTGTAAAAGACATATGACTTGCAAGTAACTGCTTTGGAACCTCCAGGCTAAAAGACTAAACAATCCTCACAAAACTAAGCCGCAGGTGTACCTTTACTTACCTATAGATAGTATAGATGGCCAAAACAGCATTTCTTCTAACATAGCTGTGTCGATGCTCCAAACAAGCACGGATAGCTGGCATTAAAGGTTCTAGCAATTCTGCTTCTTTCAATTTGCAAAGAAAACGAAGAGTAGATCCTCGAATAAATTCATTAGGATGCTGAAGATCCTGATAAAATTTAAATATGAAATATTGAGTTCCAGCATTTTACAAAACACACAATTTTTAAGTGCAAAATTTTCCTATGTAAAAAATAAGAAAGTAGGTTTGAGGAAAAAGATCTAGATTACCAGACAATTTCCTTTAGATTCCTGTCTAATCAATTTTTCCCTTTTAAAGTTTATTTATTTATTTTTGAGAGAAACAGAGAGAGAGAGAGAACACACACATGTGCAAGGGAAATGTTGAGAGTGGATCCCAAGGAGGCTCTGCTCTGATAGCTGACATGAACTGTCAGATCATGACCTCAGCCGAAATCAAGAGTCGGACACTTAACCCACTAAGCCACCCAGGTGCCCCTGTCAAATCAATTTTTACTTACCATAGCAATGTCTCATATTCTATGTGTCACTATTTTTTATTAAGAACACATAAAAATGTATGGAAAATGTCCAAAGAAATTAACAATAAAACTTTTTACAGTAACTTACAACTTCAGTTCCAAATATCAGCAACTTCTATCTTACCCAAGATCCAATTTTAAAAATTAAAACTAAGCCCATTCCACCAATTTTACAATAAAAAATCAAAGCAATAATCAGAAATAACCATGGTTTGGTTTACCTTTCTGTATGCATCACAAACAAGGATCATTTCATGTAAAAGTCTTCCATCTGGAGTTGTTTTAGGAACAATTTCCCAAAATACTAGAAGTAATTTTTTGATGGTATGATCCTGAAGAGGTAGTACGAAACGAATGATGGTCATCAGAAGCCCAGGAAGCTTTTCACCATTCAGAATCATAATGATCACTTTCTTCAAAGCTTCAGTCTTTGACTTCACATCTCCTTTTTCTGATTAAAGAGAAAAAAAACACACATTTCAAAGGAAAATTCCTCAGATAATTTTACAATTAACAAAACATTTTCTCACTTTATTAGCAGTAATGGCAATAAAGGTAATGTAATAGAGTGGCAAGGGCTCCCCACCTATCTCTGCCACAAATAAGCTGAATGACTTTACCCAAGTCATTTATTTCCAAACCTCATACTTCACATATAACATGAAGGCACTGGATTAGATCTCTGGTCCCTAACCCATGGAATTACTGCAGAAGCCATGAATCTACAGGTATACCAAACAATGCATTTCTCAAACACATATGTAGCTATTTTTCAAAGTGTAAATAGATGTTAAGATAAGTGCTTCTGAATTCAAAGTGGCTTTTAGTTAGTGTGTATTTCCTCAATCAAAGTTACAACCACTATCATGAGGGGAAGGAGGAGGAAGATCAGTGGCATTTTTTTCAACATTAGATCTTCAAACTCAAAAGGCTGGGAACTAATACACTAGATTAATTCCAAAATCCCATCATATTTCTACAGACTATAAAACTTCAAGATCTTAAGAAATCACCTTAGAAATTGGAAGAAAATTACAATGTACTAGAGGAAAAGCCACTATTTAGAATTAAGGATGACACGTTTAAGAAATAAGTTTATTGTCCTTACTTAGCGTAAAACAATTTATACTATAAACTATTTTATGCAAAACAACCTATAATTTCATATCATTATCACTGCAAATTGAAGAATTTAGGGTAAAAATCTCTTGTATCTCAAATTTCAAGGCAGGAATGTAAGAGGCAAGTACACCAATACAACTGTTTAGATCACAGAAATAAATTACCTGGGAGATGGAACAACAAAGAGGGATGACAGAAGTTTTTAATTTCAAGGAGTTATCATGAGGAACAGAATAAAACTAGAAATATAGTTCCAGCAGTTAGAGCTCAGTGGCTATCAAATAAAGAGTTTCTTGTGGTTGCCAAAGAGACAAGAGACTGTGAATGACCAGCTGGTAGAGTTACAGAAAAAATTTAAGCTTTGGAAGAATCACAGCAGGTAAATCAAAATTTCTCTCTAGCCCCCTAAGGCTATTTATCTATTACTAGCTTGGTATGATATTTTTACATGTTGCAAACTAGAGAATATCTTCAAATATTTGGACTAAATCACAGTAAAGGTTCTTGCCAAATTGATCCATCCCACAAGTGTCAACATTTTTGCTAAAATCAAACAAAACAAAAAAAAAACATTTTTGTTTAAAACAGACCAATTTCAAATAAATAAATGTTAAAAAAAAATTTTTTTTTTAAATAAATAAACGTTAAAAAAAATTAAAAAAAAAAAAAAAAAAAAAGAGGGCGCCTGGGTGGCTCAGTCGGTTGAGCGGCCGGCTTCGGCTCAGGTCATGATCTCACGGTCTGTGAGTTCGAGCCCCGCGTCGGGCTCTGTGCTGACAGCTTAGAGCCTGGAGCCTGTTTCAGATTCTGTGTCTCCCTCTCTCTGACCCTCCCCCGTTCATGCTCCGTCTCTCTCTATCTCAAAAATAAATAAACGTTAAAAAAAAAAAAAATTTTTTTAAAACAGACCACTTTCTCATGCATCTCTCCCTGCTTCAGAGTATTATCCTGCTACATATGAAAAACTTGGTATGTGCCACATCAACTCAAGAAACCGAAAAATGATGAAGAATCAATCTGTGCAAACCTTCAGTTTTTAAGTCTGTGAGGATGACAAAAACAAAGCATCAGGAGAGGTGACAGAAGCTGATAGCAAAAACTATGATAAGATGACAGACTGGGCAAAGTTTTAAGTAGCTAAAGTTGGATTTGTGAGCCTAAACAGGTCTTATCTCTGTCCGGAAGCTTCCTGAATATAAAAAAAAAAGAAAAGTTTTTTTCCCTAATCTGTTTGGTAACATAAAGGACACAAAGTCCAAAAGGCATAAAACTGTATCATTATAATGCTGATGTCTTTTGTTCCAGTTTTTTTTTTTTTACTACTTTTCCCAAATTAGCAAATTCTAAAAGTTTAGCAGAAACTTTTAACTGGTAACTAAATAGAAAACCTGTAAAAAATATACAATCATTTATATTTCCAGCCCTCTTAACCACAATTTCCACTTATTCCAACAATTCAAAGTGAGGTAAAGGATACTTTTTTTCCTATATCTTCAAAATTTTCAGAACTTCTTGTCCTTTATGACACTACTAACAAATAAACCAAAATAAACCAAGTACTTCCTACTCCGGGTAATGTAAAGTCATCAGAACTCATATCGATTGACTAATAAAAGTATACATAAAATAACTCAATATATCACCAAACAAAAAAGTATTTGTTACTCTAACTGGAAACTATTTCTAAACTTTTTCTCATATCAACTCTTTTGAGATACAGTAAAAAATATATACAGCAGGGGCGGCTGGGTGGCTCAGTTGGTTAAGTGACCAACTCTTGGTTTCGGCTCAGGTCATGATTTCACAGTTTATGGGTTTGAGCCCCACGTTGGGCTCTGCGCTGAGGAGCCTGCTTGGGATTCTCCACTTCCCTGTCTCTCTCAAAATAAATAAATAAACATTAAATATATATATGCACAGACACATAAAATTTGAGATTTAAGACTACTTCTTTCTTTCTTGGTAAGGGGAAGGTAATTAAGGCAGCTGCAATTACAAAAAAGATATTGTTACAATTAAGGACGGATTCTGTTCTTTATCTTCCCATCTATAACCTCAGTATTTTAGGGTCTAAAAGCGAAAAAAAATAGTGGGGTGCTTAGGTGGCTCAGTCGATTCAGTGTCTGACTTCGGCTCAGGTCATGATCTCTCCGTCTGTGAGTTCCAGCCCCGCATCAGGCTCTGTACTGACAGCTCAGAGCCTGGGGCCTGCTTTGGATTCTGTCTCTCTCTCTGCCCCTTCCCGTTAGCGCTCACGCGCTCTCTCTTAAAAATAAATAAACCTTGGGGCGCCTGGGTGGCGCAGTCTTAAGCGTCCGACTTCAGCCAGGTCACAATCTCGCGGTCCGTGAGTTCGAGCCCCGCATCGGGCTCTGGGCTGATGGCTCAGAGCCTGGAGCCTGTTTCCGATTCTGTGTCTCCCTCTCTCTCTGCCCCTCGCCCGTTCATGCTCTGTCTCTCTCTGTCCCAAAAATAAATAAACGTTGAAAAAAAAAATTAAAAAATAAATAAATAAATAAATAAATAAACCTTAAGAAAAATGTAAAATGGGACACCTGGGTGGCTCAATCAGTTGGGTGTCCAACTTCGGCTTGGTCATGATCTCACAGTTTATGAGTTTGAGCCCTGAGTGGGGCTCTGTGCTGACAGCTCAGAGCCTGGAGCCTGCTTGGGATTGGGTCTCCCTTTCTATCTGCCCCTCCCCCACTCACGCTCTGTCCTCTCTCTAAAATAAACATTAAAAAAAATTTTTTTAAAGAAAAATGTAAAAAAAGTAATGACAATTTATTAATTTGCATTTGATTCTACTATCTTACATAAACATGAAAAAAAAGGAACTATATGTAGCTTTTGTATATAGGGGTATGGGTTTAAATGCCATAAAGGAGGGTTTCTTTTTCCTTCTCTAAAAATAGATCTCAATAGAAACCTAATGTTAAGTAGCCTAAAATCAGGAGGTATTCAATGCTGCTGATTAAGAGGTGGAATGAGGGGCGCCTGGGTGGCGCAGTCGGTTAAGCGTCCGACTTCAGCCAGGTCACGATCTCGCGGTCCGTGAGTTCGAGCCCCGCGTCAGGCTCTGGGCGGATGGCTCAGAGCCTGGAGCCTGTTTCCGATTCTGTGTCTCCCTCTCTCTCTGCCCCTCCCCCGTTCATGCTCTGTCTCTCTCTGTCCCAAAAATAAATAAACGTTGAAAAAAAAAAAAAAAGAGGTGGAATGAGGCAAGTAAAATATTGTCTCCTTTCAAAGTGCAAATTATCTTCTAAAAGATATTTCCAAGATTTGAAGCATAATTCTCACTCTATTCTTAGATTAGAGTCACCTGTGTAGGTTAAACTTATTTTCAGTAGTTCAATGAAACAAGAATGATTACTTTGGAATGTGCGTTGCTTTAAAAAAAAGTTTCTGACAGAATCACTCACAAAAAGGAGACAGATATACACTTTTAAAAATCCACTTGTTTTCTTTTTGTATAAAATGCTTTAAAAAAGCTTAAACTTTTTTAAACCTCAAAAGCTTGAAAAAGGGTTGACTTCATTTGTTCAATAGGTGGCAAACCCAAAAGAACAAAGTTCTTTTGGTTTTACAAGCTAAGGAATATGAAGTTCAGTGCACAAAGAAACTAAGACATTCAAATACACATTCTCAACCTGTTATCTATAGAAAACTGTCAGCTATACTTCAGCATAATATATTAAGCTACACAAGCCATTATATCTAACAACTAAACTTTACTTTAGTAAAGACAAATTGAGATGTTATTTCCAAAAACCAATATTGCAAGCCTAAATGTAACAAGTTTCCATTTTCAGTAAGACCAAAGGTCTATTAAAGAGATCCTAGAAAACAGTGTTTAGACAAAATTAAGTATTTCTAATTACAAAGAAACTTGAAAAGGAGCTTTTTATTTTCATTTTTTTCTCCATTTAATTTTCAAAATATTATCAGAGTTTACCTAGATCATTTTTTAAGCTAATTTCAGATGGTGGTTCTGAATCCATGGGCACGTTAATTAACGTATAGCACACGTTCTCAGCAGCCGTCATGGTTTCGGGATATAATCAAATCTCGATACAAGCCTTAAGGATGATAGATGCCAGAAAATCTAGAAAAAGAAATACAAGGCTATCGTTACAAGTAAAAAACCAAAAACACAACCAGTAACTATTGTGATCTTTACTGTCTAAAGTTCATTCCGTTTGGCTAGTGAGTTTAAAGTATTAGAAGAGTGGGATCAGTTTATATGTGGTCCCATAAAAATAATGCCTAACAATAAAAAACACGGTCTGCCTCGGTCTAAGGTATATTATCTCCCACCCCACAAACCCGCCCAGGGCTTGAGAATGCTGTACTGCAACACTAAGGCCCACAATACAGTGACAGTCCTCCAGCCCCACCCCACCATTTAACAGAACAATGATTTTTGAACATAACACACAATCTGAACTGCTCAAGAGACCTGCGCACGAGTACTCAGCTAAAAATCTGCAAACATTTCGCGTTCATGGGTGGACGCGAATGCGTGTCCGAGGGTCAATGGGTGCGCTGCACCCCACCCCTCCTCTTCCTCCTGCAAGGCAGCCCCCCGCCCTGGAATGGTGAGTCCCGGAGCCCGGGAAGAGTTCAGACCCCTGGTCAGTACGCAAGGACGGGAAGGGGCGTCTGGCCCAGAGCTTCCCAGCCCCCCGTTCCACTTGGCCAGGCCCGGACGCGAGCGGCCTAGTCGCTCCCCTTCCTCATCTTCCCGCCGGAGAGCCAGTTCCTCCGACTCAGCCCGGCCCAACACGCCTCCGAGATTGGGGGCTTGTAGCCCGCTACCTGGCTCCAAGGGGCGGCAGCTAGGGCAACGGTGGGACCGTAGACTCCGGCTCCAACCCGCAGCAGCAGCCGCCGCTCCGCACAGTCTTCGGCTGACGTGGAAGGGGGTGGGGGTTACGAGGCCAAACCACCTAGCGCCTACGGCAACTCAGAGAGGACATGCCTTCTCTGTCCTGCGCTTGCGCTCTGCAAGTACGCTGCAAGTTTCTTCCTCTAGTCCACGGTTGTTTTAGACTACGTTGGGGACTGGAGAAGCCTTAAGCTTTCCCCGCAAGCCAAGCGCCGAATTAAGCGCTGTGGTTATTTAAGTGGTACTTAGAAATTGTTTCTTTCAGGAACTGCAACAGGCAAGGGAGGAGGTGCCCGGAAAGAGGAAAATAGGGTTGTGTGGTCCAGGGGGAAAGAGCACCAGACTGGGAGCTGGAAGCCATTTTCTAGTTCACCCACTAACAAAACAGGGAAAGTAACTAATTACTATTTGGGAAAGTCGCCTCATTTCTTCTAATAGGTAACACTAGATTCTATGAAGATCCATTTCAGTTCTTAACGTCTCCTCTCCAGTAGTCTGAATCTCTGCCTCTGCAGTTAGGCTGGGTTTACTGGAACATCAAGGCCACTCTTTATCTCGTAATGGTCCCTTTCACGATCCTTTTTGAGCACCCAAGAAATTAATTTTTTTTTTTTTAACGTACAAAGGGAGATTAACGATTTTAAAGGATTTTTACCTGTCTCCACAAACCTAATTGTTACAGCTACAATCAGCCATAGCACCTTCAGTTTTGCCCATTTGAGGTTCCATCTGCCCCCACACAGCATCTTCCCAGCAAAGGTTTTCTGCCCAATTATCATTAAACATTTTTTTTGAACCCTTGAGCAAAATACTGTGAATACAAAGACATCTGACAGAACTTGCCCTTAATAGGTTCACTTCAGTTAGGAAGACAATACAAATATTGCCTCGTGTATACAGAATCTAGCTATTTGAGATTTTTAGAACCATCAAGCAAAATGTAAATTCTTCAAGCACCCAGAATATATCACGAAAGTCACCCATTTATAGCACTTTCTAAGAAAGCTCTTCAAAACCCGTGCATTGATTAAAAATTTTTTTTTCATCTAAATAATTGTGGAGTGATCTAGAGATCCCATATACTATCCCACTAGTTTCTTCCAGTAGTAACATTCTGCATCATTATAGTACAATACCAAATCCAAGAGATTGACATAGATATAATTCAGTCCTTACCTCATTCTGATTCACCAGTTTTACATGCATTCACTTGTGTATTTAGTTCTATGCAATTTTACCATATTTAGATTCATGTGACTACCACCAGAAATGATACAGAACACTTTTAAAGATCCCTCCTGCTATCCTTTTACAGTCACAGCCACTTCCTTAATCTCTGGCAAGTCTGTAATTTCCCATATCTCTGTAATTTTTTCATTTCAAGGATGTAATATATATGAACTATACAATGTAACCACTGAGATTTTTTCATGCCACGTAATTCCCTTGAGATCAACCCAAGCTATATATATACAACAGGTTCTTTCACTTCCATGTGTTTAACATGAAATTTTTCAAGTACAGTATCTGGTTTCCAAGCCCACATATCAAAAAGTGACAATCTGTTGGCATGAAATAAGGCCCCCAAAAGCGTAAAAACTAGACAGCAATATGAAAGCTCAGTTTAGAGCCACTATGGTGTAGGACCAACCACACCCACTTCAGTTGCCCTGGAGGATCATTGTGTTACAGAAGAAAATTTGAGACTTACCGTGACAGAGTCATTAAGGAAACTATTAAATGTGAAGAGGGCAAGAAAATACAATGTTTTAGAAAATCTCATTTTAGGTCTGCACTTAAAATGTCATTGGTGGTGTATATGTATTGATGTATATTAAGTACAGAGCTTGTTCAACAGATATCATGACCTTGAAAAGCCTATTTCTTCCTGGTTTATAACATGCACCTTGTTTTGGGACTTCTATTTTCTATTCTACTATGTAATTATATCATTTTGAATGTATGTGAAATTTAAATTTTTTGAGAGCAAAGACCTTTTGAGAGTCATATACCAAGAATCATAAAAACAGGCATCTAGGAAATCAAGGCCTAAAGAAAAGGGACTTGCTCTCAAATCACAAAATCATCAAACATTGAGAAAGCTGGTCCCACAACCTGAATCCGGTGACCCACTTTACTACCTCTTATTTTTTAACCATGAGTTCTTCAAAGCTGTACATATAGATGTCTAATAAATTCCAGGTAAATTGATTGTGTATCAGTGATCGATTTTATGAGAGGACACAAATAGGAATTTTATTGTTTATCATTAACACAGACTAAACAGAATGAATATAACACACTAGACAAAGTGACAATGAAAAGGCATTACAATGAACTCTGTACAAACAGTGGAGTTGACTGAATCTTACCGGGGTGGAAACGATTTTAAATTCTAAGGTCAACGTATAAGACTAACATCATATATTAAAAAGATTACTAAAATCGCCTCCGGGGACGCCTGGGTGGCTCAGTCAGTTGAGCATCCGACTTTGGCTCAGGTCATGATCTTGCGATTTGTGAGTTCCAGCCTAGAGTCAGGCTTTGTGCTCACAGCTCAGAGCCTGGAGCCTGGAGCTTGCTTCAGATTCTGTGTCTCCCTCTCTCTCTGCCCCTCCCCGCTTGCACTCTGTCTCTCTCTCAAAAAAATCTTTAAAAAAAAATCTTTAAAATCGCCTCTTAAGTACTATCCAGATCACATTTTTTTCCCACCTGAGCACCACCAGTCAAGAAATTGGTTTACATTTAGGAACAGGTACAAAATGATATACATTATACATGTTATCTTTAAACAACAGAATCACTCAAAAAGACAGAGGCTGGCACAATGATAGGCACAGAAGAGACCCGCCTGAGGCTTTAAAGATCAGATTATGAAATTTCCCACTTATGTTCCCTCCTCCAGACTATACTAGCTATTGAGTCTGAAGGCCTGTGGGAGAACTCCCTCTTCACTTTGCGTTTATGAAAGTTGCATGTGCTTAATGCAAATCTATTGTAGGTCAAATGGCCACATGGTACTTGTGGTCTCATCCCAAGCTCAAATGGCAGACTCCTGAGGCTACTTTCAGAACACAGACCCAACACCTCATACACATTCCTATATTTAGTCAGGTCTTTCTCTCAACAAGTTTGCCAGAAAGCACCTAGCACTTTCCCTTCAAGAAGCTAGAGATTTAAATCTACTCAAGCTTTTAAAGTTTTAGGTGATCTGGAAAAAAAAGTAAAGTAAGAATTTATGAATTTTAAAGTGTCCAAGTTTTCACATAAATTCTCCCATTTAACCTTCACACTAATTCTCCAAAGGAGTTCCTTAAAATAGAGCTAAGTAACTTGCCCAAAGACAATGATAACTAATTAGTAGAATTAGGTCTAAAATCCAAATTCCCTATCTACAAATGAACTGCTCCTTTCTAGATAGGAATCTCAGGAAATAAAAACTCCTCTCGGCTTCTTAGCAGCGAAATGTTGGATTGTTTTGTAAATCAGATTTCCTCAGATTTCATTTTGCATGGCCTAAGATAAAAACTGTTCTGCAATTTCTGCATACACCACTCACAAAAATAATGGAAGTCAGCCTAAAGATTACGATGGAGTGGGGCTGGGCAGGCTGAGAGGAAATGATGGTTTGGGATTAAAATTTCCCTTTGTTATTTTTGCAGGAAGTTCCCTACACGGAGGCCAGAGCTAGCACTACTGCCATCTGCTGGTTGGAAAGAAAAACCATTCATATGTTAATAGTCTCGCTACTATGGTGGTTGCAAAGGGGAGGTTTCTTAGGTTTATTAAGAAATCTCCAGGGTTGAACTTTGCAAGTTGTATTCTGAAACAAATCTCCATAGATTCTCATGTAGCAAGTCCACACACAGGGAACTGGTATAAGGTTGTGATAGATAAAAGGTATTATTTTCCCCGTCACTAAACATAAGGCAATTTAATTTGGCAAACATGGCAGATGACCAGTTGTAATCTCGTACTATTTACAGTTGAAGCTACTTAAAAAACAAAAACCCAATACACCAGCAGGTGAAACAATTTTATTTCACAGTTGTCTTTAAAACCACAAAGACACTATGTTCTTCATATAAAAACATTAGTACAGATAACTATACTTTCTAGAAAATGATTATATAGACCCTCTCAAAAAAAAAATGCATACCATCATATGGTTTCAGAGAAGTAGCCTGGGAAAAACACATCTGGGCTGATTCCTAAAACATACCATAAGACCACCCTGCATCTTTTGGTTCAAAGTATAGATTATTGTCATCAGTACGTGCTCCTGAATTCTTACATATTTGATAATATACAGATAGACTGGTTTATGACTTAATGTTCCATTGGTTCATCAGCCTTTTCTGCAGGTTCATCAGCAGGTTGAGCAGGCTGTAAGGGGAAGAAAAAAACAAAATAGGTCAAAAAAAAAAAATCACTTGACTAATATATACTTCTTATCACACTTACTACAGTCTGAAAGAATTTATGAGAAAAGGGGTTAGGAAAGATTTTGGATATTCAATTTTAGTTGATTGTCCTCTTAAAATTTCTGAACAAAGTTTTGTTTTTGTTTTTGTTTTTAAACAGACGTAATTTTATAGGTCTGAAAACCAAAGCATCACTGAACAATTCCAGCATTTTACCATATTGTCTTGGTTAGGAATAAAGGCCTTCCTTTTATCATCACTACTAGCCTTAGAATATAATCAGTAGATTTTAGGCATTCTCTTCCTCTTTAGCACTAATAAACAGAGTGAAAACATGGTCAAACCAACCAGCTGTGTGGAACTCACAGCATTCTCCCCAAAAGTGCTGGTTCTTACCAACAGGTTTAAATACAATGCAAATCTTGCTTCTCTAAATAGTACCAACAATATCCTCTCCAAGGTGAAAAAAAAAATTCACACTGTAGAAAACAGTGTCTCTCCAGAACACTTTATTTTCAATTATACAACTATCAAATAAGTATCTGTAAATAGCCAATGTGTATTCTTTTTTTTTTTTAAAGAAATTTTATTTATTTTTTAATGTTTATTCACTTTTGAGAGACAGAGACAGAGCACGGGCAGGGGAGAGGCAAAGAGAAAGGGGGACACAGAATCCAAAGCAGGCTCCAGGCTCTGAGCTGTCAGCACAGAGCCCAACGTGGAGCTTGAACTCATGAACTATAAGATCATGACCTGAGTGGAAGCCAGACGCTCAACCGACTGAGCCACCCAGGGGCCCCGCCAATGTGTATTCTAAATATTCAACCAAAAAGACCAGTATTTCCTGACCCTTTTCTCAGTATTTGTGAAGAGCCAACTTAGTTTCCAGAGGGTCCCCAATGAACTTTCCCTCAGTCCTCACTCCTATAGACTCTTGGCCGGCCCTGTGACTTGTTTTAACCAATAAAATGTGCAAAACTGATGCTGTGCCACTCCTGAGCCTCTGGCTTTTAGAATGTCTGGCAGCTTCCACTTTGGAGCTTTTGAACTTTTACAAGCTCTGAGACGCTACCCTGCTGAAGAAAGGTTCTGAGAGGACACAGCCATCCTAGCAGCAGTCTCAGCCTTCTAACTGTCCCTCTAAGATATACCAAGAAAGTCTGAATAAAGAAGACATGTGAGGGGAAGCTTGGGTAGCTCCCTCAGTTAAGTGTCCAACTCTTGATTTCGGCTCAGGTCATGGTCTCATGGTTCATGAGATTGAGCCCTGGGTCGGGCTCTGCTCTGACAGTGTGGAGCCTACTTGGGAGTGTCTCTCTGCTCCTTCCCTGCTTGTGCTCGCTCTCAAAATAAACAAATAAAATAAAATAAAATAAAACAAAACATTAACAAAAACAAAAAACAAAAAACAAAAAAAGGGGTGACTTGGTGGTTCAGTTGGTTAAGCATCCGACCTCAGCTCAGGTCATGATCTTGTGGTTGGTGGGTTCCAGCCCCACATCAGTCTCTGTGGCGACAGATTGGAGCTTGGAGCCTACTTCGGATTCTGTGTCTCCCTCACTCTCTCTCTCTGCCCCTCCCCTGCCTTGCACTCCATCTCTCTCAAAATTAACATTAAAAATTAAAAGAAAAAAAAAAAAGACGCATAAGTAGAGCCATCTTGGATGTTCCAGCCCCCCTGCTTCAACTGACTTCAACACAAGAGGCCCTAAGTAAGACTAGCAAAAGAATTATTTAGCCAGTTAACCCATAGAATTGTGAAAAATAGCAACAGATAACTAGATTATCAACCCTCTTTCACTTATGTAGATAACTGCTCCCTCAGTATTTCACATTACTCAGTTCTAAGTTCTCCTACTGTCATTTGAATTATGAGCCTACCTCAATAATTAAAAACAAAAATGGTAGGTTTACACACTTGTGGTAGGAACAGCAGCTTATGACAGAACTAAAGTCTCTGGTGTAATGATTAGTTATATACCTGTGCCTTTCTCTGTGGTCTTTCTTCAAGACCTTCCAGGAATGGAGATACATCATCATCATCATAAATCGTAAACTCCAAGTCTTTACCAACAATTCCAATGGAAACATTCTGAGGGGGAAAAAAAGGTAAAAATTAAAAATCAAGAGAATTTAGGTTGGAAAAATGTTTATGATTAAATGGGTGAAACAAAGCAGAATAAAAGTTTATATAGCACTGAAATAAGACTTGAAAAACACTCAATGTAGAGAAAAAAGGAAGAAAACTGTAGACTCTTATAACTTGCAAATTTCATATTTTGATAATCACGAGTAACTTCAAAGGTCTATGCCACCAAGAAATTCGCAAGTTGAATCATAATGTGAATGTGCTGCAGACCAGTGTAATGGAGCAAGTCACTTAGCTAAGCAGTAAGCCTAACTCCTAAGAAACAATCAGGTTTGTTTCTTGTTTAAGAGATGATGGTTCTTAACAAGGAAAGAGAGTAAGTAGTGGGTTATAAAGTGCTGAAGTTGGTGGGCTCCTAGAACTATGTTCTACATATTAAAATTAAAGACCAATTCTTAAAATGCTCAGTGAATGCTATCCAGTGTAAAATTAAAATTTTAGTGAAAATTTGAGGCATAAGGATATATAGGCCTTCTCTCAATGATTTCACTGAATCATTATCCACGATTCAGTAAAAATATGAAATCAGAAACCCAGATACCTGAACAAACTTTTCCAAAGTGTACATGTCAACAGTTAACTATAAACCCAAATTTTAAAAGACAGTCATCTTCAGTGATAGCATTATGGGTACTTTAAACAAATAAAAATAATTTAATGTACATTCCTGATTTCTTTGAAAAAAATTACTTTTATGATAGGAAAAATTATTTTCAAAAGATTATCAGGCTATAAATTCTTCACATATATATTACATAATAATTATCTAATCACTGTAACAAAATGGGTTTATAAAATGCTGACTGATACCTATACTCTGGTTAATGATCATTCCTGCATTGTACTATATGGGTCCCTAGATCATTCAATCTCTTCTCCTGGACATCTTCTAACATTTTCCGTTCTCATTTCACTGAGAAAACAGAAGCAATTAGAAGAGAATGTTCACAAGCTCCCATGGTATCATATCCCTAGATCCTCTCCCTTGCTGTGTTAATGAATAGTCCAATTTCCTCTCTAAGGTCTGTCTACCTTTCTTCCACCTGTGTACTATTTAAGGACACTGGTCTAGCAGTTTTTCTCATATTCCTCCTACATAAATGTTTCCCTTTACAGGGATTATTCTTATAACCATGCACCAAACATGCTGTAATTTCTCCCATCTTAATTAAAAGAAAAACAAAACACAAAACTTCCCTTCATTCTCTTCCAGTCACCACCCATTTCTCTGACCCTGCAAGAGAAAATCTCCACAGAGCTGCCTCCAGTCCGTCCTTGCCCATTCTCTACTGATTCATCCCTTTCAGGCTTTTGGCTCACCATTCCAATGAAACTGTCTAGTCGAGTCCCCCATTACATTTAATTCTCACTCCACATCTTCCTTGATGTATTACCAATTTTTTGTTCCTTCCTCCTTGAAATAGTTTCTTCATTTGCTTTCAAGAATGTCTCACTTTCTAAGTTTTCCTCCTATCTCCCTGGTCATCATTCTTAGTCCTTTTTGCTGATACTTACCTTCCAATCTCTGAAGGTTAGAGTGCCCCTGGCCCAGGCCTTAAACCTCTTACAAAACTATGATTCCTTTAGCAGTGTCATCCAATCCAGTCTCAAAATGCCATTTCTACATAAAGACTCCAAAATTTGTAAGTCTAGGCTAGACCATTCTCCACCAAACTTTAGGGGAGACACATCTGATAAATGCTTTTTTTTTTTTTTTTTAAAGTAAGCTTTACACCCAACATGGGGCTTGAATTCACAACCCTGAGGTCAAGAGTCGCATGCTCCACTGACTGAGCCAGCCAGGTGCCCCAATAACTGCTTATTTTATATCACCAATGGACAATAGGCATTTCAGGTTTAATAAGTCCCAAGCTAACTGCCTGATCTTCCACAACTCCCACCCCCAAACCTGTCCCTTCTACTGTCTTATCCATCTCAGTAAATGTAAACCTCTCCTTAATCTATCAGGCCCCAAATTTTGAAAACAACTTGTTTTGTTGTTGTTCTCACACCCTCACAACTAATTCGTTAGCAAACATTTTTAGCTCTAATTTCAAAACATACCCCAAACTGAACCACTTACCTCCCTCTCCAACTCCACAGCTCTGCTCTAATTCACCACGTTCTCTCATCTGCATTACCTTAACAGTTTTAAAACTATTTTCACCCATGTTGCCCACTATAATCTGTTCTCAAAATGGCAACCAGAATGACTCTTTAAAACCCAAATCAAATCATGGTATTCTTCTGCTCAAACTCTTGACAGCCCACTCAGAATAAAACCCAAAATACCTACAATGGTTTATACATGATCTGGCCTCCATTTATCTGACTTTATTCCTTCTCTTTCTCTTGATCACTAACTCCAACACTACTAGCCTCCCTGCCTCAACTACAAGGAATGTTCTGGACTCAAGGCCCTTATACTTGTATTCCCTGGATTAATCTTGTGCTAGACATCTGAATGGCTCACTCACTCACTTCCTTTAGATATTTTCCTCAAATTTCACTTTCTTGACCATCCAAGGCCATCCTTGACCACCCTATTTTAAATTTTCCTCAGCACACCTCCTTCCTATACCCAGATGGTCTTTCTCATTTTAACCTGTTTTATTTTTTCTGTGGCATTTATCACCTTCTAATATATTATATAATTTACTTATGGGTATATATTCTCGCCCCAACTTGGATAGTATGTTCCATGAAGGCCAAGATGCTTGCTGTGCTTATATTCTCAATGCCTAGTGTCTGCATGTGGTAGGTGCTCAATACATATATTTGTTAACTGAGTTAATAATACAAAAAGGTATCAGGGCGCCTGGGTGGCTCAGTCAGTTGAGTGTCCGACTTCGGCTCAGGTCATGAATTGGCAGTCTGTGAGTTCGAGCCCTGCATCAGGCTCTGTGCTGACAGCTCAGAGCCTGGAGCCTGCTTCAGATTCTGTGTCTCCCTCTCTCTCTGCCCCTCCCCCACTCATGCTCTGTCTCTTTCTCTGTCAAAAATAAATAAACATTAAAAAAATAATAATAATACAAAGGTATTCTGACCTGCTAAAGAAATGTAGGGCATTCTACATAAAACTTACTGGCTTTATTGCTTTACACCAAAAAGAAATGTTTAAAAATCATTGCAAAATCAGATCACTTAGTGAACAGCTTAAAGAGAAAGAATGAACCAAGGCAAATCTCCCAAATTGAAGAACTGTGTACACTCCTCTATTACTTATACTTATGAAATAAGTGATTGACCTGTAATGTTAAAACTTCAAGTTGAAAAACATGATTATCTACCTTTGTAGTTAGGTCCTGTTCTGCAGGAAGTGTCTCTCGTAAGGCACGCAGACCATGTTTAACCAGTTCATTCAAATTGCCTATGTAACAAATTAACAATTATTTCTTAATTTCATCTTCACATGAGGCTGCTTTTACCAGGTCTACAGTCTGTTATTATGGTTTTAGTCACATAATAAATATATCACAATAAAAAGCCAAAATTTTAATGTTTAGCCATATAATCTTCTAATAATAAATAACATTGCTATTATTTTACTTAAAGAGGAGAATACATGATTTTTGTTACTAAATTTCACCTTTATGCTAAATTAAATGAGAATCCTCACTCACAAATGCTACAGCTCAAATTTTTGTAAAATGTATTCTATGGAATTTATTTGCTCTTTATAAACAAAGTCTCCAATATTTCTATGTGGCCAGTATTAACCTGATACCAAAACTAGACAAAGATATCACAAGAAAATAAAACTACAGATCAATTATTCTTATGAATACAGACACAAAAAAAAAAAACCTCAACAAAATATCAGCAAAATGAATCCAGCAACAATTATGTTTATGTAAACATTTCTATATATAGTTACTATTATAAATCATGATCAAGAGGGATTTGTCCTAGGAATCCAAAAGCTGGTTTAATATTCAAAAGCCCAATAATGCAATACACCACAATAGAATGAAGGGTAAACAACCACACAGGCACCTAAAGAGATGTCCAAAAAACATGTGTTAAAGTCCAAGACCACTGTTTAAGCAAAGCACTTGAAAACCTGCCCCATGATCACATCTTCCATCATCATTTTACCTTTCTTTTTCATAGCTACCCTAATTTCTTGTCTATGCACTACTTATACAGAAATGTCTATGTGGCTAAAAATAACAACAGAATCATAGAAAACTAAAAGTTGTCAACAGAACTTATAATTGGTAACCAATACAGTGGTTCTCATCTCTGGCTCATCTCTGGAGGGGACAAGAAAAAAATTACTTACACTCCATAAACCCAGACATATGTCTCTCCAAGTAAGTACGAGCTGATTGAGAACGTGCTCCAATGGACATAGCTCTACAGTCAAAATAGTTAGCAGAGGGACAGGTCTGGAAAATGTGAGGGCCCATATCCTACAAACAGAAAAAAAAAATACACATACATATATATACATACATTACATATATATATGTACACACACACAATTTTTGACTTTGAGCTAAAAATTACGAAATTTCTAGTCAGTTTTGAAAAAATCAAAATATAACAAATATTCTATGAACTTACATCATAACCAGCAATAAGCAGTCCAACACCATATGGTCTCCGGCCATATCGTTGCGTTGGTATCTGGGTCTCTTAAACTAGTTAAAGAAACTGTTCTAACAAGGAATAAAGTACTATCTTTTTTTTCAAGTTAAACATTATTAACAAAGAGCTTTGGTTTTTTAATTGCTGCATAATCCATCACAGCAAAGAGAAAATAAAAGAACCATATTTCTTTGGCCCCATATTAAAAAACGTTGGGAGGGGGTGCCTGGGTGGCTCAGTCGGTTGAGCATCCGACTTTGGCTCAAGTCATGATCTCAGGGTCTGGGAGTTCGAGCCCTGGATCAGGTTCTGTGCCGACAGCCTCGAGCCTGGAGCCTGTTTCAGATTCTGTGTCCCGCCCCACCCCCTACCCCCCACCTCCCCGCCCCTCTCCTACTCGCATGGTCTCTCTCTCAAAAATAAATAAACATTAAAAAAAAAAAATTTTTTTTTAAATGTTAAGACTCTCCACAAAACCTAAGAATGAGTGCCAGCAAAATGATCTCCTCTTATGTAGAGTACCTCATCTATTTTGGGTGAGAGGTTAAGAATTTGGGGGGACATCTAGAACCACCAATAAAAACTTTAAATCTCCTCTAAAAATGATACTTGAATAGTTTTCCTGAATTGGGCTTCTCTATGTCTGGAATAGGGTTGATGAAAGAGCAATCTAATGCTTTACTTAGAACATTTTTCCATGGCAAAACTTCCCACAATTCTAAATTTTAAACATTGTTATTGAAAAGTAACTAACCTTAAAGTTTTCAGAATCTTACCTATCCTATGTATTATATTCCCAATAATTAACATAAGCATTATGTTGTATTTTATATAATAATTAACATAAGGATTAAGTATCAAAATTCTTTGAATTTCACACCCATAAATCCTAACATAAAAAGGATACTGCTTCCAATTAGAGATACAAGACGAGACACAGGAAGAGGTCTGTCAAATACAAATCTGGAATCCAAACACTCCTGGCGCATAAAATTACTAAAAAAGAAACAAGAAAAATTAGTTATTTCAAATCAGAGTTATTTCAATCTAAATAAAGTAGTTTGATTTCTTTTTGCTTTTCCTCACATGGATTAAGAAAGACATGCCACAAGGATGCATTTTTACACTGAACTCTGGGGCATGATGAGGTTTTTAAAAAGACTAAATATTCCTTAGCTCTAGATAAACTTGGTCTCTGAGTAGTTTAGAGAAGGCTGAGCAAGAGAAAAAGAGCAAGCTCTCTTTTCTTACCCTTTCCCACTGTCAATAAGATTGTCTTAATTCTAGGTCTTAAACCAGCAAAAAGAGTAACTATTTGCTTTTTTTCTTGAAAGCTGACTGAAATTTCCCCGAAAGAGCAAATGCAAGGAATAGAATGCATACAAGGACAGTGCTACATGTTCCTGCCAATGTTGCTCCTCTCCATAAGCAGCACTCTAAAGGAGACACAGAACACTAGACTATTGAGTCTCACTGTTAAACGTACCAAGATTCAAGCAGATGTAACATTGGGGAAAACAGAATTCATGCCTAACGATTAAAGACAACAGGATAAACAACAGGGAAATGGATATGCACCTTTCTTTCCATGTTGCTTTGCCTAGTTTATGTGTATGTCACATCTGGTAATCAAATGTTGACTGTGGGAACCATGCTATTTGTTCACTGCTTTTATTTAAGCTAATTTCCCAAGGCTATCTATACTGCATTGCCCAATATGGCAGGTATTGATTACATGTGACTATTAAGCACTTAAAAGGTGGCTAGCCTGAACAGAGATGTACTGGAAGTGCAAAATACACCTGAAATTTCAAAGACTCAGTACAAAAAACAATGCAAAATATCTCATTAATGAAGTTTTTACATTGATTACACATTTACATGGCAGTATTTTAGATACATGGGGTAAATAAAACGTTTGACCATGGAACATATTTTACACTTTCAAGAGCTCTCAGAAACCAATAATGCCGTCACTATCTTGCCAACCTAAGAGAGCAGGCGACTCACTGGATAACTCTAAAATCTTCAACGGTGGCATTACTATTTGCATTTCGTGCGTATATTCTTTCTTCCCTAATTAAATCACAGGCTTGGGGCACCTGGGTGGGTCAGTCAGTTAAGCGTCTGACTTCAGCACAGGTCATGATCTCACAGCTCGTGGGTTTGAGCCCCATGTCGGGCTCTGTGCTGACAGTTCAGAGCCTGGAGCCTGTTTCAGATTCTGTGTCTCCCTCTCTCTCTGCCCCTCCCCTGTTCATGCTCTGTCTCTGTCTCAAAAATAAATAAACACTAAATCACAGGCTTAAGAGATTAGTTTTGGCTAACTACCTTCAACCTCCCAACACACACATTCATAAATTACCTGAAAGGCACTGTGTTAAGTGCTCTACATGTTAGGCTATTCAACAATAACTCTGAAACAGAACATACTAAAAGCATCAATGGTGTAAGTAACTAGCCTCACCTCAAATCCTAAGTGGTTTCAAAGCCCCAGCTCTTCACTTATATGTCTCTCATCTCTATCTCCTCTGGACTCTCACAGAAATCTACCTGTTCCTCTCCACTTTCTACCTTGTATTAAAGATATACTACTAGATTTTAAGTTCCTAGAAGACAAGATGTATATCTGACTCATACATACAGAATGAATATCCAGTAATGAGCTTCGCAAAAAATAAATGTCTTACAAATACTGGCATATTAAAGTAAGGGTAGTTCTGCCAATCCTTAGAAACCAGACAAAAGTGTCAAGCTCTTCTTAGACACAACACTGTCTCAAACAATAAACACTGAGTTAACAAGTATCGCATTATGACGTGACTTCTCAAAAGCTTTAATCTTAACATGGCTAATTGTAGTAGTTACTACTACAGGGATCAAGAAATGGAATACTTAGTAACTGAGCCCAAATCCAGTAAGGTATTCACAATCTGAACTTCTAAACTCTGCCAGACAACTTCCTAAAACATCGTATCTTGATGAATCCAAATGGATGTTTCTTTTGCTTTTCAAGATCATACTCACCACAACAGTCTAGCATCAGCAGTAAGTCCCGCAATCGAGATACCAATATGGTTGTCAACATGGAGAATTTTTTTCTGATGAGCTGCAAGCTCTGACTGTGCTCTCTAAACAGAGACATTACAGAACATAAAAATACGTTTACGATTCTATTACCGACGCAGTGAAACGTCTATCTGACAGTTCCATTTTCTACACGAGGAAGATTTATTTACTGCTGTACTTACCTTCAGTGCAACCAGCACTGCATGGGTTTTTGACTTCAGACCAACTGTGGCTGAACCTTGTTTAACAGCTTCCATTGCATATTCAATTTGATGAATCCTGCCCTAAAGAGAAAACAACACATCTTACAGTCATCTTGTAAGATCCTTTTATATATTTAAAATTGATTTAGTGGTCCCAAATCTCAGGGGAGTATGGTTAAATCTCAAATGATTTTTCTTTTAAACTAGGAAACTTATTAATGATAAATTTAGGTTCCAGGATGTCTAACATGATTATATTCCATTTTGCCACAGCTTACACTTTCATGAGTTTCTAAAGTCACTTCACAGATATAGTATAAAACATTTTTACTGGGACACACGGGTGACTCACTCAGTTGATTAAGCGTCCAACTTTGGCTCAAGTCATATGTCACAGTCTATGGGTTCAAGCCCTGTCGGGTGTTGTCCTGACGGCTCAGAGCCTGGAGCCTGCTTGGGATTCTGTGTCTCCCTCTCTCTCTCTGCTCCTCCCCCACTCACGCTTTGTCTCTCTCCCTCTCCAAAATAAACATAAAAAAAAAAAAAAATTAAAATAAAGAAAACCACAACATTTTTACCTGAGGGCTCCAAACAGTGACATCGTTGTCATACTGGTTGCGAAACTGAAAATAAAAGAAAAAAAGACCTGTTAACTTAAGAACACTACAAATTCCAGTTTTTAACAAGCTCTATCATTAAAAACTGTTCTCCCATCTGTTTCCATTCAACATTAACACCTGCTATTAATACAAACTCATTGGAAGATTACTGCTACGATCAGTTGCAAGCAAATTCTAAATTTACCATGAGCTACAAGGGAGGAGCAGATCTAGATGGACCCATCTTTCCAACTTCCAATTCTACCACTATCTATAGCATTCCCTTTGGGTTCCGTTCCTAAAGTTCATAGTGTCACCTTTCCTTCCCATCTCTGCTTAGGCTCTTCTCTTATACTGGGCCCTAATAAATGATCAAAAGCGCTTTTTCTTTAACCTCACTCAAATGTCTATCTCTCTAAGTCTTCTCTATTTTTCTCCCAAAATTCCAACACATACTCCCATCAGTTCTTTATCTACACTCCCTTTCTACTTTATAATTAGGGACATGTCAGATTTATCTTTGAACCCTTACTGCACTTAAAACGGTGCCTTGTACGTATAAACATTCATACTGAAGAAAAAACACAAGAATGTTCTCGGGAAGTTAGATGTTAACACAAATAGCTACAGAGCCAGAACCATTACTGCTTTAATAAGGGTACTGAAACAAGTCTACCAGCACAATATTGGGGAAATAACCCGGGGGGTGAGAAAGCTGAGTGCTGGAATGGCAGACATGAGACTGGAAGCCCCGAGCCCTAGGCTGTGTCCGTGATAACACCACTTCTCTCAGCCTCGGTTTATTCACTTGGACAAAGTGAATGAAAAGAACCCTTTCTGATCGAGTGTAGGGGAGAGAAAAATGAGACGGGCCCACAAGGAAAATGGACGCTGTCCTGGAACCCAAACCCTGGGATCAAGCCCGCAGTGGCAGTACAGGGAAGCCGCCAAGTCAAGTCCCTATTTCCTCCTCTCCTACATAGAGCACGAGGAGCCATTCTGAACCGCTCGGACCTACTCCGGCTGTAGGAACTTGAGGGGCGAGCTCATCTAGTTGACCGAGGAGGTAGTGTCCCAGGCCCGGCGGAAAGCGAAACAAGCCCGGGAGAAAGGCCGCACTGACTACCCATCGCCCCTCTCCCCGCCAGGCCGGAGATGCTGAATCACTGCTGGAACCCTCCTGTCGGCCGAGGTTCCCATACCCCGTGGCCCCAGGCCGCTCTGAGAATGACCGAAGTGGCGGCTCACCATCCCCCAGTCGGCGGATCTTTGCCCCAACCCTGCCTGAGCTCGGAATCCAACGCACCATGGTTCCGGCGCGGGTCTGGCTGCGGCCTCCAGCAGAGGTGCGGACCCAGGAGCGCGGCCGAAACTACCGCTCGGCGATCTACAAACAAGTCTTCGGATTTTGACGGCGGCGGCGCAGGGCAAGGCAATCTATCCCAGAGATATCGATAGGCTCCCAGCGCTACCCCACCCTCAAACTCCCAGATCACCCCCCCAGTAGGCGGGGCCTCGTCAGGAGGCGGGGTTGAGATTGGCGGGAAATCTTGGGCGGGGAGCGCCCGCGGCGGCTGAGAGCTTCGGGGCGGCCATACAAAATCGCCCTTCTCGGATCCTCAGTGATTATTACCTGTGTATTGCCGATTCCCTCCAGTTTCTCACCGCTCGGCTGATACACCTGAAATCGTTCGAGACGACGCCTGCGACTACAGGTGATGCAGTGTGCCGCTCGAAATCTCTCATTCAGGGTCCACAGAGATTTGGGGTATTGTGTGACTGGAAGAAGAGCGAGGCTGTAAGAAAGGCCACAAAATAATGGTTCGTTTGTTTGTGTCAACCACCCTCTTCGTCAAGTACTTTGTGTACACGCATTTCTTTCTACTTCGGAAATCCTTTTCTCCATTCCCTGGAGAAATCATTTTTCAAGGCTCTGTTGCCATTGGTCCCTCTTTAGTATCATTACTGGTTTCCCCTACAAGACTTTGAACTCCATGAGGGCACTAATGCCTTTCTCTGGTGTCAAAATCAAGCACGATGCTTGTTTTTTCTTTATTTTGTTATAATGTTTTAATCGGGTAGATCAGACCACTGAGAAAAACTGGACATTTTCTTCTGAAACACGTATTTTCTCTGTTGAGAACTTTTGGCAAATCCACAGAGAGTTTAGCACAGCTCTGCAAACATCTGCCAATTTAACACCTACCCTGTACCAACGTTGACATATTTTCTTTATAAAGTAGGAAAGTTAAGTACCTAGACTCAGGCAAGGTCCACATTGAAAGTTTGGTCCTTAATGATCTAAGCTTTTGCAGATGAAGTAACAGACTCAGGTCACTTCTGTGATTTGCTCGAGTTCAGAGCAATTTAGTATCACAGTCTGTTTAAACCTTTCACTTTGATATTTTGGTCTTTTTTTCTCTGTCAAATATTTTTCAGGTTAAATAGGACTCCCTAGTATTCTGCATTATGAACATACGATGTTTTATTTAACCAAATCCCTGTTGTTTAATATTTAGGTTCCCCCCTACTCACCAACTCATTTATGAACTGCTTGGTACATAGTTTTGCTTGTATACGCCAATACTTCCTTCTTTAGAATAAATTCCTAAAAATGGAATTGCAGAGTCGAGTGAAATGGATTTTTCCAAAGCTTTTAATAAAAAGTGCTAAGCTGCCCTCCAGAAATGTTTTATCAGTTTATACTCTCCACAATAGTATATGCAACCTCCCTGGTGGTCTAGTGGTTAGGATTCGGTGCCAACCACAATAGTATTTGAGGGTGCCCTCCTCCTCCTTAAATTCACCAATACTGGTTGTTGTCATTTAAAAAAGAATATATATTATATATATTTATTATATATTAATATATTATTTATGAATTATATATATTATTATATTATATCTTTTTTAATGTTTATTTATTTTTGAGAGAGAGCATGTAAGTGAGCGGGGGAGTGGCAGAGAGAGAGTGGGACAGGGGATTCGAAGCAGGCTCTATGCTAACACCAAAGAGCCCAGCTCAAACTCATGAATGAACATGAGTGAGATCATGACCTGAGCCAAAGTTGGATGCTTAACCAAATGAGCCACGAGGCACCCCAAATTGTTGTCATTTTAAAAATCACTGTTAATTTAGTGGATTAAATTAGCAGATTGTTCTCTTCTGTTTCTCTAGCACCCAGCACAATGCCTAGCATATACTAAATGCCTAATAAATATTATTTAATGAATGTTGAGTGCAAAGTAACTACTCATTTAATAATTGTTATATAGTACATAAACATTTTGGCAATTCTTTTCTGCATATGCGTATATTCACATGCTTCAAAAATATGTGTAATAAATATATAATTGTTTTTAGAAATAAGATCATACTAAACTTTTATACTACACTTTAAAAGTTATGGCCATGTTTTCGTGTTCATAAGTAATGATATATATTATTTTCAATAGTGACATAGTATTCCATTGTGTAGACATACAATAATTAACTAAACTATGGGTGAACCATTAGCTTATTTCCAAGTCTTCATTATTATAAAAATACTATAATGAATATTTTTATACATACACACATTTTTGTACTTTCCTGATTACCTCCTTATGATGAATTCATAGTAATGGAATTGCCAGGTCAAAGGGAACTTGCATTTACAATTATGATAAATATGGCTAAATTACAAAAAAGCAAAAACTTATATCAATTTATATTCTACAGTGCCTGAGAGTCCACTTTCTTTATACTTTCACCAGCACTGGATAGGGTAAGTACTTTTTACCTTTATCAAGTTGATAGGCAAAAAAAAAAAGAGGAAAAAAATCTCTTTAAATTTACTTGTATTTTTTGCTTCCTAGCCAAAAAAAAAAAAAAAAAAAAAAAAAAATCTTTTCATGTATTTCTTGTCTGTTTATGTTACTTTAGTGAATTGCCACTTAATTCCCTTCCTCAGTTTATTATTATTAGTCATTTTCTCATTGATTTCCAGGAGCCCCTGCCCTTAGGTAGTTAACCTATTGCTACCGTGTTACTTTTGTAGAAGGAATGTATTGAATACAAAGAAAAGAAACCCAATGAAGCTAGTTCAAGTAAAAGTTAAGGGGAGGGACAGCATGGGGGATACTGTAAGTATGTAACAGGGAATCACGTAACACTCAACATAGGGATTTTTTTTAAAAATGTCTACTTATTTATTTTGAGAGAGAAGGGGAGAGAGAGAGAGAGAGAGAGGGAGAATCCCAAGCAGGCTCCACACTCAATGCAGAGCCCCGTGTGGGCTTGATCTCACAGTGGTGAGATCATGACCTGAGCTGAAATCAACGGTTGGACGCTTAACCCACTGAGCCATCCAGGCACTCCAGAATTTTTTTTTATTTACTAAGCTACTCCTAGTGCCTAGAACAAAGCCTAGCATAATAGTAGGTACTCATTAAATATTTGTTAAATGAAAAAATGAAAGAATGATGAATCTCTCACTCTCAAACTTGTCCTTTTGATTGTTATCTCCTAAATAAATATTTAGGGCTTTGTGATATATCCTTCATTCACAGTGATTGGCTAGACTCTTCAGAGGCTCATATCAAAGCTCCTCTCATAAGCCATCAGAACGGGCATTTGGTTAGACTTTTGGTCAAAACTGAAGGTCCTAAGCACTTACTAAAGTTTTTACATGACTTTCAGCTCTTCATGTTTTGGGGATTTGGCTTAGGATGCATCTTGGTCTTTCACCAAGAGTTGAAAAATTGATCAGTAGAGATATTTTGTAGGAAGAGTGGGTCAGCAAATGTAGCAGTACTTCTTCAATTTCACTCAACACTTGTAACTTTATGCATTCTTTGGAAACACCTCTTTCCTCACCTTACCCCAATGAGCAAATACTGGCAATCTCTTGCTTGCACTTGGGTAAATATATGTCATCTGGCAATCAGCTCAATGTCAGTTGCTTGCATCTGTGCTATATGCCTCCAGCTTCTTTCTGTGGGGGTCTCTTTACTCTTCCATGCGACTTTCTTCAGCAACCCATATCTGATCCAGATATCCACAGAATGGCTTTGCCTCACACCTCTGAGTATAGATTTTGACCACTCAAAACTCATCTTTGCAGTTAGCCAGCCATCTTTGCTTGTCCAGATTCCACTAGAATGTTGGCTCCATGGAGGCAGGGGCTTTTCATCTATTTCATTCACTGCTGTAGTCATCTGTGTCTGGTATAGTACCTGCTTAATAAGTGCTACTGAGGGGTGGCTAGGTGGCTCAGTCGGTTGAGCGTCTGACTTCAGCTCAGGTCATGATCTTGCGGTCCGTGAGTTCGAGCCCTGTGTCGGGCTCTGTGCTGACAGCTCAGAGCCTGGAGCCTGCTTTGGATTCTGTGTCTCCCTCTCTCTCTGCCCCTCCCCCACTCAGGCTCTGTCTCTCTCACTCTCAAAAATGAATAAATGTTAAAAAAAAAATTAAAAAAAAATAAGTGCTACTGAAGTATTGAGTGAATGAATGCCTCAAATATAATCCTGACGTGAATCCACTGTGACCCCCATAACCCCCAGCTCTAAGGGACATATATCAAAGTTCCATTAAAGCCTCTCTCCCTGGGCATGAGGTGAGGAAAAACCAATGTCAACACACTGCACATTAAAAACCCTCTCAAAATCTTCTAAACTTCAACTTTTTTTCTGACTTAGAAGTGGATACACAGGTAAATTGCAAAAGCAGCCCCCCCCACTCTTTTTTGCAATTTCTACTTTTGGTGGCCTTCCACTTTACTGTGGAATGTGGGAATAATTTACTTTCTTAGAACCATACACAAAAATGAGATAGAGTCTCACTTTAACATCCTGCTACACACATATAACAATTGCACTTATTTGTTTACATATTCTCTCCATCTATTAAATCACCAGCTCTTGGAGAACAACGACACGCACACACACACACACACACACACACACACACACACATACACACATAAAGTGTCACACTAACTAGCGCCTAACATAGTTTAAAAAATCAGGGATGAATAAAAGTACCTTAGCAGTACCAGTAATAATTCCAGTGTATTGCACAGTACCAAAGATTAGTGTCCAACACTGTCTTTCCAGTACCCTTCTAGGAGAAATCTTTAAATTTGGAATTATTTTTTTCTATTAAAAATATTTTTTAATTAAAAAAAAATTTTTTTTGTTTATTTTTGAGAGAGAGAGAGAGAGAGAGAGAAACAGAGCACGTGTAGCGGAGGAGCAGAGAGAGAAGGAGACACAAAATCTGAAGCAGGCTTCAGGCTCTGAGCTGTCAACACAGAGCCTGATGCAGGGATTGAACTCATGAGCTATGAGATCATGACCTGAGCTAAAGTCAGAGACTTAACCAACTGAGCCACCCAGGTACCCCATTTTTAAATTTTTTTTAAATGTTTATTTATTTTTGAGAAACAGAGAGAGACAGAGCACAAGCGGGGCAGGGACAGAGAGAGAGAGAGTGGGGCATAGAATCCAAAGCAGGCTTTAGGCTCTGAGCTGTCAGTGCAGAGCCCGATGCGGGGCTTGAATGCACAAACTGTGAGATTATGACCTGAGCTGAAGTCAGATCCTTAACCGACTGAGCCACCCAGGCGCCCCTAAAATATTTTTTTAATTGAAGTATAACTGACATATAGTATTATATTAGTTTCAGGTACACAACATAGTGATTTGACAATTTTATATATTACATAATGCTTACCATGGTAAATGTAGTCACCACCTGTCACTGTACAAAGTTAATTACAATATTACTGACTATATACCCTATGATGTACTTTTCATCTATGTGACTTATTTATTTTATAACTGGAATTTTATAACTATTAATCCGTAAATTTGGAAATATTTATAACAAAATTGTAGGATTGCTTTCCCCTTGATGTTACTGTGTTAGATAGTCTCCATTGCCGCTATAGATCTCACTGTCCCTTCTCCAGTGGCTTCTGTTTGAGCTCAGTTGATGGAGGGCACTAGCAGATCAGAAGGCAGTGGGAGAAAGAGATCAGGGTATTTATTAACCTCCCACCTTCCCTCCATGTTGGCCACAAGTCAGCAGTGGTACTATATCGTCTCTTGCTGTTTCATTGCCCACATTCTGATTACACAGTTTTCAGTTGTGCCTTTGGAGTGTGCTGTTTCCTGCTGGGACCCTGACTGATTCAATAATATCTAAAAATTTTACAGGGTGCAGGAGGTATATGATAATTTTTTTTTAATGTGAGAAAAACCCGTTTTCTTTTCCTGAAGTTGAGTTTGTATTATACCTCTAAGAATATTAATACTAGTAGATCTGAAACAGCTGAAATAGAACCTAAGATTATGATATATACCCTTCTCTGTTTTTTACCTGTTCAAATATATAGGATAGTTGGTTTTATTTTTTTTTTCAAAAATAAAAGGAATACACATTTATTTAAACTGTTTCAAATGCGAACAGTGTGGAAAAAAATCCCCTATGTAGAGAATTTTAGTGATTTTTTCCCTACGATAATATATACCTAAAGGAGGAAAATTATCCTGAGAATGTATTTTCTAATATTTATAGTTTGTAATACATTGTATTTGCATATGCATATTGTAGGTATGGCTCTCTTATTCCACAGAAGTAAATAATTGCATTTCTTCAGATCAACTTGAATCTAAACCTGAGCTCCCATCCTGCCATGCTGGTGGGTAAGTCCGTCTCGGTTACTGAGCATTTCCTCTCCATCTAGGATTGTACAAAGTTTCTAGGGCCTTAATTATCATGGAAATACCTGGAAATTATTTAGTTGTCTGTCCACATTGATTTACTGCTAAGATTCCCTTTTATGCCATCTTCCCTTCAGGTCTCATGACTCTGATACTCCTTTACCACCCTTGGAATCAAATGAGTGAATCTAGCAGCCCAAGCACCCAGGTGCAGCCTTCCCCTTTGAGGTTTTGCCACCATCCTGGGTTCTGTCACAGAGCAAGACAGAAGACTTAGCTGCTTACTCAACATTTGAGCTTCAGACTTCTAAGTCTTAAGGAATCTGTCTTCCACCTCACCTTCAAAGGCATTTCTGTCCTTTGTTTCTCCTCCTTATTTCAAAAGACAACAAGAGCCTATGTTTTGCTTTTTGCCTTACAAAAATATGAGGGTCTGGATACTTGCTTGAATGGGGGCGAGGGGCAGGGGGATACATAGAATTAATATCTCAACAAAATAACCTGCCACAAAAATTTATATCAAATTATAAATGCTTTTTTTACCCTGCTTTTTTATTTAAACATTATACCATAAACATTTCATGCCATGTGCTTTTGTAATTTTTAAGTTTTCCTTTATTATTTTCGAGAGAGAGAGAGAGAATACAAGCAGGGGAGAGTGGCAGAGGGCGAGAGATTCTCAAGCAGGCTCTATGCCCAGCGCAGAGCCCAGTGTAGGGCTCGATCCCATGATCCTGGGATCAGGACCTGAGCTGAATCAAGAATTGGATGCACAACTGACTGAGCAATGTAGGCACCCCTAAAATCATGTCACATGATTTTAAATGTCTGCATAACAGTAAGATCCTTCATCATACAAATGTATCATAATTTATTTAACTGACATTTCATAGCCTTTAGATAGCTCACTCTAAATGCAGTCTTATCTATATTTACTACCTTTTTAAATTTTTATTTTTTCTGGTTATTCAGAAGCTAAGGTTCTCTTCTGGTAATAACTAAAGCTTGGAATAGAACAATTGGAACTAATGGACATAATTTGGAATACTAACAGTTTAAAGTTTTATCTAAACTCCATAACATAATTTCCCTCCCTAGGGATTACCAAAAGTGAGGCCTGTACAAAAGCCATTGGCATACTTGAGTTGTTTAGAAATATTTTTTCCAGAAATGAAGCAATTATTACAGAATATCATCTAGATAGTTGAGTAACAATGAATGTTACATGTCCATGGGAAAATTTCAACTTGGCTCTTATTACACTTTATTTTAATTTAATTCTAAAACATCCTGAACCAACAAAAAATGACCTTTAAATTGGAGCATAGTACTGCTTTTTTCATCTATTCTTTCTACTAAATACCCTTATTGATCTTTTGATCAAATTTGCAACTACTGGTTAACAGTCAAGTTGTACCCTGAACAAAGTCCCCACATCATTCTTGAAGGAACTGAAAACCATTAATACCCCAAGAGACCAAATGTCTCTTCTTTTGGTTCACAAGTGAAGCTTTGATATAAGAACTGCTCTAAAGAGTCCAGCCAACCACTTTCAACTCCCGGAGCCACCAATATGCCCATAGAAGGGAATGATGAAAAGGAAAATTTCTGGAGTCAGATATTTTTCATTCATTCAATATGTATTTGTTGATCTTACTATATGCTAAGCATTATCACTAAGATACTGAGAATACCTCATAAACAAACAGATCAAAATTCCAGAGGAAGAATATAATGAGATGAAATCAGAGAGGAAATGGGACAGGGGTTACAGATAATATAAGGCTTTCAGGCATAGTAAAGACTTTGAGATGGGAAGCTACAAGAGGATTTTGAACAGATGAATGTCATGACTGACATTTTAAAAAGATTATCCTGACCCATGTGCTGAGATCAGATTATAGGGGTCAAGCAGACTAACAAGATCCAGACTCTTATAGTAATCCAAGTGAGAGATGACAATGGCGTGGACCAGGATTGTAATGCTGAGATGGTAGGAATCAGTTGGATTCTGCATGTATTTAGAAGGTGGACCCAACAGTACATTTTGCTAATGGGTTGAATGTGGCATGTAAGAGAAAGAGAGGTTTCAAAATGGCTGCCATTATCGTCCTGAACAAATGGAAGAATGGAGTCGCAGTGAACTGCAATCAAGGAGAGGTGGAAGGAGCGGATTTTGGGGAGAAAGATGATGATATGATTTTATAATATTTCAACTTTGGGATGTCTGTTAGGCATCCTAGTAGAGTTAAGGCATAGTTTGTTGGCATATGAGTTAGAGTTCAGTGGCAAGATGGAGGCTGGAGATCTAAAATTGGGAGTCATCAGGGCACCTGGCTGGCTCAGTTGGTAGAGCATACAACTCTTGATCTTGGGGTTGTGAGTTTGAGGGGTATAGAGATTACTTAAAAATAAAATCTTTAAAAAATAAAATAAAATAAAATTGGGAGTCATCATCATAAGGAAGTTATTTAGAACCACAGACTAAAGAGTAGATAGAAAAGAGTTCCAAGAATTGAATAGTGGGGCACTTCAATATTAAGACAGAACTGGATTTGTATTTGAGCTTAGCTACTTACAAATTCTAAGATCTGTAATGCCTAATTTCGCCTCTCTGAACCTTTGTTTTATTGTTGTTGTTGTTGTTGTTCTTGCTTAAACCTGTAAAATGACATACTTTGGCTAGTATCTTTTATGATTATTGTGATGACTAAGTGAATTTTTCATTTAAAGTGCTTAACACACTGTCTGGTACATGGTGAATACTCAGTAAAATATTAGCTGTTATTATTATTTTTAAACCAGAATTTGTTTTCCAAAATGTTGCTGGTTGCCTTGGTGATAATATACTCATAGACTCAGTACAGTAGCAATACTTATTATTTAGCTAAGTAAAAAGTGGCAAACTGGAAGTGTCCAGTGAGCCACTCACTCCTCCATATGTAATATCTTAAATAAGTTACATTTTTAGCCAGGAGCCTTTTTTCCAACTTGTTAGCTTTTGAAGTCCTCCTAAATATTTAATTTTGTTTGAATCCCTTTTGAAAGTTTTTAATTATTTTATTTATTTTTCATCATTAGAAGTTCACTTCTAATCCCCATCACCTATTTTACCCATCTTGCCCACCCACCTCCCCTCTAGTGACCATCAGTTTGCTTTCTATGGTTAAGAGTCTGTTTCAGGGCTCCTGGGTGTCTGACTCAGTTAAGTGTCTGACTCTTGATCTCAGCTCAGGTCTTGATCTCAGGGTCATGAGTTCAAGTCACATATTGGGCTCTGCACTGCACATGAAGCCTATATATAAAAAAAGAGTTTGTTTCTTGGGGGGGCACCTGGCTGGCTCAGTTAGTAGAGCATGTAACTGTTGATCTCAGGGTCATGAATTCAAGCACCATTTTGGCATGAAGCTTAGGTAAAAAAAAAAAAAAAAAAAGTCTTTCTTGGTATATCTTTTTCCCCGCCTTTGGTCATTTGTTTTGTTTTATTAATTCCACATATGAGTGAGATCATATGGTATTTGTATTTCTTTAACTCACTTATTTCACTTAGCATTATATTCTCTAGCTCCGTCAATGTTGCAAATGGCAAGAGTTCGTTCTTTTTGATGGCTAAATAATATTCCATTGCATATGTATACCGCATCTTCTTTATCCAATCATCAGTCGATGGACACTTGGCATTTCCATAGTTTGGCTATGGTATATAATACTACAATAGACACTGGGATGTGTGTAACCCTTTGTATTAGTGTTTTTGTAATTTTGGGGTAAATAGTAGTGTATTATAGGGTAGTTCTATGTTTAGTTGTGTTTTTCTAAAGTTTTTTTTCTTTAACGCTTATTTTTGAGAGAAGGTAGGGGGCAGAGAGAGAGGGAGACAGAATCAGAAGCAGGCTCCAGGCTCTGAGCTGTCAGCACAGAGCCCGACATGGGGCTTGAACCCACCAACCCTGAGATCATGAGCTGAGCTGAATCAGAGGCTTAACCAACTGAGCCACCCAGGCGCCCCATGTTTGGTTAGTTTTTTGAGGAACCTCCATACTGTTTTCCACAGTGGCTGCACCAGTTTGCATTCCTACCAATAATGCACAAGGCTTCCTTTTTCTTCACATCCTCACCAGCACTTGTTGTTTCTTGTGTTTTTTATTTTAGCCATCCTGACAAGTGTGAGGTGATATCTTATTGTAGTTTTGATTTATATTTCCCTGATAGTGAGTGATGTTGAGCATCTTTTCATGTGTCTGTTGGCCATCTGGATGTCTTTGGAGAAAGAAGATTTTTGTTTTGTTTTGTTTTGTTTTGTTTTGTTTTGTTTTGTTTTGTTTTGTTTTTAGTGAGAGAGAACTCCAGCTGGGGAGAGGGGCAGAGGGAGAGAGAAAGTGAATCTTAAGCAGGCTCCATGCTCAGTACGGAGCCTGTCACGTGGCTTGATCCCATGACCTGAGTTAAAATCAAGAGTCGGACGCCCAACTGACTGAGCCACTTAGGAGCCCCAAGAAGTTATTTTTATTTAGCTGCCAAGATCTATGAAACATAATAATAGAGACTCTCCTTTAAAGTTTTGGCATTCAGTATGGGTGAGTGCTATAAAACTAAACATGTGACTGGTAAACTGAAATAAGGATGTACTTCTTCAGCAGATTTGAATAATCATTTGGTCTGGAAATCATTTCATCCAGTATAGGAAGATGTCTTCTAAATTTCAAAATAAATGACCTCTTATTGTCTTAGCAAAATAAAATCTATTCTGATCTCATTTTTTACAGAAACCCAACCCAAGATTATTTGGGAAACCACTTTCTGTATTAAAAACACACATTTCTTCCTTTAATAAGCCAGAGCCAGTATTTTTTTAGTGTCAGGGTGACTTTAGCATTTCTTTTCCTTTGGCCTATTGCTGAGGTGGCAAGGGTAAATTGAGAAACAAAAAAACTGAGACATTTTATGCTGGAAAGAGCATTCTTATAAATAAGCCAAAATTTTTCATTTGTTGTATTTCTTTTTCTTCCCTCATGACAAGAGAGAAAAAATTCAAACCCTAACCTATCAGTAGGCTAATAATTCTTTAAATATTGGTCATGATAAAAAATAATGTGGACATTAGGGGCGCCTGGCTGACTCAGTCCATGGAGTGTACGACTCTTGATCTCAGGGTTGTGGGTTCAAGCTCCATGTTGGGTGTAGAGATTACTTTAAAAAAATAAATCTTATGGGGCGCCTGGGTGGCTCAGGTCATGATCTCACGGTTCCTGAGTTCAGGCCCCGCATCGGGCTCTGTGCTGACAGCTCGGAGCCTGGAGCCTGCTTCGGATTCTGTGTCCCCCTCTCTCTCTGCCCCACCCGTGCTTGTGATTTGTCTCTGTCTTTCAAAAATGAATAAACATAAAAAAAATTTTTTTTTAATAAATCTTAAAAAAAAAGGTAACGTGCCCTTTAAAACCGACGTTTTCTAAAATTGAAGTCCAAAGTTAGTGTGCAATTCCCTTCTCTGCTGCTAGGTGGCAATTAATGCTTTGGAGAGAAAAAAATCTGCCCCCCCCCCCCCTTTCCCACCCAAAAAGATATGTGCATTTTCTCTTCCATAAGGTAAGAATTCTCTTAAGGATAATATTCTCTTTCCTGTTTTGTTTTGTCCAAGTGGATTTACATTCACCTTTTCCTTTAATTGTTAAGAATAACACATACAAATCCAATGCAGATTGCTATAGCTAGGGAAGAATAGATCATATCTTTGAAAGAGGGTGGTTTCCAAAAAGGAGTGTATGTTCATCAGCGATATAGAGTAGGAAGTGGCTATAATTTCCCTGCGACATTTCTTTTCTTTTTTCAGTTTTACTAAAGAAAATTTCCTGTGGAAGGAATTATAACTGGCCCATGCCAACTTTATGCCAAATGTAATATAATTAACTATAAAACAAAAATGGAGAAAGAAAATAATTTTAAAGACCTAAAAGCAATTCCAGTGTGGCAAAGCTGCTTTTTCAGGTCAACTACAGGAAAAACAATAAAAAGATTCTTTATCAGAGTCACAGACTGGTACAATATTAAAAAAACAAACAAACAAACAGCAAACCAACAACTTTTTTTTTTTTTTCAGACAACCTATTCAGGTTTACCTATTCCTAACAAAATTATTTAAAGACTATACATAGTTTCTGTGTATGTTTACATCTAGTGACTCTGGTCTACATCCTTTAAAAAAATGTGCTTAATCGTATACATTGCTTTTTGTGACCTTCCTTACCAAAAGGATATATATAGTGGGTGTTTGCTTCATAAAATTCAAAATATCAAATCCCTATTCAAAGAAGACTCTCAGTTTGGGTCTTAAAGCAAAAAGACACTCCCCAGGCTGAACTTAATGAAGCCTAACACCAAAAAGAAAAGCTGTTTCTGGCATTCTAGGCTTTCCCTGCATCCAGATGGCCTGTCTGTAGCCTAGCCAGAACCAGACCCTTCCTGCTGCCTTTTCTGCTGGCCTTGGATGACAGCCCCAGGCTACACCGGCTTCCATACCCCTTTAACTCTTCAATGTCCAAGCTTTTTAAGAGACTGGACTTCCAGTGTGAATTGGGTTGAAAGAGTAAATCAAGTTTTAAGCTTAAAGTTTAGTTTATAAAATATTTATCCACATCACCTTCCACCCGGCCCCTCCCATAGGCTTCCTCCCCGGGTAGCTCAGCTAGCCAATTGGCATCAGAAGAGCACCGTTTGGAAGGGAGTGTGTGTGGGCAGCTTGCAGGTGAGGACAGGGCTGCCAAGGCAGACCATGCGGTTTGTCCTGTGCCTACACCCAATACCTGACTTGTGCCTTTCCAGAGCATGTGTATACACACAGCAGTTCTGCTGTTTAGGGTGTGGGTAACTTTAAAAAGTATTTTTTTTAAATAACTCTCTGACAAGACTTAGGTTCAGCAAACAAGAAATGCATAAATGGGAGATATAAAATGACCATGCATGGATTTAAGTGAGAACGTCTCTGAAGAAGTCGTGCCAGAAAAACCTACTCTGTGTTTCAGAGGTGCCCTTGGAAATCTTAACTGGTAGCAGCCATTGTTTTCATCGTGGGTTTTCAAACGTTGTGTGTATATGAGCATTTCACCAGAAGGGAATACACAAAGCTGACTTCACACTCCAAGGCAGAAATCCCCATGGTTTTGCTTTTCTCCACATAGACAGATGCTATTAACTGATTTATAAGGGTGTTTCTAAGTTGGTCAGAATAGATATTTTTGCATGAAAGCCTATGACTCTGTATCTTTTTCCTTATTTTTGAATCTCATTTCTTAGTTCTGTGCTCCCTATTATTTTAATTATTATTATTATGCCTGTTGCCAAGCTGTTTTACTTTCCGCAGAGTTGATTAGAGACCTGAGAAATCTAGGCCAACATAAAGTCCTGGTTTCCAGGTCAGACTACATGAACAAAGGGGGAAAAAAAGGCAAAAGTGCTAGCTTTCACAAAGCTCTTAAAGAAAACAAAACCAAAGCAAAAAATGCAAAGGAACCTAGAGCCTTAGCGGGTGGAGTTTAAATCTTCTTTTTTTTTTTTTTAAGTTTATTTATTTTGAGTGAGAGGGCATGAGCATGAGAGGGAGAGAGAGATAGAAAGGGAATCTCACTGCACTGTCAGTGAGGAGCCTGAGGTGAGGCTTAAACCCACAAACTGCATGATCATGACCTGAGCCAAAATCAAGAGTTGGATGCTTAACTGACTGAGCCACCCAGGCAAGTAGAGAGTGGAGTTTAAAAACAGGAACCCATGGAAGGAAACATGACAGGATAAAAAACTATACAGCACTGAGATGAAAAGAAAGTATTTAAAAGAGCGAATAAAAATAGATTTTTCAGTGTTTAGCCCGGAGTACTGCGGGTCTATGCCAAGCAATAGAATCTCTCTCCACAGCAGACAGACGTAAAAGGGGCACTGGGTGTGGCTTCCCATTTGTGGCTGCAGAACTAAAACGCTTCCCTTGACCCTCTGCACCCAGCTCACTCTGTTCAGATCTTCCCTCACCTGATCTCAGCTTCACCACTTACTTCTCTGCATTTGCCTGGCCCACAGATGTTGTCTTCTGTGCCATGACCTTGTCTCCTTGCAACTAAGTTGATGAAAATTGGGACTCTCCATCCCACTATGTTGTCTCAGGCCACATTGCATAACATTCCTCCCTGTTGGATCCACTCCTCAGGATTCTCCTTTCCATGAAAAAAGCAGTGAACCAGATGGGCATTTAGGAAAGATTATGTCCTCAGGAGAGATAGGATATCACTTATTATTCGATGCACATTTCCAGAATACAGGCTGAGGTCACCTAAATCCATACAGAGCAAAAAGGGCCATCATTTCTGGTTGTAAATGTCTGTTTTTCAGATTTACATATACTACCTTACTAACGATTGATACCTGATGCATTGCAATCGGATTTTCACAGAACGATAAAATACTACTCCCTCTAGGATGTCAATGTTAGAAAAAAAATTTATGAAAGCAAAAAAGGAACTAACAAATAGAGTTCAATGTCAATTTTTCTTAGAAAATCTGAAGAAAAGCCCAATTAGAGGGGAAGATTATTTTATAATAATTCATCTACTGTGGGTTTAATGCTCCTTTTTTTAAAAAGTGCTTTTTATTTCTGTGAAGAGAATTTTACTTCCCTTTCATTTTGAGGAGAGGGACAAAAACTTGGGAACACTATCCCTGCATTCTAGAATAAAAAGAAAATTGCTGGCATGAGAAATGTTATGAATTTGTGAAAAAACGATAGCTTTATTTCCTAATTAGAATATTGCATTTTTCTTCACTTTCCCCATCACCATGAGAGTATATATGTATGTGTGTGTATATATATATATATGTGTGTGTGTGTGTGTGTGTGTGTGTATATGTATACACACACACACACACACACACATATATATATATATAAAGGCGTCCTTGCCTGAAAGCCTTTGACCAGATTTCACAATGCTAGTCCTGTGCTAATAAGAAGTCTTTATTTAGTTTCTGTCTTTCCAAACAAGCCTGTAAGTTTCTGACAGAGCAAATACCAGTTTGGTCCTCTCTGTCCTCTGTCCCTTGACCCCCAGCTGAAATCTGGCTCAGTCTGTTCACCTGAAAAGATGAAACTAGACCCTATTTCTGTAGCATATTTTTGTTCTGATGCAGGGCCACACAGAGCTGTGGAGAGTTCCAGGCAGGCCCAGGGAGGAGATAGAGATTGGCCGCCATCCAGTTCAGCTGGACGAGAAGTTCAGCTTCCTTGTCCTCTCACACACAGCCCCTTCCGTGCTGACCTTTGACTAGCTGGCAGTGCTCTTGAGCCCTGACCCTGCTGCTGCTCTGCCCACGTTCTTCCTCTTCACCGCACTCTCAGTACTTCTTGGAAAGAGGAGAAAGCCAGAGGAGAAAGGACTGGGGAGAGGAAAACTGCAAGTCCTGGATTTTTGAGCCTCTAAGGATTTTCTCCCCATCCTTGATAAGGGGTTCTGTAATATAAAAGGATGTCAACAGGGCCGCCTGGGTGGCTCAGTCAGTTGAGTGTCCAGCTTCGGCTCAAGTCATGATCTCACAGTTGGTGGTTTGAGCCCCTTGTCGGGCTCTGTGCTGACAGCTCAGAGCCTGGAGCCTGCCTCTGATTCTGTGTCTCCCTCTCTCTCTGCTCCTCCCCTACTCATGTATTGTCTCTCTCTCTCCTTCAAAAATAAATAAAAACGGGGGCGCCTGGGTGGCTCAGTCGGTTAAGCAGCCGACTTCGGCTCAGGTCATGATCTCGCGGTCCGTGAGTTCGAGCCCCGCGTCGGGCTCTGTGCTGACAGCTCAGAGCCTGGAGCCTGTTTCCGATTCTGTGTCTCCCTCTCTCTGACCCTCCCCTGTTCATGCTCTGTCTCTCTCTGTCTCAAAAATAAATAAACGTTAAAAAAAAAAAAATTTAAAAGGAAGTAACCCCCAAGCAATCTTAAAAAAAAAAACAAAAACAAAAACAAAAATAAATAAAAACATTAAAAAATAAAAATAAAAAATAAAAGGGTGTCAACATATGACATGCAAAATTCACAAATACTTGCAGAATTTACCATGACCTATGCATCAGGGTAGATAGCTTACAAACCTCAGAAGAACGTGCTAGCCCTTCTGCAAATATCCCATAGTTTTTTTCTAAACTCCATATTTAATGGAACATTTTGCAAATGGCTTGCTTCTTTTTTGTGGTTATTATTATCAGTAGTTCCATTGTAGAGGAATAGATTCCAGGAAAAATTACGATGCATATAGACAGTGATCAAATAGCTTATAGAATTTAATGCTAATGCCGTTAAAAGTGCAAATGATTTTTTTATAATCGTTTGAATAATTTTGAAAGAGACCCAACCAATACATAACACCATCTATACCATGTTTAAAATTTAAGAAAAAGTAAATAATATGGAGTAACAATTGTAAAATTACCTTTATCATTGTAAAAGTAAAGATTTGATTGTATTTTCCTGATTTTTCTTCCCCTTTGATGACTTTAGTGCCAGTGGCTCAGTTGCATGCTTGGCCTCTCTCCTCCTGCTAACTTTGTACAAACAATGCCCTCCCTCATTTGGGGGTGTCTATTACCCTTTCATCTGGCCTGCTCTATTTACCTTCCAAAAGCTGGCATTCAGCTGAAACCAGAGGAAAAAAAAATCTTTCCCCAGTTTGTTGGCGACTTGTTGAAGGCAATTGACTGCTTTTCAACAGAAAACATTTCCTTCCCCTATTGTGTCACCTCTACTCCTTAAAACACTCAATAAAGTTCTGGCTGAGCCCTTCTGTGATTGCCAGACAATGGCTTCCTTTAAAAAAATACTTAGAGGGGCGCCTGGGTGGCTCAGTCAGTTAAGTGTCCGGTTAAACATCTGACTTTGGCTCAGTCATGATCTCACTGCTCCTGAGTTCGAACCCCACCTTGGGCTCTGTGATGACAGCTCAGAGCCTGGAGCCTGCTTCAGATTCTGTGTCTCCCTCTCTCTCTGCCCCTCCCCAACTCATACTCTGTCTCTCTCTCTCAAAAATAAATAAACATAGGGGCGCCTGAGTGGCACAGTCGGTTAAGCGTCCGACTTCAGCCAGGTCACGATCTCGCGGTCCGGGAGTTCGAGCCCTGCGTCAGGCTCTGGGCTGATGGCTCAGAGCCTGGAGCCTGTTTCTGATTCTGTGTCTCCCTCTCTCTCTCTGCCCCTCCCCCGTTCATGCTCTGTCTCTCTCTGTCCCAAAAATAAATGTTGAAAAAAAATATATTTAAAAAATAAATAAATAAATAAATAAATAAATAAATAAATAAACAAACATAGAGAAAAATACTTAGGGGCATTGAGGATGGCACTTGTTGGGATGAGCACTAGGTGTTGTATGGAAGCAATGAATCACAGGAATCTACCCTCAAAATCAAGAGCACACTGTATATACTGTATGTTAGCTAACTTGACAATAAATTATATATATATACTTATTGTATATATTTATATATACATATATTTATATATATAAATATATAGTACTTATATATAATGTAAGTACTTATCATGTATATATATACTTAGAGGCAACTGGTGTCACAGACATGGGTATTTTCTTAAGAAAAGGGTCATTGGGGCGCCTGGGTGGCTCAGTCGGTTAAGCGTCCGACTTTGGCTCAGGTCATGATCTCGCGGTCCATGAGTTCGAGCACCGCGTCGGGTTCTGTGCTGACCACTCAGAGCCTGGAGCTTGTTTCAGATTCTGTGTCTCCCTCTCTCTCTGACCCTCCCCCATTCATGCTCTGTCTCTCTCTGTCTCAAAATTAAATAAATGTTAAAAAAAAAAGTCATTGATTTCCACCCATGTACCATAGAACTAGAAGGGGCTTCCCAATCCTACCCATGAATTTTCCAGGGAAGGGAAGTGAGGCCCAGAGGAGTAAGAGTCTTGTCCAATTTCTAGAGTGAAGATTCTTCATTTTTTCTGTACCATGAATCACCTTGTCAATCTGGTGAAGCCTATGGACTCTCTCTCAAAATAATGTTCTTGAAAGCATGAAATAAAGTACATGAAGTCAAACTCTTTCCTTATACCATAAACAGATATTAATTCAAAGTAGATCAAAAACCAAATGTAGAACTTAAAATGATATAATTCTTAGATGAAAACATTAGTAAACATGAGTATGACTATAGATTAAGGAATGGTTTCTTCTGTCTGTTTTCTTTAATGTTTATTTATTTTTGAAAGAGATAGAGCATGAGTGGGGGTGGGGGGGTGCAGAGAGAGAGGAAAACAGAGAATCTAAAGCAGGCTTCAGGCTCTGAGCTGTCAGCACAGAGCTAACACAGGGGCCTGAACCCATGAACCATGAAATCATAACCTGAGCCGAAGTCAAATGCTTAACTTACTGAGCCACCTAGGCACCCCTCTTCTGCCTTTTTTTTTATAATTTTTTTTTTCAATGTTTATTTATTTTTGGGACAGAGAGAGACAGAGCATGAACGGGGGAGGGGCAGAGAGAGAGGGAGATACAGAATCGGAAACAGGCTCCAGGCTCTGAGCCATCAGCCCAGAGCCCGACGCGGGGCTCGAACTCACGGACCGCGAGATCGTGACCTGGCTGAAGTCGGACGCTTAACCGACTGCGCCACCCAGGCGCCCCTCTTCTGCCTTTTTTAAAACAGCTTTATTGTGGGGCACCTGAGTGGCTCAGTCAGTTAAGCGTCTGACTTTGGCTCAGGTCATGATCTCATGGTTCATGAGTTCAAGCCCCTCATTGCATGGGGCTGCTTGGGATCCTCTGTCTCCACCCCCATCCCCTCCCCCCCACTCAGTCCCTCCCCTGCTATGCCCCTCCCCTGTACTCACTCTCTCTCTCTCTCTCTCTCTCTCTCTCTCTCTCTCTCTCTCAAAAATAAATAAAAATTGGGGTGCTTGGGTGACTCAGTGGGTTGAGCATCAGACTCTTGGTTTCAGCTCAGGTCATAATTTCAGTTTGTGAGATTGAACCACACATTGGGCTCTGTGCTGCCAACACAGAGCCTGCTTCAGATTCTTTCTCTCCCTCTCTCTCTGTCCCTCCCCACTCATGTTCACTTGCTCTCTGTCTCTCAAAAGAAATAAACTAAAAATAAACAAACATACATTAAAAAATAGCTTTATTGAAATCTAATCTATATACCATAAAATTCATCCATTTAAAGTATATACATTCTAAGTATATTTACAGAATTGTGCAACCATTATCACGGTCTAATTTTAGGACATGATTTATTGATTTATTGAGTTTTTGTTTTTTTTTTTTGTTTTGTTTTTTAGGAATCTCTATACCCACCATGGGGCTCAAACTCACAACCCCAGAGATCAAGAGT
This sequence comes from Puma concolor, assembly GCF_028749965.1. Taxonomy (NCBI): domain Eukaryota; kingdom Metazoa; phylum Chordata; class Mammalia; order Carnivora; family Felidae; genus Puma; species Puma concolor. Next base: position 45,150,276 of record NC_141676.1, on the reverse strand, counting down.
CACATACTCTTCTCACTGAGCCAGCCAGAAGCCCCACTTATTTATTTATTTATTATTTAAGAAAAAAAAAATTTTTTTTAATTTTTTTTTAACGTTTATTTATTTTTGAGACAGAGAGAGACAGAGCATGAATGGGGAAGGGGCAGAGAGAGAGGGAGACACAGAATCGGAAGCAGGCTCCAGGCTCTGAGCCATCAGCCCAGAGCCCGACGCGGGGCTCAAACTCACAGACCGCGAGATCGTTACCTGAGCTGAAGTCGGACGCTTAACCGACTGAGCCACCCAGGCGCCCCTAAGAAAAAAATTTTTAAACATTTATTTTTGAGAGACAGAGAGAGACAGAGCACGAGCAGGGGAGGAGCAGAGAGAGAGGGAGACACAGAATCTGAAGCAGGCTCCAGGCTCTGAGCTGTCAGCACAGAGCCTGATGAGGGCTTGAACCCGTGAACTGTGACATCATGACCTGAGCTGAAGTTGGATGCTTAACCAACTGAACCATCCAGGTGCCCAGCCCACTTATGTATTTTTAAACAATAAGGAGGATTTATTGGTTTATGTACAGACATGACCAAGCAGTGACACCAAAGTCTGGATTTTTCTAAGCCTACCTATTCTTTTCTTTTTTTTTAAGTATTTCTATTAGATTAAATCACATGTTACATAATTCACTCATTTAAAATGTATAGTTCAGGGGCACCTGGCTGGCTCAGTTGGTTGAGCGACCAACTCTTGATTTCAGCTCAGGTTGTGATCCTAGAGTCATGGGATCAAGCTCCACATTGGGCTCTGTGCTGAGTGTGGAGCCTGCTTGAGATTCTCTCTCAGCCCCTCTGCCCCTTTCTAGCACTAGTGCTCTTTCTGTCCTTCTCTAAAATTTAAATCTCTAAAATTTAATTTAAATTAATTAATTAATTAATTAAATGTACGATTCAGTAGTTTTTGGTGTATTCACAAAGTTGTGCAATCATTGCCTAGGCAATGGTTTCTTAGATATGACATCAGAAGCACAAGCAACAAAGAAAAAAGGTAAATTATACTACTTCAAAATTAAAAACAGCTGTGCTGCAAATAATACCATCAAGTCAGTCAACCCATAGAATGGGAGAAAATATTTGCAAATTATATATATGATAGGGGACTTTTATCCAGAATATATAAAGAACTCTTACTGCTTATAATTAAGGGCAAATGACCCAATTAAAGAATGGGCAAAGGATTTGAATAGATATTGCTTCAAAGAAGATATACAAATGGGCCATAACCACATGAAAAAATACTCAGCATCATTAGCCATTAGGGAAATGCAGATCAAAACCATAGTGATATACCACTTCATACCCACTAGGATGCTATAATCAAAAAGATACAGAATAACAAGAGATGGAGAGGATATTAAGTCAGAACTGGAAAACATTGCTGGTGGCATAAAATAGTACAACCACTTTGGAAAACAGTCTGGCAATTCTTCAGAAAGTAAAACATGGAAATATCATAGGATCCAGCAATTCCACTTATAGGTATAAATCCATTATAAATGAAAATATCCATCCACACACACATGTGTACAGGGATGCTCAAAGCAGCATTATTCATAAAAGCTAAATAGTTGGCATAACCTAAATCTACATTGATGTGAATAAACAAAATGGCACATCCATTGCAATGGAATATTACTTGACAGTAGAAGAAATGAAGTCCTGATACGAGGTACAACTTGGATGAACCTTTAAAACATTACACTGAGTGAAAGAAGCCAGTCACAAAAGACCACACATTGCATATTTATATGAAAGGTCTGGAATAGGCAAATTTATAAAGATGGAAAGTAGATTAGTGGTTGTCTTGGGCTGAGGGATGGAGGAGAGGACAATGGAGAGTGATTGCTAATGAGTATGGGTTTCTTTTCATGATGATGAAAATGTTCTAAACTTAGATTATAATGATGGTTGTGTAATTCTGTGACTACAGTAAAGTCGTTGAATTGTTCACTTTGAATGGGTGAACTTTATGGCATATGAATTATATCTCAATAAAGATGTTTAAAAAATAGAATACATAAGAATCCAAAGGAAACCAATTCTATCGAAATAGTTATCAGAATATTGAAAAGCAAATATGATACTGTAAATATGTGCTTTAAAAATTTTTTTTTTAATTTTAGGGTGAGGGAGAGTGTGTACACAAGTCAGGGAGAGGAGCAGAAGGGAGAGAGTTAAGCAGGGTCCACACTTAGTGCAGAGCCCAACGAGGGCTCGATCCCATGACCCTGAGATCATGACCTGGGCCGAAATCAAGAGTCAGGCGCCCAACCAACTGAGTTACCCAGGCGCCACTATGTGCTTCTTTATTAACGCATTAAATTATAAGATATAGCAGCAAATCTATTAGCTACCATAATTTTGAAGTAGTGATGAATGGACATGATATTTTGAGATATCAGCAACAAACATAAAAGCAATAAGAAAATGTCTGGTTTCTATTGGTGAAACGTCTTAAGTACTGCTAATAATACTCTATGGTTTCTTGTCTTCAGTGATGATCAAAGGACTACATGGCACATTTAAGCCAACAAATGGGAAGAAGTAACAGGGCAGAGGTTGGGGAGATCCTTAATGAAATGCTAACTTTCAGTGGCCAATGATGTGATTTGTTTCCCTTCCAACTTCACTGACACCCTGAATTCTGTCTGTAGACCCCCTGGGAGCTTATCAAGAAAGGTAGTGAAAAGCTGGTTGAAAATCTTGGGGCATCTGGGTGGCTCAGTCAGTTAAGCATCCAACTTTGGCGCAAGTGATGATCTCACTGCTCGTGTGAGTTCAAGCCCTGTGTCGGGCTCTGTGCTGACAGCTCAGAGTCTGGAGCCTGCTTCAGATTCTGTCTCCCTCTCTCTCTGCCCCTCCCCCATTTGCACATGCTGTCTCTCTCCCTCTCTCTCTGTCAAAAATAAACATTAAAAAAAATTTTTTTTTAAATCTATGCCTCATGACTTAGTCCAGTTCTCTATCTAACCCTACTCTTTTTTCTCTTTTAATAAAGGGGAATAGGTAGAAAAGACTGAATTTTCTAAGTTCTAAAAAGAGTGAGTCAGTTCTAAAAAGAGAGGGACCTGAGGTTTGCCAGCATGGGAATTTCTACAGAAAAAAGGATTCTGGTTATAACCCTCCCCTTCCTACTCTGTCCCAGCCCTCCCCTCTCCCCAACTAAATGATGCTATAATGCTTTTTCCTTTCAACAGAAGACCGTTGATTTCAAGAAATAATTGTAATTTAGAGCTCTAGAGTGGAAATGTGAATTTTGCAGTTTTCTGAGAGGGAATATTTTCAAGAGTTTGCCTCTGAATGCCTGGCAAAGCAGAAAAGCTGCTCGCAGAATCTGAATCGGTGGGAAATGGTGGGTAACCAAGTTCCCACCACTGATTCTAGATTTTGCAGAAATTTAGCCACTTTTTGATTTACAGGGAAGTTTACCAGGGCATGCCATCATTAGAGACAGCTACTAATATACTTGTGGTCACTAAGAGGTGGGATGGAGGAAGACAGTCAAGTTTGCCTCTGTTATATTCACACAATAAATATCAGATGATTACAATATGTATACACAAAAATAGTAAATATTTTTTAAAAATGAGAATAGGAGGTGTGACATTTCTTCCATTATTTGAAATGTGGGGCAAGGAAGTTTTTGTGTCCTCATGTGAACTGTGCCTTCTTTCCAACCACTTCCACCAGGTAATATGATACTGCCTGATAGAGTAGTACAACCTGGAGCATTGATGGGTGCCTGAGTGGCTCAGTTGGTTAAACATCTGACTCCTGATTTCAGTTCAGGTCAGGACCTCACGGTTTGCGGGCTCTGGCTCCTACGATCTCACAGTTTCTGGATTTGAGCCCCATGTCAGGTTCCGTGCTGACAGTGCAGAGCCTGCTTGGGATTCTCTTTCTCTCCCCCTCTCTCTGTCTGCCCCTCCCTACCCCTCAAAATAAATTTTAAAAAAGAGAGAGATTGGCCATTAAGACTGGCAATCACTTCAACACTGGAACTTAAAAGTTTAGGCACACCATGATTTTTCTGGGTTAGAGAAAAAAGGATGTGTTTTGACGATGGGGTTTTGTAGTTTTTTCTTTCATCAAAAATTCTCTGGGCAATATACTTTGTGCACCAAACCACTAGAGTTATAATGACAGAATATATAAAATTCACATTATCTGGAAAATCCAGGTTGAATAGCCATCAAGGTTATAGATATCACAAATCAAAAGGATTGGAGTTGCAATAAAAATGGACAGGAAATGGGAAAGGTCCAGAACAAGATCATTAGTTGGGATTCCAAACCAAAGCAAGATCATGAGGTCAGATCCTGGCAGTGGAGGTCCAGAGATCCAGATACACACTCAGAACAAGGATTAAGAAAAGACACCAGTCAAAAACCAGAAGAGAGGCAACCAGATGAGCTCAAGTCTCTGGGGGATGAAGGTGGGTAGCTGAATACCCAGGGCAATGCTCCAGTACCTGGAGCTCTCCGGGGTCTGATAGAGAGGGATTCCCAGGCAAGATAACACACTTGAGGCTCCCTAACAGCTTCTTCCTCAAGTCTGAAGATTGGTGTTCTTTATTTTTTATTTTTTTTTATTCTGTTTCCAACTTCTTTTTTTTTTCAATATATGAAGTTTATTGTCAAATTGGTTTTCATACAACACCCAGTGCTCATCCCAAAAGGTGCCCTCCTCAATACCCATCACCCACCCTCCCTTCCCTCCCACCCCCCATCACCCCTCAGTTTGTTCTGTTTTTAAGAGTCTCTTATGCTTTGTCTCTCTTCCACTCTAACCTCTTTTTTTTTCTTCCCCTCCCCCATGGGTTTCTGTTAAGTTTCTCAGGATCCTCATAAGAGTGAAACCATATGGTATCTGTCTTTCTCTGTATGGCTTATTTCACTTAGCATCATACTCTCCAGTTCCATCCACGTTGCTACAAAGGGCCATGTTTCATTCTTTCTCATTGCCACATAGTACTCCATTGTGTATATAAACCACAATTTTTTTGTCCATTCATCAGTTGATGGACATTTAGGCTCTTTCCATCATTTGGCTATTGTTGAGAGTGCTGCTATGAACATTGGGGTACAATTGCCCCTATGCATCAGTACTCCTGTATCCCTTGGGTAAATTCCTAGCAGTGCTACTGCTGGGTCATAGGGTAGGTCTATTTTTAATTTTTTGAGGAACCTCCACACTGTTTTCCAGAGTGGCTGCACCAATTTGCATTCAAGATTGGTGGATTCTAATTGGGACAGAGTTTAATCCCTACAAGGCTAACCTGCACCTGCAAATTGGAGGAGGGGAGAGATGGAACAGAAGCTGGGGAGTGGGGAAGGAGATGGAAGTACTGGCAGCAGCGGCTTCAGTTGTGCAAGATCCCACCAAATCAATATTTATGTGTGTGTGTGTGTGTGTGTGTGTATATATATATATATATATACACACACACACAGAGTTACATATAGATAATAATATTAATAGCCACAGCAATAATAATAGCTGATGCTTATATAGCACGTGTTACTGTTGTTAGTACTTTACATATGCTAATTTATTTAATCTTCATAACATGCCTTCTAAGTCATACCATTATTATTATGTTCATTATGCAAAAAAGGAAACAGAAGCACAGAAAAGTTAAGTGATTTGCCCAAAGTCACATAAGTAGTGATTGGTAGAGGTGGGATTTCGAAGTAGGAACTGGCTTCAGTCTTCCTCTCTACTCCATAGCCTTGTGTGTGTGTGTGTGTGTACGTGCGTGCATGGATGTGTGTGATGTATACTTACCCATACACACAGGAGTATGTGTGTGAACACGTGTGTTTATATATGTATGTATACTGACATGCACACACACACACACACACACACACACACACCCATGTGTAGATACAGCGGTAAGCTGGAGGTTGTTTGTACTGACTTACTTGAGGCAAATGTGGACATCAGTGCTTTCAGTGGCATCATATCGGTAGCTTGAATTTGGTGTTGATGGGAGTATTTTACAGCATGGAAATTGCCAAAGGCTGTACACCAAGACTTTACTTATTTGAAGGGCTGACTTTACCAGAACACCACTGGGTTCACATATCACATAGATATGTTATAAACCACACAAACTAAAAATCCCCAAATAGAAAACAAAGTTTAAAAATACCAAAACTGCATAATAACTTTATTTTGACCTGCTTTCCTTCTCACTCAGAATGACTAAAAGATCAATTAAAAATATTTCTTTAGAAGATACTTGCTATAAAATGTTAAATTTCATTATAGGAAAAAATGCCTTGATACTGCTAGGTGGATAACATTGATAGGTCCCTAGAGCTGCTATGTTGCTAAAAGAAAAATACTGATTAAAAAAAAAAAAGCAACCCTGGTATTCCTGGTGTTCCTGGTTGCTGTTTGTTTTTCGGTTAGACTCCTGATAGAGTCAGCAATGGAAAAGATACATTACAATGTCTCTCTTAAGGCTTTTGATGAAATGTGCCTATGGGTTGCTGCTGTGAATCTTAATATGAAACTCATTGCCTCAGATCTGCACAACTTTTGTTGTTTCACTTAGTACAATCCTCCGGATGTGGATTAACTTCCTTTGCTCAATATTTATTGTTTCATTCACAATGAAATGGGAACCATAAGCATTTTAATAAGTGGGCTGTAAGGCTTCTAAATCTCACTCTAGCCTTAGAGCGAGCCCCATGTGCAGTAATCTGTTTTTATAATTTCCTACAGTGAAAATTAGACCTAAAGAGATGTTCTTGCCACCTCATGCAACATGGCAACAGTAGGCAGCCTGCACCCTTGGCTCCTCCTGGCCAAGTGAGCGTCAACAGTGTGCACAAGACCAGCGCTGTGGCCAGAGCCAAGATGACAGGAACAGGTTCTGTCCTGATATTCCAATTGCAATAGGGTGGCGGTGGTAGGCAATAATAGTACATGGAACTGGATGTTTCTTGCCTTAGCAAAGCAAAACATGTAAACTCTTCTAAGACTCATCTTACACTGGTGCCTGGCGTTCTGTATTTAACAAAAATGTGTTTTGGGTGAAATGGTTATCTGAACAAGATTCTGAGCACAGTCATTACTTGTAATCATGCTGAGAGCAATGGAGACCATGACTTCCCTCTGGGGCTATGACTGCAGCTCTCCATCTCAAAGGACAGAGCTGAACACACTAGGTTATTATTATTATTTCAAGTTTACATAAATAAAAAAGGGTCATTATGCATGAGTTGGAGGAAAGCAAAGCTCAGAGTAAATATGTTCATGTATTTCATAAACATTCATGTGTTTCATAAATAGTCAAGGAATCAAATCAAAATAAAACAGCACAACTTGATAGAAACATTATGCTGTTTTATCCCCAAACCAGTTGAAGTGAAACTGGTTAAAAACTTCATTTTCTCATATACTGCCTTTGGAAGCCCAAATTTATACCCGAATTACTCAGAAGCCCTAACATGCTAATGGCATATCCATTTATCTTGATAGATAAAGCTGTTGCAAAATCATTCATGAAGCCAGTTGGCCGGTGTTTTTTCCTTGCTTTATTGAACATAATGAATTGATTAAGATTGGGAAGATCTCATTACTAATGAGGAGAACCCTGCTTGTGCCATTTTAAGAAAACCAGAGAAGAAAAAAAGATTGAAAAGAGAAACAAAAAGCAAGCAGAGGATACTAGAGAATACAAGGTAACTAAACAGAGTTCAAAGGAACAAGCTTAGTCTGAATTTTATTCTTGCTGCCATGGGTGATGTAACTTAAACTTTTCATGGGAAAAGTGATCTTGAAATCTATTATTATTATTACTGTTACTACTACTATTAATTATGTTTTCTTATTCTTCTGTAAAGTAGAAAAATAGGGTAATACTTCTTAATATACGCATAGATATATAGGTGAGGAATTACCATAAAGATTGCTTTAAGCACTTTCACATTCAGAGTTCAGTTTTTTCTTTAGAACATCCATTATTTCTCTGCAAAGAGCAGGAGGAAATGTCATGGATTTGCCTGTCCTATGCTACATTATTGATATATCTGAGGTTAGATATCTCAACACAGCATACATACAATAAAAAGATATTGTTACCCACTAAGCCAGACATGCCTAGGAACATTTACAGCGAGACCACTCAACACTTAACAGTATGCACTCAACACTTAAAAATCTGACTTCAAGGATGCCTGGGTGGCTCAGTCGTTCATGTGTCGTTCTTTGGTTCAAGTCAACATCTCATGGTTTGTGAGTTTGAGCCCCACATTGGGCTCTCTGCTGTCAGTGCTAAGCTCACTTCAGATCCCCTGTCTCCCTCTCTCACTTCCCTTCCCCCACTCATTCTCCCTCTCTCTCTCCCTCTGCCTCTCTCTCAAAAATAAACAAACATAAAAAATATGATGTCAGTAACATTATTATTGGATCATTTGTATCCAGCAGATTTTACCCATAGTCATGGGTACTGCACTTAACAATTATTCTTTAATGGTTACAATGATACAATTTTTTAAGTATAATTATTGAAAAATGTTTAAGATAATTCTGGATGCTTCTGGTGTTTAGAATCACACACTGAAGATCTTCTAATATAATTAGTTTTATACATACCATTATCAGTATGCGGCAGGTACAGGAAGAGTAACCCAAGAAATTATATGCCTCTTTGAGAGTTCAGTTTAAAGTCTCTGTGCAACTGATTGGAACAGGTCCATGCAAAATCATCCCAAAGAGACATGAATCCTAGGCCTACAGGAATGGCCTGTTATTTGATGAAAGAGGTGGTGAGTTGTGGAAGCATAGAAAAAGAACAGTCTCTAGGACAAATGGTGGTGGTGTTCATCCAAGTGGTCTCCTGGGAGACAGTGTCCTAGCCAAATGCCTCTGAATATTGCAACTCCACTGGCAAGGACATTCTCAAAGTGAACGTGGATCCAGGGAACTATAGCCAATGAACTTCCCATGTTTTCGGCTTTCTTAGCACAATGTAGGTATGCCTAATGTGGAATTGATACATCAGGCTATGACTGCTTGACCTACTTATTTGTTCATTCATTCATTCATTCATTCACTCATTCATTCATTGATTCATTCAGCCTGACCCCTTTAAATGTTGAATTGTCCTAATATCCCTGGTTCTGATTCTAGGCTCATTAAGCAACAGTGTAACTAGCATCTTGATTGTCTCCTTTAAAGAGAGCAGACTGGGCTAGTGGATGTGACCTGTTGCTGTGATATTTATTGCTCATTGCCAATTAATTAAGTGGCTTTTCTGGTTCAATGTAGTTTGGGCAGAATGAATTGTTAAAATATTAATTTCATTTTGTTCTCCATATATTTTCCCCCCACATTTCAGAAGGTAGTGAGGCTTTGTAATTCCTTTCCATGGGTATTTTGGCAGGACCAAAAATAAAAGCAGCTTCAAGTTAGTGGTTTTTCCCACCTTCCGGAAGAGCTAAGCTGATTGAACAGATGATGCTGGGTGTCCTGGAGAACAGAGAGAGAAAGGATAGAAGAGAAGTAAGAGGCTGCTCCAGGAGCTTCCCCAAGGCAGGGCAGGGGGAGATTTCAGAGCCTGAGAAGGTATAAGACCTCAGGGGGGAAAGGCTGTATGGAATACTCAGGGAGGTTGGATTCTAGTCACTGAATACTACTGAGTCCCAAGCATCACAAAAGCCGCAGTCACCATTTTTGGGAGAACCCTTCAGACAATAGTGGGTGTCTGTGCAGTAACCACACCAACGATGCGTTTGCAAAGAATTACTTAGGTTGAATTTCCTCCAACTTATAGGATGGGGATTTGGAGTTCAAAGTAAATTGATTTAAAGAACAGAGAAATTTGAGGGGTACCTGGGTGGCTCAGTTGGTTAAGCGTCCAACTTTGGCTCAGGTCATGATCTCACAGTATGTGAGTTCAAGCCCTGCATCGGGCTCTCTGCTGTCAGCACAGAGCCCGCTTTTGGATCCTCTGTCCCCTCCTCTCTCTGCCCCTCCCTGACTGGTGCATGCTCGTGCGCTCTCTCTCTCTCTCTCTCTCTCTCTCTCTCTCTCTCTCTCTCTCAAAAATAACTAAGCTTTAAGAAAAAAAGAAGAACAGGGCATCTGGGAGGCTCAGTTAGTTGAGCGTCCAACTCTTAATTTTGACTCAGGTCATGATCTCCTTCAGAGATCAGAGCCTCCTTGAGATTAATTCTCCCTCTTTCTCTCTGCCCCTCCCCTGCTCTCTCTCTTAAAATAAATAAATAAACTTTTTTTAAAAAAAGAGAAACTTGGCTTTTCTGGAATATCTGAGTGTGGCTGAGATTGTCATCCATAGCCCATCAGTCTTATGAGCTCAGTTAAGAGGAAATCCATGCTCAGTTTGCAAGAAAATCAAGTTTTTCAGCTGAAAAGCTGAGGGCCAGACATTGGGCTATAGTAATAGGTGCCATTTTGTAAGGACTCTCAGAATCTGCTAGTTGCCTTCACTTCATTTCGTGAAGTGAGCACCTACATAAGCGCCCAGCCTGCGCGCGCGCGCGCACACACACACACACACTCACATCTCTTTGCCTTTACCATATTTTGTTTTTTTTTTAATTTTTTTTCAACGTTTTTTATTTATTTTGGGACAGAGAGAGACAGAGCATGAACGGGGGAGGGGCAGAGAGAGGGAGACACAGAATCGGAAACAGGCTCCAGGCTCCGAGCCATCAGCCCAGAGCCCGACGCGGGGCTCGAACTCAGGGACCGCGAGATCGTGACCTGGCTGAAGTCGGACGCTTAACCGACTGCGCCACCCAGGCGCCCCTTCAAATATCTTTTACATATTTATTTTTGAGAGAGAGACAGAGGGTAAGCAGGGGAGGGGCAGAGAGAGAGGGAGACACAGAATCCAAAGCAGGCTCCAGGCTCTGAGCTGTCAGCACAGAGCCCAACGTGGGGCTCAAACTCACAAACCTCGAGATCATGACTTGAGCCGAAGTCAGACGCCCAACCAGCTGAGCCACCCAGGCACCCTGCAACCCTTCAAATATTTAAATTATCATTTTATACAATCTATAAATAGCTTGCTAAAATAATCTCCAAAGTAACAAGATTTGCCTAACATTTTCCATAGCATCTATTTTTTTTCAACTTTAGTTTGAAATAATTATAGATTCATAGGAAATTGCAAATACAGTACAGGGAGGTCTGGCATACCCTTTACCCAGTTTCCCCCAGTGGTAACATCTTATACAAGAATAGTGTAATGTCAAATCCAGGAAATTGACCTTGGTACAATCAGTAGACTTTACTCAGATTCCTATTTCATTTACGTGTGTGTGTGTGTGTGTGTGTGTGTGTGTGTGTGTGTGTGTGTGTGTGTATAAATGCCCAGGAGTATTGATTGTTGGTTCATGTGACAAGTATATGTTCAGTTTTGTAAAGAAATTGCCAAACCATTTTGCAGAGTAATTATACTGTTTTGCATTACAACCAGCAAAATGTGATAGAGCCAATTTCTCCACCAACATTTGGTTTTGTCACTATATTTTATTTTAGCCATTCTCATAGCTGTATAGTGAAATCTCATTGTGGTTTTAATTTGCATTTCCCTAATACCTAATGATTTTGAATATATTTTTACTTGCCACTGTATGTCATCTTTCTACAAATGTCTTTCCATTTCTTTTGCCCATTTTCTAATTGATTTGTTTGTTTTCTTACTGCTGATTTTTGAGAGTTCTTTATGGCCCCTTACAGATGTTTGGTTGAGATATTTTCTGCAATACTTTTTGGGTTGCAAATACTTTCTCCCAGTCTGTGTCTTGTCTTTTCATCCTCTTAACGGCATCTTTTTGACAGGTTTGCTCTTAAATTTTTTTTAATATTTTATTTGAGAGAGAGAGAGAGAGAGAGAACAAGTGTGGGAGGGGCAGAGAGAAGTGGTGACAGAGGACCTGAAGCAGGCTTTGCACTGACAGCAGAGAGCCTGATGCAGGGCTTGAGCTCACAAACTGTGAGATCATGACCTGAGCCGAAGTTGGACGGTCAACCAACTGAGCCACCCAAGTGTCCCAACATGTTTGCTCTTAATAGAGCAGAGCAAACATTTTTAAGTTTGATGAAGTCCAATTTATCAAATTTTCTCTTATGGGTTATGCTTTCAGTATTATGTCTAAGAAATCTTCACCTAGCCTTAGGTTCCACAGATTTTCTCCTTTGTTTTTATCTAAGAGTTTTCTAGTTTGACATATTACATTAAATTTTTTTTTAACATTTATTTATTTTTGAGAGACAGAGACAGAGTGGAGGGGGGCAGAGAGAGAGAGGGAGACACAGAATCCAAAGCTGGCTCTAGGCTCTGAGCTGTCAGCACAGAATCTGATGTGGGGCTCCAACTCACAAACTGAAGCTAGAGGCTTAACTGACTGAGCCACCCAGGCACCCTGACATGTTAAATTTTAATATATGCTCCATTTTGAGTTAGTTTTTGTATAAGGTGTGAAGTCTACGTTAAGGTTCATTTCTTTGGCTGTGGACATCCAATTCCTCTAACACCATTTGTTGAAAAGACTATCTTTCCTCCATTGAATGTTTTGTACTTTTGTCAAAAATCACTTGGTTATATTTGTGTGGATTTGTTTCCCTATACTATTCCATTAATGAATGTATCTATCCCTTTGCCAGTATCTCACTGTTTTGTTTAGTGTAGTCTTCTCATATCAGATCCATTTTTATTCTTTTATTTTTTTAAGCTTATTTATTTTGAGGGAGAGAGAGAGCAAGTGGGGGAAGGGCAAAGAGAGAGGGAGAGAGAGAGAATTCCAAGCAGGCTCCACACTGTCAGCACAGAGCCCAGCGTGAGGCTCGAACCCATGAACTGTGAGATCATGATCTGAGCCAAAATCAAGAGTAGGACACTCAACTGACTGAGCCACCAGGTGCCCCAAAATCCATTTTTAAAAAACATTTCTTGGGGCGCCTGGGTGGTTCAGTCTGTTGAGTGTCCGACTTCGGCTCAGGTCATGATCTCACGATTTGTGAGTTCGGGCCCTGTGTTGGGCTCTGTGCTGATAGCTCAGAGCCTGCAGCCTGCTTCGAATTCTGTGTCTCCCTCTCTCTCTGCCCCTCCCCTGCTCATACTCTGCCTCTCTCTGTCTCTCAAAATTAAATAAATGTTAACAAAAAATTAAAAAAAAACATTTCTCTGAAAAATAGCTATCTTTTTCTTTGAGTGCTTATATATGCCAGGCATTGCTTTAAGAGCTTCATAAGCATAAACTTATTTAATCTTCACAAAATCCTATGAAATGATAATATTTAGGCCCATCTTATAGATGAGAAGTTAAGTAGCTTTCTTAAGATGCAGATTTGGAACTCAGGCCCACATGCTAGCCACCATGTTTCTGTGCTCTCTGAGGTGAGCAGATTTTTATCTCCTCACAGAAATGCTTTTACTGGACTCTGCTCTGGCATTTTGTCACCAACCTACACTGAGAGCCATCATAACGAACAGCTCAATGAAACTTACTGCACTTACTGGGCATTTACTGGGCAAGTTGATGAGGATGTGGTTCACTAGGTCACATGATGCCCTCTTTAGGAGGACAGATGGGAAAAATGTCTCTCAGATCTCAGTACCAGGAATAGATAGATTTCTCCTGAGTAAGTGGTTTGTTTTTATCTCTTGGACATGGTGAAATTGTATAAATGATTACATTTCCCACTTTGTGCTGGATGCTAAAAAGCTCAGAGTCAAATTTTCAGCCTATCTTTAGCAAGGATATGTACGAGATCTAATATTACGTCTGACTTCATCTTACGTTTTCTACTCTAACTTTCTTTTCTCCCTTATTTCCTCTCTCACTCACTTTTTTTCAAAATATACAAGTACATAGTAGAAAATAAAATAAAATACAAAGCTTTTAACAACGGTAGCAAAACAAAGTGGCAGTCTCTGCCCACTCCTCCCCACCTGTGATTTCTGCTGTGCAGTGCCAACCATACTCACATCGTTTAGCTATTTTTTGTGGTGCTTATTCTGCTTTTTTTTCCCTTGACTTTTCAATTTAGGTATTATCTCATTTCCTATGGCATAGGGTAGGATTTTGCTTTCTCATACCACCCTTTACAACACACACCCTTCAGCTGCAACCATCCTCCCATTATAATTATATCACAATTTTGGCTAAACTCGTTTTTAGTGTTTAGATTATTATGCCTATGGAAATACTGTTCACAGGTGAGCTGCTCACTGTTCGCTTTGTATCTTACATAATAGTTTTGTTTTCCCTTAGGTTAATAATTATCTTTTTTTAAATTTCAGTTTCATAGGGCAATCATTAATGTCTACTCAAGTCCTCTGACAGAATTGTAAATTTCTCCTCCGTCAGTGTTGTGTTTGTTTGTTTGTTTGTTTGTTTTTCTCACAGACACCTATTCTGGTGCTTTCCATCATTCAGCTTAGGTCTGGACCGGTAGCTCTCTAGGCCAGCTGTCCAGCTGCCATCCCAAGACTTCCCTTTTACATCATTTTAGGAATTTCTTCTGCATCTCTCTTTTGTTGGATTCCTTGTTTGCCAGATCTCATATTTTCCTTTCGGTTTACTCACTTCATTTGGTGGAGCTCATCCTGCAATAGCTTCCTGAGAAAAAGTTCATAAAAAATAAAATTTTTTGAGACCTAGCATGTCTAACAATGCCTTTGTTTTAGCAGCACACTTGAATGGTAGTCTGGGTATAGGATTATAGGTTGGAAATTATTTTCCCTTGGGATTTTAAAGGCATTGCTTCTTTGTTACCTAGCTTTTCACCTTGGTCTTGAGAAATTTGATGCTAACACCTCCTACTCTCTGGAAGGTTTTGAGATCTTCCCTTCCTTCCAAATGTTCTGAAATTTCACGTTGATACACCTTAGAACAGGGTCTTTTATCATCTATTGTGTGGAATGAACTCAACACAATGAACCCTTTTCAGTCTGAAAACACATTTCCTTCAGTTTTGAGAAATTACCATGTATATTCTTTTTTTAATGTGTGTCCTTATTTTCAGCATTCTCTCCCCTCCATTTTCTCTGCTCCCTCTTTCTAGTACTCTTGATTCAATTGTTGGATCACTTAAACTGATATAATTTTCTTCCTATCTTTCCTTTTTTTTTTTCTTTTCTGGGAGATTTTCTTCACTCTATCTTCTAACTCTTCTAGTGAATTTTATATTGTTAGCTTTTAAAGTTCTATCTGGTTCTCTGACTGTCCCCTTCCCCCATTCCTGTTTTTGTTTTGCTCTGTTTTTAAATGACATCTTGTCCTTGCTCTGTGGGTGCAGTATCTTCTCTTACCTCTCTAAGGATATTAATTTTGATGTTTGAAGTTTTCTTTTACATCCTACATGTCATCTCCCGCTGAACTCTTTTTGTTTGTATTTCACATTAGTGACTTTTCATAAATGGCTGTCTATTCATATTAAAGAGTGAGACACTTAAATGCCCCCCTGTGAATAGGCAGAGCTTGTTGACTGTTAGGATTCACAGTAATTTAACATATCTTTTTTGGGGGGAGGGACCTCCAAATGTCATTATGTGAAGATCTTTTCTCTTAAGCTAGTCAGTCAGTCAGTCAGAGGAATTCTTTTGCATGGGAGTTTATAAACTGGCTTCTAGCCTTCTGGGAGCTTATCAGGTGAAAGGGACTGGAGGGTGGGGGTGACAGGAGTTCATCATTCCTTATAGAGAGTTTCATTTAATCCTCTGTCTTCCACTGTGTCTGGTGCACCAGACCTAGAGCCTTTGACCCAGCCTCTCAAAAGAAGAAACTGCCTGGCCTCTTTTAGGGTGGTGAAAGGGTAGTCACTGGGCTGTGCTGTTGCAAAAAAGATCTAGGCATTTCACTGGTCATTATAAAGACTTTGAAATAATCTTTTCTTCCTATGCCACATTCCCATCTTCAGAGGCACCTGGTGTCTCCAATTTCAGAATATTCCAGGGTTCTGGGGTTCAACTTCTCTTACTTCTTTCAGCTTTCTTTGATTTGTCCCCATGTAAGGGAGCCCGAGTCCTGATTCAGGAGTAAAAAAAAAGTTTGCAGTCAAAGTCAGAGAAATGGTACCTACATCAGATACAAAAGATGAGCAAGAAACAAGAAGGGTTCTGAAACTGAAAGAGTAATCATATTAAAAGTCACAGTCTTTGTCTACCTTCTCTACATATTTCTCCATTTGAAAAGACTGCTCTTTGAGCTACTGTGCTGAAGAGGACCAGTAGTTCCTTCTGCTGACCCCAAACGGCCCTGAGGGAGAGGCAAGGCTGTCTGTAGAAGAATGAATCCCAAGGTCAGAAACCTGGAGGTTGTAGAAAGATTGAGAAGTGTGTCCAGGCTTGAGGACTAAGGTTAACGACAAAATGAGGATGGAGAAGGGCCAATTTTATGTGGCTCTTGATGTCGAAGTGCCCAAGAGGGCCTGATTTCTTAAAGGAGCTACTGGGGAGGGGCCTGGGTTGTGGTTTCCAGCCTCCCTGTCCAGTTGGCCTTTGAAGACTGACTGGTTGATAGAAATCTACTGGTTAGGGACATTTCACTTTATTACACTAAATATAGTGGGCCTTTACAAAACTTGGAGGCCTTCCTACACAAAGAGAATGCTGTTAATATGTTCTCCATCCAAGGACATGAGCTCTGGGTTGTTGTTCCAGTGGGATGTGTGCTGCAAGACTCAGCCAGAGCAGCCATCTGCTGCCAACTTTGGACCCTAGGGAATCTGCAAGAAGGAATGATTGTGTCCTTAATATCACATTTAATAACCTTAAATAAGGGTAGGTAGAGCCCAGCTTCACTTATGAGATGACTCAGTTGGTACACAAGACATTTACTAAAGGAAGGAAGGAAAATAGGAAGGAAAAAAAGAGCTTTGTTCTCATTTATAGCTTTGTCATTCAGAAATTTTGAAGTGTAATGATAATAATAATAATAATAACATTTGAAACTGTAATACAGAGATTTACTACAAAAGGGTGTTGAAATCCCGGTGGCAAGACAATGACTTAACTCTCTGATCATGAGAGAAAAATCAGTGGGGGCAAACAAAAGAAACAAACAAGATGGTGATTGGTAACCAGAGGAATTTAAGCTCCCCTCCTCCTGGTGACACTGAGAGACTCCCACAACTCCCTCAGCATCTGGAACTTATTTGACTGTGGGTGGAGGGAGACAAGTGCAGCTAGTAGCTTTCTGGAAAGATGGGATAGAAAAGCTCAGGGCCTGGCACAGCCAGAGAGCTGAAGAAGAAAAGAAATGACCATGAGACAGAAGCGGAACTGAGACTTCCTGGCTGCTTCTAGTATTCAGCACCTCCAATGGGGTCCCAGGAAAACAAAGTCTCCAAAAGGAGAAGAAATAGCATCAATGTTACTGGTAAGGTCAATGAGCTTTCCAGATGTAGATCACCCAGGGATTCTTAATATCTATATATGTGATAGCCACACAAAGCCTGTGTGTTAGACAGTATTTTTCTGTTTAAAAAAAAAAACTGATGTAACTCTTGCGTACTGAGTCCCCCAGAAACTGACTCTGAGATGGAGGTTTGTCTGTGGGAAGTTTACTGGAGAGTGCCCAGGGGTTCAATACCAGTAGAAGAGTGAAGGAAATAAGACTGGGTAGAAGGAGGAGTTGGATTGCAGTGAAGTCACAACATGGGTCTCTCAGTCAGTCCTGCGGGGAACTCTGTCCTGCCTTGGAGCAGAGCAGGCTGAGTCTTCGTCCCTGGGCATGGACTCATCATTCCGTGTGAGCAAGGTGACTCCCTGGCTGAGGACAATATCAAAAGAGCAGTTCATCTGAGGGCCATCAGCTGCCAATATTGCTAGCAGCTGAGGGTCTGATTGCCTCAATCCAGAAAGGAGGACTTGAGTGGCACACCACAGCATTCATTACAGCAAACCCTTTGCACTGGATCCACTCACTTTGCATAATAAGTTCTGAGAACTCCTCCAGTATCCCTGTTGGTGTCTTTTGCCAGGGAAATTTACAAGAGTAAGGTTACTAGGACAAACTACAGTCACCAGGCCCCTTGGTACTGCTCCTGGTCTGAAGGTTGCAACTGATACTCATCTCCCTCCTCTCCAGCCCATTTTCTTTTCCCTCACTCTCATCTCCATTTGCCATCAACATTGGCAAAGAGTTTCTGAGTCAATCACCAGGACCTCTAAACCCACAGAGTTTAGACTTGCTGGGACAAGAAGCATAAATACCACAAGTGGGTCACTGTGAGTGATGGTAAGCAGGGCTCAGAGCCACTCCTACTTCCTTCCCTTCGATTCCAGAACCACGTATTATGCCTACAATAATTGTTGATTTACAGTGTATGCTGCATCTTAGAAGACGGCACTCCATTTTTGCAAGGTGTCACCTCCAAAGTGGTAGCTCAGTTGTACTTCCAAAAGGCCATTTCATCACTCTGTCAAGCTGACAGCTTCTGTGTAGTGTGGTATGAAATAGGAAGAGTGGATCCCACAGTTATGTGCCACTGTTGCAGCTACTGTGTGTGAAATGGCTCCTGGGTCCCATAAAAATATTACACAGGATTCCATGTTTGTGGATCAAACACTGTGTGCCTTTAGGTGGTGGTACTGGCTGAATCCTAAGGGCAGGAAAGGCAAACCTATACCCCAAATACGTATCCATTCCACTCAAAATGAATCACTGCCCCTTCCAGTGTAATCAACTTGTCATCAAGTGGCTGGTTGCTCTCCCAGAAGAATGGTGCTATACTGGGGACTTAGGCTTGGTATCTCTTGGTGACAAGTTGGACAGAGGGAGAAGTAAACAGTTACAACAAAGGCTTCCATCCGGAGCTCTGGGATGAGATGACCCTTCCTCTGAAGGCTTCCTTGTGCTTCCTCTGTGCTTCCTTGAGCAAGAGAGTCTGACCTCCCCCCACCCTCATCATTGGCCAGACATTAGATGGTGGCTGCTCCCAAGGCCAGTGGGCACAACCTTGGGCAAGGCAGCTTTCTTCAGCTGAGGGAGGGCAATTCTTGAAGAGATCATCTGAGATGTTGTCAGCCAACTCCCCCTGCAGCTGGAGAAATGAGTGTCTCAGTCTTGAGTGGGAGATCTAAGGAGGTGGTATACCACAGAATCCAGTACAATGACCAAATTGTAGGAGTTTCCATTCTAAATTTCAGATTTTCTGAGGAGTTCTAGAATGCGGATGGGTTGGAGTTAGGATAGAGAATTGTGAGATATGTCACCTGCCAAATTTCATAATTGATTATCTGGGAAGATTAATTGAAAACTGCATCATAATATATGCAGTGGGTTTTTTGTTGTTGTTGGTCCAGGCAAAAAAATTCCAAATGGATCAAGAAGAACTACAAAGAAGCCTTTTTTTCATAAAATAGTCACCATTTATGAGATTCTGCTTCCTTCCTTTAAAAATCTTTATTGTTGGGGCGCCTGGGTGGCTCAGTCGGTTAAGCGTCCGACTTCAGCTCAGGTCATGATCTCACGGTTCATGAGTTCGAGCGTCGGGCTCTGTGCTGACAGCTCAGAACCTGGAGCCTGTTTCAGATTCTGTGCTCCCTCTCTCTCTCTGACCCTCCCCCATTCATGCTCTGTCTCTCTCTGTCTCAAAAATAAATAAACGTTAAAAAAAATTTTTTTTTAATCTTTATTGTTGTGTAGACATAATGTTTACATAGTCTTAACAGGAAGTCGTTTGCATACTATTTTGTTCCTTTTCCATTAATACACATCGTTCACAGATTTATTGTTTTTTATTAGCAATTCAATATTCTAACAATTTTAATATAGCAATGTTTTCATAATGACTTATTGCCTCTATTTGGGGCATTTGACTTATATCCAGTTTTCCACACAAGTAAGTTGTACATATTTAAAAAATCATTTTTAAAATCTTTTTCTTTTTTCTTTCCCAAAGTAGGATTAACATGTATATCCCATGTTGCTTTTTAGGAGGGTTTTCTTAATTTGCAGTGATATCAGCAATGTTAAAATGCCTGTTTACCCATTACTATGCTAACATTGGATCTTTCTCACTTGTACTTTTTTTTAAGTTTACTTATTTTTAAAAATTTTTTTAAAGTTTATTTATTTTGAAAGAGATAGAGAAAGGCAGGGAGGGGCAGAGAGAGGGAGAGAGAGAATCCAAGCAGGCTCCACACTGTCAGTGCAGAGCCTGATGCGGGGCTCAAACTCACAAACCATGAGACCATGACCTGAGCCGAAATCAAGAGTCAGCCACTTAACCAGCTGAGCCACCTTAGTACCCCTGAAGTTTATTCATTTATTTTGAGAGAGAGGGAGAGAGAGAGAGAGAGAAGGTGCAGGGGGTGGGGGTGGGCAGAGAAAGAAATGGAGAGAGAGAATCCCAAGTAGACTCCACGCTGTCAGTACAGACAGAGCTGGATGTGGGGCTCAATTCCACAACTCTGGAATCATGACCTGATCTGAAATCGAGAGTTAGATGCTTAACCAACTGAGCCACCCAGGCACCCCTCACTTGTACTTTTGATACAATGAATTGTCACCTCATCATTGTTTTAAATTCAGCTTCCTTCCTTATTACTGAGACTGGGGATTTTCCCAGGTGTTTATTTACTTTTAAAATTTTTTATTATTTATATCTTTTGGCTATTTATCTTTCCCTAAAAGGGTACTGAGTTTTTATATTTCTATCAGTCCCTTATATATTACAGATAATAAACTTTATTTGACATTTCTTTTCAGTGGTTTCTCATTCTGTAGCTCTTTGTCTTGAATTCACTTTTTAATTAAATAGTTGGCTTTGTGTTTTACAGCATAAAAACCACACTGACCTTGCCAGTAATGATTCCTTTAAGAGTTTCAATATGCCAACATTGATACTTTGTTTTCTTTTAGGAAAGAAATATTATTGGATTGTCTTCTGTATTTTATGATACATTTTTGAAATTTTTATCTTCAAATGAAAATAGATTTCAGTTTAATTGTTAAACTCCTCCATATCTATTGTGGCAAAATATAGTGGGTTATATATTTCTAGTCTTTTAATATATTTATTTTCTTTTAAATAATACCTAGTTTCTCCCCTATGGCTTGACAGGGATTCATTTATTTGTTGCTTATTTCAACAAATTTCTCATGTATTAATTTATTGTGTGGATTTGAATTTATTTCTCAAATTTCTAATTTGGTCAGTTGGTCTACTTTTTAAAAAATATTTATTTATTTATAAAGTTTATTTCTTTATTTTGAGACACAGGGAGAGAGCAAGTGGGGTTGGGGGGGAAGCAGAGAGAGGGAGAGACAGACTCCTAAACAGGCTCCACAATGTCAGCACAGACACAGAGCTGGAACTCACAAACCGTGAGATCATGACTTGAACCAAGATTAAAAGTAAAATGCCTAACCGACTCAGCCATCCAGGCACCCCAATGTTTATTTTGAGAGAGAAGAGGAGGAAGGGATAGAGAGAGAGGGAGAGGGAGAATCCCAAGCAGGCTCCACACAGATGCCCCTCAATCTGTCTACATTTTTTAAAAATCCAGTATTATAAGACTCTTCCCTCATATTTCCCCCTAAGAAGGAAAGTAATTTTGGTTCTAAAATATACACATAATGGGGTGCCTGGGTGGCTCAGTCGGTTAAGCATCTGACTTGGGCTCAGGTCATGATCTCATGGTTCGTGATTTCAAGCTCCACATTGGGCTCTGTGCTGTCAGTGTGGAGCCTACTGTGGATCCTCTGTCTCCCTCTCTCTCTGCTCCTCCCCCACTCGTATTCTCTCTCCCTCTCTCTCTCTCTCTCTCTCAAAAAAAATAAACATTAAAAAAATAATAAAATATACACATAGGACCATAGGCATATGCATATGAATATGGAGACATAAAAATAGTCTGAAAGGTTAACATTGGAGGGTTGGATTACAGATGAACTATATACATTTCTTGTCATTTATCTATAAATTCTAATATACATTACATTAAAATTAACATATCACTTTATTGCTTAAAAAAGGAGAAACTCTTCAAACAAAATTAAGAAAACAAAAATATTAATTATGAAATAAAAGGCAATTGTTAGGAAAATAAGAAGAAAGGGTAGGTTGGGGAATATGTCACATTGGGGGCAAACTCAGACAAATGGTAATTCCTCTCAAGTCCTTTATGTGACTATGCTCGACCACTATGCAGACCACTGTGTAAGCACATCTCTGATAGCTGCCCCTGACATTTCAGAAGTGTCTTCCATCTCCTGTTCCAGCCTGTCTCAGTCCTATTTCTGGATTCTACTACTTGTGACTGCAACTGTACCTGCCATTGGTGTTTGACCCAGTTGGTTACCACAGTGATTACCACTCACTGATTCCTTTCTAGATTTCTGATATCAGATTTTGTGCTGTGTTGGGGCAACTGCTCAAATCTCTTTGTTTTCCTTCCTCAATCATCAACCCTCTTCACCCCCATACTTCCCATCCATCCCCAGCGCTACCGACTTCTGGACTGTCTTGTTCTCAGCTGCACCAGATCATTTGGGCTGACAAATCATCTACTCAAGATAGCCATGCCCTGAACGTGGGTTTTTTGTTTTTTGGTTTTTTTTGGATCAGAAATGGATACCTGCCCACAAGAGAAACAGGTTGTGATTTCCGCACTCTGGCTCAAAACAACCAAACCAAGCTCAGCACTAGAGCTGGCCATGTAGCAATCAGAGTCCAGTCAGGAGAAGAGGAGCCACTGTAGACATGTTAAACAGAAGGGATTTAATTCAGGGAATTTGTTACACAGCAGTTGGAAAGCTGGAAAAGCAGCAAAAGGGGAAGCTAGGAAAACCAGAGATTTATATTTCAGGAAATAGCTACTGCCTCCCACACTAGCAGAACAAAAGGGAAGACGTGGCATGAACATCCTCCAGGGCTGCTGCTGCTTCAGGAGCTGGAACTTTGTGGACTGTGATATGGCCTAACCAGTGCCCAGAGCTGGGGGATCAGGGAGGCACCAGAAAGGGTCCTTCAGTTGTGGAGAGAGTTGCCTTGGTCCGTGGTTTTAGTGCACCGAGGTCCTACTATTCTGCTTCCATCCTCAGTGAGGTGAAATTACTTGACAGAGTCTTAAAATAAGCTTCATTTTACTTGAGCTACCTTGTCTCACAAACAAACCCTCCCGAGACACCCACTGTGGTCATCAGCCTTGGCCTCTTCCCGCATGTTCTCCTTCACCATGCTGATTCAGAACAGACCCGTCAACTGGGAGTTGAACGGCCCGAGAGTTCTGATCATGGCTGGTCTGTGATATCACAGTGTTTTTAAATGCAGGAAAGGGAAGTTCTGAAACATGATCTTTTTTCCTCCCAGAACACTAACCTTTTTGTACGCTTCTTTTCAGGTGCATTGTACCATTGTTTTGTATTTTATAGTTATAAAACTCTTAATGCTCCATTAATTAGCATTGCATAAAGTCTGTCAACAGGAAGCGTTACCTTCACATTTGTTTGGTCTCTCCAATTATGAGCAAGGTTAACTCCCCATCTTGTCTGATTTCCTTTTACTGTGTCATTAAGGTTTTGGGGTTTTCTTTATGGTTTGTGTTAGGCAGACATTAAAAGTTTAAGTGGGGATTCAAGGTCTTGGTTGTGAATGGATTGCTTTTTTCATGCTTTCATTTTTGGCTATTGATTGTAACAACTACATATTTTAAAATCTGTTTGTGTTCCCTGCTGACCACTTGAGGAAATGAGGAATTGTCCAGTGTGAGAAGGGGTGCAGAGCAGAGATGGATTTGTGTCACACTCACATGTTCCGTGTCTCTTGTGGACAGTGTTTGAGTAATGCATAGCCTTTGTGAACATTGGGGGGTGTCCCTTCCCCCTTTTTCCCTGGGAATGAGCCAAGTTAATTGACCTGTGCTAGGACCAAATCCATGTCCTTAAACCCTCTGAGGGCACAGGCAGTACAGACGTTTGCTTTCAGCAGCTCTCATTTCTTATAATTAGAGCTACCTCGGCCACTTTGGGAAATATTAATTTCTATGATATAAAAGACTGAAATGACTAATGATTTGGAGATTGATTGCAGATTTCAGGCAATGGATTAAAGGTTGGTCTAAACAATGTCTTAAAAATATGGTGTACTTTGAAAATTGCTCATGTAATATGTGTCCACTATACAAAAATAAGAAAATGCCCATAAGTTAAAAAGAAAGAAAGAGGGGCGCCTGGGTGGCGCAGTCGGTTAAGCGTCCGACTTCAGCCAGGTCACGATCTCGCGGTCCGTGAGTCCGAGCCCCGCGTCGGGCTCTGGGCTGATGGCTCAGAGCCTGGAGCCTGTTTCCGATTCTGTGTCTCCCTCTCTCTCTGCCCCTCCCCCATTCATGCTCTGTCTCTCTCTGTCCCAAAAATAAATAAACGTTGAAAAAAAAATTTTTTTTAAAGAAAGAAAGAAAGAAAGAAAGAAAAAAGAAGGAAAGAATGCTCATAATCCTACTACTAAGAGATGACTACTGTTATTTTGGTGTCTTTTCTTCCAAGTGGTTCCCTGTGTCTGATGTACATGATTATACAAATAAATATGCATACTCGTGGGACTTTCAGTCTCCATAATCATGCAAACCCATTTCCTTCAATCAATCCCCTCTAACATACCTGTATCTATCTATCTATCTATATCAATATTCACATCTGTATCTACAACCCTGTTCTTGTTTCTCTGGAGAGCCCTAACTAATACACTCAGTTTCTCCATTGGTAACATCTTGCAAAACTATAGTACAGTATCACAAACAGGATATTGATGTTGATACGAACATTCCATCACCACAAGAATCCCCATGCTGCCCTTTTATTTATTTATTTTTTAAATGTTTCATTATTAATTTTTGAGACAGAGAGAGAGAGAGAGAGAGAGAGAGAGAGAGAAAGAGCGTGAGTGGAGGAGGGGCAGAGAGAGAGGGAGACACAAAATCCCAAGCAGGCTCCAGGCTTAGAGCTGTCAGCACAGAGCCCGATGTGGGGCTTGAACCCAGGAACCTCGAGGTCATGACCTGAGCCAAAGTTGGAAGCTTAACCAGCTGAGCCACCCAGGCACCCCTCCCATGCTGCCCTTTTATAAGGCAACTCTGTCCCATTCTCCTCACCCCTACTGAGTCTGTTATCCCTGGCAGCCATCAATTTGTTCTTCATTTCTGTAATTTTGTTATAGAATTTCAAGAATGCTCTATAAATAGAATCACACAATAGGTACTTTTCTTGTTTTTTTTCCCCACATAACATGTCTTTTTTTAACTTCTCAAAATTCATAATTTTTTCACTTTGTGCAATTTCACATAGTATGCAAAATGTAGCATGTATCAATAATGTGTTTTGGTTTTTTGTTTTTTTATTATTGCTGAGTATTCCATGGGGTGGATATACCTGATTTGTTTAGCCATTCACCCACTAAAGTACATCTGGGTTGTTTCCAGCTTTTGGCTATTATAAATAAAGCTGCTATAAACATTCATGTAAAGATTTTTGTGTGAACGGAAGTCTCCGTTTATCTGGGATAAACACCCAGGAGTGCAGTTGCTGGGTTGTATGGGGTTGTATGTTTAGTGTTCTTTTTAATTTTTTAATTTAATTTTTTTTTTAATGTTTACTTCTTTTTGAGAGAGAGAGAGAGAGAGAGAGAGAGAGAGGCAGAGTGAGAGGGAGACACAGAATCTGAAGCAGGCTCCAGGCTCTGAGCTGTCAGCACAGAGCCCAACATGGAGCTCAAACTCACAAACTGCCAGATCATGACCTGAGCTGAAGTTGGATGTTTAACCGACTGAGCCACCCAGGTGCCCCATGGATGTTTAGTGTTTTTTTTAAACTACCAAACTTTTCCAGAGTGGCTGTACCATTTTACAGTCCCACCCGCAGTGGGACCAGCAAGCGATCTGGTTTCTCTGCATCTTCAACAGCACTTGGTGTTACTTTTTATTTTAGCCATCCTAATAGGTATGAATTTCTGTAATAGTTATAGTGCTACTCAAGTGATCTATTCCACATTGGGCGAGTTTGGTTGGTTTGTGTTTTTCAAGGAATCAGTCCATTTAATCTAAGTTGTCAAATTTATGTGTGTAGAGTTGTTCATAGTATTGTTTAAAAAAAAATTGATTTCTCTTGCCATTTGCAACAGTATGGATGGAGCTAGAGGGTATTAAGCATAGTAAGTCGGTCAGAGAAAGACCAATACCATATAATTTCACTCATATGTGGAATTTAAGAAACAAAACAAATGAGCAAAGGGAAAAAGAAAGAGAAAGATTAACCAGGAAACAGTTCCTTAACTATAGAAACAAACTGATGGTTACAGAGGGGAGGTAGGTGGGGGAATGGGTGAAATTGGTGATGGGGATTAAGGAGGGCACTTGTGATGAGCACCAGGTGTTATATGGAAGTGTTGAATCACTATGTTGTACACCTGAAACTAATATTATACTGTATGTTAACTAACTGGAATTTAAATAGAAACTTTAAAAAAATCATTGATTTCTGCTATTTATTATTTCTTTTGCTTTGGGTTCATTTTGTTCTTTTTCTAGTTTCTTCAACGGAAGCTTAGATGATTGATCTGAGATTTTTCCTCTTTTCTAATACGTGCACTTAGTGTTATAAATTTCCCTGAAAGAGATCTTCTATATTGCATGGAGAAACCTTAGTGTACCTGCCACGTATATAGCTCCCTACCGAGGAATTCAATTTAATTCAGCAAATATTTATGGAGTGCTTGGGCCAGGCACTATTCTAAATCCTCAGTATACATCAGGGAACAAAGCAGACAAAGATCTCTATCTTTGTGGAACTTACATTCTAGCTGGGGGAGACATGCAATAAATAACATGCATAATTTAGATATAAAGCGGTAAGTAGAGGAACAAAAAGTACTGTAGGAGAAGAGGAATGGATATGGGGAACTATCGTGTTTAATACTATAGTACTTACAGTACTGCATTTGATACTACAGGTGTAGTATTGAATAGGTTGGTCAGGCATGCCTTGTGGGGGAGTAAAGATCTAAAGGAGTCGGTCAAGCCAGTATCTGGGGGGTATGCTTCAGACAGGTGGGGCGGCGAGAGCAAAGGCCCTGTGATGGGAGCATGCCTGGATGATCTGAGGAAAAGCAAGGCAGACAGTGTGGCTGGAGCAGAGTGAGCAAGACAGAAAGTGGTAAAAATGAAGTCAGATTATAATGGGGGCCAGGTCTTTAGGTCTTGCTCTGAGTGAAATTCACATTGCAATATGTGAAGCAAAGGAATGACATGACCTGGTTTGGGTGTTCAGGGAATCACTCTGGGTGCTATGTGAGGAATAGAGTACAGAGTAGAGAAGCAGGTGACCTCATGGCAGGTGAGAGGCAGTGTGGCTTGGAACAGGTAGCAGCAGCAGGCATGGTGAGAAGTGATTACATTCTAAATACATTTCCAGAGTAGAGTTAATAGGTGTTCTTCATAGATTGGACTCGGGGTGTTCAAAAAACATAGACAGCTGTTGCAGCAATTTCTTGCTTGACATGTCTCCAAAGGCAAGGGAAATAAAAGCAAAAATGAACTATTGGGACCTCATCAAGACAAAAAACTTCTGCACTACAAAGGAAACAATCAACAAAACTAAAAGGCAACTGACAGAATGGGAAATATATTTGCAAAGGACATATCAGATAAAGGGTATATCAGATAAAGGGTTGGCATCCAAAATCTATAAAGAACTTACCAAACTCAACACCCAAAAACAAATAATCCAGTGAAGAAATGGGCAGAAGACATGAATAGACACTTTCCCAAAGAAGACATCAGATGGCTAACAGGCACATGAAAAGATGCTCAACATCACTCATCATCAGGGAAATACAAATCAAAACCACACTGAGATACCCCTCGCACCAGTCAGGGTGGCTAAAATTAACAACTCAGGAAACAACAGATGCTGGAGAGGATGTGGAGAAATGGGAACCCTCTTGCACTGTTGGTGGGAATGCAAACTGGTGCAGCCGCTCTGGAAAACAGTGTGGCGGTTCTTCAAAAACTTAGAAATAGAACTACCCTATGACCCCGTGATAGCACTACTAGGAATTTATCCAAAGGATACAGGAGTGCTGATTCATAGGGGCACATGCACCCCAATGTTTATAGCAGTGCTTTCAACAATAGCCAAACTATGGAAAGAGCCTAAATATCCATCAACTGATGAATGGATAAAGATGTGGTTTATGTATACAATGGAATACTACTTGGCAATGAGAAAGAAGGAAATCATGCCATTTGCAGCAATGTGGATGGAACCAGAGGCTATTATGCTAAGTGTAGTAAGTCAGTCAGACAAAGACAGATATTATATATTTTCACTCATATGTGGAACTTGAGAAACTTAACAGAAGACCATGGGGAAAGGGAGGAGAAAAAAAGTTACAAACAGAGAAGGAGGGAGGCAAACAACGAAAGGCTCTTAAATACAGAGAACAAGCTAGGGTTGATGGGGGTGGCGGGGGAGAGAGGAAATAGGTGATGGGCATTGAGGAGAGCGCTTGTTGGGATGAGCACTGGGTATTGTATGTAAGCAATGAATCACGGGAATCTGCCCCCAAAACCAAGAGCACACTGTATATCCTGTATGTTAGCCAACTTGATAATAAATTATATTTAAAAAAAAAAAACCACAGGCATCTGGATAACCACCTTGATATCAATCCATAAACATAGGTGACCACATTCCATACCACATGCACCCCTCCCACCTCTACAACCCTGCTTACAGCTTATTGGACAATGGGAGGCACTTACCTAGGAGCAGCTGATCAATAGGCTGGACATGAGCCTATAGAGTATCCTGGCATGGAAGTTTCACTCAAGAAGGTGGCAATTAACTGTGCCAATGATTTTCTCTTTCAGGAATCAGAACTGGAGAAATAAGAAAAGATGAGCAGTGAAAGCAGAAGCTGAAAGACACAAAGAGAAGGCAGTATTCAGACTTCATGAGTAAGCAGAAGCAATGAATAAACAAGAGCTCTGAGCAAACAAAAGCCTTAGGAGGTAGCAAAAAAGATATACAAAGTGACAAAGGAAGTGATAGACCATAACTAAGAGAGTATCAAATTATCAGGAGAAAGTCAATGGCCTGGGTCACGGGCCAACCCTGAAGCCAGAGGTACAGTCACAGTGTTACCGGAGGTGGGGGAATAGTACTAGACAGGCAAAGACTACAGGTGTGCCCCAGCCATGTAAAATCAGGCTGGAATCAGCTCTGTAAGAGCCAGAACTACATTTGAGCCAAAATTCTGAGGGTACAAGGAAGCCAGAGAGAGGAGCGGAAAGCTGTCTACCAAGAGAAGCAGAAAGTGTAGCAGGTGCTCAGAGAGAAGCAGGGATGGCAGATGGCACGGCCACAAGACACAGCACTGCATCTCACCTACCTGTTTCAGTCCCATCCTGGGGTGTCCTGGCTGTGCTGACCGCTGCACGTTAGAGCCCCCAGAGCATGTCCTTTGTAAAAGTTTGAAATACCTCCTTCCTGCTTGCATTAGTGGGAGTCGTTTTTGGTTAATGCTCCAGGGATAAAAATGGTACGTTTGGCTGGAAATTTCTTTGTGCCTACTTATCCGTCTGGGTTGAGCATGGCAGACAAGGTATAAAAGGTGAAGATGCAAATATATGGGATAAAGAACTAGCTGGAGGGGTGCTTGGGTGGCTCAGTCAGTTAAGCGTCTGACTCTTGATGTCAGCTCAGGTCTCACAGTTTGTGATGATCTCACAGTTTGTGAGTTCGAGTCCCACATCAGGCTCTGTGCTGACAGTGTGGAGCCTGCTTGAGATTCTGTCTCTCTCCCTCTTTCTCTGCCCCTTCCCTTCTCTCTCTCTCTCTCTCTCCCTCTCTCTCTATCTCTATCTCTCAAAAAAAATAAACAAATGAAAAGTTGAAAAAAAAAAAACTAGCTGCAACCATGTGAAGCATTTTACATACCTTGTCTCATTTAATCTGTAGGGTCAGGGAGGTAGCATTATGGCTCACAGGGAGGCTCAAAGAGGGTAAGTACAGTCCGTCTTCATTATTCACTTAATCTGTATTTGCAAATTTGCCTAGTCACTAAAATTTATTTGTAAGCCTAAATCAATACCCCCAGTGCTTTCTCAGTATTTACAGACATGTGCACCGTGGTGAGAAAATTGAGTTGTTCAGAGTGCATGTTCCCAGCTAACCTAAAAAAAGCAACACTCTGAAACCTTTCTGTTTCAGCTCTCACACTGTAAACAAGTTTCCGTTCTGCAGTGTATTTAGTGCTACATTTTTCACATTTTGTGCTGTTTGTTGATGACTTCACTGTTTAAAATGGCCTCAGTTGTAATGTTGAAGTGCTGTCTGGCGTTCCTAAGCCCACGAAGGCCGTGACGTGCCTTACGCTGAAAATATGTGTCAGATAAGCTTTGTTTAGGCAAGAGTTATAGTGCTGTTGGCTGTGAGGTGAGTCAATAATATACATTAAATGTTCTGTCTTTAAACAGAAACTTACGTAGCACGAAAGCTATACATTGATTGGCTGATGAAAATGTCATGACTGGAGGCCCGCAGGAATCTACCCCTGTATTTCCCCTAGGAGTAATAATAGTTCAGTATTTGCTAATTCAGTGTTTGTAGAGACTTCACAGAGCGTAACTACCATGAAAAACAAGAATCCACTGTCACACGTGCAGGATCGGACAGTCTGTAGAACAGTGGATGCCTAGCTCCAAAGCCTCCTCTCTCTGATTCTGGACACCTTGTGCTCATTCCATTCCACCATGCCATGCTTAAGAAGAGAAAGAAAGACTTCTATGCACAGCTTCCAGTGCTCCTTCCACTGCGCAATGCCACCTTCTCTAGAACTTGTTGCCTAGTTGGGAAATGAGCAGGTAGGAAACGACTGTGGAAAACGTAGTGGAATCTATGTTAGGGCTGGGAGAGTAATGTGTAGCAGTTAGTCACCACTTATCTCTTAAGTATATGTGGCAGGCTTTGCTCATCTACCACAGCCCTTTTCCTGCTTCAGCCCTGATGGGGTTTCACAGTCCTTCTCAAGATAGGATTCCAGGCAACCACTACCAGTTGATCAGAATTAGCATCCAATGTGAAACTTTTATGTTCCCTGCATGACAACCTGCACCCTTGAAGATTAAGCACGCACTTGGAGGGTCTGAGTTGCCAGACGTAAGGAACTTTAGAGGTAAAACAAATGTGTCAGTCTATTTCAAAGCCTAGACCTTCTGGTTTCTCTGAGAGTCCAGTTAATTGCCTTTGCAAAGGCTTTCTGGGTTCCTTTACATAAGACTTTGATCCTGAAAGATTCATCTGGATGGGAACATCTTCCTTGGTCATCTCTGAATCACCTGTGACTGGAGCACTGTCTAGCATAGAGTTGGTGCTCAGTGATATTTGTTGGATGAAGGCTTGGGGACCTAGACTGACATCTATCTTCCCCAGGGAGAAAGAGTTCTGATGTAGGCCAGTGACAGTATGGAATCCTTAAGGGCACAAAGCAGGGCAGGCACAGCAGGGGGTGGGATTTTCAGGGCAAGCCATCAAGAAATTGTAAACGAAACTGACTTGGAGCTACATTCTGTTGAATCTCTCTGCCTCTTTTTTTTTTTTTCACTTCTCTTCATGTTTCTCCTATGGCTTACCTCTTTACTTCTGGTAAGATGGATCTCAGAATCCCCAGCAGGACTAGGCTATAGGCATACAGGGAAAAGAAAGCATGAGCTGGTAGCTAGTTTTGGCCCTGAACTAAAGGACCCCAGCTTTCATTTTCTAGAGCTGCTGGGCACCAGTTCTGCCCTTTCTCACAAAGGACTCAGGACGTTTACCACTGCATCAGCATAGCCCAGTCCCTCTCTTCCTCTGCCCTATTTCCTTTCCCCTTCTTTCCTCCATTAGTCATGACAAATGGGGTTTGATAAGAAATAAGGAAGAGGTGATGGGAAGTCAGGCCATGAAGAGATGGATATATTTGGCTGGGAGAGCCTAAAAAGAGAATGGCACATAGAGCACCAATATAGCATGGTGGTTAGGATTGAAAGAATGTTGTTAGGTTTCTGGACCATGTTTTTTAGTCACAACAAGTAATGTTCAGTCAAAACCTCTGCCCTGGTATTGGGAGAGCTAGAGAAAACTGGAGCCTTCCAATCTGCAGCTAATTCTGGGGAAGTAGTGTGGTACTTACAGCCATGGGAGACAACACATGGGCTTTGGAGTAAGATTGAGCTGGGTTACCACTTGTCTAGCTCTGTCCTGTGGGGCAGGTTCCTTAATCACTCTGGATTTTAGTTCTTTCATCTGTAAGTTGAAGATAATAATAGTACGTACTTTATGGGATCATAATGACTAAAAGAAATGAGGTTTACAAAGTTTCGTAAAGTGTTCTTAGGAAACTCAAATGGTATCGTTATCATTACTAACATGATCATCTTGTGTTATTTACTTACACATAGTGAGGTATTTCCTTTTTTTCTCAGCTCTGAGGATGGAAGCAAAATAGACTTGAGTTTTGAGTTTCTGAGAATTCATAAGAGGAAGACAGACACTCAGACAGTCTGTCTGAGAAGCAATTCTGATAGTTTAAGTGTCAGGAAGCCCACAGAATTCCCCAGCAGTGACTATAATGGGGACTCTAGCGACCATTAGTTCTCAGGATCATAGTGTGACTGACTAGGAAAAACACAAAAGTCTTACTTTGGGCAAGTTTGCCCACACTGCTTGCTACCCTTTCTCTACAGGCTTGGATAGTAAGGGGTGGCCATCACCAGTTTAACCAAGAAATGAAACAGTTAGCCAAAGAGCTGGCTATTAAGCTACTGTAAGCCCTGACACATTTGGCTTTACCTCCCCAGTCTCTGTGACATTTACTTTGCCACAGCTGGGCTCACTGATGCATACTCCCCCTGGCCCCCAGGTTTTGCCCATCACCCATTGTGTTAGTTTTAATGCTGCTGTTACAAATGATCAAAACCTTGGTTGCTTCAACAACACAAATATATCATCTTATAGTTCTGGAGGGGTGCCTGCATGGCTCAGCTGGTTAAGCATCTGACTCTTGGTTTTGACTCAGGTCATGATCTCATGGTTTTGTGAGTTCAAGCTCCACATTGGGCTCTCTTTTGGCAGCTTAGGATTCTCTCTCCTTCTCTGCCCTCCCCCCACTTCACTGTCTGTCTCTCTCTCTCTCAAAATAAATAAATAAATAAACACTATTTTTAAAAAATGATCTTATAGTTCTAGAGATCAGAAGGGCAAAATCAGCCTCACTGGGCTAAAATCAAGGTACTGGGGGATGCCTGGGTGGCTCAGTCCGTTAAGCATCTGACTTTGGCTCAGGTCATGATCTCGTAGTTCACGAGTTTGAGCCCCACCCCACATCATGCTCTGGGCTGACAGCTCAGAGTCTGGAGCGTGCTTTGGATTCTGTGTCCCTCTCTCTCTCTGCCCCTCCCCCACTTGTACTCTGTCTCTCTCGCTCTCAAGCATAAATAAAACATTTAAAAAATTTTTTAATAAAAAAATAAAATAAAATAAAATAAAATAAAATAAAATAAAATAAAATAAAATAAAATAAAATAAAATAAAGGTTTTGGTAGGTAAAATCAAGTGTTGCTTTCTAGAAGCCCTAGAGGGGACAATCTGTTTCCTTACTTTTCCAGTGTCTGGAGGCCATCTACATTTCTTGGCTCATGGTCCCCTTCCATTTTCAAAGCCAGCAATGGCAGGCATCGAGTCACCTCCACCGGCTTATCACATTTCCTTGTGACTTTTCTGCTTCCTTCTTCCATATTTAAGGACTCTTATGATTACAAAGGGCACACCTGAATAATCCAAGATAATCTCCTTATTTTAAAGTCAGCTGAAGGGCACCTGGGTGGCTCAGTCAGTTGGGCGTCGGATTTCGGTTCAGGTCATGATCTCACTGTTCCTGAGCTCGAGCCCCATTGTCGGGCTCTGTGCTAACAGCTCAGAGCCTGGAGCGTGTTTTAGATTCTGTGTCTCCCTCTCTCTCTCTGCACCTTCCCCTCTCGCACTTTGTCTGTCTGTCTGTCTCTCTCAAAAATAAACATTAAAAAAAATTTTTTTAAGTCAGCTGATTAGTAACCTTAATTTCATTTGCAACTCTTGCCATCGTTCCACAATCTCCCTTGCCATGTAAGGTAACATATTCATAGGCTCTAGAGATAGGATGTGCATATCTTTGGGCGCCCTTGTTCCACCTTCAACAACTATTATCTGTTATGCCCTGCTCTCTGCTTCTAAACCAGAATTTAGAATTTAGTAAACTCCCTGGGATACCAGGCCTGAGCCATCCTCTTGGTGAATGGTGTCCTTGAATCCCATGCTGGAGGAGCTGGTCTCTGGCCTCACTGGCTCCCTTCCCTTCACTTGACCTTTATATTGAGGATCAAGTGACCTAGGGTGTTGTACACTTAGCCTGCGAGTACTCTGGTTTCCCTGCCCAAACTGGTGAGTAGGGGAAACTTTTCTTTATTTCTTCAACAATATTCAGATTTTTTATTGTGATAGCTGGCTAATAGGTCCAGTTTTTCTTTGATGAATATTTTCAAACATAAGAAGCTTATCTGTCCATTCTATGTCACAGCCTTATCTGATAGTACTTTCCTTAACTCAATTAATGCCTGAGGACAGTTTATAGAAACTACAATAATCATTAGCTACCAGTGCCTAAAACTACCCGCAGGCGCCTGTACTTTTTAAGATATGTACATAAAGGCATGCTCATACCTTCTCAGACACATGCACGAAGGCACACTCATCTACACACACAGTGGTCAGTGCAGTGGGAAAAAGATCTTAAACATCTGTTAAGACATGCTAGATGTCTACAGAGTGATGTATGGAAGTGTTGAATTACTATACTGTACACCTGAAACTAATATAACACTGTATGTTAACTAACTGGAATCAAAATAAAAACTTAAAAAAAAAAAAAAAAAAGATGTGTTAGATGTCATCTTACCCTAAGGGGAAGAAAATGTTTATTGAGAACCTGCTTTGGTGTTGGAAACTATATATTCTTAAACTTACTTTAATTCTCCTTACAATGCAGGAAAACAACTTTTATAATCACCCTTTCACAAATGGGAAAATTGTGGGGTGCCTGGGAGGCTCAGTCGGTTAAGCATGTGACTCTTGATATCAGTTCAGGTCGTGATCTCTCAGTCATGGGATCAAGCCCCATGTCATGCTGTGCACTGATGGCAGCAAGCCTGCTTGGGATTCTCTTTCTCCTTCTTTCTCTGACCCTCTCTGCTCATGTATGCCTGCACTCTCTCTCAAAAGAAATTAATAAACATTAAAAAAAAAAAAATTGGGAAAATTGTGACCCACAAATCACACAGCTAGTAAGATCTCAACCTTTCACTCCTGGACTGTATGTTTCTAAAACCTTTTTCTTTCCCCTTTACCTGACCAGCCCTTAAAGCGAGGGATAGGAATGTCGAAACTGAGATTACTGGAGTGAGCCCTAGAGTTTTATTGAGGTACCCAGGGACTCCTCACATGGGGGTGAAGGTGCTAGGTAAGAGGCAAGCCCAGTGGGCTGGGAAGTGGGCTCATTCCCACCTTCAATGAGGCCAGCTCTGCTATTATTCGTTCCACATATTGGGATGCAATGTAATATCTCAACAGAAAAAAAGATGGGGTGCAGTTCTGCTACAATAGTCTCTTGAAGGCCATTAGACTAGAATATGGCCACCATATCTCTGGGACTGTGGAAATCTGTCCTAATTGTCCCCAATTAATTAACCAGTTCTTCCAATGCCTTGGTTATTCTCTGAATGTGATCAGGGGCTTTGCTGTCTAGAATGAATGAGATCACCTCAAGTTAGTGACTGATGCAAGAATTATTAAGGTAGAGAAGAAGCAAGATTCTCCAGGCACTTTGCTGCACCACACACAGAATATAAGCTGAGGGCAGAAGGGAAGTCAGATTCATGTTAGAGAGAGTGCTGATCAGGCCCTAGACAGTGGAAGATTCTACAGAAAAGGAAACCCTGACGGTGATGGTGAATGGGGTATGAGGAGGTACACAGATATTTTGAAAATTGTCCCTTTTAGGGACTATATGCAGTTCGGATATTGATATGGTCCCTTCTGAGAGTCTGCCTTGCCATACCACTGATTGGCTTGTAGTGAGTCAATATAAGACTCTCAAAGCAAGTACAGTCCCATTAGAGTATCACTTATTTAAATCTGTAAAGGAGATAACTTTGAAAATTTTAAGTCAGCACCCCCTAGGCTACCATGTCTGGGTGAGTCACTATCTTAAAGAAGACAATCATATGTGGAATATAAGAAACAAAACAAATGAGCAAAGGGGAAAAAAGAGAGAGAGAAAGAGAGACAAACCAGACTCTTAACTATAGAGAACAAACTTATGGTCACCAGAGGGGAGGTAGGAGAGGGGATGGGTGAAATAGGTGATGTGAGGAGTATGCTTGTGGTGACCAGCACCAGGTGATGTAGTCACTGAAAGTGACTGAATCACTATATTGTACACCTGAAGTAATATTACACTGTGTGTTAACTAACTGGAATTTAAATAAAAACTTAAAAAAAAAAGACAAAAGATAAAATGAAAGCTACATTTTCTCTTCATTCAGGGTATACTCTTACCCCTGCTTCCCTGAGTTACTTCTTGGTAATCCCTCAATGAAGAATATTAAAAATAGTCAACATTAATTGATGAAGCTCTTGAATCTTTACAAGCACTTGAATCTTTAACAGAGCCTCAAACTGTCCTCCCAAATCCACCTTGCCCCTCTCCCATAGTAATAGGGTTCCCAAGTTTTAGCTGTGCCCAAGCCTACCTGGAATGTCCCAGCCTCCCTTACAGCTAGGTGTGACCATGTGACTAAGCTCTTGTCAATGAAATACAAGCAGACGTGTTATATGGCAGCTTCTAGAAAGTTTCCTCAAAAGATAAATGGTACATGCCTTTTGTCTCTCCTTCATCCTTTCCCCCATCCTGCTTCCTGGAACGGCGATGGCTTCCTAGAGAGGCAATGGTTGCCTCTCTAGTTACCATCTTGGACCATGAGGGCAGGGCCCACACTGGAGAATGAAGAGCAATGAGATGAACCTGGGTCCCTGAAGAGATTGTAAAGAAACTCTGTATTTTCTAACTCAGGACTTTGATCCAAAGGAGAAATGAAATATTCTTTAAATCACTTATATTGTATTTCTGTTTCTCACAGCCAATATTAATACAAAATGATACACTCTGTACTAGGTGCTATATTATTCCAGTTTTGCAAATGAGAAAACTGTGGCTTAACCAAATTAAATCATTTGCCAAGGTCACCCAACTAGTACATGAAGGAATTAGAGTCTGAATCACAGTTTTTGCCAAAGCCCAAATGAGAAGCTCTCCTTCTCAGTGTTTGCTCTCAGACCATGAGGTTGGCAAGAGCCTTTAAAGAAAAGCCCCTGACAGTGTCTGGTCATGAGACTACAGTCTTCAACTTGCCCCTCCATCATCTCTTTCAAAAATAAAATTCACAAGCCACAAGGGTCATGGTGAGACTCAATTGAGTATCATCTTGTGAGTTCTGGGATGTCACAGCATCCACCAGGGGTCTGATTTGCATGAAGACTTTTATGCCTTCTGGGAGAAATGGTGTAGAGGACCATGGGAATTAATGACTGGGACCCGAGAGATATAGTTGACACCCTTGAACAGAGAGGGCATGATGAATTAGGCCATAAACCTAGGAGGAGGGCAGATGCCTGATGGTGGAAAATCAGAGGACTATCTTTTTTTTTTTTTTTTTTTGTATTTATTTAAGATTTTTTAAAAAGTAATCTCTACACCCAACGTGGGCCTAGAACTTACAACCTCAAGATCAAGAGTCCCATGCTCCACTGAGTGAGCCAGCCAAGAGCCCAAGAGGACTATCTTTAGGTGAGAGTGGGGTGGAGCTGGGCAGTTGAAGGGCATATCCATCTTGCTATGGGCCCAAATAAGATAGGTGAGGGAGGCTGAGTTAGGTGGTGTCACCAAGTGAGTCCCAGACCAAATCAAACCTTAGTTCATGAAAATAGCTTCATGGTTATATGAGCCCAAATGTACTTGTTTAGATGCCAGATGATCTAAGATTTGTTGGAAATGCTTTCACTTTTTAGAGGAGCAATTTCATTCCATTTTAGGGTTAGAGAGGGCCATGGTATGATTAAATAGAGCTAACACTGATATGGTGATCAAGGTTGGGCGACAGAGGAGGCAAATTGGCAACATCAGCAGAAATAACGGAAAGGGAGAAATGGACCCTCTTCCCCTTGACTACACACATCTCCATCAAGGGGAGAATCACAACCAGTGGTGGATAAGGGGCAGATGGTTGGTTTATCTGAAGACCTAATTAGAGGCACAACTTAGGGCTCATCTGACAACAGGCTCCTTAGGAATTTGAGGGAATATTATAAGGTATGTTTCATAAACCAGATATAAATGGACAAATTACTGTATGATTCCACTTCTGTGAGGTACACAGAATAGTCAAATTCATGGAAACAGAAAGTAGAACAGTGGTGACCAGGGCCTAGAGTGGGGGCGGGGGGTGGGGAATGGGGAGTTGTTGAGTGGATCCTGAGCTTTAGTTCTGGAGATCGACACTGGTGATGTTGCACTCCAAACGTGAATGTACTTAATACCGCTGAACTGCCCACTTAAAAATAGTTGAAATAGTAAATTTTATGTATATTGAACACACATACAAAAAGGTATGTTTTAATGTGCAGGGCATACATTTTCTCCCCAACCTCTACATCCCACTGAAGAAAGGGAGCCCCAGGTAACCAACACTGTGGCAAGAAATCCTGTACTTTTCGCTCATTCCTGCCTTGACCCTGTCTTCTGCTCAGTTTCTGCATTTACTTGCTTCTGACATTGGGCTTCTCCCATTTTTGACCTTGTTCCTTGGACTTAATGCAGATTTGGTTGCTAAGACTCAACTGCTGACATATATTCTTGGAATACATTTGTTCTTTTTCTCTGTCTCAATTATATCCCAGAGGTCCTGGGGAACTCTGGACCCCTGCTCCCTGAAGCTGTCCCTACCTCTGGGGCCTCACTTTTGCCTGTGGCCCCGCCAGGCTTAATTTGGCCTCTCTCAAGGGCAAATCAGATACCTAATCACCCAGGCCCACACTGCTGTCTCTCTTCCCTAACCCCCTAGACTCTAGGACCTACAGTACTTATCATCTACAGAGTTTCTTGTGACAGGCCTCAAGAGAGTGATAAGAGCTGAGGCCAGAGATGACCAGGCCACTCTGACCAGCTCCAGAGACCAGATAAACTAGCAGAGAGGCCCATGAGTGCACAGTGGCTTATGTGGCCAGCCTAAGAGTCAGGTGGTTCTAGTAGCAGGACCCACAGACCATTTTATGTTTTGCTTTCTTTCCTGCTGTTACACTGATGAAGGCTGGGGCTTCCCTGACCAGTGCAAGCTAGATAAGATTGCCTCAACTACCTGGTTCCATAACATGGAGTAACACAAGCCCCTGCCCCTCCACCTACTTTTTTGGAATTTTTAGAGGTTCCTACTTTCCTAATCCTCTCTGCCTCCAGCCTTCTGCATTTGGTTTGCTAGATCTGCATTTGGTTTGCTTGCCCCCATTCAACCCAAGTTTTACCAAGATTCAAGCAGTTATCCAAATATTTCATCTCAAGCAGTTAATTCTCCCCTATTAGGAGCACTAGTACTAACCTTTAACGTAATACAATTTTCTGTACTCTTACATTCTTTTAGTTTTAAATGTTATCAACAAAGCCAAACGTGATGAAAACAAGACTATCAATGTGATCCATGCCACTCAGAATAAATTAAAAAGCTGAAACCCTCCCAAATCAGACCTTATATGATAGCCCTTTCTATATTCATGCCCAAATGGATACCCTTTACCTCCAATCTCCTTAGATTATGCAGCAATTCCTAAATCTGGTTGGATATTTGTCACCTGGGGACCTCTGATCAAGCCCCAGATATTCCAATTAAGTAGATGAAAGTGGGGCCTGGGGTTCTACATCTTAATTGAGGGGAAAATTCCTCAGTTATTATTTAGGATCACTGATAGCACTGGCCTCATCTCAAGGGCTCAATAGCCACATGCAGCTTGTGCCTACCATATGGGTCAGTGCAGATATAGAACATTTCCATCACTGCCTAAGGTTCTAGTCAATAGTGCTGATCTATACCATTTATTGTCCATAGCACTTACTGTGATGTTTAGCAAAGGTAGCTTTACCCTAATCCTTCCTCCAACTTCCAGACTCTTACCACGCCATCAGGACCATCACTCCCTTAACAGAGAACCCTCTGGACCCTCAGAACCTTCTCTGACTGTTCCCTCTAACTCTTGGCTTTATTTTGTTTCCTCCATTCAGGGCCAAGATATGGTGGTGGGGTCCTCTTTGCTCCCAGCACATGCTTCTACATTCTTGTGAAAGACCCACACACCAGCAGCCAATGCCATTTGGTTATTATTAGTCTTCTCCTTCTCACTGCTTTGCTATCAGCCTCCTGGTCATCTCATTCACTGAAGACTTTTACACTGGGCTCACAGTGTTCCTGTTTACCTCAGACCTTGCTGTCACCTTGGATAATGCCAACATCCAGCTAACAGTTGGCCTCTCAGTTCCTTGACCTTCTCATCTAAAAAAAAAAAAAAAAAAAAAAAAAGAAAAAGGTAAGAATAATGGGGCACCTGACTGGTTCAGTTGGAAGAGCATGCAACTCTTGATCTCGGAGTTACGAGTTTGAGCCTCACACTGGGTGTAGAGATTACTAAAAAAAAAAATAAGTAAACTAAAAAAACGGTAAGAATAAGAACTAACACTTGCTAACACCAAGCTAACACTTAGACCAGTCACTGGTCTAAGTAATCAGCATGTCGTGTATGAATTCATTTGATTCCATGACAGCCTTGTAAGATAGGTCACTCTTGTAATTCTCTCCATTTTACAAATGAGGAAGCAATTAAGTAATCTGCTCATGGTCGTGTCACCGTTAAGTAGTGAAGGCAGGACTCAACTCAGGCACTCAGGTCCCAGAGAGCATGCGCTTCTCTGTTACTCCATACTTCCTCCTTCCTATGATGATCTTTCTTCCATTTCAGCTTCCACTAGCCACTTCCACTGTCATACCGTAAACTCTGCCATCACCTCTACCTGTATCACCTTCAAATCACTATTTCAGGCATCCCAGCCTCTGACCAACTTCCTCTTCCTCCAGCAGGTCAATAAATCCAATCAAAGTAACAATAATAGCAGTTACATAGTCTAAGTGCTTTTCACATGTTAACTCATTCATTCCTCACAATTCTGTGATGAAGGGAGGTATTATTACCACTGTTATACAGATGAGGAAACGGAAGCACAGAGAGATTAAGTAACACATGTAATGTCACACAGCTCATAGATGTCAAAGCCAGAATTGGAATCCAGTCAGGCTCCAGAATTTCCATTCTTATCTGCAGTGTTAAGGATGATAAGCCTGGAGTTGTGGGGAAAAGCATTATCATCTGGGGATTTTTTTTTTTTCAAACTACCCATGTCTACCCTCCAGTTCCAAATGTTTGCTTGTTTATTTATTTTGAAAGATACTTTCAGATTATCTAGATATTGGAATCAAATCATTTCAACTACCTCCCAACCTGGCATTCTAGTGGAATTCAACCAACTGCTGTCCCACTAGCCTTTGTCAGGACAGCTTCGCACAAACAGGTCAGGGTTATGCCTGAGGGGCTGCAGCGAGCAGGGATGGGCAGATTTCTTGATGCCTGTATAATAGTTGATTTTTTTTTTTTTTCTCATGTCCATCTGATTCAATCCAATAGCCAGGAAGAGAACCAACTGTGTAACTGTGGAGTCTCGGGGCAACGATTTGCTCCTTGGCAATGTGATGGCTTCTAAGACGAGAAGAAAGCAGAATTAGAGTTGAGCAAAGAAAGTATTCTTGGCATAGGTCCAGGGGGAAAGCAGTCTGGCTGAAACGGTTCAGTTCCCGTGGCCAGGAAGCAGCTATCTACGTAAACAGGAAGTAGAGAAGGTTGGGGGATAGGGCAGTGGTTAGTTGGTGAGAACAGGAGCTGACGCCAGATGGGTGTCAAGTGGTTACATTCAAAAGAGATTCTGATATAGGTCCTGACTTTGCACATTAACCAGCCCTGCTCTCACCTGGGAGGCCTGGTTTCACCAGAGTGTCTGTCTGTGCTGTATGTGATGGGTCCTACTCTTAAATGGATACATCTTTGAACACCTGCCTTTTTTGCTAGTTGTCTGCTAGGTAGTTTTATTTTATATGGTTTAATAGTCTAAACACTCTGGAGGATAGGGCTATTATTTCCATGTTTGTAGGTGAGAGAACTGGCTCAAAGGGATTAAGTTACCTTGCCCAAATTTATTTACATTACACCATTATACAGGACACTTTTGAAAATTGTCTTCTCTCTGGGGTGTCTAGGTTGCTCAGTCAGTTGAGAGTCTGACTCTTGATTTCGGCTCAGGTCATGATCCCAGGATGGTGGGATTGAGCCCCACATCAGGCTCCATGTGCTGAGTGTGGAGCCTGCTTGGCTCCCTCTGCCCCTCCCCCCTGCTCACACATCTCTCTCTAAAATAAAAAAAAGAAATAAAAAGAAAAAAAGAAAATTGTCTTCTCTCTGAAAAGTGACTATTGAGCATAACCTATTAAACAGAGAGTGTGTGCATTTTCTAAAGATGCCATAACAAATTACCACAAACCTGTTGGCTGAAAACAATAGATTTATTTTCTCATCATTCTGGAGGCCAGAAGTCTGAAATCAGGTTGTCAGCAGGCCCATACTCCTTCTGAAAGCTCTAGACGAGAATCCTTCCTTGCCTCTTCCAACCTCTGGTGCCTCCAGACATGCCTTGCCTTATTGGATGCAAAACTCCAGTCTCCTCCTCCGACTTCACACGGTCTTTCC
Organism: Puma concolor; assembly: GCF_028749965.1. Taxonomy (NCBI): domain Eukaryota; kingdom Metazoa; phylum Chordata; class Mammalia; order Carnivora; family Felidae; genus Puma; species Puma concolor. Next base: position 45,107,285 of record NC_141676.1, on the reverse strand, counting down.
TCGTTGTCCTCATCTTCTCTTCTGTCTCTTATGAGGAACCTCATCATTGGATTTATGGTCCACCAGGATAATCCAAGGTGATCTTATCTCAATATCCATAACTTAATCACAGCTGCAAAGAGCTTTTTTTCCAAATAAGGTAACATTCAAAGGAGCTGGGTATTAGAACATGGACATATCTTTTTGGAGGCCACCATTCAACCAACTACATTGATATTATTCAAACATCAATGCAGATTGTGTATACATGCTTCCAAAGTGAGCATATCAATGCAGATTTTGTAGTATTTTAATAACAACCATGGAATTTAGAGGGACATTATCTTAATTAGACTTCCCATGGCCAGATCTCTATTCTTTAAAAGAATAAACTTCCACAGTGCTGGTCTCCCCACCCAACCCAGCCCATCTTCCCAAGACTTAGGCCTATCACAATTTCAGGAAAAGAGAGGAAGATATGGCAAAAGCATGCGTATTTTGAAAACGTCCTCCAAATGAAAATGATAGACCCTTCCCATAGTGCACACAACCACACATGGTTGAGAAGTACTTCTCTGAGGGAATATTATAACCCAGGCTGATGGGAAAGGGGGATCCTTAGGGTATGCTAATTATGCGTTGGGGAAGGAAAGAAAAACATCTAAAAACAGTAGTGATCATGGAGGCTGAGAGTTGGGTCAATCCAAAGAACCTCAAATCCGAAGAGCAGGGCTGGAAAAAAGGGCTTAATTACTGCAAGGGCGTGGTGCTGTTGTCCGTGCAGTCCGTCTGGAATACAAATGCAATCATGTCACTGTCTGCTTGAGATCTTTCAGAGGCTCCTTATGAATACTGAATGAATTCCACATTCCTTAATACTGCACACTAGGACTTGTCAAAAGTTGGCCTCTATCTACTTTTTTAGACTCCTCTCTCACTGCTCCCTCTGAAAGACTGTCTCCTCCTGCCACACCAAAATTCTTGCTATTTCCCAACAAGGCATGTCCTTTATTGCTTTTCTAGCCTTGAACATGCTGTTCCATCTGGTTGGAATCCTCTTCTCTCTTCTCTGCCTGCTAATTCCTACCAACACTTCAAGACCAGTTTCCCTGCCATTTCATCTGCAATTCTTCATCGACAAGCCCCTTTAGTCCTTTCCATGAGTTGGCACCTCCCTGTACTGTGATTTCAAGTCACTCTGTTCATGGGAACTGTTGACCTCTGTCCCATCCAACTTCTCTTCAATAGTTGGAGAGCTTTCAGAAAGAACTGTATCGCATTCATCCCTGAATCCTTGGTGCCTAGTAGGTGCTCAATAAATGTTTCCTGAAAAATGAAAGGACTAGATGATCGTGGATTCAAGTCTGAGAACCTTGGTTTGGTGACAGTGAGACCCAGGATTTTACTCTTTGTAAACTTGTCAGGCTGCAGCTAAAGGCAGAGAAGAACACAGAGCCAGTCTTAGAAATAAGTCCGGAATAGCACAATACAGAATTGTAGGAAATGGAGTTATCCAGTTTGGGGGCATAGTGGTATTGGTTTAAGACAGACTGGGAGGCCTCAGTCCATTTTCCCACGTTCAGCATGAAGAGTGTGGAAGTGGAATTATGTTGGGGTTCCCCATCAATATCAATGACAGTACATCTGAAGGGTTGAGGAGGACAGATGAGCTACCAACTAGAAATGTCAGTACTGATACCAGGGAGCTATGTAGTTATGGGATGAATTAAGGGAAAGAGGACAAAGGGAAATATGTGTGAGAGACCATTTAGGAATTTCCTGAACAAAAGAATGATATGATGTTGGGTCCTATTGGCCAGCACACATGTATTGATTAAGAGTTTATAGGGGCGCCTGGGTGGCGCAGTCGGTTAAGCGTCCGACTTCAGCCAGGTCACGATCTCGCGGTCCGGGAGTTCGAGCCCCGCGTCAGGCTCTGGGCTGATGGCTCAGAGCCTGGAGCCTGTTTCCGATTCTGTGTCTCCCTCTCTCTCTGCCCCTCCCCCGTTCATGCTCTGTCTCTCTCTGTCCCAAAAATAAATAAACGTTGAAAAAAAAAAAAAAAAGAGTTTATTATGTTCTTGGTACCTGCCACTCTTAGGCAATTCTGGGGAAAGTGTATCATATTGCCCACCTCTAACATTTGTTCAGGGCATCTGAACCATAGGCTGGCAACAGCTAATGATGTCATGGTGTGAGAGTTCTTAAAATGATGTTAGTAACCTCTGAATCAGTAGGCTCAAGCAACACAGTGTAGTGATTAGCAGTCCAAGGTCTGAAACCAGAGTGCATACCAATTGGACAAGTTATTTGACTTCCATGTGCCTCGATTTCCTCTTTAGTAAAATGGGTATGATAAAAAGGTTGCTTTGAAGTTACAATGGGTTATTTCATTAATAAGAGTATTCAACAAGCATTACCTATTATTACAACTATTAAGAGGCAAATACAAAAGGAATTTTATCAAAGCATCAAATTGTACACCTTAAAGTTATACAGTATTATGTGTGAGTTACATCTCAATAAAACTGGGGGAAGAAGAGGCAAATACACCAAAGTGCGACCTTATGAACAGAAATAATAATAGTTATCCTTTTCTTACATTTTGGAACCTGTACTAGTTAAGACTCTTTCAGTTGCAAATTACTGAAACCCAGCTCAAACTAGCTTAAGCAAAAAAGAAGGCTTTCCTGACTGGTCTATCTGGAAAGCCCAGAGCCCTTGTACACCAGCTTCAGTATAGTTGGTTTCAGGAGCACAAAGTCACATGATTAGCACTTGGCTAAGATCTTTTCATCTCCCAGCTCTTCTTTCTTATCTAATTTTATTCTCAGGCAGGTTCTTCTAGTAGAAGCAGAATGGCTGTTGGCAATGTCAGACTTGTGTTCTCACAAAGGAACAACCATGGTAGAAACATCCAGCAAGCATTCTAGCTCCAATTCCTCTTGGCCTAAATTGTATCCCATGCTTATTCCTCAACCAATCTCTGTCTCTCTGTTTGGTGAGACCTAGGCCATGGACCTACCCCTGAGTGAGCAGAAGGGCCTTTCCACAAAAGCAAAGTAGGGTGTGGTTACCAGATGAAAACCAGTAGAGGCATATTGGGACAGATTTGGATTTTTGTGGAACCTGAAGCTTTGTACTTTGGGCTCTCTTTAATAAAATTAGCATAAAATTACAAATTAAAAAATACATCTGAAATTGAATTTTATTTAGACTGAGAAAATAAACCACAACAAATTATTGGAATCTTGGAGAGTCGGGGAAGAGAGTTAAGCTGGTGGAGTAGCAGGGAGACCCTATGCTTTCCTTGTCCCTGGAGCACAGCTGGATAAATATCTAATCATTCTGGAATCTGGGAGATTTGGGTTCTTTTCTTTTGAGGTCCACTTAGGGTATTTATCAGAAATGCTTATCTATAAAAAAGCTTTCTGTCACGTAGTTTCCTCGCCCCATCTAGAACACTCTGTAACTCCTAGAATCTCCCAGCACTTATAGGGACCCATGCAAGTGAAGGGCTCTGAAGCTTAAACTTTGTGAGCTTCCCAATAAATTCACCTCTGGACACAGGGCAAGCAAAAACAACAGATGTCTATTTCTTAATAGCAAGTTCCTTGTTTTAAAGAATGGCGATCTGGACATATATCCTAAAAACTCTGCTCAGGCCACCACGTCTGAGGAACCTTGGGTCTTGGCAGAACAACTGATCATCATTTTGTACTTTGCGGCACTGGCCAAGCCCAGCTGGATTTTTGCTACATGGATTTTAACAGCTCTGCTCTCACGTAATTCCGTGCTTTGAAAGGCCATGTTTTATTTGGCACTGCTGCTTTCAACAAACTTACAGGGACCATTGGCCCCAGGAGTCCAAAGCTGAACCTGTCCTGCCACAGCTCCCAGCCATGTCCTGATTTCCTCCTCTTCTTCTCACCTACCTTTGCCTGCACCTCTTACCTCTTCTTCCTCCTCCTTTTCCTCCACTTTTTCTTCTTCCTTCCTCCTCTTTCTCCCTGATTATTTTGACAGATCTTTGAGTTCAGACAGTGCATCACACATGAGGCCTAAATTATGAGCAAGTTCCACTGACGTCAGGCCATTTGCACATCCAGTGAACTTGGCTCCATTTTTGGCATCTCTAAGCTGTGTCCATTGGGGATGCAGACAAGTGCCTTCAGGGCAACAGAGGCATTCCAGATGGTGGTGTTCAGATAGGCTCCCCGGCACACTGCCTCCCATCTGGGCCAGTGCTCTGAATGCCATAGGCCACTCTAGGCACATCCCCACAGCTGCTGTTGACTCTTGGAAGGAGCGCAGCAAACATACTGTGACTTATCAGGGGAAACCTGCAGATGATTAACTCTGGGCCCATTATATGCTGCATTTCCACCCAAGCGGACTCCAGGCTGGGGGTAAAAGCAGGGTAGGAGAGAGAGGGCAGACACAGTGGAATACCAGGAGTCTGGCAGCGACTGAAAATGTTTTCCCCTAGCAAAGGAGACACATCAGTGGGAGAAAAAAAAATTTAGAGGTAGACGAACATAGGTTCAGGTCTCTATTTCACTCATTACCTGTGTAAACTTGATAGATTGTGGTAGATATCTGCGGAGCATTCTTTCCCACACTCCTCTTTCTGAAAACAGTAGCCTCTTTCCTTTGGGGGACTACTTTGCTACTCCGTATGGCCTCAGGGCTCTGTCCTCCCACCCCCACTCCCACTTCCACTCCTTCTCCCTCCTACCCCTCGATGATGGTACGCAGGGGGACCAATTACAGTGTCACAGCCCTCTGGACATAGCAAACAAACACATGGTTTGTGCCAGCCCATTGGAGTCCTTCCTTGAAAGCTTCTAAAATTTCTAAATTAGATCAAAGCTCTACAAGAATGTTAATACACCTTACAACTCAAAAAGGAGGGAGAAAGGAAAATAGCTGTCAGTCTAACTGGGAGAAAGGAGACATCCAAATTTCAAAAGCTATGCCTCTACTTCTCTGAATTGCTGCCACAGCTACCTAGATTTATGGGGGTAATGTGGGATTACACATACGTGAATTTTCCTGGCAGCTGAAGGTTAGCCTTTCTAGCATAAAAGGACCTCTTACTATTTTTTTAAATGTTTTTAAATTACTTTTCTAAAATGTTTTATATACTTCCCTTGCTTTCAAAATGGGAAATACCACATTTAGCCTCTTCTGGAAGGCTCAGGGTCATCAAAACGAGCCTCAATTAATAGGCTATGTGATAATACGCACTTCTTAAATCCTTCCTGCTCACCCCCAGCTCTCCAGGGAGAGGCCCCAGCAAGAGCGAGCTTCATTCATAGACAACACTCCCGATTCCCTTCCTATCTTCATACCCCCTTCCTGATGTGTGCTCATGCATTCCTCTGGCTCCCGAACTTCTGTTTGCTTCCTGCTTTTAGTTCAGCAGTTTCCCCTTAGATCTCACCTGTGATACAGCTACTCTGTGGCTGACCTTTGGTGCTTTCCTCATGTGCCATTCTGCCTCTGCCCTTGGGCCCTGTTCTGCTTCCAGCTGGCATTTGCACTGAGCCAGGTGAGGGTCCCATGACAAGGGATCAGATGTTAATGTTCCTGTCTCCTTTCACATGGTTAAACGAACTGGGATCATTTACTGCAGGAACAAACAACCTTACAAACCACCATAACCCCCAGAGTAAAAGTTTAAAATAGCTGAGGGCGGAAGAAGAGTTACAGAGGATATTTGCACTTACAGCAGAGTAGTGTCCTATATCTTGATTGGGCAGGATAGATATCACTTCTCTGGGGAGCATCAGTCACCAATTTTACTGGTTGGGTTGCAGATGCTTCTTTGCATTGTCGAATTTCCAAGCCTGACAGCTAACCTTGACTGCCGGCCCCTGCTTTACCCAGGCCTAGCTTTCGCTTGTTCTCTCCTAGCTGACACATGAGCCCATTGCCACCTAGGTTACAATATTTTCTTTCTGCTCCAACAGGCCCATCTCTTCATCCCCCCAAAATGGTTTTAAGATGAGTTAGAAAAACATGAAAATGTATGTATATACATGTCAAAAGTGGATCTTGAACCGTTTTCAAGATGAAAGGGAGCTAATATGATAAAACTGTCATTCTGAAAAAATAGACACTTTTTATTAAAATTTTTTTAGGGGCGCCTGGGTGGCGCAGTCGGTTAAGCGTCCGACTTCAGCCAGGTCACGATCTCACGGTCCGTGAGTTCGAGCCCCGCGTCGGGCTCTGGGCTGATGGCTCAGAGCCTGGAGCCTGCTTCCGATTCTGTGTCTCCCTCTCTCTCTGCCCCTCGCCCGTTCATGCTCTGTCTCTCTCTGTCCCAAAAATAAATAAACGTTGAAAAAAAAAAAAATTTAAAATTTTTTTAAAGTTTATTTATTTTTGAGAGAGAGAGAGAGAGAGAGAGAGCATGAGCATGAGTGGGGGAGGACCCAAGAGAGAGGGAAAGGAAGAGAATCCCAAGCAGGCTCTGCAATGTCAGCATGGAGCCCAATGCAGGGCTCGAACCCATGAACCATGAGATCATGACCTGGGCCGAAATCAAGAGTCAGACACTCAACCGACTGCACCATCCAGGTGCCCCTGACACTCTTTTTAAAAGCTATAGGAAACATTTCCCAGGATGAATCATGCCAAATTAAATGCTTAAGTTAAGTATAAACTTCTCATTCTCATTTTAGAACTTCAGAGAACCCTGACCAATTCTGCATTCTCAGTTACCTGCTAGGTAGTAGCTTCTTGCCTCCTTGACAGGTAGCTGGGCCATCTGCCTGTCCAGCCACAGAAAGCGCACAGAGCCCAGCCTGGAGGCCTCCTTGCCATTGCACCCCTCTTGCTTACCCCATGCCCTGTTGTACCCACTCTTACTCTATCATCCCATGGCATACTTTAATGCAGTGGTCCTCAATCCTGGTCACACCCTGGCATCATCCAAAGAGCTTTTTAAAAATTCTAATGTCCAGGGGCGCCTGGGTGGCGCAGTCGGTTAAGCATCCAACTTCAGCCAGGTCACGATCTCGCGGTCCGTGAGTTCGAGCCCCGCGTCAGGCTCTGGGCTGATGGCTCAGAGCCTGGAGCCTGTTTCCGATTCTGTGTCTCCCTCTCTCTCTGCCCCTCCCCCGTTCATGCTCTGTCTCTCTCTGTCCCAAAAATAAATAAAAACGTTGAAAAGAAAAATTAAAAAAAAAAAATTCTAATGTCCAGGTCCAGTTAAGTCAAAATCTCTGTGGCTGGCGCCTAAGGGTAGAATTTCCCCCACATTTTACTGAGAAAAATTTCAAACATATGAGAAAGTTGAAAAAAATTTACAGGACCCCTATATACCCACCACTTAGATTTCACTGTTATATTATACATGTCTCTCCATCTGGTAACATTTTATTACTGCATGTCTATGTATCTATTAACATTCTGTTAATCATTCATTAATTCATCTTATTTTTTAAAAAACTTTAAAGTAAATTGATACCAGTGTGTTTAGGGAGGAGAGGATAGAAAGTTATAGCTCAATGGTAACTGAGTTTCTTTGAGGTGATGAAAAGTGTCAGAAGGAGTAATGATGGGGTGATGGGGCACAACATTGTGAATGTAACTAATGCCACTGAATTATACACTTAAAAATGGTTATAATGAGGGCACCTGTCTGGCTCAGTCAGAAGAGTGTGCAACCCTTGATATTGGGGTCATGAGTTTGAGCCCCATGTTGGGTATAGCGATTACTAAAAATAAATAAATAAAACTTTAAAAATGGTCATAATGGCATATTTTATTGTATGCACACATTTGTATATATTGTAAATATATATTTATTTAACCACAAAAAAAAATTTCTAATTGCAGATAATGATGTTTTGCTTCCTGAGCTTGGATAGTGTGTGCATGTTTACTTTTCTTTCTTCTTTATTCTGTGCGCCTATATCATAGATATTCCATTTTCTCTCCTGAGTAGAAAGACTTTTAAGAACAATGAGTAGTAGTCTTTACCTGCAGGAAAATATCTAGATGTTCTTTCTACCAGAAACACCCACTCTCTTTTCTTGACCTAAAGGTATGTGGAGTCTCTCCCTCACTACTGCAGCTACCACAAATCTCCCCTTCTTCTGAACTTGCTTAATATTTTTGCCGTTCTTCCTAACTCTAAATTGAGTACTATGTCATTTCCTGGTCCTTTCGTCTCAGGTAGAGAGGTAGCATGCTTGTGCTGGTCTCGATCCAACCCCACCCTTTTGTGCTCTGCTCTTGTATTGCCTCCCATGAGCTCTTGATAGTTAAGGCCATGGGACACACCATCGAGGCTTGGAAACAGAAGGGAGAAGCCAGAGTATTCCTCACTCTTTCCCTGCTTTCTGTGGAATCTGTCAGGGTCCCACCGGACAGCCTCTCCCTACCTGGCCCCAGCTCTCCCTTGGACAGTTTCACCAGTGTTTCTGGCTTCCTCTGCCTGACAGCCCAGGTTTCTGGGCTCTGGTAACACTGTCTTCTCCCAGCGTCACCTGTGCAGCAAGGGGAGAAGCCTCTTGGTTTTGCTAAATCTTTGGGTTGCTTTTCCATTCCCTATTTGGCTTCTTCATTCTTCCATTCATCTATGTAATGAATCCTTTGTGAAAAAAAAAATTCCCTTCCCCTGAAAGACCTACTTATTCTCCAGGATAGATTCGCAATTGCTACAACAGATAGTAAAAAAGAGCAAAAGCTTGGAAGCTGGAGGGATGTAAAACTAAATCCTGTTGCTTACTCTGTGAACTTGGACGAGTGACTTAACTTCATTCTGTAAGCTGGGGGGTCACAACACCTGCCTCATTGGGCTGTTATAAGTATTAAATAGCGTACAAGCCCAGCCATGCTATAGGGATGGTGCCTGTGCCATAGCTAGGACTCTGTCAATGGTAGCTACCATTATTGATTTATAAATTCCTTGACAGCATGACTATAATATTACTCTCTTTGTGTCCCAGTGCTTTATGTAAAGCTGTTTGTTGCAGTCTTGCCTCTAAAATTTTATTTCAGCAGCGGCTTATTGAGCACCTGCTCCGTGCTAGCAATTGTCTTAAGCAGTAATTCTAAGAAACATGACAAAAATAAAGCCCTTGCTTCCAATGTGCTTGCAATGTAATGGGAATAAGAGACGTGATAACAACTACGTCTATGGAAAGGCAAACACAGCAAACTGAGACACATGTAACATGGATGGATACATGGCTGAAAGAATAAGGACTGACTCTGCCTGCAAATGTCAAGCCCAACTTCAGAGGAGCATCAACTCTGCTTACTTTGAAGGAAGAGAAGACTTCCAAGCAATGAAAGCAAGCAAGGGGAGCACAGGCTGAGGGAATGGCATGAACTAATGGTAGGGCTCTGATCATGCATGTATGCTTAGAGCACAATTTGTCTAGCCCTCTCCTTTAACAGGAACCTGTGGAGGGACACCTAGAGGGAGACCTTGAAATCCTTTCTACTTCCTGAGCATGAACTTGATTGTGCAAGTAAAAAAATCAGGAAATTTTTGAGGAGAGGAGTGATTTGATCTTTCCGCACCAAGAAATAGAAAAGTGGAGTTTGGGGAGACCTGTTCGCAAGTTCCTGCGATGGTCCTACTGTGGTGTGATTCACAGCACTTGGGGATTGATTGATATGGGGGGTGAGGAAGAGGGTTAGTTAAAATTGGCCCTAAGGCAGCATTTCTCAATCTGTGCCACAGAATAATGTCTCATGAATACCAACAATAGTTACAGCTATTTTTTCAATGTCTTTAGAAAAACATATAGAGATATACATTTCACACACTGGCCTGTCATTATAACATAAGGCTCTACGTGATCTGACTCAAATGACATCTTGGAGCTCAACTCTTCCTTTTGCTTAGTAGACTCTAGTTTTCAGCCATTTTTCTCTTCCTCAGATAGGCCAACCTCGGTCCTGATCCGGGGCCTTCACACTTGTTATTCCATCTGCCTGGAAGAATTTTCCTCCAGACCTTTGCTTATCCTTCCATGATCTGGCACTTTCTTACCACTCTCTGTTTACTTACTCTCCTTTGAGCATTCTCTCCCCTTGTTCTTCTCTGAATATATCAGGCTTGCGTGCTCTAGCTCCAGGGCTTTTGCATTTGCCACTTCTTTTAGCCTAGAATTATCTTCCTCTAGGTTTCTGTAAGACTTACTTCCTCATCTTTATCAGGTCTTTCATTGGGTATGTGTCACCTTTTCAATGAGGGATGCCTGCAACCCTATTTAAACTGTAAAGTTTAAAATTAGATAGTTTTGGGGCACCTGGATGACTCATTGGTTAAGCATCTGACTCTTGATTTTGGCTCAGGTCATGATGTTGTGGTTCATGAGATGGAGCCCTACATTAGGCTCTGCACTGCTAGTGCAGAGCCTGTTTGGGATCCTCTCTCTCCTCTCTCTTTGCCTCTCCCCCTACTCGCACCTGCTCACACATACACTCTCTCCCTCTCTCAAAATAAATAAACATTTTTAGAAAATTTACAAAGGGGCGCCTGAGTGACTCATTTGGTTGGGCATCCAACTCTTGCTTTCCACTCAGTTGGTTTCCAACTCTTGGGGTTGGGATCAAGCATAGGGTGCCATGCCAAGTGTGGAAACTGCTTGGGATTCTCTCTCTCTCCCTCTGCTCCTCTCCCCTGTTTGTGCTCTCTCAATCTATCACTCTCTAAAAATAAAAATAAAATTTAAAAATTATTTAAAAAATTTTTAAAGGATTTAAAAAATAATAAAATAAAATTAGATAGTCTCCCCCTGCTTTTCCCCATGGCACTTAATACCATTTTGGTGCACTATATATTTTCCTTTTTATTTTTGTCTTCCCACTCTGGAATATGAACTCTGTTAGGACAGGGGTTCTTACCTAATTTTGTTTATTCTTCTGTGCCTAAAACAGTCCTGCCATATATGGTAAGTACTCAATAAACATTTGTTGAATGAATGACTGAATGAGTGGAGAGATAACTCCTGTGTCATTCTATCTTGGGTCTCAGATAAAGTGCCTTCCTCAGAAATGCGGTCTCCAATCTTCCCATCCTAACCAGCCATTTCCATCCTAGTTATTTTTTTTTCTTTTAGAGAGAGAGAGTGAGAGCACAAGCAGGGGATGGGGAGAGAGAGAGAGAGAGAGAGAGAGAGAGAGAGAGAGAGAGAGAGAGAATCTTAAGCAGGCTCTAAGCTCAGCACAGAGACTGGATGCAGGGCTCGATCCTACAACCCTGGGATCATGACCTGAGCCAACATCAAGAGTTGGACACTCAACTGACTAAGCCACCCAGGTGCCCCCCCTAGTTATTATATAACATCACCACATTTTATTTTACTCATAGTACTTGTCACTACCTGAAATTATTATTTATTTACTTGTTTATTGTCTGTCTTCTTGCTCTTCCATTAGATTGCAGGCTCCATGAGACCTGGGACTGTGGTGCATAGTAGGTAGTCACTAAATATTTGTTAAATGAAGGAGAAAAAGCTGTGCTGACAGCTTCTCATGGATTATCTTACCTTCTGACAGTAACCCCCGTTAAATAATACCACCAGACTCCTCTTTTCTCAAATGACACAACAGAGGCTTACAGCACTTACACAACCTAGAAGGTGGTAGAAACCAGATTTGAACATAGGCAGTTTGATTTCAGAACTAATTCTGAGTCAATTTATTAACTGCAAGACTTCTCAGACCTTCTGAGTCTATAATCAATAAGAGAAGGAAAGAAAGCATATGCAACATTGCCCAAACTTATGTGACCACAGAATCCTCTTTTTTTGGTGGAATATTCTTAGAGTTTTATGGATATGTTTTCGAAATGCCATTATAACATTTCTAACCCATTTGATTAGGAAGTTCATAGAGTTTTATTTATGGGTCAATAACATAATTCCACTGTAATCCCATGTAGCCTAATACACCTAAGAGGTGTGGTGGGATGAAAGAATAAAGGTCTTCTCAATGGGGAAGAAAAGAGAGCCCAGGGTTATTGTCAAAAAAAGCAATGGAGGGGCGCCTGGGTGGCGCAGTCGGTTAAGCGTCCGACTTCAGCCAGGTCACGATCTCGCGGTCCGTGAGTTCGAGCCCCGCGTCGGGCTCTGGGCTGATGGCTCAGAGCCTGGAGCCTGTTTCCGATTCTGTGTCTCCCTCTCTCTCTGCCCCTCCCCCGTTCATGCTCTGTCTCTCTCTGTCCCAAAAATAAATAAACGTTGAAAAAAAAAATTTAAAAAAAGCAATGGAAGAGGGAAAGTATCTAAGTGAAAGAGACCCAAAAATAAATAAATAAATAATTAAAGGTAATGCTAGTATGGCACAAAGATCACCTTTCTTTCAGCAAAATCTGACTGTTCAGTATGTCGGCCTGAGTAAGTAAGGCAGCAGAAAATTAAGTTGGCCTTAATTAAGTAGCACAGAGGAGCCTGCAGATTTTCAGTGGATGAGTAGACATTGGTATTGTTTACTCAACATGGTTCTCTCTCTTCCCTTTCTAATAGAACCCCATGTTTGCCCTTGTAAATCACCCTCTTTCATGCCGCCTCGTGCTTATCTCCCTGCTACTGAATGGTGTAGAAATGAAAAGGTCACCTTATACATTTCTGGTCAGCAAGACATTAAGGCAAGTCTGCCTGGGGACTTCTGGGAAAGATTGGCCTGTTCATTGAAGAGCCAAGCATAGGTAGGGATGTTGTATCATGTGATGCCCAGAACTAGACAGGGCTAACATGAACCATGAGATGGCAAAGCAGAAAAAGGGTATATGAGCTCTTTAGCTTTCTTATGTGCTTTATTATTTATTTATTTGTAAGCCAGATGTCTTGAGAGGCTTATTGGAGGGATTAAATTGTAGGTAAGGAAGTAAATCATTCATCACCAGCGAATAGCGTTGTTCACAGCCATGTGTTTTTCTGTTTCAGAATTTTAGCCACGACTCCCTATTTCAGGTGACTGTCAGTTGACTGTTTCAGGAAGCAGGGGCTGGGCCCCAGTTACGCATGCAGTGTGCACAGGGTGTTGCAACCAGGGTGGATCGCTGCCAGCTCAAGGGTGCTGTTTAAATTGGAAAGAGCAGGACTGGTGTCAGAAGTGAGCGTGAGGGGAGAGGCCATCAGGTCAGTGGTGTCATACTGGAGTAACAGTCCCCAAAGTACTTCGGTTGAGGATTTTAGGGATTCTTCCCTTTCGTTCCTAAACTAAGTTTTCATCTGCCGGGTACCCAGCTATGTGGCTGTCCCTGGGTCTTTTGAAATTCCTACTTGAAACCAGCAGTGTCTGCTGTCCTTCCACTTTAAAACAGGGGGCTGGCTGCCTGAGTTCTTGTCTGAGGTCCTCTGGCTATAGCCGAGAGAAAATGTAGACCAGGTCAGACCCATCTCTTTCTTTCTTCTTTTTTAAAATTTATTTACTTATTATTACTTTTTTTTTTTTTTTTTTTTTTTTTTTAAATTTTTTTTTTCAACGTTTATTTATTTTTGGGACAGAGAGAGACAGAGCATGAACGGGGGAGGGGCAGAGAGAGAGGGAGACACAGAATTGGAAACAGGCTCCAGGCTCTGAGCCATCAGCCCAGAGCCTGACGCGGGGCTCGAACTCACGAACCGCGAGATCGTGACCTGGCTGAAGTCGGACGCTTAACCGACTGCGCCACCCAGGCGCCCCTTATTATTACTTTTTTAATGTTTACTTATTGTTGAGAGAGAGAGACAGAGACAGAGCGCAAGCGGGGGAGGGCAGAGAGAGACAGGGAGACACAGAATCTGAAACAGGCTCCAGGCTCTGAGCTGTCAGCACAGAGCCCGAAGCAGGGCTCAAACTCACAAACCACAAGATCATGACCTGGGCCAAAGTCGGATGCTTAACCAACTGGGCCACCCAGACATCCCAATTTATTTTATTTTAATACCAGTTTAGCCAATGTACAGTGTCATATTAGTTTCAGGTTTTAGGTGTACAATGGAGTGATTCCACTATTTCGTACATCACCCAGTGCTCATCATGACAAATGCACTCCTTAATCCCCATCACCTATTTCACCCATCCCCTCACCCACCTCCCCTCTGGTGACCATCAGTTTGTTCTTTGTGGCTAAGAGTCTCTTTCCTGGTTTGTCCCTCTCCCTCCCTTTCTTTGTCTCTTTTTCTCTTTGCTATTTGTTTTGTTTCTTAAATTCCACATATCTTGGGCTGCTTCCATAATTTGGCTATTGTAAATAACGCTGCAATAAACATAGGGGTGCATATACCCCTTTGAATTAGTGTTTTTGTATTTTGGGGGTAAATACCCAGTAGTGTGATTAATAGATCATAGGGTAGTTCTTAGTTTTTAACTTTTTGTTTTAATTTTTTCTTTTTAATGTTTATTTATTTTTGACAGAGAGAGAGAGACAGAGCATGAGCGGGGGAGGGGCAGAGAGAGAGGAAGACACAGAATCCGAAGCAGGCTCCAGGCTCTGAGCTGTCAGCACAGAGCCCAACGCGGGGCTCGAACTCACAGACCGCGAGATCGTGACCTGAGCCGAAGACGGACGCTCAACCTACTGAGCCACCCAGGCACCCCCTTAGTTTTTAACTTTTTGAGGAAACTCCCTACTGCTTTCCACAGTGGCTGCCCCAGTTTATATTCCCACCAGCAGTGTGAGAGGTTCCTTTTTCTCCACATCCTTGCAAACACTTGTTTCTTGTGTTTTTTTTTTTAAAGTTTATTTTCTTTATTTTGAGAGAGAGAAAGAGAGAGAGGTGGAGAGAGAGAGAGAGAGGAAGAGAGAATCTCAAGGAGGCTCCATGCTATCAATGCAGAGCCAACTCAGGGCTCAGTCTTACAAACCATGAGATCATGACCTGAGCTAAAATCAAGAGTAGGATACTTAACCAACTGAGCCACCAAGGAACCCTTTGTGTTTTTGACTTTAGCCATTCTGACAGGTGTGAAGTGGTGTCTCATTGTACTTTTGATTTGTATTTCCCTGATCATGAGTGATGTTGAGCATCTTTTCATGTATCTACTGGCTATATATTTTTTAAGTTTTATTTAGTTAAGTAATCTCTCCACCCCATGTGGGGCTTAAACTCACCACCCAGAGATCAAGAAACTGCACTGGCTAGGTGCCCCCAACTGGATGTCTTCTTCATAGAAATATCTGTTCATGTCTTCTACCCATTTTTAATTGGATTATTTATTTTTTTGGGTGTTGGTTGGTATAAGTTCTTTATATATTTTGGATACAACCCCTCATCAGATATGTCATTTGCAAATATCTTCTCCCGTTCAGTAGGTTGCCTTTTAGTTTTGTTGGTTGTTTTCTTCTCTGTGCAGAACTTTTTTTTTTTTTTAATTTTGTCCCAATAGTTTATTTTTGCTTTTATTTCCCTTGCCTTTGGAAACATATCTAGAAAAAAGTTGCTATGGCCAATGTCAGAGACATTATTACTTCTGCTCTCTTCTAGGATATTTATGATTTCCTGTCTCACATTTAGGTCTTTAATCCATTTTTAATTTATTTTTGTGTATGGTATAAAAAAGTGATCCGGTTTTATTCTTTTGCATGTAGTTGACCAGTTTTTCCAACACCAGGTGTTGAAGAGACTTTTTCCTGTTGGATATTCTTTCCTGCTTTGTTGAAGATTAACTGACCATACAATTGTGGGCTTATTTCTGGGTTTCCTATTCTGTTCCATTTTTCTATGTGTCTATTTTTGTGCCAGTGCTACCCTGTTTTGATTACTACAGCTTTATAATATAACTTGAAATCTGGAATTATGGTATCTCCAGCTTTGCTTTTCTTTTGCAAGATTTCTTTTTCAAATGGCTTTGGCTATTTGGGGTCTTTTGTGGTTCTGTATAAATTACAGGATTTTTTTATTCTAGTTACGTGAAAAATGCTGTTGGTATTTTGTGGGGTTTTTTTTTTTTTGTTATTTTTAAAGCAATTTTAGTTATTTATTTTATTTTGAGAGAGGGAGAGCAGAAGAGGGGCAGAGGAAGAGAGAGAGAGAGAGAGGGAGAGGGACTTCCAAGCAGGCTCCATGCACAACGTGGAGCCTGATGCAGGGACTGATCTCAGGACCATGAGATCATGACCTGAACTGAAATCAAGAGTCAGACACTTAACCAGCTGAGCCACCCAGGTACCCTTGCTATTGGTTTTTTGATAGTGATTGCATTAAATGTGTAGATTTCTTTGGGTAGTATAGACCTTTTAACAATATTTTTCTTCCAATCAATGTGCATGGAATGTTTTTCCATTTCTTTGTGTCATCTTCAATTTCTTTCATAAGTGTTCTATAGTTTTCAGAGTATAGGTCTTTTATCTCTTTGGTTAGGCTTATTCCTAGGCATCTTATTATTTTCGGTGCGGTTGTAAATGGGATTGTTGTCTTAATTTCTCCTTCTGCTGCTTCCTTATTAATGTATAGAAACGCAACAGCCCTATCAAAATAACACCAGCATTCTTCACAGAACTAGAACAAATAATCCTAAAATTTATATGGAACCAGAAAAGACCCCGAATAGCCAAAGCAATCTTGAAAAAGAAAACCAAAGCTGGAGGCATCACAATCCCGGACTTCAAGCTATACTACAAGGCTGTAATCATCAAGACAGTATGGTACTGGCACAAGAACAGACACTCAGATCAATGGAACAGAATAGAGAACCCAGAAATGGACCCACAAACCTATGGCCAACTAATCTTTGACAAAGCAGGAAAGAATATCCAATGGAATAAAGACAGTCTCTTCAGCAAGTGGTGCTGGGAAAACTGGACAGCGACATGCAGAAGAATGAACCTGGACCACTTTCTTACACCATACACAAAAATAAACTCAAAATGGATGAAAGATCTCGATGTAAGACAGGAAGCCATCAAAATCCTTGAGGAAAAAACAGGCAAAAACCTCTTTGCTCTGGGCTGCAGCAACTTCTCTGGAGGCAAAGGAAACAAAAGCAAAAATGAACTATTGGGACCTCATCAAAATAAAAAGCTTCTGCACAGCAAAGGAAACAATCAGCAAAACTAAAACGCAACCAAAAGAATGGGAGAAGATATTTGCAAATGACATATCAGATAAAGGGTTAGTATCCAAAATCTATAAAGAACTTACCAAACTCAACACCCAAAAAACAAATAATCCAGTGAAGAAATGGGCAAAAGACACAAATAGACACTTCTCCAAAGAAGACATCCAGATGGCCGACCGACACATGCAAAAATGCTCAACTTCACTCATCATCAGGGAAATACAAATCAAAACCACAATGAGATACCACCTTACACCTGTCAGAATGGCTAACATTAACAACTCAGGCAACAACAGATGTTGGCGAGGATGTGGAGAAAGAGGATCTCTTTTGCACTGCTGGTGGGAATGCAAACTGGTGCAGCCACTCTGGAAACCAGTATGGAGGTTCCTCAAAAAGTTAAAAATAGAGCTACCCTATGACCCAGAAATTTTACTACTAGGTATTTATCCATGGGTTACAGTTGTGCTGTTTTGAAGGGACACATGCACCCCCATGTTTATAGCAGCACTATCAACAATAGCCAAAGTATGGAAAGAGCCCAAATGTCCATTGATGGATGAGTGAATAAATAAGATGAGGTATATATATATACAATGGAGTATTACTTGACAATCAAAAAGAATGAAATCTTGCCATTGGCAACTACATGGATGGAACTGGAGGGCATTATGCTAAGTAAAATTAGTCGGAGAAAGACAAATATCATATGACTTCACTTATATGAGGATTTTAAGAGACAAACAGATGAACATAAAGGAAGGGAAACAAAAATATTCTAAAAACAGGGAGGGGGACAAAATGGAAGAGACTCATAAATATGGAGAACAAACTGAGGGTTACTGGAGGGGTTGTGGGAGGGGGGATGGGCTAAATGGGTAAGGGGCACTAAGGAATCTATTCCTGAAATCATTGTTGCACTATATGCTGACTAATTTGGATTAAATTATTTAAAAAAATTTTTTTTAAGTATAAAAGGATAAAAAGGTTTAAAAAGATAAACATTTTTAAAAAAGAAATGCGGGGCGCCTGGGTGGCGCAGTCGGTTAAGCGTCCGACTTCAGCCAGGTCACGATCTCGCGGTCCAGGAGTTCGAGCCCCGTGTCAGGCTCTGGGCTGATGGCTCAGAGCCTGGAGCCTGTTTCCGATTCTGTGTCTCCCTCTCTCTCTGCCCCTCCCCCGTTCATGCTCTGTCTCTCTCTGTCCCAAAAATAAATAAACATTGAAAAAAAAAATTAAAAAAAAAAAAGAAATGCAACAGATTTCTGCACATTGATTTTGTATCCTGCAATTTTACTGAATTCATTTACCAGTTCTAGTAGTTTTTTAGTGGAGTCTTTAGGGGTTTCTACACAGAGTATCATGTCATCTGCAAATAATGAAAATTTTACTTCTTCCTTGCCGATTTGAATGCCTTTCATTTCTTTTTGTTGTCTGATTGCTGTGGTGAAGACTTCCAGCACTATGTTAAATAAAAAGTGGTGAGAATAGATGTCTTTGTCTTGTTCCTGACTTTAGGGAGAAAGCTCTCAGTTTTTTTCCCATTCAGTATGACGTTCACTGTGGGTTTTTCATATATGGCCTTTATTATGTTGAGGTATGTTCCCTCTAAACCTACTTTGTTGAAGGCTTTTATCATGAATGGATGTTTTGCTTTGTCAAATGCTTTATCTGCATCTACTAAAATGATCATATGATTTTTTTTATCCTTTTCCTCTTTTTTTTTTTAAGTTTTTGTTTTTTTTTAATGTTTATTTATTTTTGGGACAGAGAGAGACAAAGCATGAATGGGGGAGGGGCAGAGAGAGAGGGAGACACAGAATGGGAAGCAGGCTCCAGGCTCTGAGCCATCAGCCCAGAGTCCGACGCAGGACTCGAACTGACAGACTGCGAGACCGTGACCTGAGCTGAAGTCGGACGCCCAACCAACTGAGCCACCCAGGCGCCCCTATCCTTTTCCTCTTTTTTAAAAAAAGTCTATTTATTCATTTTGAGAAAGATAGAGTGTGGAGGGGGAGGGGCAGAGAGAGAGGGAAAGAGAGAATCCCAAGCAGGCTCTGTGTGCTCAGAGCCTGACGAGGGGGCTTAATCTCATGAACTATGAGATCATGACCTGAGCCAAAATCAAGAGCCAGATGCTTAACTGACTGAACCACCCAGGTGCCCCTATCCTTTCTCTTATTGATGCAATGTATCACATTGATTAATTTATGAATACTGAACCACCCTTGCATGCAGGAAGTAAATCCCGCTTGATCATGGTGAGTGATTTGTTTAATCTACTCTTGGATTCTGTTTGCCAGTATTTTGTTGAGGATTTTTGCATCTATGTTTATCAAAAATACTAACCTGTAGTTCTCTTTTTTGGTGGTGTCTTTTTGGGTTTTGGTATCAGGGTAATATTGACCTCATAGAATGAATTTGGAAGTTTTCCTTCCTCTTCTATTTTTTGGAATAGTTTGAGAAGAATAGGTATTAACTGTTCTCTAAATGCTTGGTAGAATTTGCCTGTGAAGCCGTCTGGTCCTGGAGTTTTGTTTGTTGGGAGTTTTTTGATTACTGATTCAGTCTCCTTTCTGGAAGACTCATCTTGAGTTGTTGGTAACTCTAGGGGCATGGCAACTCCATAAAAATAGAGTAGGGGATTCTCCCTGGCCAGATAATCCTGTCTACATAAGATAAGATAGCCATGGGCTCCAGACTCTGTTTTCAACAGATTTTCAGATGTTTTAAGAAATGAAAGTAAGTAGGGGCACTTGGGTGGCTCAGTTGGTTAAGCGTCCGACTTCAGCTCAGGTCACGATCTCACAGTTCATGAGTTTGAGCCCCACATCGGGCTCTGTGCTGACAGCTCAGAGCCTGGAGCCTTCTTTGGATTCTGTGTCTCCCTCTCTCTCTGTCCCTCCCCTGCTCGTACTCTGCCTCTCTCTCTCAAAAGTAAATAAAACATTTTTTAAAAATTTTTTCAAAAAAAGTGAAAGTGAGCACTTCTACCCCTCATCCCATGAATTTGCTCAGGTAGCTTGTCCAAGGCAACACTTTTAGTTTGTGGGAGAATGAAGATTAAAATCCAAGTTCTAACTCCCAACATCTGTGCACATAACCATGACTAAGTGAGACCTTTCAAAGTGTATGCCCAGTAACTTCACACATGAGAAAATCCTGTGAAGAGCTTGTAGTCAGAAAAAAATAATGAGACTGACCCCCACTCTGACCTGCCACCAGTCCCCACCTTTCACTTCCACCTAAAATTTGGCAAAGCCTTTCACTCTCAGTATAGAGCACTGGTTCCTCACCGTATATGCACGGTTTCATGCTTCACACCAAGCATAGCACAAATAGGTATATGGGTCCTATCTCAAGCTCAGGAATCTCTCAGATTCCTCCCATTAGTGGAAGGGGATCCAGCAGGATGGAGAAACCCATGAATCACTAAACTTTGGTTGAAGAGGCAATCTCCATTACTATAATGGAGATGGTTTTCCAGAACTGAGCACTTGGGTAAAGCTGCCGGGGGCAGTGAAAAGGCTGGGCTATCATCAAGCTATTGGAAGTAGCAAGGAAAGTTATCCTATCATCATCACCTCTCTGGGACATTTGTTTAAGAGCTAAGAGTGGACTGTGTTTTGTATTCTCTTCCTTGGCTTGATGTGTTCATTCATTAGCAGAGAGCTCTGTGCCAGGCTTTCCAGCTCCTTTTAGACCTTCAAAGGAATGAAAGAATGATAGTTACAGAAACTTGTTTATATATATAATAATAACATATAAAATAATAATTATCATATAAGTTTATAATCTCAAAAATGCTTATAATTTGACCCTTTTTTTTGTAAGAAAGAATGGAAATCATGCTGATAGTCCTGGAGAAGCCATATTTGGACAGGTACTAAAAAAGACTCTTGGTGATACAGTGGATGAAGTGGTAATGAAATTTAAATAAATGAACTTGGATAGGCACGACAAGAGCTGTGGCAATTGAGCTAAAGTACAGAGAAAAAGAGAAAGATAGAACCCAGCTTGCACTGAGTGCCAGTTGCCTTTACGCTGAAAGCAGAGACAAAGATAGTGAGTGTTTCTTGTGGATTAGATGTGGGCTCAGCAGAAGACAGCCAACCTGGAGCCATTTCAAATTTCACTCAAGAGTCCTACTCAAAAAGATGAAGTGACCCCAACAAAGGGCTGGTTCACCTGATTCCCACTGCTGTGGGAGGAAATAGAAGTGACCAGTGGGAGGTAAATGTTTCACCCACAGTACAGGCAGTTCAATGTGGGAGCCTCCAAAGTACCCATGAAACCACCCACAAGAAGAATAGTCAGCTTTGAACATCCACCAGAAAAAGACAGCTTTAAACATTTGCCACAGCCAGAGGAAACCAATGCCAAAGTACCTTGGTGCCAGTCAGGTAAGACATTTCCTACCCTTCAGTTCTTATTCCTCTCTCTGTTTTAATATTGGAGGATCCAGAGGCAGCCTGGGGGCAAGTGGGGACGGAGGAGGGGAAGCATCAAGTAGGGGAACAGAGATGAGGCTAAGACCTCTCTTTCACTGCAAGCACTTTGTCAAGGGGAGAAACTTTAACTTTAAATGGAATTTGAACTTCAAACTATTACATTTAAATTACGGAACATTTTGATTAACAAAATAGGACTATTCAGATGACTAGATATAATGGGAGACTTTTTTTTTTTTAAGGTTTTATTTTTTTAAGTAACCTCTACACACAACATGGGGCTCGAACTTACAACCCCGAGATCAAGAGTCGCATGCTCTACCGATTGAGCCAGCCAGGTGCCCCCACGGAAGACTTTTATTATCTAGGAGAGTCCTGGTCTCGCCTTCTCTCAAGAGAAGGACTAGCTCCTCAGGATGGGCAGTGTGAAGAGAAGGGAAACTTGTTTTTGACTGTGTTGATTCAAAGTACCTGCCACAGTGTTTTGCCATACTTATTTTTCTGTTATATGAAACTGAAAATGTTCTAATACCATAGTGAATATTTCATGCATAAATTAAATACCAAATATACACAAAAATGAATTTTCTAAAGTAATGTCTTACTTCAAATTTTGTTTCTCTCCGCTTATTGGAAAGGACATTTAATAGTCAGAAGAGGGGCGCCTGGGTGGCTTGGTCGGTTAAGCATCCGACTTCGGCTCAGGTCATGATCTCACGGTCCGTGGGTTCGAGCCCCGCGTCGGGCTCTGTGCTGACAGCTCAGAGCCTGGAGCCTGTTTCAGATTCTGTGTCTCCCTCTCTCTTTGCCCCTCCCCTGTTCATGCTCTGTCTCTCTCTGTCTCAAAAATAAATAAACGTTAAAAAAAATTAATAAAAAAATAATCAGAAGAAATGTATTTTAGTGCTAGAAAGGGCTTGCAAAGGGTGCTCTTTTCGGGGGATTTTGCAGGGAATCAAACATGACATAGTATGCTGACTTTCTCAAGAGAAAGTTAAGCATCAGCCTCTTTCCTCCCCCTCATAGAGGAATCAAGCCACAAGCTGTATGTATCAGTGTTCACAAAGCTATGGAACTAAAGCTTCTTTTTGCCTTTGGATTCCTGGGGCATTTCTTGATGCTGTTTTCCAATTCATAATTTTATGGATCTATTTTTTCTGTTGCTACATCTATGCATTTTGAGCATATTTGTTTCTTGCACTTGTAACTAAATAGTCGACCAGCCTAAGTCCAATAGAAATGTAACTGAGGCCACATATTTGCTGCTTTTAGCATCCCTAATAATTTCCATCTTTCATTACTCAGCCATAAGTATTAGCATTTTTATTTTTCTGCCTTCCACTCACTTTTGTAAACTAGGTTCAAACAAAATATTCAAATCATTGCATACACCAACAATGCTTTACAGATAATAATACAGCCCAGACAAAATAGGATCAATTGCTAAAGATACCATCATGAAAACTTTACTAATCAGCAAATGTTTGAGAATCCCAATTTATGCATATAAAAAGTGGGTTATACGATGTCCAAAGACAGTGTCAGGGTCTCATTCATCTGAGGGTCACTAGTATCTAGAAACATGATGCTCAATAGATGTTTGCTCAGGGAATGAATTCCCTTCCTAGAAGGTGTGGAGTAGATTTGCAAGTTTGATAAATTTTACCTGATTTTTGCGATGTGTACTTAATCATGTTAATTCTACTTCTTTGACTATTATGTTCAGGCCATTTCAAATATCTAGATTCAAGCCTTTCCAGGTCCCCAACACAAAGATGGAAATATTGGGACAAACACAATTTTGGGCCACTCCTTGTCATGTCCTAGAGGTACACATGAGAGACTAAGATAGTTAGAAGTTGTTTTCCTTTAAATCACCTCTTTTGAAGTGTTTGTCAAGACATTTGGTGACAGATTTCAAATGTGACCATTTAAAAGTTTAAAAGAGGGGCGCCTGGGTGGCGCAGTCAGTTAAGCGTCGACTTCAGCCAGGTCACGATCTCGCGGTCCGTGAGTTCGAGCCCCGCGTCGGGCTCTGGGCTGATGGCTCAGAGCCTGGAGCCTGTTTCCGATTCTGTATCTCCCTCTCTCTCTGCCCCTCCCCCGTTCATGCTCTGTCTCTCTGTCCCAAAAATAAATAAACGTTGAAAAAAAAAATTAAAAAAAAAAAAAAGTTTAAAAGAAATCCAAGATAAATAAATGCAAGACTACAGAACCAAACTTTATGAACACTACTAACGTATTCACCAGCTGGATGTTTCTAATTTGTGCGTGTCAAAAGCTTTCCTTATGAAAATAGAATTGTAATAAGAAATGACTAAATTAAAAAGCATGGAAGCACTCAGTTTCTTCTTGAATTCTAATTCCACCACTTTTTGGGACACCCGCGTGGTTCAGTCCGTTGGGCATCCGACTTCAGCTCAGGTCATGATCTCACAGTCCGTGAGTTCGAGCCCTGTGTCAGGCTCTGTGCTGACAGCTCAGAGCCTGAAGCCTGCTTCAGATTCTGTGTCTCCCTCTCTCTCTGCCCCTCCCCTGCTCATGCTCTGTCTCTCTCTTTCTCAAAAATAAATAAAAACATTAAAAAGAAAAAAAAATTAATTCCACCACTTGTTAACTGTATGATCTTGGGAGAGTTGTTTGGCTTACCATATTTCAGTTTCTTCTTAGGTAAAAAGAGAATAATAGAACTTTTCCCCCCATGAGAGTTTAGGACTAATTGTGAGACAGAAAAGGAGAAAATAGATGGTGATCAAAGTATCACCTGCTCAACTGATAAAGATTCAAATTGAAGATGTGGCCTAGATGTATGGTACCAATAGGCATCCTGATGTAGAACCACGGTCATACACTGAGTAGCACTAAAACTGCTCTTCTCTCCAGGCAAGAGCCTGCCTCTGTAAAATGTATGGAGTGGAGAAGCAGGATAGAATGAATGCTCTTTGTGGATCCTGGGTTAAAATGAGGTAAGCAGGAGCTGAGATAAGCATTTTAAAATTCTTCTTTCTAAATTTTTTTTTTTAATTTTTTTTTTCAACGTTTATTTATTTTTGGGACAGAGAGAGACAGAGCATGAATGGGGGAGGGGCAGAGAGAGAGGGAGACACAGAATCGGAAATAGGCTCCAGGCTCTGAGCCATCAGCCCAGAGCCTGATGCGGGGCTCGAACTCCCGGACCGCGAGATCGTGACCTGGCTGAAGTCGGACGCTTAACCGACTGCGCCACCCAGGCGCCCCTCTTCTTTCTAAATTTTTAAAAAATATTTATTTATTTTTGAGAGAGAGAGAGAGACAGAACATGAGTGGGGGAGGACCAGAGAGAGAGGGAGACACAGAATCCAAACCAGGCTCCAGGCTCTGAGCTGTCAGCACAGAGCCCAACACGGGGCTCGAACCCATGAACCGTGAGATCATGATCTGAGCCGAAGTCGGACACTTAACCGACTGAGCCACCCAGGCACCCGTTAAAATTCTTTTTTCTAACTCATCAAGATGAGAAGTCACTCCTCTTTCCCTGTGGGAGTATTGAGAGGGGTTGTCAGAGAGTTGACAGGTGTATTACATTAGTGAAGCTCCTTCTATAAACATTGGCATGGGGGAAATTTCCTAGACTTTTGTTCTCTTAATCCATAGGGCTAGACCAGTTAGCCTGTATTCAACCAGGCTATGTCTATCTCCTCATGGGGAAGAGATCAGCAGACTATCAGGATCGTCATATTCTCACTTTCATAAGGCTGTTCCTCCAACACTAATCATGCTCCTGATATAGTGCAGGTGAATAATGTTGCTTCTGCGTTCAGAATGCTCTGAAATAGGCCAGATGAGTACACTAACTAAATTAACTCAGAGGCAACATTGTACCCAAGGCTGAAAATAAATTTCCTATTTTATTTCCCAGCCTAAATTATGTCTAGCCAAGTTGTCCAATTACGGTTGACCCTTGAACAATGCAGAGGTTCAGGATGCTGACCCCCCAACACACAATCAAAAATCCATGTATAACTTTCGACTCTTGAGAAACCCAGCTACTAATAGGCTACTGTTGACCTTGCAGATAACATAAACAGTCGGTTAACAGATTTGTATATTATCTGTATTACTTACTGTATTCTTACAATAAAGTAAGGTAGAGAAAAGAAAAGGTTAGGAAAATCATAAGGAAAAGAAAATACATTCACAGCACTGTTCTGTATTTATCAAAAAAATATGACTTTAAGTGGACTCTCACAGTTCAAACCTGTGTTGTTCAATGGTCAACTGCACACATTGGATTACATTGGTCCACTAAGAAGCAGAGTCCAAGAAAGGACCAAACATGTAAGAGATTTACTGGGAGAGGGGGTAGAAGGTGAGAAAAGCTCTCAAACCACAGTGCTGGTCTGACCCCTGTGCAAGAAGAGAAGGAAAGGATTTTTTCCTACACCTGGATAGGAAGACTCTTAGACTATAGTGTAGTTCCTAGAAAAGTTAAACCTGGTTTATGGGGAATCCTTGAGCCAAAGTTTCTTGTTGGGGGAGTTCTACCTCACTGAAATGGCTACGCCTCACTGAAACGGGCCTGCTTTGTTACCCAAACCATCCTCAGTCATTGGCTAGGACCAGTGAGCAGACAGGCCTTCGTATGAACATGATGATGGATCAAAAGCCATTATGCTCCTGCAGCAGGGGATCTGAGTAGTGTGGGTTTTACTTAATGTGCTGGTCCTTCCCTTCCTAATGCACATAAAATCTCTTCATTTCACTTTTCCCACTGAGTCTCATGTTTCCAGCATGCCATGCTGAAGAGTGGGACTTTGTCTACTTACATGGCCTCCATGAAGTCTGATGAACAGCATTTGAATCCTGAGCCACAGGGATTACTGCTTTTACTTCTTGCCACAGCTAAGACACCTACCTCCTGTGGATGACTCCCCTCTGCCACCCAAAGTTATTTCAACAGGATAATCCCTTTCAGTAGAGACCTGAATTAATGCTGCTTTTGAAAACTGTGCCCCTGTGGGCCTGGTGAGGTTCTATTCCATGTGCTACATACTACTTAAGACCTTGTCTTTCACTTTGAACGTCACAAGCTTTGAGTAGCATTTCTTTCAGCTACATCTTTTTCTACAGCAAGAAATTAGGCCTCTGGTGTTATATTTCCTTGCCCTGTTCCACTGCTATTTTTCATCAAAAGTCATCTGAGTTTATAACATTTCAACTTGTTTTTTTAGCTTGATCCCCTTCTTTTTCTACTTATAGGAAAGCTAGTACCATTTGCTAGATTTGAATAGTCTTCCTTCTTTTGCTTTGTTACACAAACATTTTTTTTTGTCTCTCATTTTGTTTCCTGGCCCAGACATGCATTTTTCTTACACATACCCCTAGGTTTTTGCTTTGTGGGGTCTTCCTTCTTCTTCTTCTTCTTCTTTTTTTTTTTTAATTTTTTTAAATGGCTATTTATTTTTGAGAGAGAGAGAGGGAGAGACACTGAGCATGAGTGGGGGAGGGGCAGAGAAAGAGAGGGAGACACAGAATCCGAAGCAGGCTTCAGGCTCCAAGCTGTCAGCAAAGAGCTGGACGCAGGGCTCAAACTCACGAACCAGGAGATCACGACCTAGGCCGAAGTTGGATGCTTAACTGACTGAGTCACCCAGGCGCCCCTTTTTGGGGTCTTTCATAGAGAGATATATGAAATCTATACATTTTGTATTTCCCAAAGGCAAAGAAATTCTCTTTTCCAAGCTGCATACTATTCCCAGGAGATAGTCTCTTAATAAGTCAATATCCAATCCAGGCCTGGACTTGACTTACCATGGTCTTTTCTCAGCCATACAGAGGAAGGACCTTTACCACTCTGCTCCTGGCTCTTTCCAGAGCAGACAAGAACACGTGCTTTTTGCAGGCTGAACTATCTGAAAGAGAATGGTGAAGGGGAAGTGAACACTGGTTATATTTGATCTTTGTCATGTGCCCTCATCCCAAACTCATCAAAGTTGCTTCTCCTCTCCTGGGAAGTAGTAAGTGCATAGACCAGGAAGATTACAGTAGTTCTTCCTCATCCATGGTTTTGCTGTCTGTGGTTTCAGTTACCTGAGACCAACTGCAATCTGGAAGCAGATGACCCTCCTTCTGACGTCTTGTCAGAAGGTCAGTGGTCATTGCACTTATGTCATTCACCTCAGTTCATCTTATCACGGAGGCATTTTAGCATCAGACATCACCACAAGAAGAAGGGGGAATACAGGAGAATAAGAGATTTTGAGAGAGAGAACACATTCATATAACTTTTATTATAGTATATTGCTATAATTGTTCTAGTTCACTGTGCCTAATTAATAAGTTAAACTTTTTCATGGATATGTATGTACAGGAAAAAACACAGTTACATATAAGGCTCAGTACTTTCCACAGTTTCAGGTATCTGCTGGGGGTCTTGGAACATATCCTCTGCAGATCGCGGGGACTACCATACGCTCATGGAAAGAAATGTAGTCCGCATGGAAGGAAATATCAGGAGTGGGGTGTAAGTGTTTCCCCATAAAGTTATGTGAAATACTTAGCACAGTGACTGAAAAGAGATTAGTACTCAAATGTTGGCTATTATAAATCGAAAAGGAGTTGAAAAACTAAGATGGAAATTATTTCCAGTTTGTTATTTACAGGAGTAGGGCAATCAAGCAAATTCTATAATGTTGGATTTTTTTTTTCTCAGATTTTTTTTAAGGGTAAAAGTCTATATTTGGAAGTGTCCTTTTAATGATCGTCTATGAATACAACCTACTTCAGACATGGAAACAGCCTCCAGACAAACAAACATGATGAGGTCAGTGGTGAATTTCTTTTCCTTGGATCTCAAGACCATAGAATTGGATTAATACTAATCTTTGGTTATGATACACTCTCCTCATTGGTTCTTCCCTCTCTCCCTCCTTCCCTTTCCTTCCTCCCACCCTCTTCTCTCCCTCCCTGCCCTTCCTCCCTGCCTTGTTGCCCCTTCTTCTTACTAACTTGTGCCCCCTCCTAGGGAATCTTACCACATCAACGCCTCTTTCTGAATGGAATAGGACTTTTGGACTCTTTTGCCCTTCTCCTCCTTTCCCTCCCAGGCAACTGTCTTTATTTTTTGGGCTGGGTTTCAAATTTGAATAAACACTGAAAGTGACAGACTTGTCACATCTGGAGGAAGCTGCTGTTTCTTTTGGTTTTTCACAAAATTCTAAGTGCATCCCTAAAGCTCAAAGAAAGGGTATGATTTTGACTCAAACTTTGCCCTGTTTGCCAACCTCAGGGAGTCTAGGTTGAGTTAGGGAGAATGTAACAAAACCTGACAGTAGACAAGTCTAATGTGGTTTGGAGTTTTATTATGAAACTTCTGCATAGTTCTGCTTTTCACCCAGTTGTGTCATAAGAAAACAGCCAAAACAGTCATCTCAGTTTTTGCTAACCATCTTTTAGAATAACACACACATTCAGTATTTAAATTTTCTGTATTGTAATTAACAAATTAATATAAGATGCTGAAATTGTATTATGTATTGATTCAAACAGACTTGAAGCTATTTTCTTGCTTTCTTTCAGTCATGACTATGTATATACATATATGTACAATATCAAGATCTATATAAAAATATTCACATTAAAAACAAACAAAATATTGGACTTTCAGTTTTTTTAACAAGTAAGAACTTGGTATATTGTCCCATGAGTCCTATTTATTTATTTATTTATTTGTCTATTTACTTAGGAGCAGAGAGAGAATCCAAGCAGGCTGTCAGCATGGAGCCCAATGTTGGACTTGATCCTGTGAACTGTGAGAACACGACCTGAGCCAAAATCAAGAGTTGGATGCCCAGCCAACTGAGCCAGCCTGGCACCCCTGGACTTTATTTTTATTATATACACACTTTTTTAAGATTTTTTAAAATGTTCATTTATTTTTGAGAGAGAGAGAGAGACAGAGTGTGAGTGGGGGAGGCGCAGAGAGAGAGGGAGACACAGAATCCAAAGGAAGCTCCAGGCTCCAAGCTCTCAGAACATAGCCCGACACCGGGCTTGAACTCACGAGCCATGAGATCATGACCTGAGCCGAAGTCGGACGCTCAACTGACTGAGCCACCCAGGTGCCCCTATGTACACAATTTTTATTCATTAAAGGAAACTTGGATAATACAAAAAATTAGAAAGAAGGAGAAATTATATATGGGACAATTTCTTAATTCACTCTACTGGCGACTGATAACTATGTTATGTGCTGAGAAAAATACATCGATGACAAGGACATGGACTGTACCCTTTAGGAGAGAGACATAAATAAAATACATGTATTTTTAAGACAGTGAAAGGTTAAGTTTGTCAAGCATCTGCAGTATTTCAGAATTTTCCTGTTACCTTTAACTCACTCATCTGGAGGTAGGCTCTGTTTACCGAGAGATCACATGATCTCTGGGAGCCTGGGCTGTATCATGACTGAACTTGAGGTCCAGTCTTCTTTAGATTGCATGTATCTGCACTTCATTCTTTAGAGGAGCAGCAGTTGGAAAGAAATCTTTCTCCTTGTTACATGGGATGGGAGGAAGAGTGATAAAAGGTACCCACTGAAGACAAAGAAACTACTTTAAGATGGAGGTAGAAAGGGGACATGGTTACCCAGTATATTAATGACTCATTCCACATTTCACAAGAAGGTCAACCACCAAAGCAGAATGTTTTTTTCTAAAGCTATTTTGAATAAAATTTTGAAAAAGAGAGTTTTAACAAAATAAAGTCTAGTCAAGAGTTTTACAATTTTCAATAGGTATAGTAAGACACCTACTGATCCTGTATAAATGTGCAGTCAAAATCAATTGACTTTTTGTGCTATTAATGGCAGACTTCCATTGATTTCAGATAATTAGAACTGTGTCTAATATTTGTAAGTAATTATGCTGAGAACGATACAAAAGAAGTAAAGCTGTGAGATCCTGTATTTATGATCATTTAACATAGCCAAAAAAAAAAAATGGAAGAAAAGTATTTCGGTTCTTAAGATATTTGAGGCAACTGGGCATAAGGAAGAAACTGGAAGTTGTCTAATTCTGGCTTTCTTCCACTGATGCAGCAAAACCAGGCAGTTTCTAATTCTCCCTTGATCATATTTTTTATATACTTATATATGTATATCAAACTCCTAACAAAATCACCACTACTTTAATCTGTTGTTTTCATTTATCCATCTGTCTACCATCCATTCATCCAGTAAATATTTATTATGTACCTACTACCAGGGATAGCACTTTTTTGGACAGGGTATTACCAAATACCTCAGTTGAAGAATATTCGCATGTCACTGAGATATGAGTTTAAATAATAAAATGAAGCTGCTACGGGAAACTTGGAGTTTATTTACAAAATAAATGAGCTTCAATTTAAGAAGCAAGTAGCACTCATTTTTTTGAAAACTTAGGGTGCTTGGTTGTTTGTTTTTAAAGAACACTCCTGGGGCATCTGGGTGGGTCAGTCGGTTAAGCATCTGACTTCGGCCCAGGTCATGATCTCATGGCTCCTGAGTTCGAGCCCTGCATCAGGCTCTGTGCTGACAGCTGAGAGCCTGGAGCCTGCTTCGGATTCTGTGTCTCCCTCTCTCTCTACCCCTCCCTAGCTCATGCTCACTCTCTCTCTCTGTCAAAAATAAATAAACTTAAAAAAAAACTTAAGAACACTCCTAAACGACCATGCAGTTCTGAGTTACAAGTTTCTTTTACTAATGAACAAATGAAAAACCCTCCTCATGGCAAGGAGCATCAGCAATGGATTATTTGACTCTCATTGTGGTTTATTTCATTATACAATGAGTCACATTTTTTCCTTTGTTAGTTACAGAGGTTGAGCAAAATCTGGTGGGTATATCTGACATAGGCTACAAAATATAAAATTGTTCCTCAAAGTGTATCTCTGGCTTCTAGTCTCTCTCCAGAGTCCTGGCCATCTATTATCCTTTGCCAACCAGACATTTCCCCATTAGTGCTCTACAGGCACTGTGGACTCAGTATATATAAAGCTGAACTCTATGTTGTCCAGTTTTCTTGAATTCTCTCTCATACTTAGTAGTACCACCATCTACCTGGTTTTTCAAACTAGAAACCTAGAGCCTGGGGTGGCTGGGTGGCTCAGTCCGTTAAGCGCCTAACTTCGGCTCAGGTGATGACCTCACAGTTCATGAGTTCAAGCCCCACGATGGACTCTGTGCAGACATCTGGGAGCCTGGATCCCGCTTCAGATTCTGTCTCCCTCTTTCTCTCTCTGCCCCTTCCCTGCTTATGCTCTCTCTCTCTCTCTTTCTCTCTCAAAAATAAAATAAACATTAAAAAAAAATCTAGAGCCTGTCTTTGCTGGCACCCATCATAGTTCTTCGGTCGTCAAGTTCTGTTCATTTTATCTTCAGAATAGGTCTAGAATTTTCACTTCATCATCAGTGCCACTGCTTTAGAGCCACTCACCTTTATCTTGCCTGGACTGTTAGAAAGACGACCAAAGGATCTTTCTGCTTCTGGTCTCTCCATACTCTAGTCTATCCTCTCTACTGCCATTAAAGTTATCTTTTTCTAACTTAAATATGTTCATGACACTCTCTTTGAAAGTGTTCAGTGGATTCTCCTTGACTATAGGAATGAGTTGAATCATCTTAACACAGAATTAAGAACTTTTCTAGTCTGGTCCTAGATTTTCTTTTCAGGCCCATTTCTCCACAAGTATTGCGTACTTCTGCCAAATGGGACCATTTGGCTAAATATTCCATGCATGCTCTTTTTATACCTATGAGCTATTGAATATGCCCTTTGCCCAGAATGTCATTACTCATGTCTCCACTAGGTAAACCCCTACTTACCGTTCAGAAGATAGCTCAAATATTACCTCTTTAAAAGGTCATCTTTGAAATCCCCTGGAAATATCAGTACCTCTACTCTCCGCACTAGGCTATTCTTTGTTTGCCCCTCTAGATTCCCTGTCCACCATTGTTTACCTGCCCTGTGCCGTTGGAGGCTCACCTCTTTGGACAACATAACCTGATTTTCTTGCCCTCTGACTTTTTGGTGAATTTGAATAATGGGAGGCCCTGGAAGAAGTTCAGAGGGCAGAAGAGAGTGAGATTATAGTAATATTTCCCTAATTCCCTTCTTCCTGGGCCTTGGACTGGCAGGGGCTACTAGAAGAGTTCCTGTTGGGTAGATCTTCTTGTAGCTCAAGCTTTCTTTCTGGGTTTTGGTAATAGCTCCGTTCCTTGGCCTCTTCAGGCCTAGGTGTGGGGGCCTTTTCTCAATGCTAATACTTAATTGTCCCTAACTCAGTAAATAAAGTCCTTTATTAAACTTCCTTTATTCACTCCTTTTAGGTATGCCATCTGTTGCCTGTTCTGATTTGTGCACTCCTGTGGTACCATTTAGATAGCTCTATCACTGTTTCTAACACATTGCATTCTAATTATTTTTGCCTATCTGTCCATTTTTCCCATTAAACTCCTTAGAAAAGGTCTGAATTCAGGGAAAGAGTCCGTGTGACTAGGTAGAAAGGAACCTTCATTTCTTATGAGGGCTTTGCAAAGACCAGGGTAGAACATGCAGAGGCCAGAGAAAGGAGGAATCCCCAGAATGTGCAGAAAACCTGGGGGACATGGGAGTTATCTTTGAGAATCAGGTAAGGAACTGCCTGCCTGCCTGAACCCAAGGAGTCAATCTCGTTGAAAAGGGAGATAATAATTAAAAGGAAAATCAGAAAGCAAGGACTAAAAACACTCTGGCCCAACTGATTAGCTGTGTCAAACTCAATACCAACTTGAGCTAAAATCAGAGATCCTTGGTCTGACATTTGGGATTCACTTGTAGAGTCTTCTAGACCTCATCTAGTAAGAAGACCAAAAAGTATAAACAAAAGGGCAATGACTCTAACAACTTTCATAGCTGTTAGAAGTGAGAGTTGGAGAACCCCTATATAGCATTTCTCCTTTCTGCCTAAGTTTTCAACAAATTGAGAAATAAAGATTAGGACAGATAGAGTGAAAAAATAATAATGATAATAGTAATGATAGCTCAAACTTCCAGAGCACTGATTTTGTCATAGGCACTGTTTTAAGTGCTTTGTATGTATGACCTCAGTCTTCAGGCCAAGTCTGTGAGTATGGTGGCTCCAACTCTATGAGGAGGGGCAGAGGGCTCTTAGTCCCATTTTGTAGGTGGAGAAATGGAAGCACAGGGAAGTTGAGTAACTTTGCCCAAAGTCACATGGCTGTATTAAGTGGCTAATCTGGGGTATTAACCAGCTTGGCTCCAGTGTCTAACCACTATGCAATCTTGCCTCTTAAGATAAACGTTTATTTTGGATAAAACTAATGTTGGAGAATGTGATTTGCATCCATGAACAGAAGGATTTCTAATAACGAACGCCTGGTCGCAGACAGTGCCGGTCTTCTGCAGGCTTCCCCGCATGGGGCCTGTCTCTGGAAAACTTAGACATGGAAGAGCAGGCTTCTTTGCAGGCAGGTTGCCTGTGAGGAGAAAGAGAGAGAAAGACAATAAATGGGGGACTTGCCTATGCAAGCCCACTTTTTTTTCATGCTCATCGATCCGGTAAATTCTCCTTTCCTGGGAGAAAAGAGTTGAGGGGTAGAGGAAGGTATGTGGTGTTATATTAGTGGATCCCCCTCCACCAGGAAGGAAACATCAGGAATTGGGAAGAGGTATTTTCCCTCAATGCAATGTCCCTATATTTATTACTTTTTATTACCTTTTTAGTTCTTAATATCCATGCACATTGTACCATAATCATTTACGTGTCTGTCTCTACCACCCACTTCCTTCCTTGCCTATGCACTTTTTTTTTAATGTTTATTTTTGAGAGGGAGAGAGGGAGAGGAGGAGGGGCAGAGAGAGAGGGAGACAGAGAATCCAAAGTGGTCTCTGCACTGTCAGCACAGAGCCCGATGCGGGGCTCGGACCCGTGAGCCATGAGATTGTGACCTGAGCTGAACTCGGAAACTTAACTGAGCTACCCAAGTGCCCCTCACCTATGCACTGCTTAATGGCAGAAATCTTTTCTATTAATCTCTGGATCTCCAGTGCTTAGCACATGGTACACCCTCATTAATAGCTCATTAAACAAAAGAATGAATAAAGAGATACTTTTCTCTAACCCCCAGAAAACACAGAAGTAAGAATTTAATACACCCTAGGATTAGTTGTTAGTTCAGAAATGGGATTAGCTGCTTTAGACTTCAGTGCCTTAGTTTGAGTTCATTCTCAACTTCTTTAATTCCTGGCTTTTTTTTTTTTTAATGTTTATTTATTTTTAAGACAGAGAGAGACAGAGCATGAGCAGGGGAGGGCAGAGAGAGAGAGGAAGACAGAATCTGAAGCAGGCTCCAGGCTCTGAGCCCTCAGCACAGAGCCCGACGTGGGGCTCGAACCCACAAACCATGAGATCATGATCTGAGCTAAAGTCGGACACTTAAACGACTGAGCACCCAGGCACCCCTCCCCCTTTTTTTAAATATAAAGTCTTAACAGGTGAGCCAGACAAGTTGAAAACTTCCTACTTACCAGTGCGGCTATTCATGACTTTTCTGAACCTGGAATCAGAAAAGATGGTAAGGAACAACAGAGTAGTGTCTTGACACATATATTGGTTATCCCTGTCTACCAGAAAGAAGATAAGGCCTTCGGTGTCATTCAACCTGGTTTTGAAAACCCACTTTACAACTTACCTGTGTGACCTTGGGCAGATTATTCTTGTAGCATAGGAGCTATGTTCTACATGTTTTTAGGCAATTCCCTTCTGTGAGGACATTATCTGCTTTTCAGAAAGATTCTCATTTGACCGCTTTTATGGAATTATGCCCTGGCCCATGGTCTCATTTTCCATTTTTAAAATCTGCCTGCTTTATCTTCCAGACATCAGATTCTGCTGTCTGATAGCATGTGACTATCGAGAAATGTGATTATTCCTCTTACTTCTTTAATTTATCCTGTTTTTCTGGTTTGTGATCGTATCTCAATTAACTATTTCCTTGGTTACTGATTGACTTAATGGAATCCAGTTTCATTGACACAATTGTGAACTTTGGCTACCACTAACATCTACTTGAACCATAGTAGCTTGTCAAATTGCCTTGATATTTTTATTGCATCTTCAAGAACCACTGAAGCTTACTACCAATGGTCACTTCAAAATGCGTCAGTTATTTTAGCATCTCAACAGAGTTATCCAAATGTAACACGTTTCCTTGACCAATCAAGCCTGTGTATTTTGTACCTGGTAACACATATTTCTGGGAATGCTATGTGGAATTATCCAAGTCCTAAGCATGTAAAGAAATGGTCATTTATAAACCAAGTCACAGAAATGAATAATCGAGAAAGACTTCAACAAGACCCAGTTTTCCAAAAATGGACTCGCACTGCATTATGAGACAACTTCTTGTCAACTTGCTTCATTTACTAACCCCTCCATGGTCCTCCTATTCCAATGAGCGAACCTCATTGTTGTTTTCACATTCTGTTGATTCACAAATTCAGAAACTATTCCCTGAGGGCTGCTGAGTAATAAGTAACAGTGATATTTGCACACATTCATGTAGGATTTCACAGTTTACAAAGGGTTTCACATCCATTCTCTTAAGTGGATTTGAGTTCTTGAACAGAGGGTCTTGCATGGTCCATGTTTAAACTACCAGAATAATGATCCTCTGTTTTGTATTTTTGACATTCTGGGTGTTTTTCTGCCTCAAGGCCACTGATCACTCATTCATTAATTCATTCAACTAACATCCATTGAATCTTCTTCCTCTGTATTAAGTACTGTGCTAGAAATTCTGGAAAAAAGTGAAAATGACATGGTCCTTACATTTAAGCCTGGAAGAGAGATTTAAAATTAATCAACAAAGGGACACCTGGGGGGGCTCAGTTGGTTGAGTGTCCACCTTTGGCTCAGGTCATGATCTCGCAGTTAGTGAGTTCAAGCCCCTCATCAGGCTCACTGCTGCCAGCGTGGAGCCCGCTGTGCATCCTCGGTCTGCCTCTCTCTCTGCCCCTCCTCCGTTCATGCTCTCTCTTTCTCAAAAACAAACATTAAAAAAAAATAATCAACAAAAATATGATGTTCAAATACTGTAGTACACATCTATATAAACAGCTAAAAGAATACAGCAAGAGAAGAGCTTCATTCCAGCCCAAGCTTTAGGGACTCTCAGTCTTCAAAGAGGAAATTGTATATTAAGAAATCAACACCAGGGGTGCCTGGGTGGCTCATTTGGATAAGCATCTGACTCTTGATTTCGGCTCAGGTCATGATCTCACACTTTCATGAGTTCGTGCCCTGTGTCAGGCTCTGCACTAACTGCAGGGAGCCTGCTTGGAATTCTCCCTCTCTCTCTACCCCTAGCCTGCTCACACTCTTTCTGTCTCTCTCAAAAATAAATAAATAAATAAACTATTAAAAAAAAGAAATAAACAACAAAATAAAACCCTGAAACAAAGTAAGATTAATTTAAATGTATCTTAGTGTTTTTTTAAAAATTCCATATAATAGATTCATATTTTTTTTCTTGAGGGTGTGGGAAACAGCAGAACAGGAAGGATAGTTGTGAAATCTCTCAAACAAGACAAGTTGTCACAACTTCAAAGAGGTTAGAAATCATTGTACTGGTACACAAGAAGTTTAAATGCTAGATTACTCAAATCTTGTTACATGTAATTTCTAGTATTTGAGCAATGAGCACTGGGAGCAAAATTTGTGCCAAATAAGCAGAACTAAAGGGTTTCAATAGCAATCACTTACTTATCTTTATCTTAATAATTATGATAAGGTTACTACAAGGCATCAGAACCCAGATGACTATTTCCCTTTCATAAATAAGGACATTTTAAGTTTTATAAGTGAAGAATATTGGGAAAATACTTTTAATTCTCATGTACCTAATAGCAAAAACGACAATGATATCCTATTTGTTTACAAACATTCTTGGTTAGGGTGTGTGTGTGTGTGTGTGTGTGTGTGTGTGTTTTAAATGGTGTTTTTAGCATTATAACACAGCAAAAATCTCTACTTGAGTTCTTTGATAAATGTAACTGTAACAGAAGAAAGAATAAAACCAGTAGGATTTCCTCTATAACTAATATTGACCCACGTCTGAACTCCTCTGTTTATTCATGAAACAGATCCAAGCTATTGGTCCATCAGGATTTACTTCCAACCTTCACCGTTCAGACTGTACAGCCAGTGTAACTCCTGGCCTCTCAGGTGACTCGACTTACAGGGGTAATAGAAAAGGCCACAGCAGTGCTGGGAGGTTGCGAAAGAAACCCACGTCCTGGCCCCTAGCCCAGTAGACTAGAGTCCCTCAGCAAAAGAGACTTTCCACTGGTTACACTTGGGAGTTACCCTTAGTCTAGCCTTTGTCTCAAACCATCTGGAGGCCAAAAGTGCTAACAAGCCACTGACTCACTGGCAGAATACATTCAGTCTGGTGATTCTGTTCTGGAAGGCTGTGTAACAACAGAGATACTGGCAATCAAACAACAAAACAACTTCCTAAGTTTCAAGGTCATCCGAGCCTGGTTGTGGGATGGTATATTGATAACTGAGAGCAGGTACTGGAGACTTGTCATAGTGGCCAAGCTTTCTTTGTAGGAGAAAGAAGTCCTGTTCAGGTTTTGTCTGGTACCCTTTTCCTAGCTTTCTTAGAAGTAGCAAGTGTGGATCTCTTCTTAGAGACCCTGGAATTATGTCACAGCTCTCACTGTGACAATTGTTGGGAAAGTGTAATGAGACTTGGCAGTTTCCTGGTAATCATTAAAATCATTTTAAATTTGACTTCTAAGCTAATGCCAGAGGGTAATAGTTTTAAGTTGTCTCAATCACAGTAATATGCAAGAAAAGTATTTCTCCTAATGAAGACTAGGTGTGTGTGTGTGTGTGTGTGTGTGTGTGTGTGTGCGTGTGTGTGTGTGTGTTCTGGTATACGTTTTCATTTTCTTGTACTGGCTCTTACACTAACCTATCAAAAAAAAATAGGGGCACCTTAGTGGCTCAGTTGGTTAAGCATCCAACTCTTGGTTTCGGCTCAGGTTCATGAGTTCTGAGGTCAAGCCATTTGTTGGGCTCTGTGGCTGCTGGTGTGGAGCCTGCTTGGGATTATCTCACTCCCTCTCTCTCTCTCTCTCTCTCTCTCTCTGCCCCTCCCCTGCTCATGCATTTTTTCTCTCTCTGAAAATAAGTAAACTTAAAAAAATTTAAATAGACTCTACACCCAACGTGGGCCTTGAACGTGGGCCGAGATCAAGAGTCACATACTCTACTGCCTGAGCCAGGAGTTAGCCTAATGTCACATCTCTATCATCTGATAGTTCTCTATGATGTGGAAAATAAAATTAATAAGATATACTGGCTACTTTTTAGGTGCTAGGCACTGTCGTCAATGCTTTACATTTGGTGGGGAACCATTTCGTCCTCATGATAACCCTATGAATTAAGGTCAGTTTATCTAAGTCAATTTAAGTAGCCATATTCTTGAATTTCATCCCCAATGTATTAATTCATTTATAAATTACTTATAGAATGTCTGTTCTAGGTACTGTCCTAGTTGCTCTAGATAGAAACAAACGAACAAAAAAGGTTGGGTACCCACTCTGCCTTTTAGGAGTTCAGGGTCAAGCAATTAATAGCCCTAATTGCATCTGACTTGCTGGGCATTGTGTAATTGATAGAGCATATTAATAAGGCTTCAGGCTCATGGTATGTGCAATCTATATGGCAAACACATTCTTTTCTATTCCAGTTAGAAGAAAGATTCAGAGACTGTTCGTAATGCTGTAGGATAGGCGACAATATTCATTTAAGCTTTTGCCTTAGGGCTACATTAACTCTCCTACCCTCTGAAGAGATACTCTGAAGAAATCTGGACTTATGAAAAAAAGAAAAAGAAATCTGGACTGCCTGGATATCCCACAGAACATCCCACTGAGGCATTACATTGATGGCATCATGTTAATTGTTTAGGATGAGCAAGAAGTGACTAGTATGCTAAGACACAGTGTTCCACAAGGTGGAGATCCCAGGGATCTGACACTTCAGTGAAGTTTTTAGGGTTCTGGTAGTCAGAAGCATGACAAGATACCTTCTTCAAGTAAAAGAGAATTGTTGTATCTTGCATTTGCTACCACAAAGAAGAAAAAATCATTCCTGGTAGGGCTCTTTGGGTTCTAGACACAACACATTCCAAATTTACAAATGATGCATATACCTAGTGACACGGAAAGCTGCAGGTCTGTGTGGGGAGGTCCATTCTACAGTACGAATAGCCCCATTACTTGGGCCATAAAATCCAGCAGATCTTAAGGTGTTAGAAGTGTCTGTGGTGGGAAAAGATATAGTGTCTTATGGCAAGCCTTTTGGGAGCATAATAATGCAGGCTTCTGGGATTCCATTTGTAACATAAAATTATATGCCTTTTGGGAAATAGTGCTTGGTGAGTTATTGGGACTAGGAGAGGCAGAATGCTTCATGGGGCACCAAGTGACCATGGGTCCAGAGCTGCCCATTATGAACTAGGTTTTGTTAAATATGTCAAGTTATAAAGTCAGATAGATCCAGCAGCAGTCCGTGGCAATATGGAAATGATACTTGTGCGATTGAGCCCAAGCAGAACAGAGGACACAGTAAACTACTCAAGTGGTAAGTAGCTCAGACCTACATGTGGCTCACAACAGTTGCAGCTCTACCCTTCCTCAGCTTGCTCCTGTGGCCATATAAGGTTCCTGTAAGACCAACTGAAGGAGAAGGAAAAGCCAAAGCCTGATTTATACATAGGCGTGTTCAACATATGAGCACAAGCTGAAAATGGACCACGGCTGCATTATAGCTACATTGGTACAAACAGCAGGGAGGGAAAATATTCCCAAAGGGTGGAGCTGTGAACGGTGCACCTACACATCTATGTTTTGTGTGGTGAAAACTGGCCCAGTATATACAGATGTGGGAAGTGGCCTGGAGAGAAAAAAATTAGAAAATTGGAGACAAAAAGATAGAGGCATGTCAATGAACATGAAGAGTTTGTATCACACATTATAGCCTAATAAAAAGCATCCACCATGGAACAGTTACTGTAAATAGCCAAGTAAATATAATAACTAGATCAGTAGACCAGGCTTTGTCATTGGCCACCATGGAACAGCTATGATGGCACATGGACAAAGTTGCCAAGGTGGCAGAGACCTGCTATGCATGAATTCAATAGTGTGGACATCCCATTCCCAAAGCTGATCTAGCTTGTGCTGCTGCTGAATGTCCAGCCTGTGAGCAACAGAGACCAATATAATTATTTCTTGATGAGACCAACTGGTTAACTGGTAGAAAGCCAACTACAAGAACTAGTAGTTTGTCTTTACAGGGATGGATACATATGCTGGGTCCAGTCTTGTCTTTCCTAATTGCAGTGCATCAGTCAGCACCACAATCCCAGGGACTTGCAGAATGCCTGATCCACGGGTGTAGAATCCCACACAATAAAACATCTGAACAGGTGATCCACTTTGTTGTGAAGGAGATGTAGGATTGGATTCATGCAATCGTATGAATTGCATGATGCACTATCGTATCATATCATATATTATATCATGTCATGCCATATCATATCCCGCATCATTTTGAAGCATCTATCAGGATGCTTCTAAAGGCACAGCTGCAACACCAGCTCAGAAGCAGCACCCTGGAAGGATGAAGTGCCATCTTTCCTCAGGCTTTTCCTCCTTCCTCACTGGTTATATGAGAACCCTCTCCTTCTTGCCCATATAACTATCGGTATGAGC
This sequence comes from Puma concolor, assembly GCF_028749965.1. Classification (NCBI taxonomy): domain Eukaryota; kingdom Metazoa; phylum Chordata; class Mammalia; order Carnivora; family Felidae; genus Puma; species Puma concolor. Next base: position 45,066,028 of record NC_141676.1, on the reverse strand, counting down.
TAGAGGAGGGGTGTTGTTGCAACTGCAGTGGCTGAAATGGGATCTGGGCTACATCAGAGACCTCTGTATGGTCCCCAGTAGGAAGAACACAATGGACACCAAGGGGGTAGAATCCATAATGGCACCACTTACCATCATTCCCAAAATTCACTGGGAGATTTTGTGCTTCCTATACCTTCAATTCTGGAAGTTCTTGTGCCCAAAAGGGATGTGCTCTTGTCAGGGGATAGAGTAAATATCTCATTGGACCATATGCTATGGATACACCCTGGGTACTTTGGACTCCTTGCGTCCAAGACCACCAGGTGAGAAGGGGACCTTCTCATCTTGGCAAGGGTAATCAACTCTGGTCATCAGGAGAAGATAGTGCTGCTTTTACACAACGGGGATAAGAATATGTTTGGAACTCAGGTGACCTACTTAGAAGCCTCCTGGTACTCCCTTGATCCACTGTAGCTATGAATGGACATGGGCAGCAACACTGACTTGAACGGGGTACGATTGCCTTGAGCTGAGGTTCATCAGAAATGAAGGTTTGGAGGCATCTGAGTGGCTCAGTCGGCTGAGCATCTGACTTTAGCTCAGGTCACCATCTCGTGGTTCGTGAGTTTGAGCCCCACGTCAGGCTCGCTGCGGTCAGCCTGTCAATGCAGAGCCCACTTACAATCCTTTGTCCCCTCTCTCTGCCCCTGCCCTGCTTGCACTCTCCCAAAAATAAATAAATATTTTTAAAAAAATGCAATAGGGATGCCTGGGTGGCTCAGCTGGTTGAGCATCTGACTCTTAATTTTGGCTCGGGTCATGATCTCATGGTTCATGAGCTCAAGCCCCACATTGGGCTCTGCACTGACAGTGCAGAGCTTGCTTGAGATTCTCTCTCTCCCTCTCTGTCCCTCCTCTGCTCACCGTCTCTCTCAAAAAAATAAACTTAAAAATAAATTAATTAATTAATTAAAAACAGAGAAATGAAGGCGTGGGTCACCCTGTGAAGTAAGCTACCTAGGCTTGCCTAAGTGGTAGCTGAGGGTGATGGAATTGAGAATCCCATGGAGGTGGAGGATGAGTACCAGTTGTAGCCCCAAGAACAACTGCAGCAATGGGGGCTCTGATTCCTTTCACCAACTTCCTTTTTCTAAGTTTTCTCTCAGGAAGAAAGACTCATGGGAATCATGGAGTATCTGTTCCCTAACTCTGCATAGAGAAGTGGATTTGTCCATAGCTTGGGGTGGACTCTGGCAACCACAAAAATGTGCCACTCAAAGTGTTGTGGGAAGCAAACTGGACTGTTGAACCTAATCCTGCCCTCTGGATCCACCCTTGTTTTTGCACTGAGCTAACACTTCCCTCGGGCTTCTTTTAGCCAATGATAGTGTGGCAGGGGTGCTAATGGAAGCCCATTTCTGGGAGAAACGGGCTCCTCTAACAGGTGACTTTGGCTCAAGGCCTCCATATTGGCCTGGTTGAAACTCAGAACTGTGCCGTAGTGTAAAGCTCTTTCTACCTAATCCTCTTTCCTTCCTGCTCTCTTTCACTGATGTCAGACTTGCGTCATGCTCTGAAGGCTCTCTGGCTTTTTCTCCTGTATCCTTCACAGGCATGTTCTCCTCAAAATCCCTTGCATGTCTAATTCCATTTTGGCATCTGCTTCTCAGAGGATACAAACCAACATAGCGCAGCTGGGGAAACGAGACCTTATCTAACAGGCAAATGTAGGGCATGAAGAAGACAGACTTAGAATCTACCTTCCTATACTGGATCTCTAGAAGTTGCTCATACAGTGTTGATATTGTTGTCTGCAAATACCAATCTGCAATTTCTTTATTATTTTGCTAACTGAAAAAAAGGAAGTGCTAGCAAAAGGAAAGAAAATGAAAGTAAAGGAATCACTTCCTCTATCTTTAACTGCTCTTTCATACCACCGCGCCCCCCCCCCCCCTTTACAGTTTCCCTTATTACTCAAGCTATAGCCCATTGTATAGTCTAGCATTCTGCAGACTTAATCACTTGGGATCTGGAGCAAAACTATTCCTAAAGGACCAAAGGCATAATCTTAGTTCATATAAATGGGAGAACTACTCCCATTGACTACTGCCTAGTCAATTGTTTAAGAAGAGAACTAGTCAGGGGCACCTGGGTAGCTCAGTCAGTTAAGCCCCTGACTTTGGCTCAGGTCATGATCTCACGATTTGTGGGTTCCAACCCCACATTGGGCTCTAACCCCACATTGGGCTCTGCACTGACAGCTCAGACCCTGGAGCCTGCTTTAGATTCTGTGTCTCCCTCTCTCTCTGCCCCTTCCCAGCTTGCACTCTGTCTCTCTCTCTCAAAAATAAATAAACATTAAAAAAATTAAAAAATAAAAGAAGAGAACTAGTCACGGGGCACCTGGGTGGCTCAGTCAGTTAAGTGTCTGATTTCAGCTCATGTTTCAGGTCATGATCTCAGGGTTTGAATTCGAGCCCTGTACTGGGGCTCTGCGCTAACAGTGGAGAACCTGCTTCGAATTCTCTGTCTTCCTCTGTCTCTGCTCTCCCCAGCTCATGCTCTCTTTCTCTCTCAAAAGAAATAAATAAACCTAAAAAAAAAGAAGAGAACTAGTCACTAGGAATCTGTACAGTATTTTGAGCTCATCTTTGCTACTAATGTTTGCTACTAATGTTCTCTTGAATTCTTGAAACCATAGCTTACTTAACTAGAAAATAAGGGTAAAGCTACTTACTTCCGAGAGCTAAGGAAAGATATTTGTGCACATGGGTCTTTTACATAATAACCATACTTTATGATGCACACGTGTGTGTGTGTGTGTGTGTGTGTGTGTGTGTGTGTGTGTGGTATAGCAAAAACAGCTTAAGATTTGGGTTTTGAGACCTGAACTCAGCCTTACATCTCATAAGAAACCCCAGGTAAGTGCTGTTTGCCTTATTGAGTCTTGCCTACCTCAGAGCTTGTTGCAAAGTTCAAGTGTAACAGAGCATGTGAAAAGGCTTTGTAAATCATAAAATGCCATATAGAAGTGAGCTTTTATGAGAGTGATGATAATTAAAGATCTTCTTTGGTACAGTGTCTGATATGTGACAGATACACGTAGTTTAAGAGAAACAGGAAGTTAATTTAACTCATTGTACTAGTCTACTAGGGCTACAGTAACAAAATACTACAGACCCGGTGGCTTAAACAACAGAAATTTATGCTTTCACAGTTCTGGAGACTGGAAGTCCAAGATCACGGTACTGGCAGGGTTTGTTTCTCTTGAGGCCCCTCTCCTTGGGTTGCAAATGGCTCTCTTCTTGCTGTGTCCCTACATGGCCTTTTCTCTATGCAGGCACACCCCAGGTGTCTCTTCCTTCTTACTAGGACACTAGTCCGGAAGGATCAGGGCCCCACCCTTATGACCTTGCTTAACCTTAACTTTTTAAAGGCCCCATCTCCAAATACAGTTGCATTGGGAGTTAGGGCCTCATCATGTGAATTTTTTTGGCAGGGGGGAGGGCACAGTTCAGTCCATAACACTAATCATTTAAATATGTTCAGGGGCGCCTGGGTGGCGCAGTCGGTTAAGCGTCCGACTTCAGCCAGGTCAAGATCTCGCGGTCCGGGAGTTCGAGCCCCGCCTCAGGCTCTGGGCTGATGGCTCAGAGCCTGGAGCCTGTTTCCGATTCTGTGTCTCCCTCTCTCTCTGCCCCTCCCCCGTTCATGCTCTGTCTCTCTCTGTCCCAAAAATAAATAAACGTTGAAAAAAAAAAATTTAAATATGTTCAAGGCCATTCTAGGTCCTGCTCAATACTGCTGTGGTATACCTCAGGATAGTGTGGCTCCTGGACCTCTGCCCCAGGATCATTTGAGGTGTTTGGTAGAAATGCAGATTCCTCAGTTCCATCTTGGATTTACTAAATCAGAACTGTTGAGGTTCAACAATCTGCATTTTTACCAACTGGGTAAAAGTTGTTTAGGTGATTTTTGGGTACCAAAGTGTAATAATTACCCATACAATGGGAAGCACATAGAAGTTTGGAGTCACACTGCCTGGATTTGAATCCTTGTTCTATCAATTACTAGATGTGGAATCTTTGCCAAAATACTTCATTTCCCCATGCCTCAATTTACCTATATGTAAAATGAATATTATTACTACCTTCATATTGTTGTGAGGAATAGAGATAGAGGATTAGAGGATGCTTCATAATTTAGACATTTTTACCATTCTTCAACTTTATGTTCTGATACATAGTGGTCCATGGAAACTTTTTTCACTTTTTTCTTCCTTGCAATGCCTCTTTTTTATTTTACCTTTCCTTTCATCTTTTATTGTCTCCTCTCTCATCTCTAATCCTACACAACCTTTAAGGTGGACTTTTCTTTTTTAAGTTTATTTATTTATTTATTTTGAGAGGCGGGGAAGAGACAGAGAGAAAATTCCAATCAGTCTCCACATTGTCTGGGCTGAGCCTGACATGGGGCTCAAACTCACAAACTGTGAGATTATGGCCTGAGCCAAAGTCAATAGTTGGATGTTTAACTGACTGGGACACCCAGGCCCCTTAAGGCGGGCTTTAAATCCCACCTATCTCATGTCTTGTTTCTTGATCCCCATTACAATCTGGCTATCTCTTTGTGTATTCCATTTTGCATTATAATTATTCGTATATGTTGTGTTCCCCACTGGCTGTCGACAACCATGAGAAACAAGCCCATCGACCCAATCAAAGGAGGGGTGTGGAGACTCAGAGCACAAGTGAGGCTTTGACCAATGTTCTTGCAAGAGCAGGTGTCTGATGGACAGGCACACTCAGGGCAGTTACAGCAGACAATTTATTCCCTAGCATGCAAGTCCCTCCCCTTGTTCCTCATTGGCTTAGTACTACAGAGGTCACAGCCTTACCCGGACATTGCCTATGCCCATGTAAGGCAAAAAGTAGTCTGATTGGAACAAATGTACATTCCCTCAGGAGGAACTTTCAGTTCCTCCTCCCTTTGTTCTTGGCACATGCTTGTTGCAAAAAATAAGCCCTCAAAACGGAGAGGGGAAGAACAACCAGTAGGTTAAGTGTGTAAAGGTTTGGGACTCCGTTGTTGAGGAGGGGGGTTCGTACATATTTCCTATAGGTTGTAAACCTACTGTTAACTAGACAATACAGCTTTTATTTGGTATTTCTGAAAATGAATCATCTCCTTTACTTCTCACCCAACTGATTCCATCCCAAACACATACACATGTGCAACATACATACACGCATACAACGTGTATTCCTTTGAGGGAATTGAAATAGGGTTTAAATTAATAAATATTTGGAATCAGTGGTGATCTACTTTTTTAAGCAGATCTGGTTTAATTCTTTGCAAAATTCACTTTATGCCCGCCATATACTGGAAGAAGTAGCTCATGATTTAGGGTCTGGTAGTGTATAGAAAAACTGGAAACAGAATTTTGACAAATGCAAATGTATTCAGGGAATAAAGCTCACATTTTTCTCAATTCTTATATCCCAGTAATCGAATAGAAGTGAATCCTAAATGGGAGTAGTTTTTGCCATCCCAAAATACTCTTTGGCATAGGATTGTTTGGAGCTAAAGACAATCAAAACCCAGGAGATTTCAGGAAAAACTCTTTACCTTTGCCTCAACTGCCAAAATTTACATTGGAAAAGGAAGAGAGGTACTACCAGAGACACCTTTTTACCTGATACATTTATCTGCATAACAAGGCAACCTTTGTTTTCTAAACATCTCCTCTGCCTTCCTGTGAACTGCCTTCTTCTCCTTTGGTTTCCTTAGTTTAAGATGTTGTATAAGCTTCAGTTACCTGGCAGTCTTTTGCATCTCATATTTTTATGGGGCTGTTTTATGTACAAGATTTATTTTTCTCTTGTTAATCTGTCTTATATCAATTTACTTATTGGGCAGCCAAAGAACCTAGAAGGGAAGAAGGGAAGTTTTTCCTGCCTCTACCACTGCTTGGTTCTTATGAATATGTGGCCAGAGTAAAGAGCTTGAGAACGAGGTTGATGAAGGATGAAGGAATTTTGATTGTTAGAGAAACTTGGAGCCTACAGTTTATTTTGAAACTATTTTTAGTAATGATTTAGTCAGGTTCATTCCTATGAAGGCTTGGAAATGTCTGGTCTATTTTATAGCACAATAAAACCTCATGGTTTCCTGGTTGGTTGGTATTTGTTTAAAGAGAGTGGGTTGCTGGTCCAGACAACATTTGAAAGGTCATAATGAGAGGAAATCTGATGTAAACCTTTTCACCTGTAAAAAGGAGAGGTTACCAAGGAATAATATCAGCCATACCCGTGGGGCTTATTGGTTAAAAAAAAAAACCCATAGTTTTAGTTTATTTAAAGTCTTGTCCATATTAGAGTGGACAAGTGTTAGTCATCCTTCCAAATATGATTACACACCCCATCCCCATAGACAGTATTAAAATCTTGAATTTATATGAGGGTTCTTGTTAGTTTTCACAGTTTGCACTTACATTTAATATAGTTACTAAAGCACCAAACCATGCTTGAGAGTTGTCACTGGGAACAGTCCAAACAAAATTGGAGTGAAGACTGATGGTAGGTCAACTGGAACACTGCACTGAGTCCTGGTTGTTTAGCAGGAAATGGATGTTAAATATGCTTGCTTTTGTCTGAATTATCTGACCACATGTTTTTTAAAAAATTTTCTAACTGTACAAACCTACCTTTTGTTTTTCATTAGATCTAGTGGCTTGTTTATTATTTGCAGAGCTGCTGAAAATATTGTGATTTTAAGTTAAGAATGTTGAACAAGGGCATTTAAATGATCTTACCAAATGTGTCTTCTAAAAAAAATGATTTCTCACCAACTTCAAAGAGATGCAAAGAAAAAAAGAATCAGACTAAGATTGCACTATTCATCTAAGCTAAATAATAACTACTTAGTTAAAAAAAAAACTCTCATAGGTATGTTAAACATTCATTAGCTTCTGTATTACATAAAATCCATGATCTCACTTATTTTTTACTCATTTATTTGTAGGACACCACTATGACCACAAAATAAATGCTAGTTTATAATACCTATTTATAAAGATATAGGGAAGGGGGCACTTGGCTGGCTCAGTCAGTAGAATGTGAGACTCTTGATCACAGGGTTGTTAAGTTCAAGCCTCATGTTGGGTGTAAAGATTACTTAAAAAAAAAAAAGATGTAGGGAAGACTGTAGATACACCATTAAGGGAAGTGCTATTATTTTTATACAGTAGAGAAGTGTGTGTGTGTGTGTGTGTGTGTGTGTGTGTGTGTGTGTGTGTGTGGTCTTTATATTGTATCAGGTAAGCTATTTAAATTATGCTTTTTGGGGGGCACCTGAGTGGCTCAGCCAGTTAAGCGTCCAACTTTGGCTCAGGTCATGATCTTGTGGTACATGAGTCTGAGCTCTGCATCGGGCTCTGTGCTGACAGCTCAGAGCCTGGAGCCTGCTTCAGATTCCGTGTCTCCCTCTCTCTCTGCCCCTCTCCTCCTTGCACTCTGTCTCTCTCTCTCTCTCAAAAATAAACATTAAACAAATGACAAAAAATTAAATTATGATTTTTAGCTCAAACTAACAAAAATAATGATGAAACTAAAGGCAAAGCTTTTTCCTGGTTAAACTTTCTAGAATGAAACTTTTCCTAATGTTAACGTAAATACTAATTCATTTTTCAATCCACTGCAATCTGCCTTCTGCCCCTACCTTGGCAACTATTCCACATAAGGTTGGCAATGACTTCCTATGGATATTTTCCTGTCTTTGTCTTTTTAAAATGTGGCATTCAACATCTTTTGTCCCTCTTCTTCAAAAAATTGTTTTAATGTTTATATATTTTTTAAAGAGAGAGAGATAGAGCATAAGCAGGGGAAGAGCAGAGAGAGAGGGAGACACAGAAATCAAAGCAGGCTCCAGGCTCTGAGCTGTCAGTACAGAGCCCGACGTGGAGCTCAAAGTCATGTACTACGAGATCATGACCTGAGCAGAAGTCAGACGCTCAACTGACTGAGCCACCCTGGCTCCCCAGTCCCTCTGCTTTAAATGTCCTATCCTCATTTTAATTAATTAATTAATTAATGAAAATAAGAGAGAGGGAGAGAGGGAGAGAGTGAGCATGGAAGGGGGCAGAGGGTGAGAGGGAGAGAGAGAATCTCAAGCAGGTTCCATGCTCGGCACGGAGGCTGATGTAGGGCTCCATCCCACGACCCTGGGATTATGACCTGAGCCAAAATCAAGAGTCAGGCACTCAACTGACTGAGCCACCCAGGTGCTCCCCATCCTTATTTTAGTAAGTAACACCATCCTGCTCGATTATCTTTCTAACTTTGCCAGTTCCTTTTTAGTCGTCCTTTTGAGAAATTCTTTTGCTCTCATGTCCCTTATAAGTTGGTATTCCTCAGAGTTCAGACACAGCATCTCTTCGCTTCTCACACTGTATACTTCATACTGTGTATTCTCCTGGGTGATAGCCCATTTTCCTCCGGGGCTTCTGCTTCTGCCTACATACCACAGGCTTCCAAACTATTTCTTTTGTCCAGACTGCTCTCTGAGCTTCCGACTCATACATCTAACTGCCAAGGAGGGTCTCCGCTTGGATTCAACCTCTTCAGAATGAAATCCATCATCTTTATTTTAATTATTCCTCTAGGACTTCTTATCCTGGTTAATGGCTTCAAGATACTGTAGTCACCTAGCTTAGACCTAGGGAAACCTCTCTGCGTTCCCCTTTTCTGCCTGTGGAATTGATCAGAAAGTTCTGTGGTTGCTATTTATTCATTCAGTCCTTCCTTTCCAGATTTACTGCCATTGCCTTCCAGAACTTTAATTTAGCCTGTTATAATGGTTTCCTAAATTATTTTCTAGATTTGGTCTCACATTCTTCCAAACTATTCTTCATGAAGTTCCAGCACTGAGATTTGAAACGCACAATTAAAATAGGTCTGCAAAAGAAAAAAAAAATGATATGTCTGTTCCTTGCTTTAAAACCTTTAATGGTTTCTTCTCACTCACAGAATAAATCCCAGCTCTTTAGGATGGCCTATAGGGCTTCCCAGGATTTGGAAGCCCTTCTACCCATCTATCTGGTATCATTTCTCTATGGTCATCCTCCAACCAACCCAAATCGTACCAACCTGGTTATAGAAATGTTCATGCTGCTTCGTGCTTTCATGTCTTTGGACATACTGCTCTCTGTCTGGCATGCTCAGTTTTCTCCTTGTCTACGGGGGGACCCGTATTCAATACAGGAGCTAGCATGTCTTTATCTATGAATTCCTCTCTGTCCCACCACTGTAATTGGTAAGAGCTATATTAGGACATTTCATACTGTGCTGCACTTGTTTACATATTTTCTCCTCTACCAAACTGAGGCCAAGCACTGTATCTTATTCATATTTGTATTTTTAGTATCTAGGGCAAGGCCCGGCACATGCTGAATGAATGAATAAACTTTTACAAACATAAATATTTTCTTGTCTTCACTAAGTTTAATGCTATTGCGGATGGAATCGGTTGTTGGTGTTTGATTTTTTTTTTTTTTCTGTTTCTCCCTGTTACCACATATGGGCCTTGAATCAAAATCTTTCAGCAGAATGAAATCTAAGATAAAAGGCCCACAAAATTATGATGATAATATGCAGTCATTCCTTTAAACATTAATGTATTAAAATTTTTTTTTCCAAATTTTTAATGTTTATTTTTTGAGAGAGAGAGAGAGAGCAAGCAGGGAGGAGCAGAAAGAGAGGGAGACAGAGAACTCGAAGCAGGCTCCAGGTTCTGAGCTGTCAGCACAGAGCCCGACGTGGGGCTCAAACTCACAGACCATGAGATCATGACCTGAGCCGAAGTTGGTTGCTCAATCAACTGAGCCACCCAAGCGCCCCAATGTTTTATGTTTTTTACATTTATAGTACATAATTAGAATGGAACATTAAACCCGGTGTAGCATCTGTCTTCTGATGAAAGAGAGTTGCTAATTTATCTATTTGATTGCATAGTTAGGAAGACAAAGACTTTAGACTTTAGTTGAACAAAATAGCCCCGAGAGAAAGCCTTGAAAATGAGTTAAACAGATGATATATGTAACCTGAGGATATCCTGGGAACAACCCAGAACCGATGGAATCTCGAAAAGACCCGAGAGGATGGCGAAAAGGTAAAGAACACGGTAGGATGTAAGAAACATAAATTTACTGAGCATCTAGTAATTGTTAGTTATTTTACATATTAATTTAATTTAGTCCATAACAGCGACCCGATGGCAGAGACCCTGTTATCCCCATTTTGTAGGTGAAGTAGGCAATGTGAGACGTTAAGTAACCTCCAACGTCATGCAGCTACAAAGTGGTAACTAGATCTGACGGGCCAGTTTCCTTCCCTCACAGCATGTTGCCCGGACTGTCAAATAAAGTTTCCAGAGCGGCCTGCTGCTGCGTGCAGCTTAGTAACACACACACAAAGACACATTATTTGCTCTTAATTGCAATGATCATATGTAGGCGGCTCACTTAGTAGTTAAGAGTAATAGGATTAGAGTTTTATTTCCCATCTCGATGCCCATTTAAGAAAATTTACTAATGAATAGTCTCACATTTATTGGTGATGCTAATGATTTGGATGAATCGTTTTGAGCTGCAAAACAACAAAAGGACACTTTCAGTAGGTTTAGTGCAGAAAGCATACTTCTGCATTTTTCTTCGGTGTGCCCACTGCCGGCTCCATTTGGAGTCCAGAAACGACTGCTGTCTGGGGTAAAAGGCGGTTTGCTCCTGCTGCTCCTGTATATTGCTTGGCCTGGCAGTTTGTCACTGTCCTGGGCAAAAATCCAGCTTGTGGTAGTGAGGTGGTTTTGTGGCAGAACTCCACAATTAACCACAAGTTCAGTGTCAACGGTAGGCTGCCACCATAGTGGCTGTGATCCTTCAGATCTGCTGGGATAGCCGGAGCTGAAGAAACTACCGCTTGTCTAAGGAGGGAACAGGAAAACTTGGAAGGGGTTTGCATTGCTGTTTATTGTTCAAGGTTCAGGTTTTAGGCTTAACACACAAAATCCAGGAAATATCAGATTAATAGCTATATAATTAATACCTTTATCAGTTTTGTTTTGTTTTTTTTTTGTAGAAGTATGGTGGGTTTGTGTCAGAGATACAACTGTTGCTCTGAAAATTAGAAATAGAGAAAGGGAAATTCTTGAAGTAGTAGAATGTATTCTTTCATAGCAAAAGGCATCCAGGTATCATCACTTGAATTAAAAACAAAAATTCACCCGCGCCATCTTAAACACTTATTTTATTGGAAATTAAACCAAACATAAACATATGTATAATGCTTTCTATAAACCTAGGATAGAAAAGGTTCTTTTACTGAGTCAGTAAAAAAATGGAGGTTAAGAAAAACATTTTTCAATAACAATATGGAACATTTTTTGTATTAAATCATATATTAAGAGTTTCGATTTAAATTCATCGACCAATAAAAAACATTCAAGGGCATACAACTAAAAAATCTGATTTATTAATTTTTTAAAAATACAAACATACTTCAAAACATTTTGAGTATTGGGACACCTGGCTGGTCAGTCAGTGGAGCAAGCGACTCTTGGTCTCCAGGACGTGAGTTGAAGCCTGTACAGGTTACTTAAGAAAAATTGTTTTTGGGTCTTAACGAAGAACTCTGCTACTCATGGCATGGAGATTGAGATAAGATTGAATAGGACAGAATTCTCGTGTTTGAAGAGTGTATTGAAGAGGTAGCCATGTAAATAAACACATATGATAACAGACATTGAAACTTTTATATAACAAATAGAAACAATCAAGTCCAATTCCCTATGAGAAACACACCATCTCTCTGGCCTCCTCATTTTTGTTCTTTGTCCCTGCATACCTTACACTCCAGCCACAGGATACTTGAGATTTCCCAAATGCACTACGGTTGTGTTCCTCCAGTTTTGCACTTTCTTGCTTCCTTTGCCCAGATTATATTTCTTCCTACTTTATGTAGGTTACTGCTACTCAACTTTCAATACCAAGCCTAGAAATGTCTTTCTCTGACTGCCCAACAGCATTATTCCCTACCCAATATTCCCACTCCAGTCTGGGTTAGGCGTCTCTCTGAACTCCCATAGTACACTGAGCTTACTTACTTCTGCATCACAGTGCCTATTACGCTGAACTCTAGTAGTCTTTTTACTTTTCTTAGCTTGCACTCTGAACCCTTAAAGGGAGGAACTATACCTGTCATCACTGGGTCCTTGTCAGCTAGCACAATGCCCAGCACAATGCCAGGCACTTAATAAATG